>NC_137037.1:42399581-42743447 GCF_032717465.1 Coenobita brevimanus
TACACTGGAGAGCTAGGGTTCGCGCCCCGCCAGGGTAAAAAACTTTGGGAGCGTTCTCCTGGCCACGTACTGCTTGGCGGACATCAGGGGTGCTGTGGTTGAACCAGTGTCGCATACTGTAAAGTATACTTGCACCCAGTCTGCTTGCGCGGGCCGATTACACTCGGTTCACAGACTACACACACATCCAAAGCCACTACAATACTACAATTACACATACAAGCACTTCGCACCCTACATACCATCTCTACCAGCCATTGGCTGTATCGTCCCTGCTTCGATAGAGATAGGCCGGTCCTGCAGTGGACCTCAACGGCTGATGATGATGATATATATATATATATATATATATATATATGTGTGTGTGTGTGTGTGTGTGTGCATCCTCTTCACCTTAATTTGTCCAAGATTTTTGTCCTTTTGCAGCTTTATCCCATTACTCGGAGGCAAAACAAGATGGTATTATGGCTCAGTATCCTTTCCATAGCACATCTTCGTGACTAGTGTCATTCTTATGTTGCTTCGTAACTAGTATCATTCCGGTGTTCATCTATCGTTACTACCGGAATTCAGGATGGAAAGATTCAAGTTTATGCCATGTTAATGTAAAAAGAGTATAGTCATGGAAGCCTGAAAAGAAAATGAATAATCTAGTATCGTATATGGCATTTACCCTCACCCACCAAATCCATAGTAATAATAATCATTAAAAAAGGGAAAAAATTATCATCAAAAGAAATGTGCTAGGAAGGAAGAAAAGTATTAGTAAAACTCTAGTCGTGAGACGACTGGACATGCATCCTCAGTAATTAAAAATATCGAACGCGGTAGTTAGAGAGAGAGAGAGAGAGAGAGAGAGAGAGAGAGAGAGAGAGAGAGTTTATTCCTTGTACTGTGTGTGTGTGTGTGTGTGTGTGTGTAACAGCCTTACCATTTTGCTGACAGGTTGCTTTAACCACATGCACACACGCATCTGTTAACATGCCTTCGTGCACTGACTATTTTTAAGGTATAAATATCACACACACACACACACACACACACACACACACACACACACACACACACACACACACACACACACACACACACACACACACACACACACACACACACACACAGCCTCTTCTTGCCTGTTACCCCTTTCAGCTGTTTCCTTTTCTTTGCTTTGTCTTCTTTGACTCTCTTTCCACCTTTCTTTCTCCTCTTATGATTTCTTCTTTCTCATACAAATGCATTCCTCTCTCTCTCTCTCTCTCTCTCAGTTCTCCTACTACTCACCTTCTTCTCCCCATTCTGTCGCCCCTGTCCTCTTTTTCAGCAGTCTTCCCATCAGAATTTCCCCATTGTCTCCAAACTTAATCTCTCACTCCCTGATATTACATCCCTCTCCCCACCTCTCCTCTTGTGCCTTATTCCATATCTTTATTACAACTGCATTCCTCTATATTATCTCCTCTTATTCTCCTCTTTTTTTTAGTACAGTCCTCTTTATCCTCCTTTCTGAGTTTTTTTTTCCTCCATTTGTTCTCCTGTACCATCTCTTTATTTTATATTTGCACTCTTGTACTCCGGCTTTTGTTTTTCAATGTTTTTTATTTTATTTTCCTCTCACATTCTAAACTCATTTTTTCCTTGAGCCCACCTCCATCATTCTCTTCCTATAATTCCTTACGTTCATTCATTTCTCATATTTTTTTCTTGACCATTCCACCAGCTTTTTCTCTCTTCGTATTATCCCTGACGTTCATTCATTCGTTATATTATTTTTTCTTGAACTTTCCACTAGCTCCTTCTTCCTATAATTCCTTACGTTCATTCATTCCTTGTATCATTTTTTCGTGACTCTTCCACGAGCCCTCTCTCTTCGTATTCTTACTGTTCTTTACGTTCATTAATTCCTTACTTGTCAGTCCCTTTCTTTCTCTCCATCCTTCCTCTCTCTCCCTTCGTCATATACTTCTTTACCTCTTATATACATATAATTCTTTACGTTCATTCATTCCTCTTCTGCCGTCTTCCCCTCTTTCTCTTCATCTTTCCACTTTCTCACCCCCTCCCCTTCTCCAAAACTCCATCCCCTGCTTACCTCTTCCCTCCTCCCTCCATCTCATCACATACCTCTTTTCCTCCTCTATACATGTAATTCTTTACTTTCAGTTACTCCTTTGTCATCAATTCTTTCATTCTCTTCATCTCTCCTCCTCCCCCTCCCGTCTCTCTAACTCCCACCCTCCCGTCCTTCGCTCCCCCCTTCCTTCTTCCATCATATACCTCCTTCCCTCGTGTATACATGTAATTCTTTACGTTCAGTTATCCCTCTAATGTCAGTGTCCTTTCTTTTACTTCATTTTTCCTCCTCCCCTCCATTCTCCCCAACACCTCCCCTCTCTTCGCTCTCTCCCCTTCCTTCCCTCCCTTCATCACATACCTCTTCCACGCCACGTTTGCCCCCCCTCCTCCACGTCTTTATACCACCACAGACAAAATTACAGCCACTTTCTCTCTAATCCACCGCCATGAACCCCAACCACTTTGACCCTCTCTCATTCCCTCCTTTTCAATTCGGATCTTCACCCAGGGCCTTCTGAATTAATCTCTCTGCCTAAAATAGCCTTCCCGAGGGTCATTTAGGCTAAGAGGCAGCCCTAATGAGGTGATTTGGGGATAGGATGTCGGTAATTATGGTGAGGGACGGGGATGGTTTTGAGTGTGGTTTCGTGTGGCAGTGGTGGTTTGTGAAGAGAGGTTAAAAGGCAGGGAGGAGAGAGAGAGAGAGAGAGAGAGAGGCTTGACAAACTACGATGGGAAGAAGAAATGTATAGTAATGAAGGAAATGTAACTTTTGTGATTGCTGTAATCAAAACTGACAACCGTTGCAGTGTTAATAGAGGTAATATTTTATAAAGTACTGGCCACAAAAAGTTTATATTTAAATGATCGGTAATATGTAGAGATGGCGAAACTGTAGGAACTAGGCATTTGGGATATGAGGAAATTCAGAGTTCTATGCCCATTACTACATTCCACCAGCTGGAAACGATTTGTGAGTACAGTGTGGAATGTAGTAATAGATATAGAACTCTAAATCTCCTCCCATCCTTAGTTCTGTCTTCTTTATATGCGTTATGTCTTGTTTCTGCTTTTCCTTTTTTTTTTTTTTTCCCATCAGTACAACAGTCATTTGAGAGTATTTTTTTCCTAGTTTAGGATCTTTTTGTGGAGTCCAGCTACCAAATTATCATTAGCTGTACTATAAAACGGTTTTTAACAGTTTCACAATCGTTATTGTGATTGCTGATACCATATAGGCCACATAAAATACTAACATGGAGTGGGACAACACTAATCCGTGGAATTTTACACATTCTGAGAAGAGCTCTGAGTGCTTGAGAATGTTTTTAGGCTGTAAATCACGTACTGTAGTTTGAATGCTGCTCTAAGTAAGAAAAGAAACATTCCCGGTTGTTAAGAAGCGTCGTGGTGCGTAACACATTAGTGTAAGCTTTTTCTTTTTAGATTTAGCACTGATGGAGAAAGAAAGGGGAAAGAAGAACAAAATTGATATTTCTGCAATCCAACTTCGCGACACATACGATTAACGAGGCATTGCAAGTAGCGTTGCCCTTAAATAGGGAGTTTTTAGTCCTTATGATCCAAACTTCATCACTAGCCTTTTTGTGCGTGCCCCCGTTTGCCATATGTACAAGGCACCACTATTTGAACCTGCTCCATTCGTACATAGTAATTGCCACCGTGATTACTGATAATACCATTGACAGGTAAAATGATATATATATTTTTGAAAGGAGATAGAAAGCATCTTACGTTTAACGGTTGAATGATAGTCTGATCTCAGCCAAGCCACACTTACTTAAACCACCTTGTATGACCACCTTATTTCCATCCTATTCCGTTTTGATTTTTATCCTTTCTTGTTTTTCCGTATCTTATCATTTCCCTCTTTATTCTTTCATAGCCTGCCTGCCTTACCCTTTCCTGTCCTGTCTTTTCCTATCCTATCATGTCCTACTCTTTTCTGCCTCATCGTACCCTACCCTACTCCACTTTATCCTACCCCACCTGCCTTATTCTACCCAATCCCATTCAGTCGTATCCTGTCTTACAGTGTCCTATCTTTTCGCATCCAGCTCCATCCTGTCCTATTCTATCCCATCTTGTTCTCTTCTCTTCTCCTCTCCTCGCCTCTCCTCTCCTGTTCTATCTTGTCCTATCCTATTCTGCTCTCTTATTATATCCGGTCTTGTATATCCTACCCTACCCTCTCCTCTCGTCTCCTTTCCTCTCCTGTCCTTTCCTCTCCTCTCCTTTCCTATTCTACCCTGTCCTGTTATATCCTATATATCTTTATTATATCCCATCCTATCCCATCCTTTTCTGTCCTGATCTCTTCCATCCCATCGCAACCTATCCCATCCCATCCTATCCTCTCCTATCGTAAATTACCAACACCCAAACCCCATATACCAAGCCTGTCAATCCAACCATGAAAGAATAACATCACCCTAACTTAGCTTATCTCAACCATAAAGAAACCACTTTTTAAAATCACGGCTAAAATTTGCGCGCGTAATATGAAAGTAATTTAACTAACGATGAGGGCTGGATAATTTACGTGCCGTGGTGTGGACAAGGGGAGGATAGATGAGGTGGGGGAGCCATTACCCAGCTTGTGAAGGTATTAAATAAATGGTAGTGATGGGTTGATGTCTGGATATTTGGACACACACACACACACACACACACACACACACACACACACACACACACACACACACACACACACACACACACACACACACACACACACACACACACACAATTTCACTCATAAACAAGAATATCTGAGAGATTTAAGAGAAACCAATAGTGAAAAAGAATTACGAATTCTTTCACCTTAGCTTCACCGAGATTTTCTTCCTTTTTATACTGTATTTCTTGAAGATCTGTGGCAACTCTGCATCTTTCCATAGCAAGTGCATCATTTTCATAACACTTCTTCTTGACCGACATTGTATTCTAGTGCTGATCTACAGTATTGCTACACCTCAGCATTCAGGATGGCGGTTTTAGGCCAATTTAGATGTGAGATAGAGTAACGGAGAAAATGATGACGTGCATAAGCTGTTTGAAATTAAAGAAGGAGGAGGTTGAGAAGGAGGAAGAGGATGATGAGGATGAGGAGGAGGAGGAGAAGGAGGAAGAGGATGTTGAGGAGGAGGAGGAGAAAAAGAAAGTTCTTACAGTTCATACCTTCAAACAGGTGACTGGAAAACTAAGGAAATAAATGTCAAATAAAACCAAAATATACATTAAACACTGAAAACTTAATGCTGTTGTAGATGGAGGTGTTGACGTATTGAAGGTGTGTGGAAGTCTGGAAGAAAGGAAGGTCAAACAATCCACGCAATATATAACATGGCAAGAAATTACGGATACAAGGATATTATGAAATGCGAGATGTATTTAAGTTTTTGAGAAGAAAGATGTTAACGTATTGAAGTTATGTAATGCTGGAGAAGAACGGAGCGATGGTACAATTCACTCAATTAACTAGTATGACGAGGGAGAGAGAGAGAGAGAGGCTGCATAAAAGAAAAAAAAAAGGAAGAACAAACTACAGCTGTGCAAAAATTGTCTGCAAATTAACCCTTTGAGTACTAAAATCGAAAATAGTCGAGACTAGTATAATGGGAAAATGGACATTATTGTTAAGAGCAGAAAATAAACAAAATATAACTAAAAATGAATTAATGCTGCTTATATAAAGGGAAATAAAAGTGGTGAAATTATCTGGAATTGCGACAGAAGTGAGTGATCAAAGAGAAGTTTTGTCAGTAAAAGATATATAAAAAGAAATGATGACGTTGAAATTAAGAATCACTGCAAAAACAATGAAAAAAACTACTGCTACTAAAGATCTGCAGAATGTTAATAGATATCATTTTAAATTACACCGACTAGAAGGCCAGACTGATCGCACTCATAAAATTAATGTTTACCGTGAAATGGCGCGGGAATTAACACTGGCAGCGAAGTATGAAAGAAATTAGACAACACTGCTAGTAGATTAGAGCGTAATGAAAAAGCCACTGATCTGCTGTGCTTTTATCATGTAGCAAGATGTGTCCGCTACATTGTTACCTGGAATGGAATTAATTACATTGACTGGTTGCCTGTCTGAAACGTATAGCTTAGGAATGCCACGAAAATATGGCAGTCGACGTAACGTGTGTCTCCGTAGAATTAAAGAAATTTTGATGGTTAGCACAGTACAGTGAGATTGAGTGAAATATTGAAAGAAAGCCTTTTTTTTTTTAACCCAGTAAACTATAATTAGCATTTTAATTATCAATCCATTCTGTTCTGTATGTGTAAGAATTATATGTGCTTCATAGATTTTAAGTGTGTGTGTGTGTGTGTGTGTGTGTGTGTGTGTTTATCGGTATTTTTTAGTTGTTGGCGATCGAATGCATTTTCACGTTATTCTCCTTTGTATGGTTTCTGAGACATGAAAGCAGTGACATGAGTGGTATGTATGACTTGTAGTATAGAGTGTAATGAAAGAGTACACTACAACACATTGGAGTAAATGGGTGGTGAGTGGAATGTAGATTGAGGCAGTTTGTGTGAAGGATGAGAGGGAGGTAGTAGAGGGAAGAAAGGTGGTGTCTGGGGGGGTTGTATAAGGAAGAAGGTGATGTGAGGAGAAGAGGGAGGGAGTGGAGGAAGATGAGTGGGATGAGGGAGAGGGGAGTAGTGAGGAAGGTGAGGCAGATGAGGGAGAGGGGAGTAGTGAGGAAGGTGAGGGGGGTGAGAGGGGGAGGGAGGTACTGGAGGAAAGTGAGAGAGGTGGGAGAGGAGGTAGTGGGGGAAAGAATGTAATCTGTGTGTATGGGATGAGGCTGAGGTAGGTAGAGGAAAGTGGTATTTTGTGTGTGTGTGTGTGTGTGTGTGTGTGTGTGTGTGTGTGTGTGTGTGTGTGTGTGGAGGTGAGGGAGAGGGAGGTAGGGGGAATGAATGTGATCTGTGTGTGTGGAGAAGTGGGGAGATGAGGGTGAGGGAGGAAGGGGACAGGAAGGTGGTGTGGGAAGGGAGGTGAGGGAGAGGGAGGCAGGGGGGAAGGAGTGTGGTCTGTGTGTATGTGTAGTGGAGGTGAGGGGGAGGTAGGGGGGAGGGAAGAGGCAAAGAATGTGTCTATGTGTATATATAGTGGGGGTGAGAGGAAGGTAGTAGGGGAGGGAAGGTGAGGAAGGAGGAATATGGGAAGGAAAAAATGAATATATAGTTAGTTCAAAGAAACGCAAACAACATCGGCTGTTTTTGTGGAGTCTGCAGTGTTTAGGGAGTGAGAGTACAAAGAGGGAGAAAAGGGATGTAGGGAGAGAGAGAGAGAGAGAGAATTACAGGGAGAAGTTGGGCTGAAGAGGATGGAGGGAGTAAGCGGAGTGAAATTGAAGAGTGAGGAAGATATGGAGAAGAGTGGTGGTGGGTAGGGAAGAGGGGATAGGGCTAGGAGCGGAGGGGATGTAAGGATCTAGCGTTTCTCTCTCTCTCTCTCTCTCTCTCTCTCTCTCTCTCTCTCCATTGTTTTGACCATCTTCTCTGTCTCCGTAATTTATCTTCCCTCTCCCAATTCCTCACTCCCTCCAACCTTCCTCATTCATCCCTATATCCTCCCTCTCCCATCCCCGTCTTTGCTCTCCTCTTTCTTCCGTCTTTCTCCACCCTCCTCTCTCCCGTTCCCCATACCCCATCTATTTTCCTTCATTTTCGATCCTCTCTCTCGGACACTTCCTCTCCTCTCTTTCCCTTTCCCCTCTTTCCTTCACTATCTCTCCTTTCTTCTTCTCCTCCACCCCCCGTCTCTCCCCGTCCCTTACCTCTCATTCTCCTTTCCCTTCCTCTCTCCTTCTCTCCCAATCTCCCCCTCCGTTCCTCCCCCTCTCCCCTCCTCCCTCTCCCCCTCCTCCATCTCTGCGGTCCATGAGGCACTTTCCCTGATCACATAATTAGCTTAATATTTTGGAAGGCTTTATGGCTAAATCATGAGGCCAACCGGCAAGTGTTGGGGGGGAGAGAGGAGAGGGAGGAGAAGGAAGAGAAAAAGGAAGGGGGGGAGGAAGAGGAGGAGGAGAAGAGAAAGGATAAGGGGAGGGGAAGGATAAGAAGGAGGAAAGGGGGAGGTGGGGAAGGATAAGAAGGAGGAAAGGGGGAGGAGGGGAAGGATAAGAAGGAGGAAAGGGGGAGGAGGGGAAGTGGAAGGAGAGCAAGGGGAAAAAAGTTTAAGGGAAGTGAAAACCGAGAGAAGGGAGGAGAGGGGAAAGGGAAGAGAGGGTCTTGAGAGGGAAAAGAGGGATATGGGATGAGTGGGAAAGAGGAATGAGTTTTGGAGTGAAGGGAGGTAAGGAGAGGAGAGAATACAGAAAGTAAGAAAGGGAGGAATCATAAAGGAAAAATGAGAAGAGGAGAGGTGGGAAAGAATAGGTGGGAGAGTGAAGGAAAAGGATGGTTGCTTGTGATGGGAAGAGCAGAGGAGAGGAGGAGGAAGGAGATATAAAAGAATTAGGAGTGAATCCGCGGAGGAAGACGAATATGGAACCGTGGAAAAACTACAAATGAGCGCAAACAGCAGCTGAATTGTGAGTTTGAGACCGTTACATGTAAGAATGGTCATAACTATATCTGTTCCATGAGTCAGAAACAATTACAGTAAAGCAGGAGGCACCTAAAACTCACGAATCCCTCCAGGCGTTTTTGGCAAGAAAAACTGAGTAGGACCACTGTTACAAGGTAGAAAAACTGTCCATCCATCCATTCATCAGCCAGTCCTACTTTGCCCCATGAGGAGCGTAGAAAAACTGTCATGGAAATTTTATGGGATGGTGGGATGGTACAAATAGAAGATCTGTTCTTCATTATTTTTTTACCTATGAGGGAAGTGACATCAAGTTCATGGTAACTAAGTAACAGAATTGTACTGTGGTTCCATCCTCTGAGAATTGGCTTGACGATTGACGATTTTGAAAAGTCATATTTGTGTTAATTCACTGTGAACATTCTTAGCTGAGAATTAAAGTCTGTTATCCAAGCAACTTCTAAACTTTAGTGCCGGTACTTCATAACGGCCTGCCTCTTTGCAAGGCATTTTGTTCCATATGTATAAAACTGTTGAAGAAGATATGCTTTGCTGACTTTGAATGGAAACTTTTATCAGTAATTTTACAACCGTTACATCAAGGGAAGGGAGAGTGAATAAGGCATTAAGGGAAAGGAGGGGTGCAAAATAGAGGAGGAGGTGTAGGAGTGAAGAAGGGAAGGAAGGTTAGTAATGGAGGGAGAAACTGGGAGAAAGGAGAAAAGGAAGGAATGTAATAGAGGTGTTAAGAAAAGAGCTAGGGAGGAAGGAGGAGGAAAGAAGTGTAAGAGAGACAAGGAATCGATATCTGAAGAAGAGGGGGAATGAGAGATGGGAAATGAAGACAGTAATGAAGGTGAGTGGTTGGGGATGTAGGGGGAGAAGCATGCGAGTTGAAGAATGGAAAATAAAAGAGGAAAGTTAGATGATGATGATGAAGTAAACATTTTCACTCCAATGACGAAGCTTTTTGTTGCTGCCACCAGACGATTGTACTCAGCTTAGGATTGACTTTTCGAGCTGCAGGTGTTAATTATTGCCCTCATTAACCCCTTTACTATAAAACGCCTTCTTTAAGTTGAACAAAATCGTCTGGCAATAGCATGAGTAATAGTAAAAGTGCGTCCTCGAACTGAAGGGGTTAAAAATGATTAAAAGAGAGTAGATAGGTAGAAGGTGAAAATAAGGAGGGGTTAGTTTAAAGAGAGAGAGAGAGTGAGAGAGAGAGAGAAGGAGGGGGTGAAGGGGATGAAGATGAGAGAAAGAAATTAAGGAAGTAGTGAACACTTTTAAAATGATAATTTTTGTATGTTCGTGTTTTCTTCAGACGATTTTTCCTTTTTAATGTTTGGGGTGACATTTGGAACTGGGTGGTTTAATAATAGCCTCCATAACTTTTCAGTATTGAGGTTCTCCCCAAATTGAATATTATCCTCAGATGGTATAACGTGAATAAAATTAAATATATCATCATGGTGAAGGAGTCAAGTTGGTGGTGAGGGAGGTAAGGAGGGAAGGGTTGGGAGGGAGGTAAAGAGGGGAGGGTGGGGAGGGAAGTAAAGAGGGGAGGTTGGGGAGGGAAGTAATGAGGGGTGGGTGGGGAGGGAGGTAAGGAGGGAAGAGTGGGGAGGTGCTCCCGTGTGAGGGAAGAGTAATGGGATGTGAAGTGCTTTTGTCAAGCTTTTCATAAAGGGTAATAAATAACAATTATAACAACTCTGCAGTAAAATTAAAATGAAAATTTTACCGTACGGTATTGTTAGTTATAATGATTGATGTTGTAAGGCTTCATACTATCTTAGACTATTTTCACTACAGAATTGTTACAGTAATAGTAATAAATGTTATTACACTCCCTGCCGCGATACTGCAGGGGGTGTAATGTTTTGCCGGGCGTGTTTGAGTCATTCTGTCCTTTACTGTCCGAATAAAATAGCTTGGAGTTTTGATCAGAGCTAAACTTGATGTAAGGGTTAAGGGTCTTCCAGGTTGAAATATTGTTTTGCGAAGAGTAGGTCGAAGGTCAATTTTTTTCGATGTAGACCAAATTCTGTGGGAGGGTTGAAGGTAAAGTAAGTGGTTGGATTTTGAAGACAGTTAATCAGGGGTCTTGGTCAAAGGTTTCATTCCTGTATATAACTCCAACAGTTCCTATTCTGTTTGCACCATACATGATGGAAGTATTGAGATTCAGCCAAGGATAAAATATTTGATTTTGAGAACAATAGTCGATAGGTCACGCTCACTGGGAAAGTTCAATGTGAACAGTTTTGATCAGACGAACAAAAGTTGATGTGAAGGTTAAGGATGTACCGAAATGAAGTAATTCCATTGCGAGAACATATTTTAATCTAAAATCAAGGTTAAAAGGCAGTCAGATGTTCGGTCTCTAGATCTGTTGCAAGGCGCTCCTGTTAGAGTACTTTAGTTTTTAATGTTGCACGATTTTTGAAGTTATGCATATATTATTAACGTAGTGGAAAAGCGCATCATAAAATGTGTGAAATATATTGTAGAAAGATGATATTCTATGCTGACCTCTTTATATAACCAGGTAAACATTTCCTCCTTGGCACTGCTCGGTAAGGGTCTGGTCTGGGTGGGGCGTTTACAGAAGGGTAGGCACGTCATTGGGGGTAATGGGTTTAATGAGGTCGTAAATTACCTGTGCGGGTCTTGTTAACTGGCTAATGAGGTGTGTGTCCGCAGGGCAGGGCAGGGCGGCCAGTGGTTAGTGTCAGTGCTGTGGGGTGTGTTGATTATGTTGCGGCAGCTAGAGCAGGCCAGTAGCAAAGTAGGAGAGACTAGGGTGAGTGGGAGGGGGGGAAAGCGCTCAGATGATGATGGAGGAGATGCATAAGAACGACAGTTCTCGATTGGGTATAAGGCTAGTAGTAGTAGTAGTTGTAATAGGAGGAGGAGGAAGAGTAGTAGTAGTAGTATAGTGGTAGTAGTAGTAATAGTAGTAGTGGTGGTGGTGGTGGTGAATGGTTAGTAGTTCGTAGCAGTTGCAACCCCAGCCTCATCTGGACATGAACCCAGGGGACTGCAAGCTGAAGTTGTCCTCCTCCTGCAGTCCACGATCCTCCTTCAGGGGGATGGGGAGGGAGCTGAGGTTCGTTTCTATAACCAGGCAGTTGAATCACCTGGTTGTATCAGTGCCTCCACGCGAAGGCGTTTCTCTCCAGCACTGGGAAGAAGGCTAAGAAGAGGATGATATGTAGAAGTAGTAGCCGCATGGAAGAAGGGTTCACGACCTGTATTCCCAAACAAGCCTAACCCCTTTAACACGGTGACGTCAGATTTGCCGTTTATTTTCGCTGCCTATAGACTATGTCCTTCAGTTTAGAAAAGATCTCTGTTGCTGAAAGTATCAACGAAAGCTATGTACAACCCCTCCAGTTGGCAAAACCTTCCCAAAGCAAAAGAAAATCGTCGACAGCTAGCAAGAATTCAGTAGAGATTACGTCATGGGGTAAAGTTATAAAGCTTAATTCCCTGTTTAAGTAGAGTGCAGAACGCTCCCATACCTCAGCTTCTTTCCACAGCAACAGATCTTAGGAGAGGCGGGTGATGATAAAGTTGCAACTCCAGGCTGGGATTTGGGAAGTGAAACTGATAGTGCCTGATAGGGAGGATTAACCCGCTTAGGACATATGGAAGGTACGATAACCTATCAAAAACAAATTGGTATGAAAAAGTCTGGAATACTTTACTGATTTCTAGAAAAACTGATTGAAATTTGAAAAGGAGGGTTGAGAAATGATACTGATTAAGATTTAGAAGACACAACGAACTTAGAAATGGTAGTTCAGAGCTGCGATATATTATTGAAGGCGTGGAGGGTTGAGATGTGAAATAAATAGACAGCGAATTGTAAAGAGGGGTTTAGGTGTAGGAAACAGGATTGAACACTGGAACAGAGGATTGAAGTCATTAACCCCAACCAGTATGTGGGATCATTCGGAAGTTAAAGAAAATCGTGTGAAGGCTGAGATGACGAACTAAAAAGGTGTCATCGTACTGAAGAGGTTTAAGGATGTTTATTTTTACTGTTTTTTCCTTAGTTTGAGAGGTGGGTTCTGAGGTGAGTGAGATGGTCCGGAGGTAGCAAGATGAAAGTAAAATAGGGTCATCGTATTGAAAGAGCTTGTGAAAAGTAAATATCTGAAATGGAAAAAGAAGATGCTTGATGACTGTAATAGAATGAATAATTAGGAGTAAAGATAAAGCCTTGTAAAAGCAAGATAAAAGATTCCGATAAAGAGTATTAAGGGAAAGAAATAATTATGCGTATAAGAATGTTGACCAAGATAAATTTCCCCTTTCCCTGCTATTATTATTTTTATTTTTATGCTATTTATTACCAGATTTTTTAAAGCCCCCCTCCCCGTGCCACCAGTAGTGAAGGGGTTAATAAAGGCTGTGTATAACCCATCCAGTTCAGAAAGTCTCTGCTAAACTAAATAAAGTATTCTGGAAATATATAGGAAAAATAAAGCAAAAATAGACGTCATCTGATTGGAAAAAAAAGTAAAATATGGATAACTGAGATAAATGGGTCTGATGTATGGCTGAATGTATTTTTACTCTCTCTCTCTCTCTCTCTCTCTCTCTCTCTCTCTCTCTCTCACACACACACACACACACACACACACACACACACACACACACACACACACACACACACACACACACACACACACACACACACACACAGAGAGACATCCTTACATCAACACACTCTATATCCCTCCTTAGATATTTCCCTCTCAACACTCGACCTCTTTACACATTCTTCTTTCAGCCGCATCCAATCCTCCCCCAATCTTCCTCCCCCACCTCCTCCGCCACTAATCAGCTTAAATCACCCTCTGACAGCGTTTACGGCATCGTTCTGATTCGCAAACTACCCATAATGACCCAAATTGCTACACCGTGGACGTAAAGTTTGTGTGATGTCATTTTTAACTCGCCTCGGTCGCTTTGGTAGAGGCGGTTGAGGTTGTGTGTGTGTGTGTGTGTGTGTGTGTGTGTGTGTGTGTGTGTGTGTATGTGAGAGAGGGAGAGAGAGAGTTAAGGTTAGGGGATGGGAGGAGGGAGAAATAAAGGGTGATGGAAGAGAGGAAGAAGGAGGGAGAAAAGGGTAACTGAAGAGTGGAAAAGAGAAGAACATGGAGGAAAAAGGCAGAGAAAAGGTCGGGAGAGAGGAAGGGAGGGAAAAGGAAGAAATGGGGGGAGAGGGGGAGTGAAAATGACAAAAGGAGAGGGAGAGAGAGAAAATGGCATGAGGAGGGGAGGGAGGGAGAGAAAAGACTTTGGGAGAGGCGTAGGGAGGGTGGGAGAGAGGGGAAAGGGCAGAGAGAGGAGAAGAAAACGAGAGAAAGGGCAAGGGGGGGAAAGGAGGGAGAGAAATGGGCAAGGGGAGGGGGGAAGAAAGGAGAGAAAAGGGCAGGGGGAAGGAAGGTAGAGGGGAGGGAAAATAATGAGATGGAGAATCAGCAAGTCAGATAGCTAGGTATATAATATGCGAATGAGGGAAAGAGAATCCGATTGACTGCCGGCCAAAGCTGCCCTTCATCTGCAGTACACCATCGCCCTGTTAGAGGAAAGACGGGGGACTGAGGGACATTCGTATAACTGGGCAACTCCACCGCCTAGGCTGTCAGTGCTGCCACTGGATGGCGTCCCTCCAGCACACTGGGAAGGAGAAGATACGTGGTTTTCACTGTTAACGTGAGTTCTTCACATTTATATATACCGTGTATATACCATATGTATACTGTGTGTGTATATATATATATATATATATATATATATATATATAGATAGATAGATAGATAGATAGATAGATATAGATAGATATATATATGGCGATTCATGAGAGCAAGGATATTAGTAAAGGTGGAAACAAGAAAAGGGAAAGGGATAAGGAAAGCATATGCTATAAAGGGTACGTACGTGTGTGTGTGTGTGTGTGTGTGTGTGTGTGTGTGTGTGTGTGTGTGTGTGTGTGTGTGTGTGTAATCTCATGCTAAACATTGTAGTCTTGACACAATGAGAATGAAACAAAAAAAAGGGGGGGGGGGAAGCAGCAGAAATATTGGGTGTGCTAAGCCGACTCCGCTCTTTCTTTACCCCTGCACAATTGTTGACTCTATACAGAGGTTTTATCCGCCCCTGTGTGGAGTACAACTCTCATGTGTGGGGAGGCTCCCCACATGCAGCTCTTCTCAATAGGGTGGAGTCAAAGGCTTTTCGTCTCATTAACTCTCCACCTCTTACTGACTCCCTTCAACCTCTGTCTCTTCGCCGCACTGTTGCATCTTTATCTCTTTTCTATCGCTACTTTAATGGTCACTGCTCCGCTGAACTGTCTGCTTGCATTCCTCCACCTCTACGACGGGCGCGTAGCACCCGTCTGGCAGCAAACTCTCATCCCTTTTCTGTCCAACTCTCTAATGCAAGAGTTAACCGTTACTCCCAGTCTTTCATTTATGCAACAGGTCAGCTCTGGAACTGTCTCCCTCTGTCTGTATTTCCTGCTGCCTATGATCTCCAGTCTTTCAAACGCATTGTGTCCAGGCATCTCAAAATGATCGGATCTTGAATTTGGCTCTCTCTTGTATTTTGTTTTTCTCTTGGAGGGAACTGTTACTGCGGGCCATGGCCTTTGGTTCCTTCTTCCTCGCATAAAAAAAAAAGAAAAAAAAAAAAAAAAGTTTTGGTCGAATTAAACTCAATAAGGGAAACTGTATTGTATCAGGATATATAATCTCTTCCTTTGTATTCTTTTTCTCCATTTCTCAAGTCGTTTATCTTCTTTGGTTCCTTCCATCCTTCCTCCATTGATTAATCCAGTCAGTCAGTCTTTTTCTTCTTCGTTCCTTGCAAAAATCCTCCCGTGATCATACTCAGTTCGTTTTGCTTTCCATTCTTCATTTAATTTTTTTTTTTACCATTTTCTTAATTTCCTTCTGAATTTCTGCATATGTTCTCCCCTCTCTCATTTTTGCTGTCTCCTTGCTCACTTGCTTTTTTCTTTTTTCTTCTGGCTCTGTATTCCTTTCAGTCTCCCTCATACGCCAAGTCCCTCCCGTCCCCTAAATTGTTGAAGAAATCCCACCGGTTCTGCCACCCGCACTAACAGCCAGCAAATCACCTTGGAATTACACCGCCCCGTACTAAACCCCATGTCATTTGAGCTAATATTCCCCCTTAACGCCTGTCATTGCGCAGCCCTTGGGGAATGTCGCTTGGTCGGATTGCCTCACTCGCTTTACGATTGGCATGGAGGTTTACGATCGTGTCTGAGGTGATTGTGGGGGAACGTAAAGGAAGAATTGTAAGTTATGCGTCGAAACCATGAAGGAAGAATTGTAAGGTATGCGTAGAGAACGTAAAGGTAGGAATGTTTGTGTGGATGGACGTTGGGTCTTATAACACGGGGCCAATTTTACGTCGATATTATATCCTGGGAAGAAGCCACGCGGATGTCATAAATTTGCTGTCCCACAATTGATGATCATCTTCTTTTACTATCGAGCCTTGCGTCAAAAAAGGACGGGTTTATTCACAGCGGTGGACAACTTCTGACGGATATCTTGTGATTGATAATTTGCAGGACCGATAGGTAATGCTACGGTACTAAGTTGTCGTTAGCTGGTAACAAAGAACCACAATTTTCAAACTTGTTAGCCATCAGGTAGCGCCGCCAGGTTTTAAAGGATATTAGTGATCACTGGTTAAATACGTCAGAATCGTTATCATTGTTTCCCGGCGGATGACTTTGGCACATCCTAAAAGATGTGCCTTTCAGGCGCGAATTTGAAAAACAAGCTGTTGAAACTATTGGCATGAGCACTGGATGTAGAGCATACAGACGTAATTTCTTCCCGGGAACATAAAGAATAAAGCATTAAAGTAAATCATTCATGTGCCAAATAATTTTCTTTTACATTTCAGTAATCTACATAAGTTAATGACTTGTTCATCCATCAGTGGGAGTCTGTGGGACTCCCACATTACGAATGACTATATAATTCAGTAAGAAAATATGGTGAAAGAAATTTTCGTTTGCATCACATTCATAAATTTACTAGGTCTGCTCGTACTTCCCAATAATCTCACGCCAGTATTCCATGCGAAAATTACTGTTCATTAGTAAACTGAACAAATATACATGATTAACGATAGGGAACAGCGCTGATTTTTAAAGTATATTGCGTTGGCGGAAACGATACTGATTACACAATAGTTAGTGCTCACACCACTGCTTCCAAGCGCCATGTTATCAGTACCTACAACTCCCAGGTTCTCAGTACCACCAGCTACAATTACCCTGCTCTCATTAATTACAATTACCATGTTCTCAGTACTTACAACCACCATGGTCTCTCAGTACGTGCCAACTGTCATGTTCCCAGTACCTGCCGCCTGCCGTCTCAGTACCTGCCGCCTGCCGTCTTAGTACCTGTCAACTACCATACCATGGAAGTGACGTGAGGCCAAGGCCAAGCACCTGGCCCTGTACAACACTTCCTAGCAGGGAACAACCACAGCAAGTAATCAAAGTCCGGGCTGAAACTACTAGTCATACATTTCTTCTGTACGCAGCGCATCTTCTTGGGGGCTGTACCTTTTCCATATTCCGTGCACCTCACTGTGAGGAAGAACCCTGTTCCGACCCTGGCGAGGCTCTGTCTGCCACAGAAAGGCGGCTGCGGCTGCTTACTTGTGATCATTGGGTCTGCTTGGCCAGATAGACCTGGGTAGAGCTAAAAGAACAACAACAACATGCCAACTGCTATGTTCTCTCTTTTGCCTACCTCCCAACTAGCATTCTGTAAGTCCCTCGTCATTGCTTTATTTTTTTTTCTTTCTCACTTCATATCCATTCATAAACGCTACCTTCTCTTACTGCCACGCTTCCTGTAGTCCCTCAGCTCCTTTTATGCATCCTCTTCTGGCCTACTTGCTCGCCCCCCCCCCCCCCTTTTTTTTTTTTTAACAGAAGATGAGCAGAGGAGGAACAAACAAATTAAATATTGAAAAAAACAATCCTTACACCAGACTACAGGTGTCCTTCATTCATGAAATATCTTTAACGATATGACTTGAACTGCTGTGGGTTGAAGTTTGTGGAGAAACTAATCTGAGGAAGCGGATTCCAAAGAGAAGCCGTTCGGGGAATAAAAGAATTTTGATATGCAGATGTTCTGCAGTATGGCAATGTGTCAAGTCGTGAGCGCAACCAGATGCCCTAACACGAGGGAAGGCGTGGAGAGGTGGCACAGTGGATGTAACATTGAGCATTTGCTAAGTATCTGTAAAATATTGCAAAGGAGTCAACATTCCGTCCTACATGTAAGGGAGGTAGTGCATTTGTAATTGCTGAGTTATTAATTATTCTCATAGCTTTCTTCGGAATTTTGTCCAGGTGTTTAAGGGCAAACTCAGTCCACTTCACAAAGGTGAGCAATATTCGAGCTGAGAACGCACATGACCTTTGTAAATTATAGCTAACTGCTCATCAGTGAAGAAGTTGCGGATTCTGGACAGTAATTTAAGTTAAAGACGGAGGTGATTTTAGCAAGTGATTTAACGTGAGAGGTCCAAATGAGTACACTGTCCCAAGATTTTCAAGACAGGAATATTGGTAGCATTGTGGGTAATTTTGGAATCAGGGAAAATCCGTCTGTTAGTACGTGTATATATATATATATATATATATATATATATATATATATTTTATATATATATATATATATATATATATATATATATATATATGGCTTACGTAGCATTACATGAGACGTATTTTATCCCCTTTCAGTGATCCAAGTAAGTTATGATTTATGGAGATTGCTGTCCGTCCCCCACTTCTTTTCCTTTCTCCCCATCTTCCTTTCTTTCACAGCTCCCGATCTTCCCCTTCCTCCATTGCTTCCTGTCCTTGGGAGTTAAAACTATCGAACTTTGTGAATGGATGATTAAATGTAAAGGAACTGTGAAGCGTTGCGTCATCTGTATATGAGTGTTGGGATTATGGGTGACAGACAAGAGATCATTAATATGATTGAAGAACAAGTTTGGAACCAGGACTGATCCTTGTGGCACACCGGCATTAAATGAGTGAATATTGGAATATACATCACCTACTTATCATTCTGTTGCTGGGATATGAAGAGATCAGTGGAACAAAGGCAGTGGGCCGTAGCAAAGGGGTTTGGATAACAGGGAACGGTGCCACACTCTGTGCAGAAGCTTTAGAAATATCAAGGGCTACTGCTTGGGTTTCTCAGTGTTTGTCAGCTGATTGATGGATGGTACGAGTAAAGAGACTGAGTACCGTACAGTATATTAACAGTGGAACTTTCTTGTCTGTCATAAATTGAGTGATTGGGTTCCAGACATGTAAAAATGTGCCTATTAATAACAGTTTCAAATACATAGAAGATGTGAAAGCTGTGTGCGTGTAATAAGAGGGATCAGGGGAACTTCCTTTCATTGGTAATGGGTGGTATTGGGTTGATGCTGGCCTCTTTCCAAGCTTTAGGGAATGAATAAGTACATATGCATAGTCTGAATAATTTGGCTAGAAAAAGAGCAAGTTCATATCCTCCTCCCCACCCCCTCCCCCTTTACATCCCCATTTTCTCACACTTCACTCGATTATCTTATTTTCTGCTTTAAAAATATCGTGTTGACACCCATTTATTCTCCTTCATTTCATTTCTTCTTTCCTGCTTTTCGCTCACATCCATATTCTCAGTATGTCCTCTTTCTTCAGCATATTCCACTTTTTCCTTCTGCCTGTACTTCTTCTTTTTCTCTCACTTACGATACCGGTTTCTCCTGCTTTTGCATTACCCTTCCCTCTCTATTTCTTTTATTCTTAGGGATATTGAAAGCTCCATTTGATCCTTTTTTGTCCGAGAATTATGTATTTTACCGAATAAAGTAGCCTGGTAGTAACACACACACACACACACACACACACACACACACACACACACACACACACACACACACACAAATACGCGATCGATTCGAATGGATTAATGCCCTTTGCCACTTCTTATTGTTTTTTTTTTTTTTTATCATCATCATTATCTCCCATGCTGCTAACCCGAGACTGTGAATTCCTCTCTACTCTCCATACCATTTACCTTCTTATTTGATTTCCCTCTAAATGTATTCCCTTTTCTTCCTCCTTCCTTACCCGTAACCCTTTTCAGCCAGAGTATGCCATCATGTTCTATTCTTTTTGTCACCTGACGATTATCTCTAGGTATTTTGTATGGAAGGAGTTAGAAACACTCTTCATGAGCCTCGTATAACAACATCTCCCCTGAGTTGAATCAAGTCGTGATGAGAAAGCTAGAATAAAATGAAATATGCATCACCGAATTCAAGACGCTAACCATCATCTGGTCATTCCCATTCCTCCAACTCTGAATTCCTGTTTTCCGATGTTCTCGACTGTACTACCCCTTTTTCCTGTTTCAATTTTTCCCTCACTTGTGGTTCTCAAACGGGGCCATAGTGTATTTCTTGGTGGGAGTGGGGGGAGCAAGAAGTAATTTTCAGCATCTGGAGTCACTCCTGAGAGAATTTCATAATGATTTTCCTGAGGAAAGATTAATATTATGAAGAATCCTCTTTTTGAAACCAGTGCTAAACTCTGAGGCCAGTGCAAGCTGAATTTCCGGAAAATCGAAGAGGCTTCATTAGCCAAATACGCTTTCTGGGAAAGGAGCTTGAAGGTTTGGTTGAGATTGGGGCGCTACCAAGTTATCAGGAGATTGGCTGACTGGACGTTTCTCTTAGTCTCGCCTTTCTTGATAAAGGAGAGATTTCCAACTAGCGAACTCAGTTCTATGTAGAAGTTGATCTCTGCTGTACCCACACTGTGTGATTTAACCACAAATACCTTATTTGATAGCAAAATGCAGCTTTAGCCGTACCACCTTATTTTTAAATAACTTTTTTAGTGCTCTTTTACGAGCATGAATCGCCAGTTTACTTCAAAATACATGGGTTCTTAAAATCTAATATCAAACATACTCATTCGACCATCGTTGCTTTGTTTGTTCCCAGTAAAGTGTAGATGGCGGCCACGGATGTTACCGTATTTCGTCCAGGGGACCACAGAACGGAAGAGTTTGGGAACCTCTGCCCTTCATCAGTATTCCCTCTCCCCAATCACCCCTCAACTTAGAATTCCTCTCTGCTTTCCCTCTCGACTTATCTGTACTCTGTACTTTTCCATTCTATTCCTCTTTCCTCTTCAAAATCTCCCCATTGCATTCGTATTCCCTCTCTTCCATTTACCATCATATCTTCTTGATCGGTTCCTCTCTGCTCCTTCTTCTTCTTTCCCACCCTTTCTTCTTCTTTCTTCCTCTGGAGCCCTCTTCTCCTCTTCAGTCGTCTTATCATCTGACTCCCTATTCTTTCTCCCTCCAAATCTCCCCCCACTTCTCTCCCCTTCTTCCCATCTTCCTTTCTCTCCCAACTCCCGATCATCCCCTTCCTCCATTGCTTCCTGTCCTTCCCCCTCCTCTCATCCTCTTACCGCTTCTCTCCCTTCACCTACCACCCACAGCCCCAACCCCCACCCACTCTCTCACAGTCGATGTGATTGCAGTGGACGGGACAACAGTGGCGTGCGTCCACCAGATTGCCCCTCTCACACCCTGACACACAACACCTCACAAACCAACACCACTAACATTATCAATATCTCCAGCAACACAAATACCACGCCCATTGAAGAACGAGTGGGAGAAAAAAATATTACCAGTGCAGCAAGTTATTTATTTATTTATTTATCTTATTTGTTTATTTATATGTTTATTTTTATTTTTAAGCATCGAAAACCACCCAATACAGATACCACTCCCTTCGAGGAGTGGGTTGGTGAAAATGTATGATCAGTTCACCTGCTTGATTCTCTCTCTCTCTCTCTCTCTCTCTCTCTGTCCAAACACCATTACAGAGTAGTAAATCAGTGATAAACTTTTTACACTTCATTACCCTCAGCGACTCCCATTCCCAGTTTTATTAGCCATTAAGGGATCGTCCTAGCCTCCTTATGATCTGTCGTTATACTTTATCTTCTTCCATAAAATCTGCCTTGTCAGTTTCGTTCACGTTTTTCCGTCATGATTATCTTTTGCCACCACATTTGAATTAAACAGGGAAGAAAATATATACTTACGTGTTACAATCAGAGCTAAATTTCAAATGCTGTTCAAAAGGTTAACTTCTTACGTGTGCTCAGCGTTGTACTTCCATAACCATTATTATGAAGGCGTACTAAACAGCCCCTTTATGCTGATGACGTGGTTTATATCTTGTTCCTGCTGCTGTCAGACGATTTTGTTCAGAATGGGAGAACTCCCTGTTAAAAAAAAAAAAAAGTTTTAATGAAGGCCGTATGTAACCCGTCCAGTTTGAAAACTCTTTTACGCTGATATATATATATATATATATATATATATATATATATATATATATATATATATATATATTGAAAGATTGAAAGATGAGTGGAACACAGTGAAAGATCGGGAAAATGGCAGCGTGGAGGAGGAATGGCAGTTGTTTAAGAGTGCTGTGGTGGGGCATGCAGAAGAGGTGTGTGGTGTGAGACGTGTGGGTGGTGGTGTAAGAAAAGGAAGTGAATGGTGGTACGAGGAAGTAAGTATGGCTGTGGCCGAGAAGAGACGTGCAAATGAAGTGTGGCTGCAGAGGAAGGATGAGATGCCATATGAAAGGTATAAGGAAAAGAGGAATAGAGCGAGAAGGGCTGTGCGTGATGCTAAAGTGGCAGCAGATGAGAGGTGGGGTAGGTGGCTGACAGAGAATTTTCAACAGAATAAGAAAATGTTTTGGAAGGAGGTGAAAAGGGTGCGAAAGGGAGAGTCTGGGAAGGAAGAACAAGTAAAAGCAGAGGATGGAAGGATGATAATTGAGATGGACGCAGTAAGGAAGAGATGGGCAGAGTATTTTGAAAGATTGTTAAATGTAGAGGAGGAAAGGGTGGCTGAGATTGTGGTGGATGGAAGGGTGCAAGGAATAAATGTGTTGGGAGAGTTGAATGATTCTTTGATCACGAAGGAGGAAGTGGAGAAGGCAGTAAAGGAGATGAAAACAGGGAAAGCTGCAGGTATGGATGGGTGTGCTGTGGAATGCCTGAAGGGTGGTGGAGTGACTATTGTTGACTGGTTAGTAAGATTGTTAAATATGTGCTTTGAGAAAGGTATGGTGCCGATTGACTGGGCAAGTGCTTGTGTGGTCCCGTTGTATAAAGGCAAGGGTGATAAGTATGAATGTACTAGCTTTAGGGGTATAAGTCTGTTGAGTGTTGTAGGTAAGGTGTATGGTAGAGTGTTAATTATGAGAGTTAGAGAGGGTACAGAGGGAGTGATTAGTGATGAGCAGTGTGGCTTTAGGAGAGGGAGGGGATGCGTTGATCAGGTGTTTGCTGTGTGTGTGAAAAGTATTTAGCGAAAGGCAAGGATGAGTTTTGGGCACCATACCTTAGAGAAAGCGTATGATAGAATTGATAGGGAGGCTTTGTGGACTGTTTTAAGATTGTATGGACTTGATGGTAGGTTACTAAAAGGGGTGAAAAGTTTTTATGTAAATAGTAGAGCATGTGTAAGAGTGGGAAATGCTGTGAGTGATTGGTTTCCCGTGAGAGTGGGGCTGCGACAGGGATGTGTGATGTCGCCTTGGTTGTTTAATATTTACATGGATGGTGTTGTAAGGGAGGTGAATGCAAGAGTTGTAGGTGGTCTGAGTCTGGTAAATGTTGATGGTGGAGATTGGAATCTGAAGCAGCTGCTGTTTGCAGATGATACTGCACTGGTGACTGATTCAGAGGAGAGATTGAGACAGTTGGTAGAGGAGTTTGGAAGGGTGTGTGAAAGGAGGAATTTGAAAGTAAATGAGAATAAGAGTAAAGTGATGAGGTGTACGAGGTTGATAGATGGTAGGGGGATGAATATAGTTTTGAATGGTGAGTTGCTTGAGGAGGTAGATTGTTTTAAATATTTAGGGTCACATGTTGCTGTGGATGGAAGAATAGATGCAGAAGTGAAGTTTAGAATAAATGAAGTAGGAAAGGTGCTGGGAGGAATGAAAAAAGTGTTTAAATGTCGTTCGCTTAGAATGGATGTAAAGAGAAGGTTGTATGAGGGTGTTGTGGTACCGACTGCATTATATGGGGCTGAAACATGGAATATGGGTGTAGCAGAGAGGAAAAGTTTGAATGTAATGGAGATGAGGTGTCTGAGGAGTATGTGTGGAGTGACGCGTATGGATCGGGTGCGAAATGATGAAGTGCGAAGGAGAACTGGAGTTGTTCGGGAGATGGCTGGTAGAGTTGAGCAGAGGGTGTTGCGATGGTTTGGGCATATGGAGAGAATGGATAATGAGCGATTGGTGAAAAAGATAACTAGATCTGATGTGAGAGGTGTAAGGCTGAGAGGAAGACCACGAATAGGATGGATGGACAGTGTGAAGAGAGCGCTGGATGCGAGAGGGATGTCTGTTGAGCAAGGAAGAGTGGCTGTGCGTGACAAATAAATGGAGAGAAATTGTGAATAAATAAGTGATGACGCAGCCCTGAGGGGATATTCTCCCGCATTTGGTCTGATCAGCTAGTCAGGTCAGGTGCGGGTAAGGGGATGGGTCTGTTATGATGTGGCAGGGGTAAACCAGTTCTGCTGTCGGGCCCTGCTGCGGATATCACTGATTGCATTGCGCAGTTGACCCTTGTGCGGTGTGGTGCGGTGAGGATCTGTCCGTTCTCCCCTTTGGGGCTAAGATGTGAATGAATGTGTTTGAATGGATGAGTAAATGGAGAGTGTGTCGTCCTGTCTCGGCTACCTCCCTTTCCTTGGGGGAAGCAGCCTAGGTATATATATATATATATAAAGACGTCACATATTGAAAGGGTTAATAACAGGAGGTACATAGAACAGGTTACTTGACAGATACTAAGTAAAAGATACTGTGTTGAATGAAAAGTAATTGCTGAGTACTGATATAGTAACTGGCAGGTACTGAAAACAAGGTAGTTGGGAGGTACTGAAAACACGTTATTTAGAAAGTTCTAAATAAAAAAAGTAGTTGGAAGATATAAACTCATTCACTGCAGTGACGTATATTTGTAGTTTATTTTTTCTACCAGAAATCATCTTAGTCAGCTTGGGGGAGTCCCATATTCTTGGAGGAATACATTAAGGCAATATCTAACCTATATACGTCGCTGTGCCGTTCATAAGTCAAATAAAATCCTATGAAAGTAGCATGACTGGAATTTAAAATATGTCACGAGGCTGAATGGCTTACTAAGAAGAAGATACAGCAAATAATAAAAAAAAGGGAGTTGAGGCGGAGGTAGGGTGGTGGGACTGGGGAGGATTAACCCCTTCAGTCCGTGTTTCCATATTATACTTCATAACCCAGACGATTTTATTCAGCTTAGGGCGGATTATTGCAGATTGGAAGGGGGTTAGATACTGACTTCATTAACCCCTTCAGTGTTCTGTCTGTCTGTCTCTCTCTCTCTCTCTCTCTCTCTCTCTCTCTCTCTCTCTCTCTCTCTCTCTCTCTCTCTCTCTCTCTCTCAGGTCACCCTTTCCTCACATATCTGCTCCACCTCCTCTACCTTTACCTATACTTACCCATCCCCTTCACAAAAGATCCCCAATTGTTTGCCTCCAACTCACCTGCCTTTCCCCTGTACATTTTCCTAACATTATTTCCCTTCCTCTCCTCAACTACGTCCCCTCCCCCATTTTATCCCCTCACTTTCGTCTCCCTGGCTGCAATCAAACTTTAAATGCAATGATTTATTATTTAGTTTGTTCTTGTTATTTGCACACGATTCTGTTCATTTTATGAGAGAGAGAGAGAGAGAGAGAGAGAGAATCATGGTCTTTCATGGAAGAGCATGAAAGAGGTGACGAGGAAGTGAGTAGGAAATGAAAATAAATATATGTTGTAAGAGAAAAAGACAGGAAGAGGGAAATGTAGAGAAAAAAAGATAAGTGATTTAGTTTGGGAAATATATAAAGACAGGAATACTGGAATGAAGGTGAGGTTAGTAGCATTGTGATATTAATAGATACGGAAAATATCTAGATGAGAATGGGTTTACTTGATGATGATAAAGGCGTGATAATGTTGGGGAACGTGGTGTTGGGTTGATGGGATTAGGCGTGAGGGGGAGTGAAAGGGCTGGGGATGGGGGAGGGAGGAAGATTATGGAAGGCGAAGGGAGGCAGGTTGGGACGGGATTAGTGGTGTTAAGGTAGAGAGAGAGAGAGAGAGAGAGAGAGAGAGACTGATGGGGTGAAAGGTGCACTAGATGATGGGAAGAATGTGAGGATGAAAGTGATAGAGATGTCATTATAGGTATTTATTTAATGTACGAGAGTGTGGGTGATAGAACAGTGTGTGGGCGAGTGAATTTGGTATAACCTTTTTACACTGATTTGACCTAAATTTTTGTCATTTTGCAGCTTATTTCACGTAGGTCAGTGGCAGAAAAAGATGGTCCTACGTCTCAGCATATTGCATAACACTTTTTCGTGACAAGCACCATATTATGTTAATCTGTTACTGTCTCAACATTAGAGATGGAGAGGTGGAAAATTTAGGCTAAATTAGACTAGAAGCAGTATAATTGTACTGTAGTTGCAGAGCGAATAATTGTAGAGTGGGGCAGAGTGCCGGAGTTGGTGTGTTTGTACAGTAAGTGTGTCTTCAGAAGATGACTTTATATGTTTTGCAAAAGAAAGACGGCCATTTTATTAAAACTGCGATGACAGTAGTATAGGCAGTCCCCCAGTATTTGATGACAATTTCTAAAGCCCCTGATGAAGATTGAAAATATGTATGATTACTTTCATTGTAACCGACTGCGGTATTTAATGTTAGATGCAGGCTGATTAAATATACAATCACAGGCATCTCCTAAAATGCCGTCAGAATTTGGCGATTTGTCTTTCTCTTTGTGATTGGAGTTTTAGTAATGCCAGTAGTGTGAAAAATTTTAGCGTGAATAAATGAATGTGAATTTGTGAAGGAACGAGCAGATAAATTTACGAATGGGAGTGTGTACATGAATGATTGTGTTTTAGTGTAGGAGTGAGTGTTATCGGTATTACTAGTGTGTTGGTGTGGTGGAAAATATAATACCAGTAGGCTTAACTCTAGGAGTGTTATGGTGTGCCCTTACTACCTCTTCGTGCACCTAAACAGAGTAATGGTGTATAAAAAGTGGGCAGTATTGTGTTGGCTATCCCCTGCCTACCTATATACGTACCTTCCTTCCTTCCTTCCGTCCTCCCTTCCTATTTCCTTTTTCCTTCTTTCCCATCCACACCCGCCTCTCTTGCTCCCTTGCTTCCCCCCCCCTCTTTCCCCCCACATTTCCTTCCCTATTTTCCCAGCCCTCCTTCCTTCCTTCCTCCTTTGCCACCCATTGTTCTCCCCCTCCTCCTTTCTTTTCCCATTCCCCAGTCTCTTTCCTGCTTCGCTTTTCCCCTCCTATCCTTCGTCCCTCCTTTCAGTCGCTCTTCTGCCTCCGTCCCAGCCCTCCTACCTTCCCTCTCCCTCCAATCTCCCCCTTCCCCTCTACCTCACTTCCCTTTTTTTCCTCTCACCCTACTTCCCTCGCTTTCTTCCCTTTCCTCGTATCTCCCTTCACCCTTTTTCCATACTTTTTCTTTCCACTCTTCCTTTCCTTCTCTCTCCCTCTTCCTCCCTCAGCCATTCTTCCTTTCCATGCCTTCCTGCCCCCTACCCCTCTCTTCTCCCGTCCTCCATCCCCAACTTTCCTTCCCTCCTCCCCTTCTTCCCTCCCCCGTCCCCTTTCCGCCCTTTCTTCCTACTCCCACCTCCCCCGCAGAGCCCAGGCCAGAAGCAGGGTTTGGTTTTAATATCGTAATGGAACCAAATACTAGTTTTCAGGGTTTTATTCCTGTAATTGAATTGTTTCTAATCCCTCATACTCAGTTTACGCCACCCTGGATTAACTCAAGGATTAGACGCCCGGCAGTTAATAAGTACATGGTTTTAGGCATTGCTTTTTCTGCTACTTGTTGTTGTTGTTGTTGCTTTTGTTGCCGTTGTTTTGTTGTTGTTATTGTTACCATAGTTGTTGAGAAACCCTTCTGTCTGGCCGAGCAGACCCATCAACCGCCGACTAGCAACCGCCCCTACAGGGGTGTCTAATGAACCGATGTTCCCTGTGTCGGACGACGCCTTACCACAGCAAGGCGTGGGAAGTACGAGTAGTGTGAAAGTTTGGTTCCCGGATGAACGCCACATTTGCGTCCCTCCACCCACTTAACAAGGGCACCGTAGGAAGTTCCACTTTATCCCGTTACTTGGCTTTATGATTACCACTCAGTGTTGTAAACGGGTTACAGGAAACCATTAAGTTTATCACTCAGCGTAGCATCACCTCAAATGGATAGAAAAGTAATAAAGAGTGACAGGAAGGATGGGAGAAACGGGAGGAGAGGAGGACAGACATAGAAAAAAGAATGAAATAGATGAAGGAAGAAATAGGCAACACTGCATCAAGTGAGTGGATTATGATCGCTACCAACTATCACCTCCTCTACATGTAATTGCTTGTAACATCCTTTTCATTTATTCTTCTGTTTCATCGTTTGTTTTACCCACCCTGGATGACCTCTATGATTTAGTCTGACTCTTGATAAATAGTGATAGATAGTGTTGGTGTTTGGCTTTTTCACTGATTTGCATCTATTTGTAATCTCATTTATTTTCCGTATAGTGTTTCATCAGCGTGCAATTGACATAGCTGTATATCATATTGTTTGTTTTGTTTATTTCTTAAACTTTTCATATCAACGTGTAGCTGGCTTGTAATGTAGCGAAAAAAACTGAGAAAAGGGTGAAATGAGGAAGAAGTTAGAGAGGAAGTTTTAGAAAGTTCATTAGGAATTATTGTTGTAGCCTAAGATTCATAATAAAAATTCATGTTAGAAATAGTGATTGAGACCCGATGAGAAACTACAAAGGATAGTTGAGAAAGATAGGTGGAGCTAAGAACGTAACAGTAAAGTAAGGAAGAAATGTAAAGAGAAAGACTTCAGTTTACAAATAGCAGTTGAGGAAGAAATTGTATGGAAAAGGATAATAATAGTCATTGGGTAGAAAAACGAACGAGGAAGAGTCATTAAAAGTCAGGGTAAAATTTAAGTGAGACAATGAAGACAGATGAGGTGTAATTGAAGATGAAGATTGTTTTATAATGGCAGTTCTGAGTAACACTAAAAATATGTATAAGTGAAAATGATGATGGCTTGAAAATGTAATGAAGAGTAATGGTCATGGGCTGTAATTAGAGTTGGGTTAGTGATGATGATAGTGGGTGATAGTGATGAAGGTGAGCAGTGGTTAATAATGACGTGACGAGGTAATGGTGATGAGGTGATTTATAGGAAGAGAAGAAGTCACGCTTTTCTCACTTCATTTTAATAAGTTTTCTCATGTTGATTTTGTTCCTTCCTTTATTCTGCGGCACTTTCTTTATGTAATCTATATTGTACTCTTTTCTTGTACCGTTTTCTATTTTTTCCTTGTTTTCGTCAATAAAATTCATACCTCCTTTCCTTTCCTTTCCATTCCTTTCCTTTCTTTTCCCATCCCTTCCCTTCCCTTCCCTTCCCTTCCCTTCCCTTCCCTTCCCTTCCCTTCCCTTCCCTTTCCCATATCGTCTACCTTTTATCTCATCTTACATCATCTCACGTCACCTCATCTTTCCTCTCATGGCTTGTCATCCATTTCACTTCTTTCATCTCACTGCTAAAAACTCTTGTCAGCTTTTGTTCCATTCTGAGTTCGTATTCGCGTCAGTTAAGAACGCTCCCTAACACCTTTCCCTTAGCAGTTTATTTCTATTTATATCTCGTTAATGATCCTTTATGTGTTATTTTAGCCATCTGTGTTGGTGATGAAAAGACACAATGTACTAGACAGCAGCAAAGTGTAGGATGGGAAATAAATCGCAAAGGAAAAGGCATTGGGGAGCTTCTTTACCTCTACCTCCCCTCACCTCACGTTATTTATCTACTCCTGTCTGTTGTGTATCTATTAGGCCCTGACCAACAGTAACAGATAACAGGACTAACTAACAACTAATTGCATGGTAAACAGATTTGGATGCAGCGCTCATACATTCGTTATTCTCTCTCTCTCTCTCTCTCTCTCTCTCTCTCTCTCTCTCTCTCTCTCTCACACACACACACACACACACACACACACACACACACACACACACACACACGCTATATTCCTGCCTTTTCTCACACTTTCCCTCTCTCCCTGCCTCCCTGCCGTCAGTGTTCACTTTAATAACAGTAGCAGCGGTAAATTTCGCGCCAGGGATGATTACGGCTTTGGCAGGGTTACGAGGTGCTACAAACGTGACAGAGAGGGTGGGGCCTGATTGAGGGGGTGGGTAATGGGTGGGGGTGAGGTGGGGGAGAGATGGGGAGATGGAATGGTGGGGAAAGAAGGTGGTAAGGAAGGTACGATGGTGGGAGTGAGGGGTTCTAGGGTAGGAGGTGAGGTGGTGGGAGGGATGGGGAAGTGGGAGGAGAACGGTGGTGAGGGGTGGTTGAGGAGGTGGGGAAGAGGGGTGGTAGGGGATGTATGATTGTGGGAGAGGGGTTATGAGGGAGGTGAGATGCTGGGAGAGGTGGGAAGGTGGGGGAGAGGGGTGGTAGAGGATGCGTAATTGTGGGAGAGAGGGGTTATGTGAGATATTGAGGTGATGGGAGAGGTAGGGTTGTGGGGAAGTGGGGTTATGGAGGGGGAGGAAGAGAGGTTTAAGGAGAGATTTGTGTTGTATTAAATCGAAGGTGGCTTAGAAGGAAGGCAGAATATGGTATGAGAGACAGAATATAAGATTAATCTCTTCACTACGATAAAGTCTTTATTTATTATTTTTACCCTTAGAGGAATTATTCGGCTTAGAAAGACGTTTCGAACTGGAGTAGCTATAAATATTCTTCATTAACCCCCTTAGTACAAAATGTGCGAGTTGGGTGAAGTCGTTTGTTAGTTGCGAATTAGAAAAATACATCCTCGGGCAGAAGGGGTTAAGTTGATGGAGGGAAGCGTATCCAGACCACTGTGAATTATGTCTTTAAAGCTGTCTGAAGGTTGCTAAATTCCATACCGGTATAATCTGTCAGCGTATCGAAGATATGAGGGAGTAGGTGTCGATGGGGAATGGGGAAGATGGGGATAGGAGCAGTGGGGAGATTGGGAGGGAAAGGGAAGGGGGAAATACCGAGAAATGGGAAATGATTGTAGGAAACGTAGGTGGAGGTTTGGCGAGGGGGAATGTGGAAAGTGAGGTGGGAGGGATTGTGATGGGACTTTGGGTGGTAGGTGTCTAGAGCTGATGAATGGTTACTGGGGAGGGTGATGAGTGTTGGCTGGAGAAGGGTAGTGGTTATATATGTAGGGGTGGAAATAGAGAGAGAGAGGAGGTAGGTGCCCAGAACAGGGGAATGAATAATGGAGAGAGGTGGGGATGGACAGAGAATGGTTAGTGGAAATTGAAATGGAAATTGATAGGGAGAGAGAGAGGGGGAGGGGAGTTTGAATGGGGAGAAAGGTAGGGATGGTCTAGGGATGCGTAGTGGAACTTTAGATAGTTTATTGACAAGGAAATTGAGGGGAGGGGTACATGCCGAGAACTTTGTAAAGATGATTAGTGAGAAAGAGGTGGAAGATTGGCAGAGTTGGGATAGTGGAAATTGAGGTAGGGGTTGAGGGGGATGGATAGGTGCTGTGAACTGGGGAATGAATAATGAGAAGATGGACTGAAGAAGGAGAGTGGATAATGAGGTGGGGAGAATTAGAGGGTGAGAATAATGAATGGGGAGAAAGAGGTGGGAGATTGGCAGAATGGGGGTAGTGAAAATTGAGGTGGGGGATTGGGGTGAGGTTAATATGAGGTGAGCAAGATCCGCAGCCTCAGTTACCCATTAATTAACCTGTCTTGCAGCACCTGGATGACCGTACGTTATTGCTTTGCTAATAAAAACCTTGGCCGGGGAATTACAGGCTATTTCGATGCGGTTAGTTAGTGAGAGAGAGAGAGAGAGAGTGAGTGTCAGTCAGTCAGTCGAGGAAGAATAGAGACGATAGGGTAAAGAGGAAACTAAAGTTATAGCTAAAATAATCACGTAGTTAATGAAGAAAAGAAGAGGAAATAGGACGAATAATAAAGGAATAACTAGGAAAGAAAAGATGATTACAGGGATAGTGGGAAGAAGAGGATGACGATGTGGAAGAGAAGAGTGATGGAAGATTTGAACGGAAGCAAGGGATAGGGAAGGAAGAGGTGATGATGCATTGGAGGAAGATACAAGGAAAAACAGATTAATTAATGGAGGAAGTGGAATAGAGAAGTGGTGGATGATACTGGAGGAAGGAAATATACGTGAAACAGAATTCTTGAAGACCTTGAAGGAAGAAAGGAGGAAGAATAAACACTGATATCGTAAACTAAAGATGAGAGACAAAGTAAACTAGGGAAGAGAAAGGAGGAAGATAATTTAAGTAAAAAGAAGGTAGAGGGACAAATGAAAGAAGGAAGAGAAAAATCGATGAAACCAGTGAAGATGCGAGGGAGCTGCAAGGAGATATATGTAAATAGTGGAGGAAAAGGTATAGAAGTGAAAGTGGAAGAGACAGAACAGAAAAAGAGAGGGGAGTGAGATGAAAATAGGGAGAAAGAAGCACGTGAGGGGAAGCAGTAGGGAGATGGGAACTAAGACAGAGAGAGAGAGAGAACTGAAAGAGGAGTCGAGAGGAAAAAGAAATATTATGAAAGTAAACGTAGGAGAGAGAGAGAGAGAGAGAGAGAGTTTACAAGTGGGTGTCAGTGTGCCCGTGTGGTGGTGGGGGGGACTAAGGTAATATGGGAGCCTCGAGTTAGGAGGGATTAGAATACATGCTACCTGGATTAGTCTCTCTCTCTCTCTCTCTCTCTCTCTCTCTCTCTCTCTCTCTCTCTCTCACTCTCACTCACTCACTCATTTTAGTTTCTTATTTTCCCCCTCCTTTTTTTTTTTTTTTTTTTTCCCCACTCCCCACCCTTGCTCTCTGCTTGTTTTCTTCCATCATTTTGCTGGCCAGTTTCTCTCTCTCTCTCTCTCTCTCTCTCGTTGTGATTTCATTTCCTTTTTTCCGTTTTTTACTATTTTCCCTCCACCTCCCTTGTTCGCTTTTTTTTTTTTTTTCTTAATGTTACTGGGCAGTTCCCCCCCCCTCTCTCTCTCTCTCTCTCTCTCTCTCTCTCTCTCTCGTTGTGATTTCATTTCCTTATTTCCGTTTTTTACTATTTTCCCTCCACCTCCCTTGTTCGCTTTTTTTTTTTTTTTTTTTCTTAATGTTACTGGGCAGTTCCCCCCCCCCTCTCTATCTCTCTCTCTCTCTCTCTCTTTTATGTCTTGCACTTTTCTTCTCTCCCCCTCCCCTCCATTTAGCTAATTCCTTCCCCACGACCCAATTTCTTTTTCTCTCTGTTGTTTTAGTCCTTCAGGTCTGCAGTAGTGTTTTTTTTTTTTATCTTTACATATACGCTAACTTAATATATTTATGCATACTATTTTTTTTGTCTTTTTTTTTCTGTTAAGTATACAGTTTGGTTCTTAGATATTAATATTCTGCCTACGATGACCTCTTATCTACTGTCCTCCTGCTTCATCTGCACTTTCTTCTTTCTTTTAGTTTTCATGATAATCGGGTATTAAATTCAGTCTCTCTTTAAAATGGCATCTTCTCTATGTATTCTATCTTTGCTGCAGCCAGGCGATTTTATACGGTTGTGGATAACTAGTAGTGAATTTATAGAGTTCCCTTTATTACAGTATCTGTTTATATATTGTTAACCTCTTTATTACTGTATCTATTTATATCTTTTTAACCCCTCTGTTAACTGTACCTGTTTATGTCTTGGTAACCTCTTTATTACTATATCGATTTGTATATGTCACTCTATATTGGGCTTGATAAACACTCAAAGCAGTGGCAGTTCATATATAGCAGGCTTTCGATTGGTAAGGATAACAGTAAATGATATGGATGATAGAAGTGGCTGAAGTAACAACTGATAAGTCACTCCTTCACGTCTTCAGATTTCTTCAGATTCGAAAAAAATGTGATAATAGCAAGATTGAGGTAGGAAAAATTATAGTACTGAAAGACATAATGAAGTTCCTCTATAACAGTCGAACTCATTTGCTACTATTGGTTTTTCGTAATCTGAAAACAGTTCTCTAAAAAAATTACATGATCCCCCCTCCCCCAAAAGAAAAAGGGAAAATACACGTTGTAGTTAGTAAGGCAGTGATTAAGATAAATAGAGGCTTAACTCTTCCCCTGGGAGTATTACCCAAACGCTGAGAATGTTCATCTGGTATTTCCCTCGCTAAATTCGTAGCTCTGCCTGCCTTGCCTATTGGCCGCCTTTGTTGATGATTATTCCATTTTATGCTCAACACCAGCAGACGATTTTCTTCAGCATTGGATACACCAGGCACTGATGATGATGATGATTATTGTTGTTGTTTGTATTATTATTGATTTTATCTGGCCACTCCGAGGTTATGTTTATTTGAGTGTAGGGAAGGCGTGTCGTAGCGAAGGGTTGAAGGGAGTAAACTAGGTAGATTCTCACTGGTTTCTATGGGTCTCTCTCTCTCTCTCGTCAAATTTTCCCAAACCCCTCCAGACATCCCTATTTTCACCCTTACCACAGGCTCCACAAGGTCTACATTCCCCTACCTTCTTCCTCCGAGCCGGCCTCCTATTTCCCGGATTAACGTCACGGGTTTCAGAAATGATCGTCCACGCTAATCATAGGCCAATAACGCGTGTGGCGAGCGATGACAAGCGGGAAATGGACTGGGTATTGTTTCTTGGGAGTTTCTTGAGCCTGTCTTGTTTCACTCGCACACAATCTTAAGGTGGGGTGGGGCTGGATGGAGGGTGGGGGTCGGGGTGAGGAGAGGGAAGGGATGAGGAAGAGAGTGGAGGAGAAGGAAGGAGGAGAGATGATGCCTGGGGAGTAAATCGAGAGGAGAAGGGGGGGAAGGTAGGGGAGAGAGGAGAGGAGGAGGGTAGGGGTGAGAGTGGTGGGGAGAGGAGAGGGGGAGGGGAGGGGAGAGAGATGTGGTGATGGTAGGGGGGGGAATGGTGGGAAACGGAGGAGGTGATGCGTGGGAAGTGAATGAAGAGGGGAAGAGAGAGGTGGCCAGAGTAGAGGAGGAGGGATGAGGTGGGAAGGGGGAGACGTGATGCATGGGGAGGGGAAGAGAGAGAGAGTGTAGAGAAGAGGAGGGTGTGTCGTGCATATGGAGAAGAGGGAGGGGCACCGGGTGAAAGGAAGTAGATGGAGGGAAGAGGGAAGGGAATGCATGGAAAAAGAGGGAAGGTGACTGGATAGAAGGAAACTGATGGAGGAGACAGGGGTGGGATGGAGCGGGTGGGTTGAGGGAGAGGGAAGGGAATGTGGATGGATAGAAGATGAGGGGAAGAGGAAACTGGATGAAAGAAGAAGAAGAGGGGGAGAAGTGTGAAGATAGAGGAGGGGAAGAGGAAAAGGGGAGAGGTATTGAGTGGATCGAATGGGTGGTGAGAGTGGTGAGGGGAAGAAATGATTAATGTAGGTGTGAATGATATTGAAGTGCTGAGTGAGGTGGTGGTGTAGGTGGTAGGGTAGGGGAGAGAGAGAGAGAGGCATAGCCTGAAAGTGGTGCAATGGCCTCTACTTTTCTCTCAGCCCTCTATTTCAGGCACTTCATACTCGCTTCATACTAAGGGCTCGTAACTCGCCATAGTCAGAGCCACAGATTGCCGGGAATAAGAGAGTCTGCAGTCATAATAAGAGAGAGAACAAATTTACTGGCGAATCTGAAGCAGCCACATCTACGCCATCGCTTCTGTCCGTTGTGTATCTGTTTTTGTGTTATCCTGATTCTTTCTCTCCCACTCAGCTTTTATTCACATGTTGTATTGTAACACTTTCCCTTTGTCTCATTCTAATTTACTATCACACACACACACACACACACACACACACACACACACACACACACACACACACACACACACACACACACACACACACACACACACACACACACACCTGGCTCAGGTTGCGAACTGTTTTAGTATTATCCTGATGCTTTCTCTGCCATTCAGCTTTTATTCATCTGTTGTATTGTAACACTTTCCCTTTGTCTCATTCTAATTTATTATATTATCTCACACACACACACACACACACACACACACACACGTGTGTGTGTGTGTGTGTGTGTGTGTGTGTGTGTGTGTGTGTGTGTTTATGTGTGTGTGTGTGTGTGTGTGTGTGTGTATGTGTGTAAAATTTAAAGAATCCTTTCCTAAGAATGTGTATTAAATTTGATATCTTAGTTCTCGATTATTATTCTTTCTGTAAAAATTTTCTGTACTTTCATGTTTTTTTTTTCTTTTATTGTTTTTACTTTATGTGAGTTGTCTCTTTTTATCATCTGCCAGGGATTTGCATCCTTTTTTCCCCCTCACTTCTGTATATTTTCAGTTCTTGTTTCTTATCGTTCCCTTATGTTAAGCCTTTCAAATACCGGTAGGTCTTTTCTGAACTGAATTATTCTCTGGCAGTGTTCAGAAATATGCCCAGTAACAAGAGGCGTTTTTCCAGCTTTTCTCACGTATCGTATCAGTTGTATTCCTCATTATTCCCTCTCTCTCTCTCTCTCTCTCTCTCTCTCTCTCTCTCTCTCAACACGATATAAATTACTCACACGCTACCCATCCTCTATTCATCCCCACGCCTAACTTCTCCAAAGTCGAGTAAGTGAAATCAGGCAGTCTTGCTCCGTAGACTTTCACGTAATCCAGCTGAAGTAGGAAATGGTTAGTACTGTATCGATGTGATGTAATTGTATTTGCCATTCCTCCTTAGGTTGCCTGATTTTGTGTGTGTTTGTGTGTGTTTATTAATGTGCAATAAAGAAAAGTATAAGCGAGAGCGGTGTGTGTATTATTCTGTTCGTTATGCCATATTAGTGTTTTTTGATCCATTTAATAATCATTTGTCTCCTGAGTTTGTGTCTACCCAAGAACTTTGAGCCTTTTCTATTTACGGTTTAACCATGGAGAAAGTAGTAGTAGTAATAGTAGTAGTAGTAGTGGTGGTGGTGGTGGAGGTATGAAGAAAATCCCGCCACAGTAGTCGTAAATGGTTTCTGCGTAAAGTCTAGAGGTGCGTGAGGGAGGAGGTTTGAAGGAAGAGACTGCGGACCTTGGGTAAATACTGCACTGGTTTTACCCTGCCCCTGTACAAACACCTTCATGTCACTCCCCTGCAACTTATTAGGCACTGTGGACAGATTTATATGCTTAGGCGGAGACAAAGGGTGCACGCGTGAGAGAGAGAGGGGGGAGGGGATTACGTGTATTTTTTTTATGTAGATTGTTCCGTGTATGAATAATAAAAAATAGACTTCATGATCTGTGTGTGTGTGTGTGTGTGTGTGTGTGAATTATCATATTTTAATTTCAGGTGCATTTGCTAATTATGGGCATGTCATTAGTTCGATTACAGTGTTATAATCTAATCCTTGAATAAAAGCTGGCCATAGTTCTTGATAACCTTTTGATTTGTAGGTCTGGTTGTTTTTGAGGTGCAATTTTTTCCATTTTATTTTCTTCACTATATATTGTTTTATGTATCAGTACTTCAGTATTCCTTACCTGTCTCACTCACCTTGCTATCTCTCACTCCTTGTTTTCTTCATTTTTTTCTCACTTTTTTATCCCTTCCTTTCCATTCCCTTCCCTTCCCGTCCTTTCCTTCCCTTCCCTTTCCTTCCCTTCCCTTCCCTTCCCATCCCTTCCCTTCCCTTCCCGTCCTTTTCCCTTCGCTTTCCTTTCTTCTCCGTTCCTTTCCCCTCCCCTCCCCTCCCCTCCCATCCCATCCCATCCCATCCCATCCCTTCCCATCCCATCCCATTCCATCCCTTCCCTTCCCTTTCCCTTCCCTTCCCTTCCCTTCCCTTCCCTTCCCTTTGTTCCTTCCTCCTTCACTCACTTACTCCCGTCCCACTTCCTTTTCCTTCTTTTCCTCTCTTCTTTCTTACCTCTCCCTTTTGTGTCCCTTCCTATTACCCCCCTATCAGTCTTCCTTCCTTCCTTCCTTCCATCCTTCCTTCCTTCTGTCCCCCTTTCTCCCTCCATTTTTTCTCCGTTCCTCTCTCCCTCATCTCTCCCTCAGTTCCTCCGATCAATCTTCCTTCCACCCGTCTGTACCCCTTCCTCTCTCTCTCTCTCCCTACCTTTCCCTCGTCCCTCCCTCCTCCCTTCTCTTCCTTTTCGTCTGATATTCCTTCCTTCGTCTTCTTCAGTATTTATATCTTCCTTCCACTTTTTAAAATCTTCTTTCTTTCCTTGTATCCCTTGTACTTTCTTTCCCTCCTTCCCCCTCTTCCATCCTGCTCCTCTCCCCATATATCTTCCATTTCCCTTCCCTCCTACCTCTCTGCTTCCCTTCTCTCTCTCTCTCTCTCTCTCTCTCTCTCTCTCTCTCTCTCTCTCTCTCTCTCTCTCTCTAGCCCCTCTTCCTCCTTCCGTTTCTGTGCATGCTAACGACCACGACACAGCATGGCATAGAGTAGACTTGCTAAGGGTAGGTTTTGTGTGTGTGTGTGTGTGTGTGTGTGTGTGTGTGTGAGAGAGGGAGAGAGAGAGAGAGAGAGAGAGAGAGAAAGCGGGGGAGGCATATTGTGTATGTGAATGTGTATGTGTCTATGTGTCTTGGTAGGTGAGTGGGTTGTTTAGCATTGTGCGTGAGCTGTGTGTGTTACTGTGTGTGAGGTTATGTGGATGTACGTTTGTGAGTATTTGAAGTGTGTGTGTGTGTGTGTGTGTGTGTGTGTGTGTGTGTGTGTGTGTGTGTGTGTGTGTGTTTTGTAACATAAATGCGTTTTCATTCTTTTCGCGATTTTTTTTATTGACATTTTGAAGGTTTTCGTGATGGATCATATGAGGTTTAGCAAAGTTTCACTAGGCACTTTGATAATAGTTCTGCTTTTGTGGTGTTTGTTTTCATTTCTGCATCAAAGCTCACCCGCCTCTTGTAAAATAGTAAAAAAAAAAAAAAATTAGAATGATGATGATGAATTTGGAGCTGATTCTGAGTCTAATTTTGATGATTAAATTTTTTGTCGATCTGTAGTATGGAAAATATATATATGTTGCCATTTTGTGATATGCTAAGTAAAGATTTATTGCAGTATATATAAGAAACGTCCTGATTTTTAGTAACGTGTTTTTTTTTTCTTTTCTTACAGGTAGGTGCAAACTCATCGTCATTAGCCCACCTGGTGAAATAGGTAAGTGAGAACCCACCTTCAGTTTTGTTACTCTTGGCTCCCCCCTCACCTCGATTTGTCACGCCTGGATTTGCGTCGTCTCATGCCTCATCCCTAATCCCTCATACCCGGTGTTAGGTTCCTTATATAGCTTGATTGAGAGGTGGGAATTACATGCTGGAGGGGAATGATGGAGGGTGGTTGAGAAAGGGGTCGGGGTGATTTACTGAACCGTTGGAGGTGGTGATGCTTTGTGTACAGTATGTGGGGTGGGGCGCTGTGGAGGGATTTGTGTGTGTGTGTGTGTGTGTGTGTGTGTGTGTGTGTGTGTGTGTGTGTGTGTGTGAGAGAGAGAGAGAGAGAGACGGGGGGCTGGAAGTTGATTTGCAGAGGGGAAGAAAGAGGAAGGGGAGGAAGAAGGAACGAAAGTATTACCAGTAAGGAAGCATGTGAAGGAAAGTATGTTTGGGAAGAGGGAGGAAGGGGGAACAGAAAAATAGCGAGATAAGATGATGGCAGAAGAAGAGGGAAAGGAGTAACGAGAGAAAACAAGACGGATGGACATTTCTAGTGAGTGACTGGAAGATGGAACGAATTACGGTGAAGAGAGGGAGCAGGATGGCATGTTAGATGAAATTTTGCTAATAGGAAGGTAAGTAGTTATATTAATTTCGGGGGATAAGGAGAATTGTGAATATATATTGTTTTGGTGATGTGGGGAAGGTAGGGATGGAGACGGGAATGAGGGAGTGACTGGAGGATGAAGGTGTGGGTGAGAAGAGGAAGGGAAGAATGGAGAGGAGAGTGGACAGAGAAATGAATATGGGAAGGATTGAAAGGAAGAGAGAGAGAAGTTTTGTAGGATGAAGGGAGGGTGGAGAGGTGAGATAGTAATGCTAGGAGAGAAGTTTTGTGGGTAAGGTGGGAGGGAGGATGGAGAGAAAGTGGGAAATAGTATAGTAAGTAGAGAAGTTTTGTGGGTAAGGTGGGAGGGAGGGAGGAGAAAATGTGGGAGATGATATTGTTAGGAGAGAAGTTAATATAGACATTAGAAAGATTGGATAAATATGAGGACGAAAAAGAAGGATTAAATGTATGGATTTATATGGGAAAGAAGAAGAAGGATTAAGTCTATAGATTGATACAGAAAAAAAGGATTAAATTTATGCCTGTCTGTTGCACGAATAAGGCCTTAGTTATTCTCAGGTACAGTCATCCACTAGAACACGACCCGCAGTAGTTGGTTTACGTCCAGGTCCTATTTTTACTGGTGAGTAAACAGGGAGGAGGAAACAAACTGAGCCTGCTAGTCTGACCGGCTCGAGAATATGTGAAGGATGTGGGAGGAGGGTTAGATGGAGGGAGAGGGGTGTGAGGGAGGATTGTAGTGAGATGATGTTGGTAAGAGGAGGAGGATGGAGGAGAGGGATAGAAGTATGGAGGAAAACAGTAACAGAAAATGTAGGTGGAAGAGAGAGAGAGAGAGAGAGAGAGAGAGAATGGCATTGTTGTGGCTGTCTAGAAAGAGGGATAGGGAGTGTGATAGAGGGATTGCAAACTAATACATATTTAAAGTCCGTGATAACGGAGACGCACAGTTTAATGCATTTGGAATGAAAAATGAAAGAGTATGGCAGGAACTTAACATATCCTTCTCAGTACGATGACTCTCTCTCTCTCTCTCTTTCTCTCTCTCTCTCTCTCTCTCTCAGAGGATTTAATTCAGCATTAAAGAAAAAAGGTATATAATGTAAGAGTTAAGCATTTTCTTTCCCCTTTTGAACAATATCTTTTAAATGTTATTCTTGCAACCAACTAGCGATTTTATATAACTTAAGAAACTCCATGTGCCTCATGCGTTAACTCCTTCAGCCGAGGACGTCATTTATGTTATAATTTTGCCTGCACCAGAGCATAGTATTCTACTTAAGTGAGTACGTTAATAGTGTATGAGTAAACGAAGGTTATATTCAGCTCCACAAATCGATAAGTTGCCCCTAAACTTAGTGAAGTGGTCTGGAAAAACGTAAGAGAAGAAAGAAAGAAGTAGAAAAATGAAAGGAAAGGAGAAACAGAAAAAAAAAATCGTCCGGGGTATCTAATGGGTTGAAGGCGAACTAAAATAAAATGTGTAGAATATAGTGATCATGAGGTGCAAGTTGAGAAAGATGTGATGTGCAGGTGATTGTGATGGAATGTGGGTTGCAGGAAGGTGTTGCGTGTGGATCTTTTTGTCACACCACCTGGGTATCAGTTCTCAAGAAATTGCGTCAGGATGCAGATAGGTAATAATATAAATGGACAGTGAAATAGGTGAAGAAATTGGTATGGGCTTAAATGGAAGGTTGTATGGCAGGGTTATAGAATTGAGCCATAGATAGATGATGGAATAGATTGAGTATAAATAGTTGGAGAGATTGGTAGGGGTTGAAATGTTAGGTTGTACGGTAGGGATATAGAATCATGCAGTAGATATAATAATAATAATAATAATACCTGTAATATAAATTGACTAAAATAGACGGATAGATTGGTATGGAATGAAATGTCAGGTTGGTCCACAGAAATAAAGAATTAATTGATGTTAAGGAAGACTCAGAGTGTAAACATATTAAAGTGATGCATAAAGGCTAGAGGGAAAAGAAGACGTAATAAGACCACTAAGTAAAATATTGTTGAAATTAAAGGGTTGTTAACATTAAGGCTTCTGTGAGTTACCAGCTAAAAAATAAAAAATCACCTGGCCTTAGCTGGAACAGAATACCGTAATCTTCTTACTCTAGTTTGGCTTAAAATTCCTATCTCTCCTCCTTGGTTGCTGAGTTTTAACTATAGATTACCTCTAGAATGTGATGCTAGTCACGAAGAAGTACTGTGGAAGGGATGTGGTACCATGGGACAGTCTCATTCCGCCACTGACTTATATTTAGCTGCAAAAGGACGAAAATCTAAGCCAAGTTAAGGTGAAAAGTACATGGATTTGTGCCGACTTTGAGGGGGTTAATTGTACCAGTATTAACACTCCTATGACTCACTCACCTGAATCAAATCGTCTGCCGGAAGGTGGAGTAGATAGTAGAGTTGTCTCAAGCATGGCAGGGTTAAGAAACGAATAAGTACAGGCTTAGTAGGAAAGGAAGAGAAAATACAGGAAGCACCAAATAAAACATGTTATCTTTAAAATTGTAGTGATAAAGGAAGACATGTATACTTGGAAGAAAGGGAAGAAGAATACCAGGGATGCAGTGGTATGATAAAGGAAGAAATATACAGTAGTTTTGGGAAGAAAGGGAAGAAGAATACCAGGGATGTAGTATAGTGATAGAGGAAGAAATATACAGTTGTCATGGAAGAAAGGGAACGAGAATACCAGGGATGCAATGTAGTGATAAGCAAAATAGTACTGTAAGAAAGAGAAGAAGATAGTGGATGAAGGCAGAAAGAAAAGCAATATGGTTAAAGAAAAAATGACATCTTAGCCAGAATCGCAGTTCCTCCGTAATCCGTCCATAAATACCTCCGCCCGGCCGTCCCTAACCTCTGACGTACGAGCGGCAGAAGACGCTGACGGTGGTGGTGGTGAAACGTACGGAATATAGGGATGGGGTCCGGATGAAGGTGTCTTTCTCTGCCCTGTAATCCGGGAAATGCTGGAAGCCGGGGGGGAGGGGGGGGCAGGGGTGGATAGAGGAGGTTAAGTTACGAGAAAGGGTGGAAGGATACAAAAGATTATGGGTTATAGAGGGTCAAAGAAGGAAGTATTATGATTGTGTGTGTGTGTATGTATATATATATATATATATATATATATATATATATATATATATATATATATATATATATATATATATATATACATATATACATCTATAACTATCTATCTATCTGTCTATCTATATACATATATATATATCTGTATCTATCTATATATATACTGTATATATCTGTATCTATCTATCTATATACTGTATATATCTATATCTATCTATATACTGTATATATCTATCTAACTATCTATATACTGTATATCTATCTATCTATCTATATGTGTGTGTGTGTGTGTGTGCTTGTCTATATATATATATATATATATATATATATATATATATATATATATATATATATATATATATATATTTAAATGCTTGTGTGTGTGTGTGTGTGTGTATTACTATTTCTTGGAAAGAACAAACATGCACTTTTTTTTTTTTTTTTTTCATGAGACAGGAGGAACTATTATGGTGTATTCTATCTCTGATCTACAGCTTTTTAAAGAAAACATGATAAACAGAAGGCGGGAATATGAATGAGAAAGATAATTAATGAAGAGAAAACGGGGTAGATGGTTGATACTAGAAAGAGGGAATGGGGAGGGAGGAAGAAAAAGGTGAATGGGTGGATGGCGAGTAAGGGATAGAGGAGAAAGGTTAAAAAAGATGCGGATGATGAGCATGAAGGGGATGGGGGAGGGTCTGAAGTAAAAGCGATAGACAGGAGGGAGATGGGGTGAGGGGGAACTAAAGGATGGCGGGGTCAGAACCAGTCTGCTTGTTTGAGGTGGACGCGACAAAGAGAATTTAAAACTTTGGATGTAGAGAGATTTTCTTTTTCTTTGATTTTCGTGTGAATTTTGTGTTAGGTGTTGTATTTTGTTAATGTAGGTTTTTTTTGTTTTTGTTTTGATATGACTGTCTTGTGAGGTTTTTGTTGGATTTTGTTGTGAGCTGTGCAGGTGAAGGGACGACGTTGTTGCGGATGTGAAGTTGTTGATGACGAAGGGAGGCGGTATACTGTGGAGGTTAGGCTGTGTTACCAGGTCGTGATGGTTGTGGTGGTGGGGGAGGGAGGTGATCGTTATTGTTGGGGTTGGGTGTTTATGGGGGGGAGTGAGTGAGGGGGGAAGGTCTGAGATGGACATTTATGGTCTCGGGTGATTGTCGGGGATTATACTAGTATATCACCCGCGACAACTGAGTCATTGTCAGAGGGCGGAACCTGATTGACCACCACAGTGACCTTCGAGGTTATATATATATATATATATATATATATATATATAGATAGATAGATAGATAGATAGTTATGTGTGTGTGTGTGTGTGTGTGTGTGTGTGTGTGTGTGTGTGTGTGTGTGTAATTCACCGGGTCGGTCAGGATCACTTGATGGTCGTGATCGTCAGCTTTTACTCTCCCGGAAGGGAGCTGAGAGCTCATATAGTCCGATCTAAGGGCAAGGCTGTGACCTTCACACACGCACACACCTGTCCCCTTGCTCAAGGGGGACAGTAACCACCTACTTCGTCAGTGAAACTTTTCGCAACCTGAGCGAGGCGCGAACTCCCGTCTACCAGATAGCAAGCGAGAACGCTACCACTGAGCCAGCGAGCGGTGTGTGTGTGTGTGTGTGTGTGTGTGTGTGTGTGTGTGTGTGTGTGTGTAGGTCTTTTCAGTGTACTGTATACTTAAGACTCGTGAACCGACTGGAAGATGAGGTCTGGAAGTTAAAATTTATTTCAAATAAACTGTCGTTTATGAACACCGCAAGCGGCTGTCACAACCTCACGCCAATATGTACCGGTAACCTGCAGTCTCGCACTTCTTAGAATATCTTAGTCAGTTTTCTCAAGAGCTGCAGTAATCCATGTCTTTAGTTCTTGTAATGGCCTGCTCAGTGAAGGCACGTACAGTCTCTTGACCAAATCTCTGAAGGAGAAATCCATGGGTGTTAAATCTGGTGATCCCGGGGGATTTATATGATAGATACAGCCATCCATTCAAATCTGGCTGTTGCATAGGAATTGCGTTTCCAAGGGTCAGCAGTCCGTTTTTTTTTTTTTTTTTTTGTCACATGCTCCCGACAGCAAACCCAGCCAATCACATTCTCTCTCTCTCTCTCTCTCTCTCTCTCTCTCTCTCTCTCATTCTGAACTTTTCTACTAAAGGGCGAAAGCTAATGTGCAGGTCCAACGCAAGCCATTTAGCCACCGATACCCATTTTATCTGATGTGATACGTTAGGGATATCACACACACACACACACACACACACACACACACACACACACACACACACACACACACACACACAACTTTTTTTTTTTGGGGGGGGGGGGTGTATGTGTTGCAGAGTTGCGTGGTTTGAATTACTGCAGCAGCAGTAACGTGTCTAACAGTACCCTTGGGCAAGACTTGTAATTATATCCATGTATTATATATGTATTTGTGTGGCTGTTATAAATCATTCTCTGTATGTGATTTTAATTAAGCTTTCATGGTATGCTGTATTTTATTTATCGAGTTCATTATTTTTTTATTTACATTTTTTTGCCTTGAAGTTTCTCCGCTTTGCCCCATTTCCTTCCTTCTAATCCCTCTCCTTGTCAGGTTTCTCTGTTCCTATTATTTCCACCCATCCCTTCCCGTTACTTCCCTCTCATTCCTTTGTTCTCTTCTTTAGCCCCTCTTTCCAAACTATTCCCCCTCTCTCTCCCCCTCGCCTGTTCCCTCATCATTTCCGTCTTTTATTCCTTCCGTCCTAATCTTCACCTCTTTTCTCTCCCTGTCGCCTCTTGCTGTTGAAGTGACTGTTTGTGCGTGACCATCTGTATAAGTTATCAGTGAACCAGATATCTGCATAATGTTATCAGGGAACCAAGTATCTGTATATATTATCAGGGAACCAAGCATCTGTATATGATGTCAGTGAACAAGTATCTGTATATGTTATCAGGGAACCAAGTATCTGCATAGGCTATCAGGGAACCAAGTATCTGTTTATGTTATCAGGGAACCAAGTATCTGTGTATGCTATCAGGGAACCAAGTATCTGTATATGTTATCAGGAAACCAAGTATCTGTACATGTTATCAGGGAACCAAGTATCTGTATATGTTATCAGGGAACCAAGTATCTGTATAGGTTATCAGGGAACAATGTATCTACATCTGTTTTGTGGACACTATAAGGACATGCTACTAGACCCTCTTGAATGTCCGATCACGGTGAGGTCGAGCCCAGGTCTGGATGTATGTCGTTTCATTTGTTTCTTTTATATCACCCCCTTTCACTCTCGTTCCCCAACATTTCATCCTCCCTTTCTTCCCATTCACTTTCTGTCCTCCTTTCTTTCTCCCCCTCCCTTATTCTCTCCCCCTTCCCCTTCATCCTATCTTTCTGGTCTTTCCCCATGATTTTTTTCCTCCTGACCCCACTTACAGCCCCCCTTCCCCTCCCCTTTCCCCTTCCCTCTAATCCCCTGTTCGGCTGTCCTCCTTTCATCCCAACTATTCTCCCCTTCTCCCCCTTCTTACATACCCCCTTCCTGGCGTCCCCCTTATCCCCCCTCTCCCGTTTCCCATTTATCCCCCCTTCCCCCCTGGCCCGTCATTGTATATATCTTGGCCATCTAACCATCATTGTGGCTGGGGAAACAAAGGCACCATTAAACTAATCTTGGCCTCTTGTAATAACAGGCTGGAGTGTGTGATTACCCCTGCCCTCTGCTCCACCACTTAACCTCCAGCCTCACGCTAGTTATATTTACCTCCCTCTACCACTATATTTACTTCTTAGCCTGTGAAATATGTGTTTGATGTTCTATGCTTGCATGATTTGTTACTTCATTACCAGATTACTTTTTTCCCCAGTAACTACCTTTGTATACAGCTGCTCTTGTTGTTTGGACAACATCTTGATCCGCTCTGATTGTCCAGGCAGTTTGTTCAGCCGTCTATATTTTTTTGGTTTCTTGCACACACACACACACACACACACACACACACACACACATTTATTGTTAATTACTTTTGAATTAACCTGTTTTCTGTTTGTTTGTGTATTTGCTTTTATGATTAACTAAATATGTCTGTGCTTGATCAGTGTTTTTGTGTTATATTTTTGTTTTCTTTTATTTTCCCCTGTTTACTTATTTACCTTTACATTTTTAATTGCTATACCAACACCCGTATTACGCCACCATACTTCTTACTTTTCCCTGTTCTTTGCCTCTGGCAATCTTTGTTTGTGTAAATGTATCTCCTTTCCTCTTTGTTTTCCCCTGCTTGTTTTATTATCATTTGAGATGGATTATACATTGTTACCCAAAATATACTGCTTTTTCCCATATACACGAATACCTCTTCTTTATCTGCAGTCACCCCATTCTCTACATTCAACGCAGTCTCCATATTTACTTCTGTTTTTATCCATATTTTCAGTATCTGCATGTTTTCTTCTTAACTATTGGTGATTATCACAGTTTTATTTCTTTGGTCCCATATTTACCTCATTTTTCACTTTTATCTCCGCCTCTAAATATTTTACCTTAGTGACCCCTTTCGTGGTGTTGGAGAGGGACGCCTTCATGTGGTGGCACCGATATAGCAAGGTGGTTCACATATCTGGTTCACATTTCAGTTGAACCTGGGGATACAACAACAACAACAACTACTACTACTACTACTACTACTACTACTACTACTACTATTTCTTCTACTGATAAAGCAGATCTCTTCGCACTGACTTTCTCCTCCAATTCCACCTTAGACGATTCCGGTGCTGTTCCTCCATCACTACCCCCTCTGACTTCCTCATGGCTGACATTAAAATTTCTTCAGTTGATGTATTTTCAGCCATCACTGGCCTCAGTACTAACAAGGCATATGGGCCTGATGGGGTCCCTCCTGTTGTTCTCAAGAACTGTGTTTCTGTGCTTACACCCTGCCTAGGCAAACTCTTTCGCCTTTGTCTGTCAACTTGTACCTTTCCTTCTTGCTGGAAGTTTGCTCTCATCCAGCCAGTCCCAAAGAAGGGTGACCACTCCCAACCCTCCAACTATCGTCCAATTGCTTTAACGTCCTGTATTTCAAAAGTTTTCGAGTCAATTCTCAATAGAAAAATTTTAAGGCATCTTTCCTATCACAACCTTTCCGATCATCAGTATGGGTTCCGTCGGGGGCGCTCCACTGGCGATCTTCTCGCCTGCCTTTCGGACTCCTGGTCGTCCTCCTTTCGGAGCTCTGGCGGGGGCTTTGCCGTTGCACTTGGCATCTCAAAGGCTTTTGGTCGAGTCTGGCATAAGTCTTTGGTTTCCCGGGCTGCCCTCCTGCGGTTTCTGTCCTTCTGTCTGTGCCTTCGTCGCTGGCTTCCTTTCTGGTCGTTCTGTGGCCGCTGTTGTAGACGGCCATCGTTCTTCTCCTGGATCTGTCAACAGTGGTGTTCCTCGGGGCTCTGTCCTGTCACCAACTCTCTTCCTTTTGTTCATCAATGACCTTCTAAGCTGTACATCTAACCCTATCCACTCATACGCTGATGACTCCACCCTTCACCTTTCCATTAGGTTCCCGCAACGCCCATCTCAACAGTTACTTCAAAAACAAGGGATGAGGCTATGGCACACCTAATGTCTGACTTGGCTCGTGTCTCTGACTGGGGTAAAAATAATATGGTTGTTTTTAATGCATCTAAGACTCAGTTCTTACACCTATCAACCCGACAAAATCTTCCACAGGTATACCCACTAATGTTTGATAATATTCAGCTTAATCCTGCATCATCCTTGAACATGCTTGGGGTTTCATTTACTCGGGACTTATCTTGGAAAAATCATATTACATCTCTTGTGAAATCTGCTTCCAAGAGATTGGGTGTGCTAAGCCGACTCCGCTCTTTCTTTACCCCTGCACAATTGTTGACTCTATACAGGGGTTTTATCCGGCCCTGTGTGGAGTACAACTCTCATGTGTGGGGAGGCTCCCCACATACAGCTCTTCTCAATAGGGTGGAGTCAAAGGCTTTTCGTCTCATTGACTATCCTCCTCTTGCTGACTCCCTTCAACCTCTGTCTCTTCGCCGCACTGTTGCATCTTTATCTCTTTCCTGTCGCTACTTTAATGGTCACTGCTCCTCTGAACTGTCTGCTTGCATTCCTCCACCTCTACGACGGGCCCGTATCACCCGTCTGGCAGCAAACTCTCATCCCTTTTCTGTCCAACTCTCTAATGCAAGAGTTAACCGTTACTCCCAGTCTTTCATTTATGCAACAGGTCAGCTCTGGAACTGTCTCCCTCTGTCTGTATTTCCTGCTGCCTATGATCTCCAGTCTTTCAAACGCAGTGTGTCCAGGCATCTCAAAATGATCGGATCTTGAATTTGGCTCTCTATTGTATTTTGTTTTTCTCTTTGAGGGAACTGTTACTGCGGGCTCATGGCCTTTGGTTCCTTCTTTCTCGCATAAAAAAAAAAAAAACTACTACTACCACCACCACCACCAGTATCCCCCCCTTATCCTTCCCCACCAGTTTCTCTCCCTTCCCCATCCTTCTTCAATTTCCCTCCTTTCCCCCACCTCATCTATCAGTTTCTCTCCCTTCCCCCATCCTCCTCCACAAGTTTCTCACCCTTCCTCATCCTTGTCTATCAGCTTCCCTCCCTTCCCTCCTCCTCCTCCTCCACCAGTTCTTCTCCCTTCCCCCATCCTTCACCAGTTTCCCCTCCTCCATCCTTCACCAGTTTCCCTTCCCCCATCCTTCACCAGTTTCCCTTCCCCCATCCTTCACCAGTTTCCCTTACTCCATCCTTCATCAGTTTCTCTCACTTGATTCACCCTCTTCTACCGTTTTCTCCATCCTTCCTCCACCACCAGCTCCTCTCCTGTCTTCATTACTTTCAGTTTCTCACAGTTCTCAACAACATAGCGTCTCCATGTTGCTCTGATGATTGTACCATTTCTTGCATTATTATTTTTGTTAATTATCGTCGTCGTCGTTGTTATTGTTGGTAGTGGTGGTTGTGGTGGTGGTGGTGGTGGTTGTGGTGGTGGTGGTGGCGTCGTCGTCGTCGTCGTCGTCTTCTTCATTGTCGATACATATCCTTTAATCCTACCTAGACTTATTTTGGGTCCTTGTCTTTCATGGTGGTTCATTCTTCCTCACTTACGCCAGCGAGAAAAAACTTTTACCACGTAGACCCTAATGCTGCGGTGGTACCCATTCGCTGTTAATCAACCGTTTGCGTGTGTGTGTGTGTGTGTGTGTGTGTGTGTGTGTGTGTGTGTGTGTGTGTGTGTGTGTGTGTGTGTGTCAGAGAGGGGGGGGAGAATATCGGTTAATTTTATGATGAGGTAGAGGGAATGAGGCTTTTAGTTTTCTTAAAATTCACAGTCACTTTGTATATAATAAATTAGTTATGTATTGTGACTGAAATTACTAGTCACTATACCACATGGTTACTAGTTCCACATAGTTATAAACCTCCCTAACTCGCCTACATTACATTCTATCATTCCTTTCAGTATCCCTCTGTCAACTGCTCTCATTACCTTTGTTTGCTGTCCTTCCCCTCCCCATTCTCGTAACCCATTCCCTTCTGCATCATTACCTCATTACTGTTCTGCTCTCCTCTCCCTCTGCATGTGTCTTCTCTGGTTCCTCTTCGTCTTCTTGTCTGGTAACTCATTAAGACTCATCTTTTCCCAGCTTTTCCCTCTTTTGTCTCTTTTGTCTGCACTTTCCTCCTCATTGGCCTTAGCTAGTTTTGTGTTTTCAGCTTCGTCTTATTTTCACTCCTTCGTGCTCCCTTGGTTCTTCTTCCTTTAGGTCATTAGGTGTCATTTTTCCTCTGCTTGTTCCTCTTTTATCTTTTGCTAGTTTCTCCTGTTTCTTGTCCACTAATTATGTTTTTTTTTTTTCCTCCCTGACATTCTCTCGCCTTCTGATTCCTCGCCCATCTTCCTAACCCTTCTCTTGCCTAGTCGTTTCGTTACGGTCTCTTCTCATCCCTCCCTTCTCTTCTTTTATATCACATTCCCCGCAGTCTTTCTTTCATCTCAGTTTCACCCCTCCACACACTTCCTACTTCCCTCAATCCTGACCGTACTCCCAGCTCCTCAGCGTCTTTGCTTTCCCTTTATGTTTTTTACCAACTCCCTCCCAACCTAATCGTCCTTCAGCCTTCACTGTCTTCTCAGACCCTCACCTCACCCATTCTCCTCTTTATTTACCTTCACTTTCCCTGTCATTTGTCCCTTCTCTTTACACCTTCTTTTACCCTTACCGGCTCCTCATCTTCAGCTCTGTTCTTTACTCCCTCACCCCCGTCCATGTCCTCACCATCCGATAACCATGTACATTCTCACTCTCACCTTCCCTCGTTCCCTCACCATCCACATTCATTACCCTGTCGTTCTCGCATCAGCACATCCTCCTCTTCCACTTATTCAACTCGCCACGGCCTCACTTTCCCCTCGCTCCTTCACCTTCCCGTATTTCCTATAAGCCTTACTTTCTTACCTTCCCACTTATTCCGTCATTACCCCTATTCCCTCGCCTTGCCTCCCCAGCCCAGCCACACCATTGCCTTTCCTCAGTGCATCACCTTCCTTCATCCCCATACCATCCCCCACCCAACTCACCATCCCACCACCCTCTCGTAGACCTCTATCCCTTCATATCATCCCCTCGTTGTATCACCACTGAGTTTTACTCTTGCACTTTTCTATTCTCCTTCCCCACCCTTATTCCCCCACCTCTCTTCCACGGCCTTAGTTTTCCTCTTTTCCCTTCCGTCTCACTCCTCACTGACCCATTCCCCCTCATTCAAACTCTCCCCCACTCTATCACTGTTTCCTTACTTTCTCTCCATCCTGGTTCTTTCCTCCACCCTCAAAGTTATCCCCCCTCTCCACCTTCCCCTTCATATTCCCGCACCTTCACCTTCCTCTCACCTTCACCTTCCCCCTAACCATCTCTTTCCCCCCTCACCTTCCCCCCACCCTCACAGTCCCCCCTCCCCCCCACCCTCAATCCCCCCTCACCTCCTCACTTACAGTCCCCCCTAACCTTCCTCCACCCTCACAGCTCCTTCCCCACCCCCACCATCGTACCATAAACCAAAACTTTGTATAAATTAAATCGCTGCCTGGAACTCCATACGGCCATTATCGGGGTTAACTTTCTTGGTATGCCTTTCGTGTGACCTATCCCCCCCTCTCTCTCTCTCTCTCTCTCTCTCTCTCTCTCGCACGCATTTCATTCCTGGTGCACGTAATTTCTTTTACACTTTTTGTTGTTGTTGTTGTTGTTGCAAACTGTTTCTTCCTTTTTGTGTACTTTTCTCCCTCTCGTATATATTTTTCTTCTTGTTTGCTGTCCCGTACTCTTCATGGAGGCATTTTTTTTCTCCCCACGAAATTTTCTCCCATTCTCTCAGTTCCCTTCCTCATTTGCACGCATATTTCTCCTCCCCACACGCAAATTTCTACTTCGTACATAATTTGGGTACTACCTTCGTGTCCTTTTTGTGATATAGTTTATAGAGAAGGGAACGAATAGGAAATTATATAACAAAGCTTACATGACATTTCCTATATTGCATTGGCCGTGTAGAAGGTTTCTGTATAGGAGGGAAGTTTAGAAGCAATGTTTTATATAGCAGGGAAATTTATAGGAAATTTTATATAGCAGGGAAGTTCAGATGGCATTTTGATTTACCGTAAGTATTTCCTTAACGTCTAACAGATTCCTCATTCATGTTTACTTTTTACGGAACATAATGATAACTAGTCCTCTTACATCCTGTTTCTGGACAGTGAATAGGGGTATGAACACTCTAGAATAGAGTAATCGAGTTGTGCAGGTCATGAGAGGGTTAACTCCTTCAGTTAGATGACGTATTTTTTAATTTATTCCTACTGCTTGAACACTTTGAATGTGATGACGTATTCTTCAGTTTACCGTTCCCCCCTCAGACGGTAAAATCTTATAAGATATCTCGTAGCGAAAGGGTTATTGATGGTTGTACTCGAAACGTCTTTCTTAAACTGATTGAAATTGTTTCCTAGGTAGCAAAAATATAACACCAACCATTTCATATGATTGAAGGGCGTAGCTAAGAAGAGCCTCCTTGTAGTGAAGAGCCTTTATCTAATTTCTAAAGTCGATAAATCTCCCCACAGCTCAGTGAAAGTGGACGTAACAAGGATGAGACGAATTATATGCTCTGGGATTGAAAAGGCTACTGTTGACAGTACTAACTTTAAGACTCCGTTGACTCACTCTTCTGAATAAAATCGTCTGTCTTCATTTGCAGTACGGTACTAGAATTGTCCCATCCGTGAGAGGGTTAATATGAAGCCACTGTTTTATATGGGTAGTCAGTGAGATAAAAGCAATTTGTGTATTAATTGTGCAGCTGTATCTTTGTTTATCTTATCTCTGTCATTAAATTATTATCACCGGCATATTGACTGCAGGAAGGCCTATCGTTGTATTGCATTTTCCTATTTTTGTATTATTGTTTATTTCGTTTATCATTTTTTTTATTAATCATGGACTGTCTTCTTGGGCTATTCTCATTTGTATTATTTTCTATCTATTTGGCAGTATCTCTCTTTTTCTTTTTTTTTCTAGTATGCATTTTTATTTTTTGATATGCCTATTTTTTGTTTTGCATTTTTATTCCTTTTGTTTTTATTTGCATTTTTGGGCAGAGGTTTGGAGAAATTGCCAAGATGTTTTGGTCTTGGGGAAAGGTAGGGCGTTGAATAGTTGATGTGTAAAGGTGAAGTCTGGTGTGGTTGCTCTCACTTTAGTTCATTCACATTCACTAACTTCATTCACGTTCATTTACTTCATTCAGTTTCACCTGGCGCAGGTTTTCGTCTTTTTTCGGGTTATTGTCGTAATTTAGTGGCGGAATAAGACAATACTACGGTCCTACATTCTTTCCATTGAACTTCTTTGTGACTAACACCATATTGTAGTGTTAATCTATTGTTACAGCTCAGCATTCGTATGGAGAGATGGCAGTTTTGCGCATAGTTAAAGTGGAGAAAGAGAGAGAGAGAGAGGACGAGGTGAGCTTAGAACAGAGTGAGAATTTATGAGAAGGATGTGTATCGTGGGGAGGGGGGGAAGGGGGATTGTCACGGAGGAGGGAAAAAATTACTGCACCTCTTACAAGATACGGCATCAGGCAACAGAGTAATAGCATAAAATATTCTTCGTATGCCTGTTTATTTTTAAGGTTGGGTGGTTGAATGCAGATACACAAATATACTCTTTCTACTCTAACTTGGCCTAAAATTCGCTTCTCTATCTTCAGTGCTGAGTTCCAGGAGATTGGCACTAGATTATGATGCTAGTCACAAAGAAGTGCCATGGAAAGTATAATGAAAGGTAACATTATCTCTTTCTGCCACAATGCTGCGTGAAATAAGCTGCAAATGAACGATCCAAGAAAGAGTAAATGTAATAATAATAAGAGAGAGGTTGTTGGGGAGAATTTACACGAGATGGGAGGTGTTCGGGGAAGGAATGATCTTTAAGTAAGAGGGATAAATATGCTTGAGACGTACTGTATAATACTTGGAGATCTTTCAGTCGAGGCCTTCCCTGCAGGATATACCTTTGTGAATAAGTAGATTGGCCGATAGAGACATTGATTGGTAGGTATGTTTGTGTGTCCGTAGGTGGAGATTACAGTATGCACGTATTTACCGGTACATGTTTAACGTCCCTGTATTTATTTATCTAGTGATCTGTCTATCTATGTCCATCTATCCATCTATCTGTCTATCTAACTATCTGTCCATCTATCCATCCATCTATCTATCTGTCAGTCTATCTATCAATACATCCATCTATCTAACTATATGTCCATCTGTCCACCCATCTGTATATCTGTCAGTCAATCTGTCCATCTATCTATCTAACTATCTGTCCATCTGTCCATCCATCTATCCATCTGTCAGTCTATCAATCGGTCTATCTGTCTATCCATCTATTTTATCTTACTCTGTCCTAGAAAGAGAGCAACTACCCGTCATATTTTTTAATCCCGGTGGCAAATCCATGAGGGGGGGAAGTCTCGTGTTTTATTGCCATTGCTTGTCGGGGGAATTAGTTTTTTTTCTTTTTCTTTTTTAAGGACGCGGGTAATGTGATGAAAATTGGAAGTCGTAATGGAAGTGGGAGGGGTGGAGGTTTACGAAGAGACTTGTGATTCTCTCTCTCTCTCTCTCTCTCTCTCAACTCAGATTTTAAACTTACGATGAACACCCGTTTTCACATACCTAAGATATGGGGCAAAGGACAGTACTAGAGACGCTAAGGAACGAGGAAGTACAGCTAAGGAACAAGGAAATACAGCTAAGGAACAAGGAAGTATAGCTAAGAAACAAGGAAGTATAGCTAAGAAACAAGGAAGTATAGCAAAGGAACAAGGAAGTATAGCTAAGGAACAAGGAAGCATAGCTTAGAAACAAGGAAGTATAGCAAAGGAACAAGGAAGTATAGCTAAGAAACAAGGAAGTATAGCTAAGGAACAAAGAAGTATTGCTGAGGAACAAGGAAGTATATTGCTGAGGAACAAGGAAGTATAGTTAAGGAACAAAGAAGTATTGTTGAGGAACAAGGAAGTATAGTTAAGGAACAAAGAAGTATTGCTGAGGAACAAGGAAGTATAGCTAAGGAACAAAGAAGTATTGCTGAGGAACAAGGAAGTGTATCTTAGGAACAAATAAATGTGGCTAAGAGAGAAGGAAGTATAGCTAAGGAACAAGGAAATATTATAATGCACTTTCGTGGACTCTAATATCGATCCATTTGCCTCAAGATAAATACTAAGACAGTGAACAGTGGCTTTTGAAACTTAGTGATGTTATTTTCGAAACTCAGCAGACTTTTCGTAATACTGTGCAAGAGTTTCGTAGTTCTTTCACCTCATCTTGAAGCTATATTCGTGACCGCAGCTGTACAGGCCAGCGGTAGGTAACTATCATTTCGTTCGTGAGCTAAATCCAGTCGTCAGGGGGTAGCCATAACACAGCTATTATGGGATACTGAAGGCTTTAGTGGAGATTGTTTCTAACCTCTTCATCACGAGGGAATTCTTCAGTCGTGTTAACTATTTACTGATGGTAGTAGGAGTAAAATTTGCATCATTGTAGGAAAGAGGTGTAGTTACTGTATAAACCAATGGAAACACTGTATTCTTTGTGATGTTTAGCAGCATATACCATTTTAGTTACGGTATTTCAACGCCCTCTGGAGAAAAGTAATGTTTTGCGATGTGTATTGTGGAAAAAAAAAAAAATCGATTCCCAGTGAAGTGTAAATAACATGGAACTGTGTGTGTGTGTGTGTGTGTGTGTGTGTGTGTGTGAGTCATAATGCTAGTAGTAATATCACTAATATAAATCGATTTTTTGTACCTATCAGTAAACATATACCGTATTGTGCTAATGGAAATAAATTTTAAGCCTTATATCTTGCTTCATAATAACCATAATTAACTCCAGTGCCTCGGTATGAGTAGGGGAAAAATATAGCATGGATGGGACAGTCCTGTATGGTACAAAAAATAAAAAGTTAAAAATATGAGAATGTATATAATCTCTTAGAATCAAAACAGTGTATAACAAAGGACTTGGTGAAAAAATGCGCTACCGTCCCACTGCTAAGTAATGAAACAGGCATGGTATGGGAAAAAACTGTGCCTTCCCCCCCCCCCGCTCTCTCTCTCTCTCTTCCATGCTCAGTAATTTCTATGTCTGCAGTATTTATTGACGTAATGCCCTCTGTTTCTCTCCTTGCCAGAATAACTGTAGCTTTTCTTTTTTTCTTTTTTTACATCAGGTATTGTCATCATTTGCCTCCTCCTCCTCACGAGCTCTGTAGTGCCGGTATATGTATTAACACATTTTTTCATATTTCTGTTCTTTCTTTTTCACGTCTTTTGTCTCCGTCAGCTAATATCTCTTCACTTCTCTTCCACTGCCCTCTCTTCTTGTTTCCCTTCCCGTCCCTTCCCTTCCCTTCATTTTTCTCTTCTTTCTTCTCATTTATTTACGTCTGTTGTCATATCTTCTCATACATTGCCATGTCTGACCTTGTGTTCTGTTCTTTTCTGTTCTTCATCTCTTCCTCTTCCTTCATGCCCCAGTCTCCTCTTCGTCTCCCCTGTGTATTGACGTAATGTGTGTCAGCATACCTTAGCACGGCCGCCTATGTTTGGACGGTGGAGCCCAATGGTGCCCTGACACGGAGAGGCGGAGGGTAGGGAGAGCTGCTGGGGGGGGGGTAGATAAGGGGGTGTAGATAAGAAATTTGTGTTGCTGGAATTAGAGAAGGAGATGGAGAGATGGTGAGGAGAGGTATCTGGGAGAGGGAGTGGGGGGAGTGTGGAGAGAGGACAAATTGATGGCGGGGGAGGGGGGAGGGGCTGCTGGGGGAGTAGATACAGGGGTAGATAAGAAGTTTAGTGTTGCTGGAATTAGGGAAAGAGATGGATGGATGCTATGGAAAGGTATGTGGGAGAGGGAGTGGGGGGAATGTGGAGAAAGAGCAGTTTGATGGCGGAGGACACGGTGACATGGAGGCGACTCGTTTGTGGCCACCCTTTCTGAGATTAAGGCCTCTCGCAATAGATAGATAGATAATGGATAGATAAACAGATAGGTAGATGAGTTGATAAATAGATAGATAGGAATTAGTGAAAGTGGGGTGATATAGGATATGTTGTTAAAATATAATACTGTTAATGGAATGGGGGCTGATTACGGGTAGATAAATGATATATATTGATTGAGGATAGATAAATGAGATATAGTGATAGATGTGTGTTGTAGGCTACGTTGTAAAATATGCTGGTTTTGTAGGATAGATATGAGGATAGATTAAATGCGTTATGGAATTGATAAGGGACGGGTTTCCGGGAGATATGAAAGATGTGTAATGTGAAATGGATAATAGATGTGTGTTGTGCGATAGATAAGGGGATAGATAATAGATGTGCTGTGGGATAGATAGTAGATTTCTGAGGTTGGATAGATAAGTGGATAGATAATAGTTGTATTGTAGGATAAGTGGATAGATAATAGATGTTTGGTGTGGAGTTGATAGGTGATGTTTTATAGTGTAGATAAAGATGATAGATCTATAATGGGATAGATAAATGGACAGAAAATAGATGTGTAGTGAGATAAGGAAGAGATGTGTGTTAGGAGACTGATAAATGATGTGATTGGGATAGATAAGAGATGTGTGTTTTGAAGAGGTAAAAGGTATGTATCATGGAGAGATAAGGGCTGGAGGTTGTTGGGTAGAAAAGAGGATGGTTAAGATACATCTGCGAGTAGTGCAGTATAGATAATTGTATGTTGTAAGGTGTGTTGTAAGAAGAGTGTTGGTTCGGGATATATACTTTGGGATAGATGGAGTTTGTGGGGATAGTTGATAAGTGGTAAGTGTTGAGTGTTATAAGAGAGGAAAAGAAGAGGAATTAGGGATATGTTCATGGGTAGAAAAGATATAGATGCCATTTCTCGTATTCCGCCTCCTCTCCTCTCATTTTCTCACTCCTTCCGTCTTACCTTCTTTCTTCTCCTCCTCTCCCCCTTCCTTCCTCTCTTATCTTTTCCGTCTTCTTGCATTCTCTTTTTTTTCCGTAGCCACATTTCATCCCTCCCTTCCCATCTCTTGTTTCTCGACTATTCTGTTTCTCCCTCTCCCCTCGTTATTTTTCCCTCCTTCCTCCATTCATCCGTCCCTATCCATTCTGCTTCTTTCTTTCTCCACTCCACCCCTCCCCCTATCTCATCTCTCCTTATCTCTACCCCGTCTTTCCCCACAGCTCTTCTCTTCCCTGTCCCGTCTCTCCCCTCGTCTCTTTACTTCCCTCATCTCTTGTCTCCCCTGTCTCTTCTCTCCCCTCATCTTCTCTGTCCCCTCATATCGTCACTCCCCTCATCTTCTCTCTTCCTTCCTATCGTCACTCCCCTCAGCTCTTCTCTTCCTTGACGCCATATCTCTTTCTCCCTTGCCCTTTTTTTTTTCCCTCCTCTCTTCTCTCTCCATGCTCCCTTCTCTACCATTCATCTTCCCTCATCTCTTCCCTAAACCTATTGTCATCTCTCCTCTTCCTGTCCCCATCTCTCCTCCCATATCTTCCTTCTCCACGGTACTCTTTCCCCTCTCTTCCCCATTCCCATCTATTCTCCCTCCACCCTTCCCGATTTCCACCTTTATTCCCTCCCCTTTCATCCCCGTTCCCATATTAACTCTTTTCTCTCCTTTCCCAGTCTCCCCTTCTTTCCCCTCCCATCCCCTTCAACCTCTGTCTTCTCCTCCCCACTCCCCTCCCACCCGCGCCCCAATCAGGCCCGCCGCAGCGATAAATTGGATTATCACCCACCTGTAATGGCTCCCCGTGATGGCCCGTCACCCACTATCACCTTCACAATCACTCACAGTCCTTCATTCACTCAGTCAGTCACTTATTCATTCATTCATTGATTCGTTCATTCATTCACTCATTCATTCATTCATTCATTCACTCACTCACTCACTCACTCACTCACTCACTCACTCGTACCACTAGTTCAGAGTATTAGGCGATCATTCAGTTAAGGTTCTATTTCTCAGATGTCTCAGGTGAATAAAATCGACTGGCGTTTGGTAGAATAGATTAGAAGGGTTGTTTGAAATAGCTTGGCTTAAGCTGGAGTGAAATTCTAGAGTTTTCCCTGCCATAAAAGAGCTAACTCAAGAGGAACTTTAGCTGTGTGTGTGTGTGTGTGTGTGTGTGTGTGTAATTTTATCTAACTCAGGCTGACCTACCCCTGGCTAATTTATGCTAGTAAGCCACACAATTACATCCTGAATGACCCACTCTGTTGTAACGCCAGCCATCCCTCACTGAGTCAAACCTAACCAATTGAAATCCACAGTGATCTCTTGTCTGTAACATTTCCGGACCACAGACTCCCCTCCCCCTCCCCCACAGCGAACCCTACGAGGAGCAAACCCCACATAGCCCTAACTTAAGCTAATCTCCACGATGCCAAACTAAAGAATCCTCTTATGCCAACCCTACCCAAAGCAGACCCCAGGTAACACACCACTGTACTGCTTTTACCTGGCCTCAAATTGCTCTCTCCATCTTGAACTGTACTGCTTTTACCTTTCCTGGCCTAAAATTGCTCTCTTTTCCATCTTGAATGTTGAGATGTAATAATAGGTTGTCAGTAGATTATAACTCCAGTCACGAAGACGTGCTTTGGTGAGGATGTAGAGCCGTAGTATGGTTTCTTCCTTCTCTAACGTGCGTGAAGCAAGCTGCAAATGGACGAAAATTTGGGTCAGATTAAGGCAGAGAGAGTATAATCATTCCACACCGCCTGCCCCACTCCTACACGCTAGCACAGTGTATATGAGCATTATCTAACCTTTCCTAACTTTCCCAAGTTCATTCGGACAAAGTGAAACCTCAAAACCAAAAATTCCCCCCCCCCCAGCTACCTCACGCAAAGAACACCCTGAGTCACATAACAGCATAACACCAGACATGCCACACCGCTTCGTCCACGACCCCACAGTAGCACAGTCAGTACAGTAACCCTCCCCGGCATTACATTCTCACCCACCGTGTAGTCAGCAGGCTTACAAAATCACGGCTCTCTGTATTTCGCCTCCCAGATGGAATTACAGGCTGAGGCTACAGAATTACGCGCATGGAATTACTGGAAATTAGTCTAGTGATGATGTGGATAAATGGTAGTGCTTGGGGAGTGGTGAGTGGCTTTTTCTTTCTTCACCATGTTTAAGTAACATGTGGAATTTTGCGTTAAGGATATTGCGTCAAGGAATTTGCGTTAGGGTTACAGAGTTATGCGCTGAGGGTTATTGGAAAGTCTTGTAAAATGTGTATGCGTGGAAAATTTCAAGCATCTTTTTTTCACATTAGATATTTTAATAAGTGGGATTTTGCGTTAAGGTTACAGAATTATGCGTCCGGGATTGTTGGAAATTAGTGGAATGAAGTTGTGGCTAAATGGAAATAGTTACAGGGGTATATATATTTTTTTTCCGTGATTGCCGTGGTTAAATCGGAATGCTTGGAGTTTCGAATAACCCCTCTCCCATTATTTGTCTGTGTTTAATATTGTAATACGTGGGGATGTAAGTTAAGGTTACAAAATTATGCGTCCAGGAATGTTGCAGATTAGACGAGTGAAATTGTGGCTTAATGGGAAAGTTAGGGAGCTTCCAGTGAGTTTTTTTTTTTTTTTTTTAATCAACTTTTAGTGATTTTTCCGTTGGCCGTGTACCATTTTCAGTATTAGTACTAAGATTTGTGACATCAGCTTTGTTCATTCATTTGGATTTCTGTTTTGCTGCTGTTATCGCCATTGAACATTGTTACATGCTAAATTCAGTTTTTGTGAGTTCAGTTTTATATGATGCCAATTTATTTTGTATTGTAAATCTGCTAATTACACTCCGTGGCTGCCCTACGATAACCATTAGTTCTTTCAGTTCGATGACGTATTCCTGGTATTTTCAGATGATTTTATTCGGCTTACAGTAGGATAGACTTCGAGCTGGAGGGGTTAGATAGAGCCTTCAGTAACGCCTCCGTTACTATTTTTGGCTCTAACCTGGTGTAAAATTGCCATCGCACCGTGTTGTAGCAGTAAATTAACACTAAAATATGGTGTTGGTCACGAAGAAGTGTTTGGAAATGATGTAGGGTCACAGTATTGCCTTGGTCATTGAGCTACATGAAATAAGCAACAGAAGGATGAAATTACGGGTAGTTAAAATAAGAACGCTATAATGAACTCTTCCTAAGCTGAGACATCGTACCAAAGGTTCAAACGAGACAGTTACCCCTGGTTATCTGCTTTACGGTGTGTATTAAATTTTTTATGCTCGTCACCTACTCTTTGGCGGTCACTGGTGGGCTGAAAAAGGGTAACTCCATGTGCTGGGCTAGTTTTTAGGCAGTTTAGAGATTTCTGTGTGTGTGTGTGTGTGTGTGTGTGTGTGTGTGTGTGTGTGTGTGTGTGTGTGTGTGTGTGTGTGTGTGTTTAGTTTAGTTTAGTTTATCTATCCAGATAATTTTATTTAGCTTACGATAGACATTTTTAACTGGAGGACGTACACACAACCTTCACTAACCCCGCCACTACAAAAAGTCCTCCTTAAGTTGCATCACTTCACCTCTTCAGTAGCAGGAATAAACAATACGGCATCGGACTGAAGGGGATAATTGTTCTGATATAAGGCGATCTAACCTCACAATCCTAGACTTCGAAGGGGAGGTGGGAGGGTAAGAAGGGAGGGTTGAGAGGGGATAGCAGAGGATTAGGAGAACTTGGACGGAAGGAGGGGAGGGAAGTGAGGCTTTGGGAGAAAGACTAGATGATGATAGAGGAGTAGATGAGAAGGTAGATGGAAAAGAGAGGATGGGAGGGTAAGAGGAGAGGGTGAGATGTAGAGGAGTAGGAGGGCTTGAAGGGAAGGAGGGGTGGGGGTAAGTGAGGGGTTGAGAGAGGAATTGTGGTTGTTGGTGGAGAAGGGGAAGGGTTGAGTTATATATGGTACTAGTATTAAAGTTATTTAGGCTGGCTTCTTGAGTAATTATGTGATCCGTCTACATCTCAGCCCTCCTCTGCCCTTTCCTTACTCCACTTTGTTTTATTTGTCTTTTTTTTTTAACCTGTGTTTTTCTTCCTTCGCCAATTCCCTTTTTATCTTTTATTAGCGCTCGCGCACACACACACACACACACACACACACACACACACACACACAGAGTGAGAGAGAGAGAGAGAGAGAGAGAGAATATTTCGTGCTAATAATCAGACTTAGTGAGATAGAGTAAACAAAGTAGCCTAACCCAAATATATCATAAAGTATCTGTTCTGAGACCCCGTTAATTTATTTTCCTAACGCTTGCTGTATAAAACAAGGAATGCATTGACTTTATAATTTTTTGCCATTAATTATTACATACAAAGGGCAACAAGGGAGACAGTAGGAAGGGACAGACTATGTTAATAAGAGAGGGGAACAAGGGAAGAATGAAAAATAATGAGAAAAGAGAAAAAGAGATAGTGAAGATGGGAAAAATGGGTAAGTTAGTAGTGGGAAACGGTGAGGGAGGAGGAAGTACAGTAAGAGGAAAGAGAATTAGGGAAACGAGGAAAAGGAAAGACTAAATAAGAAAAAGAATGTCAGAACGAGTAAGAAGTTGAATGTTTAGTGAGGAGGGTGGTGCAGTGAAGGAAGGATATTTTTGTTTTTAATTTTGAGAGAGAGAGAGAGAGAGAATGACGTAATGAAGTCAGCATAGTAAGAGACAAAAACAATTAGTGTAGATAGACATGTTTGAAGAGAGCATAACGATGATGGAAAATATTGTAACTGAATGATGCCTATATTGTAGAGGGGGGGGGGTCTTCCTGCTGCTCTATCCTTGTCTTTAACTCATAGGATAGATTTTTTTTTTTTTTTTTTTTTTTTTTTTTTAAGGTAGAGGTGGTGATATGGCTATGATGATGGTAGTAACTTTCATGGTGGTAGTGATGGTTGTGATGGTGCTACTGGTGGTGATGGAAAATTGCGTAGTGATAGTGATGTCGTTGGTGGTGATGTTAAGGTTGTAATGATGGTAGTAATTTTCTTTGTGGTGTTAATGATTGTGTTATTGGTGGTGATGGAGATAGAGGCAGTGATGGTGATGTTATGGTTGTGATGGTTATGTTAATGGTTATGAAAGTTCAGCAGGTGATGAAAAATATTAATAATGATGTTAGAGCAGTAATGGCGATGGTTTTGGTGATGGTGGTGTTAGTAATCGAGGAAAATAGTGGTGGCGGTGGTGTTATGGCAGAAATGGCAATGTAGTTTTGGTGATGATGAAAAATGGTAGAAAGTTTGATGTTGATGGTAGTAATGGTATTATTTTGAGGGTGATGGTACTAGTGAATGGTGATGGTAGTGATGGTAGTGCACTTTATTTTTTTTTATTCTTGCAACCCACATTTTTATTTATTTATTTATTTTTAGCTTCATCCAGGCGTCTCACCTAAACCGAAAAAAAAAAAAGGTATGTAGGTATCAAGAATGGCATCCTTGTGCTGAAGGGGTTAATAGTTGTGATGGTGGTGGTGGTGGTGTTAAAGACTGCAATGATGGTAGCTGTAATAGTGGAGAGTAGTTCTTGTGATGCTGATTGCACGTGAACATAATGGTACTGATGATGATATATGATGGTACCTGTAGTGGTGATGATATGATGATGGTTGTTGTGGTGAAGGATTGTCATGGTGATGGGGTGTTGTGGTGGTGGTAGTGTTGATGTTATGATGGTGGTAGTAGTGATGAATGTTTCGAGTAATGGTGATGAAGGCGATAGTTGTGATGGTAATAATGATAGTAATTGAGAATGGTGATAATAGCAAGGATGGTGATAGTGATAGTAATTGCGAGTGGTTATAGTAGTAGTGATATTGGTGGTAACAAGAGCGAGGAAGAGAAGCGAGTGACTGCAGTATAATGGGGTCCTAGCTCTCTCTCACTTCCTCTTTCTCCACTCCCTTCCCCCTGTCTCCCCTACTCTTCTCTCTGCCCTTCCCTCATATGCCTCCCTCTCAGTGCTCTTCCCTTTCTTCCCTCCCTCTCCCTTCTCTTCCTCTCCGTCTCCCATCTCTTCCTCACCTTCTCCCCTGTGTCCCGTCTCCCCACCTTCCTTCCTCTTACCCCGTACCTCTCCTCCCCCCTTCTTTTTTTCCCTCTCCTCCTCCCTTCCTCTGTCCCCTTTCCTCCCCTCCCCATCCTTTCCCCTTTCCCTTTCCCTCCCCTCCCCTCCCCTCCCCATCCTTTCCCCTTTCCCTTTCCCTCCCCTTCCCTCCCCATCCTTTCCTCTCTCAACTCCCGTCCCCTCCCCCTTCCCTCTCGCCTTCCCTCCCCTCCCCTTCCCTCTCCACAACACGCATCTCTCGCCTTGTTTAGTTGCACGAAATTACCTCCCTGATTTTCTTTCAAGTAGTTTCTCTCTCTCCTCCACCCTCCATCTTTCCCCTCTTTCCTCTATCTATCTATATGTTTATCTATCTGTCTACAGTCTATGCATCCATCCATTTATATCTCTGTCTGTATCTGTCCATCTCTATCAATCTGTCTGTCTGTTTCTGTCTGTCTCTGTGCAGTGATATAAATGCTGGGAACACTCTTTTTCTATTTCCTGTCATCATCATTATCATCATCATCAACATCCTTTCCTTTGTCCATTCCTCCTCCTCCTCCTCCTCCTCCTCCTCCTCCTCCTCCTCCTCCTTCCCCCCCCCTCTACGCCCTTAAGGAGACTATTGCAGCTAATGATTTGGTCTCTCGTGATCTCCTCCACGTGGCGATATAATGAGAGAGAGAGAGAGAGAGAGAGAAGGATGGGATAAGGAATGGATAGGGAATGACAGTATACAGAAGTGAGAGGAATGTGATTGGGAAGAGAGAGAGAGAGAGACGGAGGGAGGTAAGGGGGTTGTTTTCTCCGTCAACACATGGAAAACAATAATTATCCCACATCAGCAGAGAAAATATATAACATGATAACCTGGGCCCTCTTGAATTCCTCTTGCCTCTTGTTTGCCTCACCTCCTTGCCTCTTTTCTCCCTCTTCTACCTGCCTCTTGCCTCTCCACCTGCTTCTTGCCTATCCTACCAACCTTCTTTCTTCCTCTCATCCCAACCTGACTTTGCCTTCTCTGTATACCTGCTTCATGTGCTTGCTTCCGACCTTTCGTGTTTGCCTTTAGCTGCTTATACCTCCTGTATTTTATGCTTATATTTTCTGACTTTCCTATCAGCCTCTCGCCTCCCTGCTGCCTCTCTAACCTACGGACGGTTTCTTTTTCCTTCCTACCTCGCTTCCCAGTTCAAATGTTCTTTTCCTAACCTCGTCCCTCCTACTATCCCCAGCGTTCCCCTTCACTACGTCCCAGCTTTTCCCTTCACTGCGTACTTCCAGACTCTCCCTTCCCTCCATCCGTTCCTTTTTTCCCAACTCAGCCCCTCTTCCCTCTCGTTTCCTTCCCATTCCAAGCCTCTACTCCACCTCACCCCCTTCTTCATTCCTCCCCTCCCACCCCCTTCTCTCCCCCTCCCCTCTCTCTCCCAACTTCTTCCCCCACTATTCCCCCTCCTCCCATCCTCTCACACGCATACCTGGCCTGCACAAACATATCATTATCATCATCATCATCATCATCGACGAGTGTATGAATAATGCTATAATTCCCCGGCCCTTGTCTTAGCGCACGACTTCATTTAATGCAGAGGTCGGGGGTATTTTTAGCACACAAATTGGATAGATTTTAGGGGATCTTATTGCTTTTTATGGGACCTATATAGGGGGCAATGTAGGTTTGTTGATATTGCTGTTTATACTTAGTTTCTGTTGTGGTGTTGGAGAGGGTCGCCTTCACCCAGTGGCACTGATATAACCGGGCGGCTCCGTTGTTTGTTGTACCCGTATTCTCATTGGTCAAGGAGGCTCCCAATCGCCTCTTCCTTAGCGATTTATTTTGTATATGGCTAGTTATGGTCCCTTTATACGCTATTTATGCACAGCATGACGATATTGGATAGATTTACTGTATATAGCACGTAAAAGGACAGTAAGGTGTAAGAAGCAAAATAAATTACTTAGGAAAAGGGAACTTCCTCAGTCAACGAATATACCGGCCCTATTCTAACTTCCCTCACCTCCCTCCCTATCCCTGAAAAGGAAAATGGTAATAAACTGCATAAGGGAAACTTAAGCTTGAAGTACATCGGGCTTACTTCCAGATGAACGTGGTAAACAGCGACAACAATGAAAACAGTACTAATAATAACAGCAACAGCATTTTTTTATTTATTTGTGTGAATAACCCACTCATAATCAGAGTTTATTCAGGCAGGAGTGAGTTTGGAGCCAGACAGTGTAAATATGACTTTTGTTGTATCATTACGGTTCGATAAGGGGTTGTTGGGGTTTATATAAGCGAGTGTATAGTGGGTGTTGGAGGTGTCTTGTGGTTTGTTATTATATTGGTGTTATTTAGATTTTATTTAGATTTAGGTGTTGCTGCCAATGTTGTTATTATTTTGTTATTTTCGTTTTATTGATATTGCTCTTATTTATATATTTATTTACCTTTACATATATGGTGTGTTCCGTAAGTGTAGTGTTATTGTTTACTTGTATGTTTGTTAGGTCATTCTGGGCCGTATTCTAGGTGTCATCTGAGATTCCGTAACACCTCTTCCATAGAGATTTAATGTTCAGATTTTACATTATCATTCTCTTGTATGTTTTTTTTATATCGTTTTAATTATCCCAGCCTAACCTAACTGCAGCCTAAATTAGCCTAATTTTAATAACCCATCCTAATTTCATCTCATTTCATGAATTCCGTAGGGATTTCATGAAATCACTGGCTACACAAATTCTCTGTAATATATATATATATATATATATATATATATATATATATATATATATATATATATATATATATATATATATATATTTATTTTACAGGGAATTTGTGTAGCCAGTGATTTCATGAAATCTCTACGGAATGTTGGCCTGTATTGTTATACTCTATATATAATGCTAATAGGCATCCTTAATAGTGTATATTTATTGTTATTCTGCTCCTCAACGACCTATGACCCCCTCTTCTGGCTTGTTTATACACCAAGATCGTGTTTTATGAGGTCCGCATACCACACCATCAACCCACACCCTCATTAGACCACCCGAAACATACCCACGGGTCTCACCTGGGTTTTTCTTGCTAATAGGGTGCTTAAGACAGATGACGGCACCGCTAATGAAGCCTAGAGCGTTGAGAGGAGTCGTTAGGTGTTTTAATTGCCGTTCTGATTAGCTTGCTTTTCTTTACGGAGAGGAGGTGGGGTCGGAGACCAAGGATAAGCTGGAGGGACGCAGTGGAGAGGTATATGAGTGAGGATAGGTGTGTTGGAGAAAGGGCAGCATGATGGCGAGGACAGGACGACATGAAAGCGAATTTTGGGTACTCACCCCCTCCGAAATTAAGGAGTCTGACCATTGATAGATAGATAGATGATTATTTTTTCTTTTCGTACCTACATTTTCGGGTAGTTGGAGGTTTCGTAACACCTTTTTCATAACTTTTTTTTTTTTTTCGTATAACATCACATTCAGTGTTTATATCATTTATTATCGCCATAGTTTACACCTGTAACATATAAGAGAATACTGAGGTGTAATGTACAGAATAAATGACTAAGGAAGAGGTGGTGCGAGATCTCCGTTGACCTTAGTTATAACCTTCCTTACAGTAGCCACGAAGGGACCAATTGCTGTGTTTTTCTTTGCTTTCCTTTGTACTATACTCTTTTTACTCTAACTTGGCCTAAAAAGTTTCCATCTTACCATCTTGAAGGCTGAGTTTTAATAATAGATTGACACTATGATGCTAGTCACAAAGAAGTGTTGTGGATAGTTTGTAGAGCGGTAGCATTGTCTCTTTCCGCCACCGAGCTGTGTGAAATAAGCTGCAAAAGAACGAAAATCTAGGCCAAGTTAAAGATAGTTTAGTTGTGTTTCTTTGTAGACGAGATGGGAAAATGGATGAAATAGGAAATAAAGGTAAGAGGAGAAAGTGGACGAAACTGAGACGTAAGGAATGCGTGTAAGAATGTAGAGAAGGAGAGTAGTGGATGAGAGGTAAACAGTAGAGGAGGAGGAGAAGGAAATGGGAAAGTAGAAGAAGGGGAGGATGGAAATGGTAAAGTAGAAGAAGAGAATGAAGTAAATAGAAAAGTTAAGAAATAGAAGGTAGAAAACAGGAAAGTAGAGTAGGTGGGAAAGTGAATGAAGTAGAAAAGAAATGATCTGGTAATAGGAAAGCACAGGATGTAGACACCGGTAAGAAGAAAATATAATAGTATATGAGGGAGGAAAGAACTGGAAGGGAAGGAGAATAAGTTTAGTATAAAGGAAAGCAAGCAGCAACAGACCTACGAGTACTGGGCCTTCCGTGATTCTTTGTTATAGAGGAAGTAGGAGAGTAAGGACAGTAAAGACGAAAAGAGTTGGAGAAAGTAGAAAACAAGGAAAGTAAATAAAGAAGGACATTTGAGAAATTTAGTTGCGAGAGAGAGAGAGGGGTGATAATGACTGAGAGGAGAATATGAGGGATTAGAAAAGGGGAAAAATTCATGGGAACTGTGAAGTTAGAATAGAAGGGAGTACAGATGAAATGGAGGTGATGGCGAAGACAGGAATATATGGAGAGGAACAGCAGAAAGCGAAGTTAGTAAAGTCGATTAATTGATGAGCCAGATCAGAGAAGAAATACCAGTTGGGTAAGGGATGAATAAACAGTCGAGAAGAAAGAACGGAAGGTTACACACACACACACACACACACACACACACACACTATGATGAAGTAAAATTAACGTACAGTGATTGTAGTTAGACAGGGCTGGTTTGGATGGAGCAGACAGTGTTGAAGGCATGAATGGGAAGAGAATGGATAGGTAGCTGTTTTTACCATGCTGTTTCTCTCTCTCTCTCCTTTTTTTTTTTCCTCGGGTTTCTTGATCCGCCCACTCCCATATACTATCTATCTATCTATCTCTATCTATTGCCAGACGCCTCAATCCCGTTTGGGGTGGCCACAAACATATCGCCTCCAAGTCGCCCTGTCCTCCGCCATTTCACTCCCCTGCTCCCAACTCACACCCCCCTCTCTCATATACCTCTCCACCCCATCTCTTCATCTCATCCTCGGCCTCCCCCTCCCTCTTTCCCCCTCCACCTCACTCACATACACTCTCTTCGTCAGTCTTTCACCCTCCATCCTCTCCACATGGCCAAACCACCTCAGTGTGTTCCTCATAACGCTTCCTATCACATCCACATCAACACCACAACGCTCCTTTATATCCTCATTTGTCAGCCTGTCTCTCCATGTGACTCCACAGGCTCCTCTTAAATAACTCATTTCCACGGCTGTCACTCTTGACTTGTGTCCTTCCAACAACGTCCAAGCTTCACTTCCGTACGTTAGAGTTGGTATCACAATACTGTCATGTAGTAACTTTTTCACTTCCATGCTCACTTCCCTGTTTCTTATCACTGCTTTCAAAGAACCAGCAACCTTTCTTCCCTGCTGTACCCTTTCAAGCACTTCACCCTCCAAACCTCCATCCTTACTCATCACACTACCGAAGTACTTAAACGTACTCACATTTTCCAATTCCTCACCATCCAACCTCGCTGTACATTCACTGACTTCACCTCTCTCAAAGACCATCACTTTACTCTTCCCTACATTCACCTTTAGATTCCGTTTCTTACACACTCTCTCAAACTCATCCACCAAGCCTTGCAGCTCCCCTTCGTCTTCACTCAACAACACAGTATCATCTGCAAACAACATATACTCTTCCCATATACGGCATAGTAAACTATATGATGATGATGATGTTGATGATGATGATGATGAGGAGGAGGAGGAGAACTGTATTGAATAAGGTCAAATGTAAAGCTAAGTCATTCAGAAGTTACCAAGCTCAACTCTAGCCACCTACGAGTGCAGTTAGTAGGCCAAAGATTAAGTTGTTTCAAAATTACAGGTTAACAAGATCATTCCTGGTTAGATTAGATTAGCTTTGTATTGGCGGAACGTTAATAATATGGGGCAGAATAAAATACAAGGAAGTGGAAGGATGAAATGGAAGAGTATATGAGAGAGTGCGACTTGCAATGGCGGAAGGAGAGTGATGGTTAAATTTGACAGAAAGGTTTGAAGGCGTATTTTTCTGCCGTTCTGAATGAGGTCTGATTAGGTGGCAGAGAATGGAGATGGATGAAATAACACGCCAGCGATGTGGAAGAAGTGTTGAGGTGATGGAGAGAGTGTTGATATGAAGGCAGGTATAAGGAGGTTTGAGAGAGAGAGAGAGAGAGAGAGAGAGAGGATGTTGATAATGCATGGGGGGGCTGTGGAGTGGAATGGAGTTCGTAGATGAGTAGGCAGGTGGACATATGGAGGGACCGTGGGTCGGAAGGTAGGTGGGAAAGCAGAGTTTTATATTGTAGTCGATTTCGCCCCCCCCCCCCCCATTTTTTGGTGGAGGGTTTAGGTTGTTAGGATTAGAGTAAGTTAGTATGCTAGGATTAGGTTAGATTGGGTTAGTGTGAGTTAGATTAGGTTAGATTGGGTTAGGTTAGGTTTGGTCAGATAATATTTGGATTACAGTAAGGGCGATTATCCTGGTAAGAGTAAACTTACTGCGCGGTGCTGAGCTCGTAAACTGTGGCTTAGGGAAATCAACTGTCTATCCTCATGCGCCAAAAACATAAGTTTATTAAGCTTCTTCAGTTGATGTTTTGGCCCTACTGGCCATATACAGTGTATATATATATATATATATATATATATATATATATATATATATATATATATATATATATGGCACCTGGTGGTTTAATGGGTAATAAAGGTGCTCCAATCGGATTGAGCCGGTGCATGTTTATATCCAAGGGGTGGTTGGGGTTGATTGCTCATGTATTACCACTCAGGGATGAGTGAGGCTGGTCACTCTCATCTTAAATGTCGGGACCAACTGCCTAGCCCCGGGCTCCTACGCTCCCCATGGGGCACTGTAGGATTGGATGATGGATGGATGGATGGATATATATATATATATATATATATATATATATATATATATATATATATATATACACACACACTGTACACACACACACACACACACACACACAGTATAACCAGATACCAATTATACGAGTATCGATATGAGGTGGAAGAGAACTGGAGAAACATGGGTATGCAAATTTCCACGTCAGCATCTACTGTACTTGATTCGGAACGTGCACTAGTAAAAAAAAAAAAAAATGAGGTACGTTGCAGTCACAACTACGTCCTCTGTTGATGTATATTGCAGCTTACGAATGAAACGGAAGTATGTGACTGGGAGACGTGTCGGCAAGGTATGAGGAAAATTAGTGAGAATGGTAATGGGTATGGGAGGCAAGACTGAAGACCAGTGAGAGAGGTACATATACCTTTGATTAAGTAGGTAGATAAGGATTTATAGATGGGTAGTGCGTCGTGGAAGTAAGAATGGTGTGTAGTAAGCGAGGTTGAAGGCGGTGTAGAAAGTTGAAATTGGCTTGACAGGCAAATACAAAACAACAAATGAAAGCAAAGAGTAGTTTGTAACTAACTTATCTAATTATATGAGCCACAGATCAAGAAACAGATAGACAGACTGTGTGCAGAGGAGAGAGAGTGAGATATTAGTGTGGCACATGGTGAAGGTTGGCGAGAGGAAGAGTTAGCTCTTCCTTTCCCCAACCTTTCGTGGGTGATAAGAAAGCGAATTTAGCAGATAGTAGAGCAAGAAAGTGTATAGGAGGGGAGCACTGGGAGAGGGTCTCATAAAAGTGTGTGCTGTAGGTGGGTAGGGAAATGTGTAGGGGGAGCATAGGTACTGTAGGTAGGAAGGGAGACGTGTAGGGGAAGCATTGGAAGAAATATATAATCAGATAGTGAAGCGGAAGCCTTTTGTGCGTGGGTAGTGTGTAATGGAGTGGAACAGTGATGTAGAGTAAGGTTAAGGCAGGAGGAGCTTAGGGTGTTGCAGTCATACTAATCCTTTCAGTATGAGGACTTTTTTCACCCTGGCTATCGTGAGAGACGTTTTTATTCCGCATAGGCAAGGTGTCTTACGGTGTAGATCCTAAATAGGCAGTTAGGCAGGTAGGTAGGTAGGTGACAGCTAGGAAAAAAAAAGTACTGAGGCGGATGTAGGAAGTTGACAGGATGTGTGAGGCGAGTAATGGAAGCAAGATAGGTTGGTTGGGTAGTAGGGGAGTGTAGAGTTGATGTACTGAAGATAGGTAGGTTGTGAGGAGGCAGGTTGCGGGATGGTGGCACTGAATTGATGGGAGAAAATGAACTTAGTATTATGTGGAAGGTGTTGAAGCCTCTAAGTGTGTAAGTGTAGGTAGTGGAGTTAAGAAGCTGAGAGGTACTGTATAAATAATTAGTGGATAGAGGGGTGGTTGGGGAATGGAATTAGTCAGGTAGAGATGGGGAGGCTTGTGGGAGAGAGGAAGGAGAGTAGTTGAGGTAGTTATGTTGGAGGGGATGTGTAAGAGAGGGAGCATGGGAAGGTAGGAAGTTTGATTGGTTGTTAAATAAAGGCACACGTTTCTCTCTCTCTCTCTCTCTCTCTCTCTCTCTCTCTCTCTCTCTCTCTCTCTCTCTCTCTCTCTCTCGTACGTGGGGAAGGTAAGGATGTACAGAGAGGGCGTGGGGAATTGGAGTGTGGGTGTGTTGGTAAGTAGCGAGATAGCCCAAGTCGGTAGGTAGTCATGCTTGAGGGAGCTTTATGCCAACGAGATAGATAGGTAGATAGACAGATAGGTAGGTAGGTAGGAAGAGGGGGAGGAGGTGTTTTGAAAGTTGCAGTGGGGAGATAGATAAATAGGTAGGAACGTAAATAGATGGGAAGGTTGAAGAGTTTATGAGGCAGATAGGTATGGAGTTACAGGTGACAGAGAAGAACACGTGGTAGATAGTTTGGTTATGTCAAAAGAAATGTTTGTAGTCCTAAATAATGGCAGGAAGTAAGACAAAATATGGAGGGTTTGTACAGGAGTGAAGCGGGTAGGTAGGTAGAGGCATAGAAGTTGGTGTAGGTAGTAGGCAAGGTAGGTAGGTATGTTGGTAGGTTGTTGCGTGTAGGTTGGTGTGGGTTGTAGGCAAGTTAACAAGGTAGGTAGGTAGGTTGATGAATAGGTGTGTACAGAAGGGAATGGATAATAGATATGTTAGGTAAGTAGGCTGGTGAATAGGTAGTAGGAGGGGCATACAGGATAGGACGTGGGTAGTAAGCAAGATAGGTGAGTGGGTAGGTAGATAGGTATGTGTTATATAGGTAGATAGGAGAGGCAAATAGGGTGGAACAAGGGTAATATGTAACGTAGGTAGGAGGATAGTGAAGTAGGTAGGTATATAGGTGGATAGTGAAATGGGTAGGTAGGTAGGTGGATAGTGAAATAAGTAGGTAGGTAGTTAGTACGTGAGATACGGGAGTATTCATAGATAGACGGTAAGATATATATGGAGCTGGGTAGTAAAGTATACAGGGTGTCCCGGGAGTTAAGTCAGAAACTATGGGAAATGATAGAGGAGGGAATTCTAAGGAAAAAATGTTATATGAACATGTGTCCAAATCTCAACCGTTACGGAGCTACAGTTACTGATGACCTTATGGGCGAAAATGGTCTCCTTCATAATTCGCCCATAAGGTCATCAGTAACTAGCTCCGTAACGGTTGGAATTTGGACACATGTTCATATAACATTTTTTCCTTAGAATTCCCTCCTCTATCATTTCCCAAAGTTTTTGACTTAACTCCCGGGACACCCTGTATAGGTAGCAGGGGAAGCATTAAGGATGGGGTTAGGAATCGTCGGTAAGGCATGTAGATACTGAAGGTAAATCGACAGAACGAGAGGGTAGTAGGCAAGGTATATGCAGTACTTGAACCGCGTTGATAGGATAAGGTGGAAGGTAAATAATTATGAACGTCAGAAAGGGTAGAAAATGAGGTAAATAAATGATAAATGGGTAGGTAAGATAAAATAGTAGGTGGAAAAAATCGAGATAGGAATGGGAAGTGAGATAGGTATGAAGAGAGGCACACAGAAGGTGGCGTGGGTAGTCGGTGAGGAAGGTAGGTAGGCAGGTAGGTGCGTCAACTTCCCGTCCCTCTCCCTCCCCCCTCCCTAAGCATGAGCAAGTGAGGGTAGCAGTCGTGTGGAAGTGAGGGGAGGAGGTGCCAGCTGTCCCTCCCTCTCACACACACGCTCCCCTCACACACACACACACTGACGCGTCCACATCCTGCAGTCTCTATTCTCTCTCACAGCAGGCGTATTCCTCCTTGTTTTGAGGCAAGTTTGTGTGTTTCTTTAAGGTGTCTGTGTGTGTTTTTGGTGTTTTTCGCACGAACAGACGGACGGGCGTGACTTCTTATCCTCTCTTTGACGGACGTGCCATTCCGGACCCGATGATCCGCTGTGTAAATCCCGTTATACCTGCTTTGTTGTTGTTGCTTACGGCGTCCTTGCCAGTTCGGAACGCTGCGGCATATTCCAGCGCCGAGTATGTCAAGTTCGTGGTTGTGTTTGAGGGAAGGCGATGTATTTTTATTTATTTATTTATTGTGTATTTAGACAGCGTGTGACATAAATTGTGGATAAATATATATGTCTGTTGGTCATTGGTGTTGTGTTTTGGACATCACGGTAAGCTACATGCTCGCCTTCCAGCCCTGGCCATAACTTTTTTTTTTTTTTTCCCATTTGCATTTCCAGCTAATTTCCATAAGAAATAACTATAATGCATGTAGCCTTTCGAGTTAACAATGACATTCGGTAAAACCTTGTCACATGAACACACATGTAAAAGATTCCGCTTATATACACAGTGAAGGGTTACGAGCACAGTGAAGATCAGAAAATTGGCAGGTTTGGGGAGACGAGACAAGAGGAAGAAGGGGTAGGGCGGGATCGTGTATACTGTTTAACGAAGTACGAAAAACAGCATCCATGGGCAAAACTATGACAGAAACGTAGAGCAGCAATGAACCGATTTATCATAGAAAGTTTGGGTGGTGCGTCGAATATAGTAATAGCAGTTGTTCCCTCGGCAGTCTGGCCGAACAGCCCCATCGAATATACTGTAGTGATTAGATGAGGTTGAACTGAAAAGAAAAAATGGGTGTCTCTGTTTTCCCACCCCACCCCGTCATTGTTTGTTGGTGCAATGAGGGGGGGGGGGAGATGAACACATAGATCATGCATTAAGGTGGCTGACTTCTTATACCTCAGTCGAATCACGTATACGAATGTGTAGATTAGAAAATAGGGTAAGGTAGGGAAAGGGTGGACTGGGTGATAAGGTCTGTATTCCCTCACCTCCTCACCTCCCTTTCCCCCTCCCCCTCCTGCGTCAGAATAGGTGAATAAGTTTGCACACCCACGTCGATACCAGTATTCGACCATGTAGTTCTGGCAGCTCTTTTAGTCTTCTCGACATCTGAACTAATGATGTAAAGAGAAATTCCCAACCCGCTTTATTATTTATTTATTTTAACTAGATTGGCAATATCGCAGCTTTTGACACGGTTTCGAAACGATTTAAAGAGACTGTGATCACAAACGTAAATGATAATATGGAATATGAAGAGATGAAGAAGGGATGGACAGGAAGGAGAGAGGGGGAAGTCCTTTTTAGACCCCCACCCTATGGTGGAGTGGGGGAAAGTATACACACAACACATTAACTGGACAGAATTCGCTCCCAAGTCAGAGCAAGACATTAGAACACATTATGATAGGTAATAGAGCGCTGAGTGGGGGGTGGGGGTGATGTGTATGGTGGGGGTGACTGTGTGTACTCATTCTCACTCTCAGCCCCCTCCCCTCCTTCCCTCTCCCCCGTCCCCCCTGCTTTTGTTGGAGAAGATATACAGAAAATACCTCAGATTTTCACACCAAGTCAGACCAGGGTGTTCAGACACATGATCCTAGGTAATAGGGGGTTACGTAATAGAGGGGGTTGAGGGATGTATGGGGGTAAGGGGGCGTATATTTCCACCCTCCATCCTATTACTACTCCATCCTCCTGCCCCTCAACCCATCCCCTACCCCATTCCCCTGTCCCTCAAACCCTCCCCTACATCCTCCTTCTCCCCCACTCCATTACCTTGCCCCTCAACCCTTCTCTTTCCCTCTCTCCCTTCCTTTCCCCTAGTGTATCACCCTGCTCCTCAGACCCTCGCCTACCCCTTTCCTCTCACCCCTCCCTCCCCCTGCCCCTCATCCCCTCCCGTAACTCCTGCTTCTCCCCCTACCTGGCATTGTGATGGTGAGTTTAGCACAGGTTAGCCGTGATGCCATCCATTAATCAGGCCATTCATGACCCGCAGGTGATTGTTACGTAAGGCGTGACGAGGGACGCTGTTTATTGCCTGGGGGGTTGGGGTACAGTCGTCTTCACACGTTTTGTACCACTAACTTCCCACGTTGAGAGAGAGAGAGAGAGAGAGAGAGAGAGAGAGAGAGAGAGAGATTTGATCAAAGTATATCGGTGAGTTTGCTGTAGAGAGTGTTATGTGTAGTGTGGGAGTATGATTTTTTGTGAGCAAGAAAGAATTTGAGTTACTGTACACGGTTAATAGTGGTAGTAGTGACAATTCTTTGTTATTATTATTATTATTTTTTTTTTTTGAGTGGATTCCTTTTCTTCTTTATCTCAATCGCCGAAAATCTTCATTGCCCTTATTCAAGTTATTGTTTCCCTAAGGAAGTCAGTAAACTTAGTTACAACTTCCATCAGAGCCTTCTGTATCCCATGTCTCAGAGACAACAGTAGGTGTTGTTGAGTAACTCCGCCTGGCCGAGCAAAGCCATTACCCGGAAGCAAGCAGCTACCCATGGGTCGTTTCTTACTGGAGGCCAATGTTCTTTTGTGGTAGACTGCGCCTCGCCAAAGCGGGGCGCTGGGATGAAAGTTGAGGTTTGGTTCCTGGGTGGGCGCTACATTTGCGTCTCTCCAGCCATTTAATAGGGGCATAGTAGGCTGCACACAACCCCCATTTTTTTTTTTTTTTTTTTTTTTTTTTTTTTGGCAATATGGTTACCACCCAGCGTTGTAAATGGTTTCCTGGGTTACAAAAAACCATTAAACTTGTCACTGTACAACCACCTGAACTGGATAGAAGAGAAATAAAAGTGACAGAAAGGATGGGGGAAATAGAAAACATGGTGGGCAGACACAGAGAAGTAATGATAAAGGTGAAGGAAGAAGTAGGTAGCACTGCAGTAAGTGAGTGGATGAAGGTCGCCACCATCTACCACTAGAGGTAGTAGTTTGGCGTAGTAACGAGGGGCAAACACCTACCGGTAATCTTGTCCACACCTAGGAAGACGCATGCTGAAAGTGACTATTCATCACGGTACTGGCAAGCAAGACCAACTCTCCTCCTAGTAATTTCGGTGAAACTCCTACTCAAGTGCGCACCTCTTCACCCAACTTGCGAGGGTCTTCTGTATCTTTGTGTGTGTTGGAAGGGGGATGGGTAGGAGATCAAGGAGACGAGATAGGGGAACAGACAGACAGAACGTGAGCTTAGTAGTTGATACCAAGCCTGACGAATTATGAGCATGCAAATCTACTACATTTTGCATTTTATCAGGGTACGTGACTTTTGATACTCTCCACACACGTATCCTACAAGGTGTGCCCTCAGGTTCTGTAGTTTGTGTATCTGTAGAAAGCCTGTAGTATAGTGGAAATTTGTATGCTGGGGTGTTGTGCATATGAGTTACGTTTTTGGCTATAAATGTTGTTTTCAGGTAATGAATATGTTTGCAGTGTGTGATGCTGATGTAAGTTGTTTTTGTGAGGCGCTGTGTGTGTGTGTGTGTGTGTGTGTGTGTGTGTGTGTGTGTGTGTGTGTGTGTGTGTGTGTGTGTGTGTGTTTGTGTGTGTGTGTGTGTGTGTTTGATAATTTGTGCCTTCAGTGTGTTATCGGGTGCCTTTGTGTCGTGTCTGTGAGTCGTGTGTGTGTATGTCGTTCACGTCATTCTTGTTGGTTGGGGAACGTATGTGTGCTGTTTTGAGTTTGTGTGTGTGTGTGTGTGTGTGTGTGTGTGTGTGTGTGTGTGTGTGTGTGTGAGAGAGAGAGAGAGAGAGAGAGAGAATTTCTGTATATATAGCATACATGCACAGTTTTGAGATCATGTATGTGTAGGGGCGTTGTGTGTGTGTGTGTGTGTACTAGCGTGTTGTGGTATATGTGTGTCATGTACCAGTGTGCCTGCCTCATCCTCATTTGTCTTTGTGTGTGCTGTTCTTCAGGCATGCTTCATTGTGCATATGTGTATGTATGTGTGTGTGTATGTTTTTGTATGTGTATGTAATAATCTCATATCGTCCATAAAGTATTTCATTATTTGTGTCATATATCTTCTCTGTCTGTTTATATTTTGCTTTGTCTGTCTTTATTTACGTGTGTGTGTGTGTGTGTGTGTGTGTGTGTGTGTAAGAGAGAGAGAGAGAGAGAGACGGGTATGAGTGTGTATTACTGCGTGTGTGTGTGTGTCGTGCTGGCCCCCGTTTAACTGATGACCTCATGAACACGCTCCTTCGTCGTCATTCTTGCCATTCCCCTCCCCCCCTTCCTTACTTCTCATCCTCAGTCCCTCCTTACTTATCTTCCTCCATCCCTCCCTCGTTAGCTGTCTTCCTCTGTCCATACCTCTCTTCCTTCTTCCCTGTGTCTTATCCTTCCTCTTCTATCCCTCCTTCCGTACATGTCTTTTTCCATCCCTCCCTTCTTGCCTGTCTTCCTCCATCCCTTCCTTCTGAGCTCTCTTCCTCCTTCCCTGTGTCTTACACCTCATGCTTTGTCCCTCCTTCCTTACCTTTGTCTTACCTATCCACCTCCATGTATCCTTACTTACCGTCTACCCATCCCTCCTTCCAGTGTTACCTTTCCTTCCTTTCATCCTTTTTACTTCTATCCCTTCTCGCCTTCCATTCATACCTGTCCTTCCTTTCTCCCTCCTTTATTACTTTTGCTCCTTCTCGTCCATCTTTTATCTTACCTCTTTCTCCTCTCTCCCTTCCTTTTTTTTTTTTTCCCCTAAACTTTTGCCCCTTCTCACCTTTTTTCTTTCCTCATTCCACGTTTTATGTCCTACCCTGTAATCCTTCTGCTGTATCTCCTTACTCTCCCTTAATTCTCCTACCCGTCAGTTATCTTTCATCACCCACCCTTTCCCCGCCTCACTTGTCCTTCAGTCTCATACCTTTTAACTTCCCCTTTCTTTCCTCACCCTTCCTTTCTCAAATCTCCCTCCCTTTTATCTACTTGCTTTCCCATTTCTCACCACATTATCCTCTTTTACCCTTCTGCACCTCCTGCTATCTTTCTGATCCCCTTCTCTCCTTCCAGATCTCTTCCTCTTTGCTTTCTTTAGGTCTCCACACTGAAGTGTGGAGGGCTACTGTGTTTCCTCCGTTTCTCCTTTCTTCCAACCACTTTTTCAATTTGGCGCCATTCCTTTATTTCTTTATCTATTCGCTTCGACATAGCGCAGTTATTCATTTTGCCAGCACCCTCAGACACCGTTTATATCTATCTGTCTATATCTATCAATATATCAATCTGTATTCACTGTCATCCTAAATGTCGGAACCAACTGCCTAGCCCTGGGCTCCTACGCTCCTCGTGGGGCAATGTAGGATTGGATGATGGATGGATGGATATATATATATATATATATATATATATATATATATATGTGTGTGTGTGTGTGTGTGCGCCCTTTAAAGGGATTTTCGAGGTCAAACATCACACCATATAAGCACCCAGATTTTGAGATCTTATGTTGTAGTTCGAGAGAAGGGGGTGTGAGCTGGGAGCAGGGCAGTGAAATAGCTGGGAATCAGGGGACATGGAGGCGATTTGTTTGTGGCCACCCCTTGAGGGATTAAGGCATCTGTCAATGGATGGATAGATAGATGTTTTAGTATATTCATTAATCACCATAGCCTTTTGCACCGAGGCATGTCATAGTACTATAGCTGTGTTTAGACCATCTTGCATTCCCTTGAGAATGTTGGGAATCTTTACCTAAGTCCATTCTTATTTCCTTACTTATCCATTTCCTCATTTCTTATTTTCTTCCTCTCATCATCCATTACTGCTCCCCACTTTCTTTACTCATCTCTCCGCTCCCTTGCCTCTCCTGGCCTTCTTTCCTACCCCCTATCTCTTCCTTCTTACCCCCCTCTCTTCTTTCTTACCCCCTTACCCCCCTCTCTTCTTTCTTACCCCCCTGTCTCTCTCCTCCCTGCCGTACCTTACACTGCCTCTCCGTCATGTCGTTCCTATTCCCCTTTTAATTTTCTGGCCATCCTTTCCTTTATCCTCACCATTTATTCACCACCTCCTCACCATTCTTTGCTCCCTCTTCCTTTTTTGTCCTTTCTCTCCTCTCTTTTTCTCTTCCTGCCTTCATGCCCAGCCTCTCGTAACAACCATTGCCATGTGTCATGTACTATATCATTTTTCCTTTTTTACCTCCCTAATCTCTCTACGTCTACTGTCTCCTCCCTTTGCATCCATTACCTCCTTCCCAGTTTTATACTTCTCTTATTTTCTACCAGCTTACTCTCTTACTGCTACCACCCTCTCATTTAAATTTACTCAGACAATGTATATCGCTTTTTTTTCTTAACAAAAACACACTCCCCATCTCCCTCAACTTGTTGGCTCCTCTCCCTCTCTTTCGCCCTTTTCCTCACACTCTCCCTTTCTCTCGCCCTTTTCCACTCCCTCTCCCTTTCTCTCGCCCCTTACCTCTCGTTCTCACTTTCTCTTCTCCCTGTCTCTCTCTTCTTCTCCCTCTTCCTCTCTTGCTTTATCCGCCTTTCATCTTTTTATTACTTTCTCGGTATCATACGTCTCCATTTCACTGATGAGTTTTTTGCCACCAGAGTTCAGGAACCTAACATGCTTCTTCCTTTCTATATCCACTCAGTAGTCCTTCTCTGTCTTTTTTATCCACACTCTCTTTCCTTCCATTTTCTTCTCATTCCCTTTTTTCTCATCTTTTTATTACTCATTCACCTCTCAGTGTTTTCTCTCTCTCGTTTCTTCTTTTCTAATACTTGTTCAGTTCCATTTTTCATTTCCCCTCATTTTTTTAAGCTTTGTATTCCGTTCCCCATGCATTTCCCCTTTCCCCCCTTTTCCGGTTGCCGTATCAACATCCATTCTTCCCCCATCTTCTCTTTTCTTCTGCATTACATTCTATACGTCCTCCCCTGTCGCATTATATACCTCATATTTTCCTGTATCCACCTCTCCCCTTCTCTTTCCCTCCATGTTCCTTATAAAGTTAAACAAATAGGAATACAGGTGTGCAAATATGACTGTGCGTGTGTATGAAAATAAATTAGCGTACACACACACACACACACACACACACACACACACACACACACACACACACACCTGACTGACGTACTATGAACAATGCTCTTTAATCTTGTTTGAAATTCACCTGTCTGAAGTACTATGAACAGTGCTCTTTAATCTTGTTTGAAAATCACCTGACTGAAGTACTATGAACAATGCTCTTTAATCTTGTTTGAAATAGCCCTCCTCACCCGTACTGTGGAAAAATGTGGCTTTGTGGTGATTCGTGTTCTTGTAAGCCTTTTTTTTTTTTTTTTTTTTTTTTTTTTTTTTTTTTTCAAATCATGAAATTTCACATTAGATGTTATTCGTTTTGCAACAAACCTAATTTAACTACAAACTCAAACTCATGAAGCTATTCAAACGGCAGATATTTTACAGTAGTTAAAGTGGCGTAAAAGGAAAGATTATTAGTGAAATGAGTGGATTATTGAAGGAGTAGACGAGACTAACTTGCAGATAATGGTATCAGACATTGTATTAAAAGTTTGAAAACATGCAATATTTTAGTTTAAGACATTCTTTTAGGGCCTTGAGTAAAGCGCTTCTTGGTTAGATAAGTCTGTTTCATGGAAAGAAAAGTCCATGAATATCCTGTGTTTCTTAATCGTATATGGTACAGGCGTGAAGCGCATCGAAAAACGGTGTGTGGTTCATTTCTCTGTTTCTTCTGCCGATAGTTTTGATTTTTGTTGACATTTTTTTTCTGGATCTTGTTCATTCCATATTATGATTTAGGAAAACAAGAATTAGGGTGATGATGGTACAAGTGCGATTTCCTTTCTACTTTCATCATGTTCCCATTGAGACAGTAGAGCCGCAGCATGGGCTTCCCCACCCATGGAGGAAATAGTATGTTGATTTAACGGGCCCCTTTACAGCGGCAATGCACGGTAGTCTCCGAAAACATAGAAACCAACAGCTCAGGTGGTATGCCGGTTCCTGTTGGGACATGCTAGTTGAGCATTAGCTGCCACCACGTCTGGGTTGGCGTGGACGGTACTGTTGACCATAATTCATAGTTATCGCTGACAACATTTTGCTTATTACATTAAATGCAGGGTCAGTTTTAAGACTGTTTATTTCATTTTATGAATAATAACTACAAAACATGTTTATTTCATTTTATGAATAATAACTACAAAACATTGTGACCTGATACGAAAGGCAATTCACAAACAGGTATACCGATCTCTGAAAGCTTTAGTATACAATTTGAAAGCCGTAGTAACTGTACGGTAACGGTAGTAGTTCATCAAGGTCAGCCATAGGACCAAACCTTTACCACGGAGGAGGGATGATAGCCAAACTGAATCCTATCACCTACTGACAGTGTAGAATGGGAAAGGGTTGTGCTAGTGAAAGTGATCTCTGTGAAAGTGTGTGTTGTAATATCTTTGTTTTTTGTCAGTTTGTGGTAGAACCGACGGGGTGTCGACATCTGTAAGCACTTTAAAAAAAAAAATGTACTACTAAAGCCTACATTAAATATCTACCACATCGTGGTCTTCCAGCCCAGAACTCGCGCCGCATATACCTCGAGAGACGAACACACTACCACCGCGCCGCCAAGGAAACGAAAACGGTGGCACCCAGCTATAAAAGAATTGCTTCAACCGTGTGTGCTGACAGCGGAAACATTGGTAGCTTTGAAGAGTAATGGCAGCTCCGAAATATGCATAGAAGAGTTGTTAAATCGGTTTGGAATAAGAGTTTAATAAATACAATGAGATGGTCTATTTTCATTTTATTCTTACTATCTACAGACGATTTTATTCATTTTAAGGGAGCCTGTTCGAAGGGGAGGGGTTGGATCTAGCTTCCATTAACCCCTTCACTCCCAGAAAACTCCCATTGCATGAACAAAATCGTATGTAGGAAGCAAGAATAAAATAATACGTCAGCGGATTGAAGGAGCAAAAATTGGTGTAGATAATAATATTTGTGACTGTTTATAGATCAAGAGATTTCGTGCGTACCCGAGTGATCTTATGAATAATTTTATCGGGTTCAGTGTCCGCCCCTCCGTCTGCTTGTGCGAGGTGACATTCATTTCCTTGATTGTATGTTGCACTTCACACACACACACACACACACACACACACACGATACACCGTGTTGATAATGGGCGGGTTAACTCGATTTTCCATTATCATTTGCATGCTTTTCCCAGTCTGTGTTTTGGTTTCCTTCACAGTCATATTCCTGATTATATGTTGCACCACACACACACACACACACACACACACACACACACACACACACACACACACACACACACACACACAGGAAGATACCATGTGTATTTAATAGACAGGCCAGCTCTTATTTTATCCATTACTGTCTGCATGCTTCTTACTCGTACACTTCTTTATTTTATTTTTTTTTTTAGTCCGTCTTCAGTTTTCTCTCTCTTCATCATGCTTGTCGAAAAGTCTCTCTAAGCTCAATAAAAGCGTCTGAAGATAAAAAGAAAATATTGAAAAAAAAAAAATCACCCTTCTGTAGTAGTTTAATAGGCTGTCCATTATGGCATTTCAGTTTTTTTCGTCCACTTCATCAAAATATTAAACTAGCGAGGATGATGTATTCTTTTTATTCTCGCCGTTCACCACCACCACCATCACTGTAGTATTTCCATTTTACAGTATTTATTAACCATCATTTTGTCAATAAATTATATCCTTGCTCTCCCCTGGGAATACATTGGTTATTTAAGTGACATTTTGTATTCGCATTATTGTTATTTTTATTATTATTCTTATTTCACCAACAATAACAACAGCTACTACTACTACTTCTATTATTATTATTATTATTATTGTTATTATTATTGCTTTCAATATATTGTCTTACTGTCTTCCATGCTGCTGTCACAGAAAACTGGTTGACTGAATCTGAGTTTATTTGTAAACACCCGTTTATTTTTATTTCCACCCCCTCTTTTTTTTTTCTTACGTTCCAGAAAAATATAGTTTGTTTATAACAAAATACCGTAAATCGTCAGCTTATCGTTATCTTTATTTTCCTTTCATTATTTTTTATCTAGACGTCATCCACACGTCGTACAAAGAAATAATCGGCCAAGAACATCTCATTCTTTTTCCACTTCTCCATGTTTCTTTGTCTTTTATTTTCGCCTTTTCCTCATTTGGTTTCTCGTCTGTGCTTGATATTTTTTTTTTTTCCCTGAAGTAGTTACCCAGATCATGTTTTTTTGGTTGCTCTGTTCCTCCACATATATCAGTTTTCCCCATGTTCTCTCAGGCTTCTTAACCATTTCATCAAGTTGACATGACTCATCTTTTCATTCTCTGTTTAGTCTCTTGTTTGATGTTATTTTTATTACGTTTTTTTCCCTCCCTCTGTATCTCAACCTTCATTTTCTCACAGATATTCCTTTCTCCTTTGTGCTTTTCATTTCATTGTTCCTCCATAAAGTTTCCTTCCTTTTCTTGCCCTTTCCCGTCTGTCCCTTTCCCTTATTTGTAAACTTGTATGATTTCACTATTTCGGTGACTTCGCTTCTCACAGATCTCTTGCTCCCCTCCACCCCTTCCAATACTATTCATTTTCTACCCAGTTCAGTATCCCCACTATTGTTTTGTATTTCCATTTTTAACTTATGTGGCAGGTGAATCTCTCTCTCTCTCTCTCTCTCTCTCTCTCTCTCAAGTTCCGTGGTACTGCCCTCACCAATCGTATTCAGTTTACGAACGGCCTCATATTGGAGGATTTAATGAATTTTGTCTCATTCCTTTCAGTTTAATAAAAATCTGTCGTAAGTTGAGCAGAATCGTCAGCAGATGGCACTAGTAAAATATATATAACGTAATCGGAATGAGTTATGCTTAGCTGTGTATTTTTCGGCCTTCCGTCCATTTCACCATTCTTTCTAATTTTTGTTCCTTATTATTATACTGTTGCTGACAAGAATATTACTCCACATTCTAGCCAAACATTAGTGAAACTCTAACACAGTATTCTGAAAAATTTTGTTGAGCTCCGAAAAATGCCGTATTGGGTTTCAAAAGTCATTGTTCATCATTTCGTTATTTATCGTAATGAAGTGTATCGATATTTATGTCCGCAACTGTACATTTCGCTTGCACACTTTTCTTATATGGTTGCCTTGTTCGTCACTCTTCTGTCCACTGTCTTCTGTGTATTGTTTGGTATCGGTATAGTTAAGTGCTGTTTTTCTTTTCTTTATCCGAGTGTCCTTCGTTCTTCTTTTCGTTATCCCAGTCTGTTTAGTTTCCCGTGAGTGTTTGTTTCTGTATCTTTTCTGTGATGTTTTTTGTGTCTTCTGTTACACTTCTGTGTTACATTTCCACATAGTCTTTCATCTTTACTCATTCCTATCTCTTCCTCTTTCACTTCTTGTACTTATTTTCCTTCTTTTGTCATATTCCCCCTCTTTCCAATGCATTTTCCTTTCTGTTTTTTCTGTTACACTTTTTCTGTATCTTATCCCAAAATTTGTCATGTCTCCTCCCATTTTTCCCTCTTTCTCTCTTACAGCATATCCTTAGTTTCTTTCCATTTTTAATTTTCATTTTTTTTTTTTTTTTTTTTTTTTTTCCCTGTCCTTCAATCTCATCATAATTTTCTCTCGGTCACTCCTCTTCCCAACTTCCTTATTTCCCGTTACCTCATTCCCTACCATTCACCCATCGATTTCCGTCGCATCTCATCTTTTTCCTCCTGCCCATTCATTGCACTCCCTGCCCTCCCCCCCTTCTTTTTTCCTTCAAACTCCCCACTCATGTTATCTCTCTCTTCTCACCGTATCCCTCTACCTCGTCGGTCAGTGTCACTCTTTTAATATTTATTTATTCATTTTCCTATTGCCTCTTACCACTTTATTAGTACACTTTTCCCAGTCATCCCGTAGTTAGCTGTCACCCAACTTTTATCATTTTCTCATGTTTTGTGCTTTGATTTTCGTTTTGTTCAGCCATCTTACACCTCATTCGTGTCCCATTCTTCTTATCATCTCTGTTATCTCAGTATTTTTATCAGCCTCTCATCTTTGTCATTTTCACATTCCTCTGTCGCTTTTGCCATACTTTTCCCCTCAAGTTCCTTCATCTTTGCCATTTTCACGTATCATATATTCTTTTCTGCCTCACTCGTCCTTCATCCCCTTCGCATTTTGTTTCCTTAGACCTACGTTTGTTTCCTAATATTTTCCTTTATATTCCTCTTGTTCTTCCCCGCTTTCCGTCACACCTTCCTCACCTCCTTGTCATTTCTAAATTCCTCCACTTTTCATATCTTCACTGTAACTTCCTCGTTCCTTCCAGTATTCTCTTTTCTCTTCTCCTTCATTATATTCTTATCCTGTCTGCTGCCTCCACATTCCTCAGATTTTTAAAACTAAACTTGCACCTTCCTTCATTTTCCCATCTGCCTCCATTACTCACCTTTCAGTTGTTATTTCGCAGTCCGTTTATCTCCCTACGTTTCTTATCCTGTATCTTGTTTCCACGATTTCCCATTGTTTCCTTTTGTACTCCTTTGCGTTCAATTACGTTTTTCATGGTTCTTCTTCCTAAACAATTTTATTCAGCTCAGAGGAGACATAGTGAAGGGTGAAAGTGAATGAAATAAGTGGCTTTGGGTCATAATCTTAACACACACACACACACACACACACACACACACACACACACACACACACACACACACACACACACACACACACACACACACACACCGATTTCAGTTGTCTCTCTCCTTGCCATGTCCCATCACCCGCTCTCTCACATCCCTCATCGGCTGCAGCTCCCATCCATCACATCCCCGTTACCGCACCCTCCACACCCTCTTATTACCACCACCATCGCCTGCACATGTTTGGGTTAGACTTCAGTGCTTGCGTGTCGCCTCCAAGTGATATTCCTTTGTCCACTTTCCTATGATTGGCTAAAATTTTGGTGCTTTCCATGTCGTAGTCGCTGTTTTGTGGCACCTTTACCTTCTTTAGTGTATTAACAAGAGAATTATTGTTTTTACAGAGATGGTCACGGTCTTCAGGTGCAAGGCTAAGGAAAAACTGGTGTGTGTTGAAACTTAATACTTGGAACTTGACATTTTGAGAGGAATATTTGTTTCTTTTGCATGTTAAGGAGTTACTGAATTCGCCTTTACCTCGTGGAAGTGTAAAATGAGATACTGTTGGGTGGGAAGTGCTTGAGAAATTCAGGAAAGAGGTTTTATAATGCTTTGTTTCACGGTGTAGTTAATAATAAAGATAATACTAGTGAATATAATTATAGGTGGTTTGAAATGCGAAGTGATTTTATGCAATTTCAGAAGTGCCAGCAGTACAAGAAAGAAGTTATGTAATGATTTCGCATGTTGTTAAAAGCAATACCGGTGATTAAACTGTGATAAGGAAATAATGACATAAACTGTGAAAGTCCGAGAGAGAGAGAGAAGGTGGAGGTGAGGATGCGCCGGCGTTCACACTGATAATTGAGGCAACTTTGCGACGGCGTCATGAGACAGTGACGTCATCTGTGGGGGGAGGAGGAGGAAAAAGACCATATCCTGCCCCCCCTCCCCTACCCACTCACCTCACACTCTGCCATCCCCTCCCCTACCCACTCACCCCACACCCTGCCATCCTCTCCCCTACTCACTCATCCCACACCCTGCCATCCTCTCCGCTACTCACTCACCCCACACTGTCATCTCTTCCCCTTCCTCATCTCCCTCCCCTGCCGTATGACCCTGCTAGTCCCCCCTCCTCTTCGTGAATGACCCTTACCCCTTCATTGTCTTCAGGACTGGCGCACTCTACCTCCTTCCCCTACTGACAGCCCCCTTCCCAACTGACCTCCACCTCCCCCCAAACTGATATCCCCCCTCCCCTTCCTGCCCCTCCCCGACCTATCTTTCACCCTCCCATTTTTATACCTCTGTCCCCTACCAACCTCCCTCCCCCTCTCCCTCTTGTACTGATCTGCCCCCTCCCTGTTACCTCCCCCCCTCCTCCCTGAACACATACATACAGTCTGCCTCCCGCTGCGGTCACTCATTCTGGCTGCAGACTCAGTGCCACGCGCCTCTCCCTTCCTCACACATTCACTCCGCCTCACACACACGCGGACCTTTCTCACTTGGACTGGTTTGACAGTTTGAACCAAGCTTGACAAGTATAGCAGGCTTAAATTCAACTTCAAAATTTGATGTTAGTGTTTGGTACATGAAAACTTTTGCCAACTTTTCTGAGTATTGGAACATGGTAATGCTTGGTGTATGATAGTGCCTTCCAGCTAAACTTAAAAAATCCAAGACCATAATATTCAGAGAGAATATCCGTACCTATTGTCTGTCAGCCACTGCTACTGGTTCCCTGCCAACCGTCCACTCGAAGGTGACTAACTAAGCAAGGAGGCGCCTCACCACGCAACACACGACATCCCAGTCACGTCAGCTGGTGTCACTGCTGCACCCAACACAACACCACACCTCACCACGCCACTCCATCCTGCCGCTGCCACGCCTCTCCTGCCATCCTACACGCCAATAAGCAGCCTGACGCTCCGTGTGTGTGTATGTGGCGCGGCGCCGCGTGAGCCACTCCTCCGGTGTGGGTGAGCGGTGGACCATGGCACCCGAGGCCGCTGTCTGCATCACACAAAGGGCGTACTGACTTTTTTCAAACCGTCACACACCTCACTCTTGCATTGTGTTGCGGCCCGCTGGTGTGCAGGTACGGGTGTGGGGAGGTGTGGAGGTGCAGTTGAGGGGAAGTGAGGACGACCCCCCAGCCCCCCACCTGGCGGCGCGAGGCAGATCATGTCAGTTGGTGTCCTGCCGGGGGCCAGATGCTTCCACTGGGAGAGCGCCAGTAAGCCCGCCCTCACCCGTTGCGCCTTCCGTCCCGCCCCCGCCCACCGCCCACCCGCACCTCAATCTCCTTGTCATCGTCGCCGCCACCGTCACCACCGGGCCCGTCGCCGCCACGATCCTCCATCCTGGTCGCGGCGGTCCAGCGAGGTGAGCCCACCTTCTCTGTCCTCGTGGCACACGGACTCCTCCAGCCTGGTTACACCCACCTCGCCCTCCCTCAGCCTGGCCCAGCCCACGCCCCGCCCCGCTCGACCCACGCCCAACCCCGCCGCCATCCTTCTGGCCAGGCAGTCACTGGTGGGCGGCAGGATGTCCGGCGGGGCAGGGCGGGGCGGAGGTGAGGGTCCGCGGGGCAGCTCCACAGCGGCGGCTCGGGAGGTGAAACAGTACTTGAGTCGCACGCTGTTCCCACGGCCCGCCAACACGCTGCACGGTTACGCCTCGCTGTATCGCCGGCTGACACAGCTGCCCACACAGCGCAAACTGCACCGTGGACCCGCCCTACACCAGCCTGAAGGGGACACAGACTCGGGGGCGGAACGCGGCAACCCCCAGGTGGTTGGGTCCGACGACGGCGACTCAGTGCAAAGCGGTGTGCCGTCCCCGCCGCGGGTTGAAATACACATATACGTCCCCACAGCCGCCGCAGCCCCGCCTCCTCCACCACCGCACGAAGACGAAGGCCACCTCACCTTCTGAAGCTCTGCAGCCATCCTTTCACCCTTGCCCTCCTTTCCCTACCACTTCCCGGCCTGACCCTGTGTTGCCTCACCCCGGGGCAAGGACACTGGAGGGGCAAAGACACTGAACGATGCATACTGACTGCCTTTCTTGCTGTCCCGCCAGTGACACTGAGGCTAACGTTTACTAAGCTGTTATTACACCTGAGACTGTTTATGTGTGCCGGGGTGGCAGGTGTAAATTACTACCTTAAGCGGCAGACTTATTACTCCTGCCTGGCCGTGCGGTGCTCCGATACCAGTGTGGAAAACGTATAATTACACCACCGTCACTGGCCTCGCCGACACCCACTCCTTACTTCCGGTCTCTCCATGAAGCCTGCTTCTATAAATTGTCAGAAATGCATGATAAATATTAGCCCGTCACTTATCATTCTAAATATTTTTATAAACACCGTGATACTCTGTAAGAGAAAAACTTTTTCCAGAGTGCTCAGTCCTTTCATTTCGGTGAACCAAACTCTTTGCGTAGAACAATTACAAAAAACATGAAAATAAAGATCTTATGTACAGCTTCGCTCATTTGGAGATAGCACAACATTTCTTTGAAGTAATTTGTTGGTTAGATTAGGACATAACTTTCCTGTACATGTTGGTTATGCTGTGTTTGCGTTAGTTCATACTACGGGCAGCAAGGTGCGCGAAGGAGTTTATGATAATGTGCTACCAAATTTGTAGGAGAGAGAGAGAGAGAGAGAGAGGTGAGGGAGGACAAGGGTAGCGGTTGAATGTGGTTTGAACGGTGGTGGAGGTGGAGGAGGTATAATGAGTGTGTGTGCGGAAGTAGAGTACTGGTGACCTTCGGTATTAGAGAGTGAGTGAGAGTGAGAGAGTGTACTGCCCCTGTCACGGAAGGAATTCTTAACCACGTACTAGTCTTTCTTTCAATATATTCAACTATTTTTCTTACTCTTGTGTACACCATGTATCATTCACGTTCTTCTTCACCGATTTCATATATTCTCTCTCTCTCTCTCTCTCTGTCGGATTCTTTTCTTCATGTGTACCGTCCTTCCCAGCTTCCTCTGTCCTCTTGCTTCCTATCTCTCCACCTTTTCAGCTTTCTTCCACCTCCACCAACTTCTTGTCTTTTTCTTTTCCAACTTTTCCTCCTATTCTTTACAAACCTTCTGCCTATTTTCTTCTCATAGTCTTTCTTCCTCCTCTTCTTTCCACCTCCTCTTCCCACATCCTTCACGCCTTCCTCCGTCCCCTCCTATCCCAGCTCGTGTTTTCCCGTCTTTTCTCTTTGCTTCCTGTGCTTCTTCTTTTTTCTTCCTTTTCCTTTCTTTTTTGTCTGTTTCCTGTGTTTCTTCCTTTTTTCCCCCTTCCTTTCTTTTCTGTCTGCCTCCTCTGATTCTTCATTTTCTTCTCCTTCCTTTTTTTTCTGTTTCCTCTGTGTTTTCCTATTCTTCCCCTTCTTTTTTTTTTTTTTCTGTCTGCGGGCTATGGTTCTTCCTTTTCGTTCCCTCTTCCTTCCACCTTCCACACTTGTGCCGGAATTACGAAGTACAGACACGATGTTTAAGGAACGGGCAGGTACAGTCAGGATATCGAGCCGACGGGAACGCCACGCAAAGCTGGTAAGTGACGAGGTGGGGGTGGCTGGACAGCAGGAGGTTCTGAACGCCTTTTCCTTGACGGTTTGTTGTACGTATTAACCTGCGCCTTAACATTCTTTTGTATGTTAATCATGTTTTAATATCGAGACTCTTTGCAACTTTATGAGGAGGATGTTGAGTTATGTGCATAATTAATCGCTAATTGAGAGTATTAGGAAATCTACAAATCTGCTCAGAATACGAATTTTACGCCTTGAATCAGACGGACAATTTATTTATTTATTTATTTTTTTTGAGTGTGGTATCAGTATCGTAAGGGAACTACATAAACACACCGCTTGGCTTGACCCCTTCAATCCTATGACATGATTATTTTCTCACTTAATTCTTACTTATTGCAGACGATTTATTCACTTCAGGAGAGTTTTTGGACTGGAGTTAATCGTAGCCTGTACTCTCTCTCTCTCTCTCTCTCTCTCTCTCTCTCTCTCTCTCTCTCTCTCTCTCATTTAGATGGCTAACGTAGTAGGTGAGTAATAACTGCCCGCTTGTGATGAATGACAGAGGAGGAGGGGGAGGGGACAGAGGGGAGTGAATGAATGAAAAGGCAGAGAGAGAGAGAGAGAGAGAGAAAGAAAATGTTCTGCGCTGAAAACGCCTGAGTGAATCAATGAGTGAGAAATAAATGGATGTCAGCATTACAATAACCTAGCAAGTGAGTGAACGGTGCCAGTACAGACTCTTGATGTGAATGAATAACTGAGTGTATGAATGGACGTTGTGAATAGGTCAGTGAGTGAATGTGTGAACAATGCATGAGTGTGTGAGAAAATCCAGAGTGCATGAGAGAGTGCGAATGATGTGTGAGTGCACTTCCAGGAGAAATTGCTATATAAAGATGTACTTTAGAAGTTGATAAATTCTGGGAAAAGAGTGGGAATGCGTGAGAGTGAAACTGATAGGGTAGTAAATGGAACTGAATGAAAGTGGAAGTGAAACGTTGATATAAGAACAGTGAAAGTCAGAGTGAAAAGGTGAAATGAGGCACCGAGTGAGAGTTGAGTTGTAAAATTAGAAGAGGAACGGAGTGAAAGTGGAAGTTAAGCACTGAAATAAGAATGAGTGAATGAGCGGAACAATGGGTTAAGAAAACGACATGGGAGCTACAGAGAAAGAAAAGGGTAGAAATTTAAGAGGTATTGAGCGAAACTAAAAATGGAACAGTAAAATATGAAAACAAACGGAAAAGAAAAAAAAAAGCATAAAAAGGCAGAGGTCGTGAACGTGATAATGAAACTAGAATACGAAAAGAAACATATGAAAAGTGACGGTTAGTGAATAAAAGTAAATGGAATTGATTCAGTGTTTCCAGAAGCGTTCATTCATATCTCTTGAGATTACAACCAAATAAAGTTAATCCGTGAAAAAAAAAGAAATGTTGCTAATGGAATATAAAGTTGAAGGTGAGGTGGGATGACAAAGAATGAGGGTTATACTTCTGTACTAAGTTACAACACGTTCAATACTTACAAACACATACATACATGTACTCGTGTGTGTGTGTGTGTGTGTGTATATATATATATATATATATATATATATATATATATATATATATATATATATATATATATATATATATATATATATATATGATGTTTGTTAATGTGTTTGATTAAGTATTACCACGTGTACATAAATTTATATATTGATACCTGTTAGCATTTGATGTATATTCTTTATAATGTTTGTTGTAACTTCTATGTATTTAGTATTTAATAGGTCCATTTGAGTTAAGTCGTACCTTCATATGTGTTATGAGAATTCAAAGAAACCGAATTGTTGATTCCATCATATTTTTGTATACAGAATATTCTTATTAGTTAATTTTATGAAGTTTAAATTTGTTGGGCATCATTGAAGTTTGTGTATAGTATTGCTGGTTGAGAAATTCGTTTTGTAAACATAAAAAGCTGATGCAGCAAATAGTGGTAGGGTAGTGGTGGTGTATGACTGATCATTTCATTTGCTCTACCCTTCCGAAGCCATTGTAAACATTGTCACATTTCAGCCATGTTAGTTAAGCATTAGAGTATTTTAGGAGTTATTTGGAATTGTTTGTCATTTGTGCTCAGTGTATACAATGGTCGCAGTTACTTCAGATTACCTATAGTACACTTTCCATCGTTATCATAAGTTGCATGTACACCACATTCACCACTGTCATAACCAGACGTACGGTACACCCATTGCCATAAATAGTATCATCAAGTACATTCTTAACTATTATGTGCATTATTTAATTCGTAAAGCAGACACACACACACACACACACACACACACACACACACACACACACACACACACATAGAGCGGACGTGCAGCAGAACATACCCTAACACCTGTGATTATATACAGTTATGCACATGTAACGTCTCTATATCAGGCACCAGTCCTCATCCTGCCATCACACATTTCACCCACTGAACTCATTGCCTCAGCTTCTTCGTTCAGTCACACTTGCATAACATACGTACCTACACGTAATTGTCTTCACCAACACTCTAAGCTACACATGAGAATGCAAATAAGCGCAGAAAAAAGAAACAGAACACGATTATAACAGAGTATTTACACATCTTCATATATACATCTGTTATACATCTACGCAATGTCACTTCAGCTGTATGTTAATCCTTCAACTGCAAAACATAGTAACAACACTATACAGTATATATTCCGTAACTGCACGCCGTAAATATAATAGACCAGAGTGGCAAAATAATTCACACACTGTAATCCAATGCAAATTTAATTTTCGACGTCTACGATTACGTTCATGCAAGTCAACAGTTACGTTCATATTAGCAGCAGAAATAGCTTCATACTTCAAGACTGCAACAGAAATACTGCCACACACCACCACACAATACACCACAACCACACACATAAACCACACCACCACAAAGCACATCACAACCACACAACACACCACAACTAAATTTCCAAGTCACACCTTCACACATCACAAATATAACCACATATCACACCCAGAACCACACATTCAAATCACACCACCATACATCACAAACATAACTACGTATTATTATAGCCTCAGCTGCTCACACACACACACACACACACACACACACACACACACACACACACACACACACACACACACATTCTCTGTATCCGCATCCCAAGCCTAAGTATTTATTTTCTGCACTAGTGTCGTTTAACCCTGTGCGAGGCTTCCAGAATGAATGTGTTTTTTCATTTGTCTCTTTGCTGTGTGATTTCTTCTTTACCACCCCTGACACTCTCATCCCTTACTTTGGTACGGTATCCCTACTTCCTCCTCCCCCTTGCACTCCCTACCTCCCCCCCCCCCCTCGTCCTCTTCCCATGTCACCCCTATCTTTTCCATCTCCCTACTCCTCTTCCCCCATAGTACTTCATTTACCATTTCCTGTAACTTTTCTCCTCCTGTTATTACTTCTCATCTCATCCCTTGTTTTCCCACGCCATACTTCATCTTCCAACCTCCTTCCCCGTCTCTTCGTCGCTTGCCATTCCTACGTCTCCTTTTCCCTTGCCACCCCTGTCTCTGCCCTTCCCTTGTCATTACGTATTACTCAGCCTTCATTTTCATGCTTGATATTCCTACTTTATTCCCAGTCTCCCTCTTCTCTTGCCTTATGCTTCATCTTGTCACTCTATCCTCTTGTCACACACTTGCCACCCTAACACCTTTTTTCCTGTCGTAAGCTATTCTATTACCTCGTCTCATGGCTCTTTATATGCTTCACTTGGTAACTCTCTCCAGGTTATTCACTCTTTCTTACCTGCCACTGTCGCATTTTGTCATCCGTCCACTCTCCCGTTCACTTTCATCACTTCCCCCTCCTTTCCTTCCCCTGCTGTACCCATCCTATTTCAGCTTCCCCGCTCACTAGGTTTTCTTCCACCCATCTAACCATTCTTTACACCACCATCTTCACCCCATCATGTCTTTATTTTCCCTCCAGTCCCTCTACGTCAATCACTTCCTCCTCATTCCTATAAGAAGTAGGTAGAATGTAGTCCATAATCTTGTAAATACATAGCAATCTTGTTTGGTGGGCGATATTTCTCGAGTTACAGTTTTTAAAAATGTTTAATGTGTATAGTCATGTGTATATATATTTCAGAGCTAGATATAACATGTTTCCTTTATGCCTAACGATCATACTAATGCTGTTTGATATATTGTTCAGAGGGAGACTACTGTACTAAGCTTTGAATCATGTTTTATATGGTTCAGATATAAGAGGTTTTCTATTCGACATATGTATAAGGTAGATGAATATAATATAGAGAGTATTAGCTTCATGACTATATGGAAGAGCAAACTGACTGAGAATAGGCACAATATTAAGCCTGTATATAGTGTTCCCCTTGTATAAAGATGAAATTTTTATGATCCACGTGTCATACAGTATTATCGTAAGACTTATTTCACCTTCACTTACGGTAGCTTTACCATCCGTCCTTTCTTGTTATTTAGAGGTATGTGAAGAGTTTGTTATATATCTTGTATCGTATTTCTCCAATATACATTACGTATTTTAACTAAGAAGTGTTTCTATCCATTTTCGCTTTGTGGAGAGAGAGAGAGGGAGGGGGGGGGAGAGAATTCTGACTTTGAAGGTAAAATGATTGAGAATTAATAAACATATATATTTTGATGGTTTTATTTTATCCTTATCACTGATTCTCAAACGCCTTGCCCTTGCGTCTGCTTTCATATGTCACTAACATCCCTCACTTATCCCCCCCCCCCCTCGCCATTTATCTCCTTCTCCCTCAAACTTGCTTTTTCGTCATACACTTCTTGTTTCTTTCAGCCGTTTCTCTTTCTCTCCCATTGATCCTTATTCCTTTCCAACCCAGAGTTCTGTCTCCTTCACCCATCCCCCTTCCTGCCTAACCCATCCCCTTGGTCACATCCTCCCTCCTCCCCACCCACTGTCTTCCGTCCCACCCATCCTCTTCCTCCCCACATATCCTCATCCTCCCCCTCCCATCTCCCTTTTCTACACTCATCCTTCTCTCCCACCCATCCCCCTTTCGTTCATCTCCCCGTCTTCCCACCCATTCCTCGGCCTCTCCCTTCCTTCCCACTCTCACACATCTCTCCCCATCCTTATATACACCTCCCAACCCGTCTCATTTTCTTGCCTCCATTCTCCATTTCACTCCTCTTTCCTTTCTTTTTCCTTTCTTCTTTTTTTCATTTCCCCTCCTCTTCCTGTTGCCCCTCTCATCGCCATAATTCTGTACAAATATTAGTGTAATGGTAATGGAATGCTGTGGGTCATTTATGGCAGTTTTATTATAGGTAGAGTGCTTAATTTAGCTGCAAGTTCACGGGTTTCTCTATCTCTCTCTCTCTCTCTCTCTCTCTCTCACACACACACACACACACACACACACACACACACACACACACACACACACACACACACACACACACACACACACACACACACACACACACACACACACACACACACACACACACACATACACACACACACACACACACACACACACACACACACACACACACACACACACCCAATACATACATACACACACACACGTTCATGCCAAATAATTCATTCCTTTTTCTTCTCTCCCTTTCTTCCGTATCTCGTTTCCTCATTAATTCTTACGTGCTTTTAGTTTGTCTATTTATTTTTCATTTCCTCAATTTTATCTTTATTTCTTGATACCTTTTTCTTTTTTTTTCTTTCGTCAGTCGTAATGTGTATTTATTTATTTATTTTGCTAATGTTTATTTTCCGTAATTACGTTTCCATCCTTGTGGTCTTCATTAAGAGTCCTTCCTTGTTTTGTCTCATGTTATTTCTTCCTTCTTTCCTTTCTTCTTTCCTTCATTACTCCTTCCCCTCTTTTCCATACTCCTTCCTTCCTTCCTTCCATCCTTCATTCCATCCTACCATGAATCACTGTACTAAGGTAATGTTAGTGGCTGTTAATATTTATGTAACGTCGATACAGGAGAGAGAGAGAGAGAGAGAGAGAGAGAGAGAGAGAGAGAGAGAGAGAGAGAGAGAGAGGAAAATTCAGATGTGCCTGAGTACAATTATGGAAGAACGAGAGGGAAAAAAAAAAGTGACGAAATTAGTTTATCATCACCTTGCATTAATTCATTTTTGCGTTATTGTGAACAGATAATTAGAATATTCGTTAGATTATATTAGAATATTAAACGAGGAGACAAGATTAGACTATTAGCTTATTGTGACCCCTGCCGAATACATATAATTAGGGACGCATGATTTTGTGTGATAATTATAGATGATGGTCGCATTGTTTCTCTTCCCTCCCTCCCTTCCCCCCTCCCTTCCTTCCTTCCTTCCTTCCTTTATTCCTTCTTTCTTTTCCTCCCTCCCTCATTCTATAGCCTACCTCTGCTTATCTCCAAGAAGATAGAAGAAAAGGAGAATTAAAAAGGGTGAGGAGAAGGGAGAGGAGTTACTGGGAGATAAGAGAGTGGAGGGAGAGAAAATAGGTAGAGATAAGAGAATAAGATGAGGAGGGTGAAGGAAGATTAAGGAGGAAGAAGAAAAGAAAAAGAGGTGAGTAAATGGAAGTAAGGTGATAAGACGATAAACACAAGTGTGGAGGAAGAGAAGGGGATAATGGAAAGATAATAAATGACCAGAGTCATGGAAGGTAGAAGTCAAAGAACTGACCTAAACAGGAAGCACAGTTCTTGTGGAAAGAAGGTGGGACCACCAGAATGGTATGCCTTGTTAGTCTTGAGGCAGGAGTGTGCAAAAAGGACGTTTTCTGAAGAGTTTTAATGTTAGGCATGAGGAAGCTGGAGAGGGGAGGAGATAAATGAACTGTTCTGTACCTGAGTCATCCAAAGTAGAGACAAAGTTTGAACCAGTACCTCTGCCTTATCAGAGAGGGGCGCAACAACAGAACCATCTGAGTGACAAAGAGGAAGAAGTAATATTGCTGGAGAGGTTTTTGGCAAGGTTCCAGATGGAATGGTATGATTTTATATTGAAAAGCTTATTGCACTTTTTTTTCTCTTCAGAAAGAAATGGCGATGTTGCACAGTTCTTGGCAGAAACGTAGACTGCCAGTCCTGCCAGAATCAGAGTGCCAGTCTAGGCAGAAACATACAGTTCACGTGATTCATGGATAGTTTGGTGGCGGTGCTTACTGAAGGCCACCTACCTATTATGGATAGGATAAGAACAAACGTGGTTAAGCCACGGTATTTTGGTATGAGTGAGAAGGCAAGAAAATGGAGCGGATGCTTCTGTGCTCGAGAGAATAAACTCTGTACTGTGTAGAGCACACTAGAAAGTCTTGAACCATGGAAGCAATGGTCATTTCTGAGGAAGGTAAGGAAGTACTGCCTGGAGACTTCCCAGTCCTGAGTACCCATGTGCCGTTTCTCAGGAGAGTCCACATGCCTCATTTGAGTGATACCATAGGCTACTGAGATTAGTCTATGATTGGAGGATTGACATCAGAAACAGAAGGATTAGTTGTAAGAAGGCTGAGTATTTTAAAAACTTCTCCAAGGCAGCCACGTTGCTGTGCAAGTTGCATTCCGGTCATTGAATTAAAAAAAAAATGTAAGATTTATTTTTTTTCACCTGGTAAATCAGTAAATAGGAAAGAGAGCAAAACGTAATGGTGATCATTAGATTCTCCTCGAATAGAAATTTTTCAGAAAGGATCAGTGAAGAAAAACCATTTTAAAAGTAATGTGATGAACAATTTTTAGTAAGTAGATTTTGGAGAAAAGTAAGCATCACATAGGTATGTGTAGAAATTGACACGAAACACCAAAGATATAACTTAGATGTTCGCGGAAGTATCACATTATTATTGCTGGAAAGATTAAGGATTTTTTATATTATTATTATTATAATGACAGAGAAAGAAATACCTTCAGCAGTTTTGTCCCTGTCTGTAGTTTATGAAGTGAGAGTGAGGACAGATAAGGGAGGATAGGAAAGTGAAGCAAGGGAAGGGAAGAACAGAGAAGATTGGGAGCTTAAAATGTGACTTGAGGCTAGAAGATTAAAAAAGAAAAATAGAGAGAAAAAGAAAAGCTGGAGGGAAGTGAGAGGTGAAGCTAAGAAAAATGTCTATAGTTAAAGTCTGATGTTGCTTAGTACCCTCTGCCACACCCATTCACCCTTTCTGTTTCACGCATTCTTTTCGTCCATCCCTTCCCCTTTCTCCCCCACCCTCCTCATTACCATTCCTTCCCATCCCCTTCTCCCCTTCTCTCACCCACCCGTCCGTATTTCTCACTCTTCTTCTCACCCATACCCCTTTCCCTTTCCCTTTCTCTTGCACCCCTTCTCTCCATTTCTCTCGTACCTTCTCAGTAGTCTCCCATTCTCACCTCTTTTGTTCCGCCCATACTCAGCCCCCTCTCGGCCACACATTTTCTCCCTGCCCATCTCCCTTTCTCCCCGCCCATCACCCTTTCTCCCCTACCCATCGTCTTTTGTTAACCCCTCATTCTTCCACATCGGGCCCCTATTTCCCCTTTCCATATATACTTTCCAGCTGTATACCCTCTGACTGTATAGACTACATTATTCTGCTCCTATTCTGATTTGGGTCTATAGAAAGTTCCGAGATGGGAAAGGCACGTTCGGTTCTGAGCATATATTTCGGGTTTGAAATAGCAAGTTCTTTCCAAAGCGAAATTACTTTATTAAAGATAATAATAATGTAGTTTTTATTTATATCATGCATTTAGCGCTGTATAACATCATCTTATCATCCATTTTCATGTACTGTAAGTTGAATCACGAAAGCAGAAGCAATCAGAAGAACAAGTGAAACAATTGTACAGGATCATGTTACTCTAGGCAATAAAAAGAAAAAAAAAAAAGTCCCAATCCCATTGCAAACGAAGTGGGTAGGATCCAGAAACTGTTTTTATTACCTAGCGGTAGTGCGGTAATGGGCCAGACCTTCTTCACTTATTATTCAGTGCCTGTATTAATAAAAACTTCTAGGAGTACTCCTAAAATTACTACTAAAAGTGGTTGTAGCTGAGAGTTGTTTCTAAAAGTTCCTCCTAGGAGGACTCGTAGTAGTAATTTCGCTCCTACCATGAAGTGTTACGAACTCAAAGAAAATCTGCTTAATATATTTTAAAAATTACCACTACAAAGCCTTAGAGTATCAGTATGTAGTTTAAAAATGAAAAACTAGCTTTTATATATAGAAACAACATCTATTAGATCATATATTATGATTCTTAACAAATGTCGATAAAATGGATAAAATGTAAACACATCGTGTGGTCAGGTGATCGTGCCTGCTACCATCGGGGCATCGTGTGTGCATGGTACAGTGACTGTCAACAATGGCACAATTTCAAGATTCCATGGCTGCAGAAAAATTCAGGAGAAAGAGAATCTGGACGGAGGGAGTGTACGAGGGACCTTAACAAACCTCTTAACAATGTGTGGAGCAGTTAGAGCATAGAGTGTTTCCGTTATTACATTGCTCACTGGTGGCTGCGATGGTCCAAAGTCATCACATGCTGCATTTTTCCAGTTGCAAGGTACTTTAATAGTATCAACACTTTCATCTCGGATGTGAGAGGATGGTTTCGATGTGTGGGCCTTTCCAGTACATTTCTCACTAAATCAATAATAAACAGAATGCCCTCATGATCGAAACGGTACCTTCTTACAAGTTCATGATCATCTTACTCCATGAATGCATCCTTCCGAGCTCGAAAATTTATGCGTGGTGGGTGATGTCGGTCAGCCATGGTCTATGTTGTCTTGGTGTTTGAGGGACGCAGCTACTGTGATTACTGTCGCTAAAAGCCCTACTAACTCCTTAAAAGTCCTTGTGGAGGACTTTTATTTTTTAGCGATTTTACGAGTAAACATAGGAGCTGAAAGTAACTTTTAGGAGTACTTCTAGAAGTTAGGAGCCAAATTTCACTTTGAGAGGAACTTTTACTCCTAGGAGTTTTTATTAATACGGGCACAGGTCCTGAAATTTTTGGGCATCACACTGGAGGAGAAACCAAACACTCGAACATGCTTCACCAAATACAAGGTTCGTGATTGCGTTGGTTATGGAGGCTCCCTACCACCTTTTCCTTCCTAATTTCTTTACCTGTTGCGATATTGTATTCGTATGCTGTTTTGCCGTCTAAAATAGTAGGAAAAAGATGCAGATGGCATGAAATTATGTGATACAGAAAATAAAATCGTTAAGGGAGAGGTGCTATATAGCCTTAAGCTGACGGGAAGACGGACCTAAATACCTTATAATAAAACAAAGGAAAAAATATATAGGATACTTCTCTTGACTGCAATTGACTCATGCTGTATGTATCAGTTTGCGGTGGTTAGTTTGAAGTGCACAAGTAAGCCATTGTTGTGTAATCAAGTTTGCCTACACGTTGAGCGGTCGGGGTGAATCCAGATCCCATAATGAGGGTAATTTCGCATTCATTAACTACCACCTCCCTCTCCTCCACTCCAACCTTCTCATTCCCTCTTCCATTGTTTGGCTATTTCCTTCCTACCCCGTTTTTCCTTCGTTTTCCCTACCCAGCAGCACAGAAGGGGATCTGGATATAACAGACGGCTGCGGGTCGTATTCTAGGGTATGACTGGAACTTAACCTGAATGAGCCTCTTGTAGGTGATAAATATTTACATATTTCTTCCTTTTTTCATCCTTTGCTGCCGTTACCATAGCCAGCACAACACTTTCCATTACCATCTCATAACACCACCATTGTTTTTTCACCACCACAGACAACCTCTACCACCGTCACTGTTTATCATCGTCATACCGATAACACCACTTGAATCACCGTCGCCTATAATTCATTCGCTTTAACATGGCCCAAATTGTCATCTTTTTGCATATTATTTCACGTAGCTCAGTGGCAGAAAAAGACAATACTGTGGCTCTACATTCTTTCTGCAGTACTTCTTCGGGACTGGCATCGTTTTCTGGTGTTAATCTGTTGTTATAACTCAACATTCAAGATGGAAGAATGGCGTTTTAGGCCAAGGTAACGTAAACAGAGTACAACACGACCGCGTTTGAAAATAGTACCCACACTCCTACTACTATCACCACCACCACCACCACCATCGCTGTCACTATCATCGCTACTACCCCCACTACCACCTCCAATAGTTGCACCTAGACACTTGCCCCCTAAACCAGAGGATGTATTTTTTGTTATTTTTGTGATCCAGACGGTTTTATTCGGCCTGGGGTAGAGTTAGAGCTGAAGGAATTATATCCTCCATTACCGTGTCACTGCTAGGAGACTCTAATTGAAATAAAGCCTTGTGGTTGCAGCAGGAATATAAATGCATCATGGTGTTGAAGGCGTTAATACAGAGAGAGAGAGAGAGAGAGAGGGGGGCCCCATCCCCTTGTAACGACGTAATGGGTATACTTAGCGGCATCATTATTATCTCTTAACAGTTTTCACCGTGTAGGCGTGTGTTCCGGATTTAGAGATTAGGATGAGCGGGGAGGGGGAGAGGGAGAGTGGCTGGGAAGAGGTAGGGCGAGGGAGGGAAGGGTTGGTGGAGGAAGAGAATGGATAAGTTGGAAAGGGAGCGGAAAGGACTTGAAGAGGAAAGGTTATGGAGTTGTGGACGAGGATGGGAAAATTTTAAGAGGGGGAAAAAGGGAGGGGAGTGAGTAGGAATGGGCGGGTGGGAAGCGGCCAGAGGGAAAAGGGAAAGTTAGAGAGAGAGAGAGAAGATGGAATTTTTGTGGTTGAAGTGATGGAAGAGAATGGGGAAACCGAGGGAAGAGAATGGTAAAGGAGAAAGATTGTAAGGAAAATTTCATACGAGTGGAATTGTTGAAGTAGAAAGTAGGAATAGAATGGATGGAAGTGTAAAAAGAGGGATGATATTGAAGGGAGAGAGGAGTGGGAGGGATAGAGGGAGGATGATGATGGAGGGGAAGGAAGATGGTTGTAACAGTATTAAACGGTATGGGGACAGGAGATACAGTTTCTGACGGGGATAATGGAGAGAGAGAGAGAGAGATGAAGGAGGGGCTATACAGTTACGTCACAAACTCTCTCTCTCTCTCTCTCTCTCTCTCTCTCTCGCACAGTATTTTTTCTTAATCTTATCAGTTAGCCTACTTCATCGTCAAACATATTTCCTATAGTATAACAAGTTTATCCAAGTAGATAACCTCGTTACAGGCCTAAACCCTTATTGTTATCAGTTTATTGTATAGACTTGTCACATTCCTCCTCCCTTACTCATCTCCTTCATCATATGCCTCTCCGCTCCCTTCTTACCTCTCCCTCATCGTCTGTCACCGCTTCTCGCTTCATTCAAGGAGAGACTTCGTGGTGTGTTGTCCTTACCTTATCATTCTCCGGCTGAGTGCAAGAGGAGCCAGTGTACAAAAACCTCATTTTACTGGAGAAGCGGAAAGTTTTAAATCTTCTTGACTGGAACTGACGTAAGCCAACAAACTGCCTCGTGCTCATTCTACCGATGGGGATAGAGTGTATTCCTTTTACCAGTGAAATGTACGTTACTTTAGATGGTGTTTCATGGATCAAACTCTTGGCCTGCCCAACTGCAAACGGCCTTGAAAGAACCAGTAGATAATGTGCTGAATGCTAAATGCTAAATTTCATTGTACTCCTTTGTATTCTTCTGTACCTCCCCCACTCCTTCACTTTCCTCTCCCCTCCCCTCCTTCACTCTCATTTCCCATCCTCTCTTTCACTCTTTTTCCCTCCCCTCCTTCATTCTCCTTTCCCCTCCCCTCACCCCCGGCACTCCCCTCATTAACACCAAGCCGCTTAGTATATCCAGGTCTGCGTAATTTTAGCAGGTAATGAAGGAAGTCTGGAGGGTGAGACGGTCAGGAAGACAATAGGGGCCGAGAGATAAGAGGATGGAATGGGATGGGAGGGAACGGTGGGTAAAAGAAAGTGAAAATGTGGTGGAATGGACCGGGGGGGGGGGGGAATGAATGATAGTGTGTGATAGGATGGAAGATGAGACGAGAGGTAGTAATGGCGTTGTGGGTTGGAAGGGTGGGGTGATAGTGAGAGTGTGATGGGATAGAAAGGTGGGACGAGAGAGGGATAGTAATTGGATGGAAGATTGAGACATGAGAATGGGTGTGTGATGGGAGAGAACGGTGGAACTAGTGTGAGGGAGAGTGTGATGGAATGGAAGGATGGGGCAAGAGAGAGGAAGTGTGTGGTGGGGTTGAAGTGAGGGTGAAGCGAAAGACGAGATAATATTGTGTCCTCAGTAGCAACCGGACGCAAACCCTAGGAACTGCAGTTATCTAGCCACATAAACCGCACGTTCCCAGGAATTTATTCGTTAAAGGTTTGTTTACGTTTTCCTGTACTGTGAAAGTGAGATGTATGACTAAAGTGCGGTGTGCTGTGAGTGGTGGCATTACACTGAAAGCGAAGGGAAATGTTTGCGGGTTGTATTTTTTGCATTGGTGCTGAAATATAGTCAGAGAAGGTTGACGGAGCTTCGTAATTTGACATTGTGAAACTCGTGTGTCTCAGGGAAGTACAGTTTCTCATGGAGGATACCGTTTGGGTAAGGTTTTGCATTACCATGTTTGTGCGGCGTGGTGGTGGTGGGTGGTGGAGGGATATCTTCAAGGCATTATTCGTTTGCATTTTTTTTTTTTTTTTTTTTTTTTGGGGGGGGGGAGATAGTGTACTTATGGTTCCGAGCGAGAGACAGAAAAACGAAAGAAGGGATATAAGGGTACGATGGAAAAGTAGAGAATAAGATGTGATTAAATGGGTAGGAATAAGGTGGAAAGCAGGTACGGATGGCGGAATGACGTAGAAGGACGAGGATTGTGTATAGACGAGATGAGAGATTGTGCGGGATAAGAGGTGAGAATATGGTATGGAATAGAATGGAAGGGAGAGAAGCTAGATGGGAGGGCAAAATGGCCTGGGATAGAAGGGTGGATGGTGGGACAAGATAGACGGACGAGGAACAAAAGCGAGAGGAACGAAGGATGAAACTGATGTTAACAGGCAAAGAAAGTTGGATGGGATAGGGGAGTGGATAGAGGAATAGGATGGTCTATCTATCTATCTATATACCTAGGCTGCTTCCCCCAAGAAAAGGGAGGTAGCCGAGACAGGACGACTCACTCTCCATTTACTCATCCATTCAAACACATTCATTCGCATCTTAGCTCCAAAGGGGAGAACGGACAGAATAGGATGGTAGTAGAAGAAAAAGAATGGAAAGTGGAATAGAATGGTTTTAAAAAATGAAAGGTTAGGATCACAGGTAGGATATTGGTAGCAGACATGATAAGTGTAACGTGGATTGAGAATGTGAAGTATATTGTGAGACATGGCATTTTTTTTTGGGGGGGGAGGGGAAGGGGGCTAGATGATGGATAGAACAAGGGGTAAGGGAAGTATGGGGTATTAGAGTATGAGGTGATGTCTAGAATGGGATATCTAGTAGAAGAATGTATCGGGAATGAGAGTGAGAATATTTGAATGTGAAGTTGTGATATGGGGGATGGAATGAGAGGTGGAAGTCTGAAGGAAAGGATGAGAGTGTTAGTACTATAGTATATGGTAATAAATTCAGCGATGATGTGAGGTATAAAAATTGGAGAGTATGGTGTAAAAGTTGGGTGTTAAAAAGGGAGGTGATGTTGTGCAGGAACAGAGGATTATGAGATGGAAGAGTGGAATGAGGAATGAGAGTATAGGATGTTACAATGTGAAGTGGGGATGGAAATTGGAGCGAGGGAGGGGAATGTGAGTTGTAAGAGCGGGAAGAGGGATGACAAAGAGTAATGATAACTTGGATACCTTTCTGGGTAGCGAAGGGTCGAATAATGAGAACTTGGAATAAGAAAGACCTGATATGTTATCTATTTGGACGTTGAGACTGTAGTGAGTGTAGTAGGGCAAAGTGGAGCACGGTAGAGTAGGAAAAGATAGGAAAGGTAGTGTGGAGATAGTGTAGGGCAAGACAGGGTATGGCGGGTTAGGGGAGAGGAACGTAGGGCATGGTAAGGCATATAAGGAAGGACTGGGAAGATCAGGTGGGTTAGGGAGAAAACAGGTAAGGTGGGAGGGCAGAGGAAAATTTTTAAAGACAGAATAGGTGGGAAGATTGGTCGGGATTTGGGGGGGGGGGGGGAGGTAGGACATAAGAGGGAAGGAAAGCGATGCATGGCAAGATGGGGTCGGTTGAGATGCGACAGGGAAGATACGGAGAGAACAGAGCACAGCACAGAAAGGCAGGGCAGAGCGGAACGAGATAGAGCAGAACAGGTCAGGCAAGAGCAAGGTAATACAGGGTCAGGACAGGTCAGATGAGGAGAGGACAGAAGAGGGCGGGGCAGGGTAGGGTGTGGTGGGGTGCGTGTATGCAGGAGGGCAGAAGGCTGAGCGGTCCCGTGGCTGTAATTACCCAGCAGCTGCGACCACGCCGGAGTCACCATTAAAATATTACGAGACACGGCAGCACGCCACCTATAGTGCTCTCCCCACCCCCACGGGACCCACCACACCCTCACAGGACGCTCCTCACCCCCACCCAACCCTCCCCACCCTCACAGGATCTACCCACACACTTCCCTCTCTGCCTCCATCCCACCCCTGCCATTACGACATGCCCCACCCGACTTGCTTTACTCCACCCAGCCATGCCACAACCCACCCTACCTCACCCCATTCTGCTATGCTATGACGTACCTTACTGTGCTGTACCGCACGGTACTATGCAGTTCCCCAGTGTTCTATGCTATTATCCATCTTACTTTGCTGTGCTCCACCTTACTGTGCTCTATTCCGTCCTACAGTGGTGTACTCTTTTCTACAATATTATGCTTAGTCCTCAGCGCTCCGCCCTTCAATGCAATGCATCGTCCTACAGTGCTGTGCTCCGTCTTACATTGCTATGCCCCGCCCTGCAGTGCTATGTTCCGTCGTACAGTGCTATACAGTGCCTCCCCCTGCCTAGTATCACAGTACCCTACCCGGCTCCATAATACCGTATTCTGCCATGCTTCTCCCCTCCCTACTCTTGCAGTGCCATACCTTCTCATACCTCCCCATCCCACCCCACCTCACCCCAGCCAGTCACACACAAAATCTCACCTCGCCGTGCATCCATCACATTCCCACAGTGAGACATAGTTTCATCACACAACGTTCCGTGTCATGCCGTCCTTTCCCACATGCCTTCCACAACATTGGCTGCCTGTCACTCCACCGCCCAATGCATCATATAGTTATTTCTACGTCTCCCAGGTTCTGCACAGTGTTTCACCTCATCTGACCGTTAAATCATCTTGGTCTTGCCTTGTTTTTTCTCCAGACCTTATCTAACAGGATGTGCATTCTGTAGGTCTTGGTTACAAACTCGACGAAAATCTTGAACTTAAACAAACTGGGCGATCGTTGACCTTTACCATGAACGATAACATGGAAAATGGCGGCTTTCTTTACAGCGTTGGGCATCTGCTTGCAAAGTTAGCAACTGTGATTGATAATTGGTGATTTTGCATGGGACACGTCACGAGAGAAGGGCATGATGATTGTGGTGGGGACGCTGCTTGAGGGAGGCAGGAATGCCGCAGATGTTAAAAAAGAAATGAGAGAATTGTAGGCGGAAAGTGTTTTGCAATAATTTTTATTGTTTCAAATGTATACCGTTCTGGAAAAATGTTTTTACAAGCTAAATTAGGTGTGTAATCTCGCCTGACAGTTTAATTTGCTATGTTCATACTGCGACTGCCCCTTACGTTTTGAAGACCACAAAATCTTAGACTTCCACCTATATGGTGGCGTGTGGGGTGGGGGGGAGACGCCGACAGATTCAAAGTTGACGAAAAACTTCCCACTTCACAACCATAGGTCGTCTCTTAATATGAACAAAATCGTCTGGTGGCAGTATGGTTACAATAAGAAAAATGTCATGGTAACGGAAGGGTTGAGTTTCTTTTCTTATTATGTGCTATCACTTCATGCAGCCCTCTCCAGCTACCCCCACAGCCATCATCATCATCATCATCATCATCGTCGTCGTCGTCGTCGTCGTCGTCGTCAGCCACCATCCCTTAACCTACTTTCCCCAACCCTTATCCTTCCTGTCTTCAGTCCCCATACTACTCCAATCATCTCTATGCTCACCTCTCATCGCCACATTCACCTGCAAATTTGTCCCTCGAGTCTCATTTTCCCTTCCTTAGCCTACATGCTCTTTTTCTTAGTCCTCATTCCACTCTCCTATCTCTCATTTTCCTGTAACTCTTCCCAATCCTCATATTCCCCCCTTCCTAAGTCTCATTCCCCATCCCTGGCCTTCAATCTTCCCTTTTTCGTCCTCATCCCCATCTCCCAGCCCCCCCTACCCTCCCAGCCTTCCTCAACTCCCTCCTCTTACCTTCTTACCCTCTCAGCTCTCCCCTTCCCTGGCCCTCTTTAGCCTTTAACCACCTTTGCAGCCATCCACAAGTTTCCTCTCATCCTTCCCACCCAATCCCTCACCCTCTCTTTAGCCTTCGTCCTTCTCCCCAACCCTTACCCAATCCTCCCCAATATTCGTCAGTTTTTCCAACTCCTCCCTTTCCTCCCGCTTTCCCAACTCTATATAACGCTTCTCCTATCTCTCTCTCCCTTCTTCATTCCCCTCTGTCCCTTCCCCATACCTTCTTCCCTCCTCAACTTCCTCTTTCCCTCACCCACATTTTGAGCACACAGGTCTGAGTATAGTAATCTCTCCATAACACTGAGGTCTTCAAGGCTACACCAGCGATTAGACTACTACAGCACCTAAAAGAACTGCTGTACTCTACCTTGTAAAATGCTAAATTATTCTCAGGCATGCGAGGCACGGATGGTGGACTGCGCTGTGTTATGCTTTTATTTATTATGCTTACATTATGAAAAGTGTTGTGTTATGTAATTACGCGTTTGTGCTCAGCTGGTTTATTGCAAGCAGAAATGGTGGAAATATTATTCTGTTATGCTGTACGTAGTGTATTGTAAATCGCCCATGTTGTATGTGATGAGTATAACCTCTATATATATATGTTATTTCGGTAATGTGTGTGTGTGTGTGTGTGAGAGAGAGAGAGAGAGAGAGTTCAGGTCACACACACACACACACACACACACACACACACACACACACACACACACACACATTTCGCAGATGTCAGTCATTATAACAGCTAGACATCCATTACTTATTACCTGTTTTATCTTTACTACTATTTATTTCAGCTTATTAGAGACTTTCCGATTTTTTTTTTTAATGTGTCCGACTCTGGGCATAGGCTTCACAGCCTGCTATCAAGGCCCAGCAGTCCTCCTACATACCATACACCTCTACATGTCACCACTTCGGCGTTAACACCCACCGTCCATATTGAATACATGCTAGGGCTGTCTCATACAGGACTGGTGTATTGGTACTAGCGGGGTATTTTTACGACATGTCAGCGGGTCTTCTGGTAGATCAGTAAAGCCTGATTTAATTAAATTCAAATCCTTAAACTGTTCCTTACGCCAGCGGAGATTTGAACCTGGGTCCGTTAGAACGGCAGGCCACCTCTCTTGGAGGGGTTAGATAAAGCTTGCATTAATTTTTTCGGTACGAGATATCTTTGTAAGTTGAATAAAATCGTCTTAAAGCTGGCAAGAAGACGCTTTTTATTGAAGGGTTTAATCCAAGAAACATTTTTATATCCAGAGTCACGAAGTACGTCTCCTGTTAATCTCTCTCTCTCTCTCTCTCTCTCTCTCTCTCTCTCCATACAATTTTATTTCAGTTAGAGGAGACTTTTCGAACCAAAGTGGGTTTATAATTATTTTCTTAATTAACTCTTTCTCTACACAAGACTCCCCCGCCCAAAGCTGAATAAAATCGTTTGGAGGTGGCAATAATCTAATAAATACAGCATTGAGCTGAAGGGGTTAAGTGGGCATCATTACAGTAAGTGAGCCATTAAGGGGAGAGATTAAAGGATGGACCAGCTGGATTAGGGACGGCCCACTTAAGAGGATAGAAATGGACGCACGATCTTGGCTTTCGGGATGGCGTCTGTTGTTGTCTGTGATGGATGTGAACGAGGCAGGTCAGCCGTAATGGGTGCTGGGCCTCTTTTTGTGGTTTGTGTGTGTGTGTGTGTGTGTGTGTGTGTGTGTGTGTGTGTATGTGTGTGTGTGTGATGCAAAACGTTGGGTTAATGAAAGCAGTGCGATCTGAGCTTGGTCTTGTTCGTGTACTGCATTTTGAAATAGCACTCAAATCGTTCATCCTGCGCACCCATTTACAGAGGCTATATTCTCATGGCCCCTCTCCACCCCCACCTTCATTCCAGCTTTTCATACCCCTCCCCACCCCCACCTTCATTCCAGCTTCTCATATCCCCCTCCCCACCCCCACCTTCATTCCAGCTCATCCCACCCACTGCTTTGTCTCCCACACCGATTTCTTTAACACTCCTTTTTGACGCCTTCACTAACTAAACCTTTCCACTGCATTTACTTCACTGATTTTACATCACCCATTTTTCACGGCTCCCAGTCCCACCCCCCACGCCTTGCTTCTTTTTCTCTCTTTTATCCTCGCTGGTTTTCTCCATTATTTTCTCGTTCATTTTCTCCTTATTTTCTTGCTTGTTTTCTGTCCACATTTCTTGGTCTTATTCTCTTTATTTTCTTGCTTGATTTCCTTCCTTAGTTTATTTTCTCTCCGTAGTGTCTTGTTTGTTTTCTCTCATTTTCTCTGTCCTGATATTTTTTGCACGTTTTCTCCTTATTTTCGTCCTTCATTTTCTCCGTAGTTTTTTTGTTTTTTTTTCGGAATTGCATTTTTCTCCATATTTTCTTGCTTTTTTCGCCTTATTTTCTTGCTCTTTTTATCCTTATTTTCCTGCCCGTTTATCCTTAATTTGTTACTCTTTTATCCTTATTTTCTTGCCCTTTTTCTCTAATTTCTTGTCTTTTTTCTCCCCATTTTCTTGCTCTTTTTCTTCTTTTTTCTTGCTTATTTTTCTTCACATTTTCCGCTTGTTTTCTCCTTATTTTCTTGCCTCTCTTTTCCTTATTGTCCTGCTTATTTTTCTCCTTATTTTCTTGTCTTTTTTCTCTTTGTTTTCTTGTTCTCTTTATCCTTGTTTTCTTGTCCATTTTCTCCTTATTTTCTTGCTTATTTTTCTTATTATCTTGCCTTTTTCTCCTTATTTTCTCGTCTCTTTTTTCATGATTTTATCCTTATTTTCTTGCTTGTTTTCTTGTTTCTTTACTGTGTTTTGTCCTTATTTTCATGCTCTTTCTCCTTCATTTCATGCCTTTTCTCCATATTTTCTCGATTTTTTTTGTTTTTCTTGCTTGCCTGCCTCCTAGCGTGCGTGTCAGGTTCCGGGCGATTTTCTTGGCAGACCCGTTTACGATTTTTTGTTTCGTTAATTTAGAGGACTTGAAAAAAAGGCTGTTTGGCCATTGATCAGAGGCATTTAGAAGCAGTCATGTCGAATTAGCGCCTGATTTGCTTTATTCTCTCTCTCTCTCTCTCTCTCTCTCTCTCTCTCTCTCTCTCTCTCATTATTATAATTATATTCCCCTTGTTTCTAGGTGTAAAGAATATTATATTTAACTATATATATATATCAGTTATCGTTCTGGCCCAAATGAATGAATGTAATGTTACTATTATTATTATTGTTACTATTATTATTATTTTATTATTATTATTATTATTATTTTATTATTATTATTATTATTATTTTATTATTATTATTATTATTATTATTATTATTATTATTATTATTACAGTTCGTCCTATGTAAAGATTAAATTGTTTGTTGCCGTCGTTATTGTTATTGTAGTTGCTGTTGTTACTGTTGTTGTTTCTATTATTGTTGTAGTTGGTGGTGGTGCGTGTGATGGATGAGCATGTGTATTGTTTCATGCGGTGGTTGGAGATAATTAAGGGACTGAGGACTGATTATTTAAAAGCTCAGTGCTGGGGGTAGGGGAGAAGGGGTGTGGGTGAGGGAGTAACGGGAAGGGTGAGGGTGAGAGTATAAGGGAGCTGAATGGGGGTGTGGGTGAGGGAAGTGAGGATGAGAAGGATGAGGGTGAAGATGTGTATAAAGATGTTGAGGGTGAGGATGAGGATAGTAAGGATGTGGAGGTGAAGAGTGAAGAGCGCTGCTGTGGACGTGATGTAGCCTAATACAGATAGGGATGAAGGTGAGGATGGGGTTGTATGAGGGGGAGATTGAGGGAGAAGAGAGAGGGTGAGAATATGGCAGAGAACGGTGAAGGTGACGATGGATGAAGAAACTTTGGTGTGTGTGTGTGTGTGTGTGTGTGTGTGTGTGTGTGTGTGTGTGTGGTGAAGGGGATTAATAGTTCATAAGAATGTATGGAAGTGTACGAGTATATATTGTGGTTCAGCAATGTCTTTGAGTGTTGATTCCATTCGTATACTGTGTGCATGTTCGTGTTCCAATGTATATGCTTCTGTACTTGTGCAAATATGTTTATATATCCACTTCATTTTCATTATGTTTTTGGTTGATTTAAAATTTATTATGAACTGCGACAAAATTTTCGTTCACAGAAATATGCAGACAATATATTTTTGAACAAGTGGTGCCAGGTGCAACAAACCTCGCCCGACAGCAGTTATTTTATAGCCGCTAAATACTGATTCGGTAGTGCCATTGAGTGCCAGTACATAATCAAAGTCTAAGATAATGGCACAATTGAAGTGGAACTTGTTATCTGTCGGTTCACTCAAGGTCAAAGGTCATAGTGCCAAATGAAAGCCCATATGAGACTTCCTTTGTCTTGATAGTAAATATTTCTACCTTCACCCAGTTTTGAGTTATAGCCCCCTGAATACCCGTGACCTTGAGTTTGGTCTTTCAAGATTACTTAAGGTCAAAGGTCATGGCACCAATTTAAAAAAAAAACCATGTGGGCCTTCCTATATACTGATAATAGTAAATATTGTCTTCAGTTAGTTTCGAGCTATAGCCCCCTGAATATCTGTGACCTTGAATTTGACCTTTCATGGTCACTAAAGGTCAGAGGTCGTGGTACCATTTGTAAGCCCATATGGGACTTCCTTTATATTGATAATCGTAAATATCTATCTGCAGCCAGTTTCGAGTTATAGCCCCCTGAATATCCGTGACCTTGAGTTTGAGCGTTCAGGGTCACTCAAGGTCAAAGGTCTTGGTGCCAATTCCTGTATGTTGATAATAGTAAATATCTCTATCTTCAGCCGATTTCAAGTTATAGCCCTCTGAAATCCGCGACTTTAATTTTGACCTTTCAAGGTCACTCAGTTACCTCCAAATTCAGTCACTTCCTTTTGGAACAGTGCCCTGATATCCTGAAAGTTTCATGTAATTTCATTCAACCGTTTTTCTGTAATGTTGCTTACAAACAGAGTAACAAAGAAACACGACCAAAACAGTACCTCGCCGGACTCCGTCCTGGGTGCGATAATTAAGGTAAAAAGTAAAAAAATATAGAGTTAGACTAAGAACAAGGTGGGAAGGTGGCGTGTTGTGGGAGGAAGGGATCGTTGCCGTGAAGGAACAGACATTCGTTTAGGGTCATTAGTCAGACAACAGACAGGCAAATGGCGTAAAATCATTGTCAGAAGAGTGTAAGGCGTGAGGTTTTAGTGGCAGAACAAAAAATCACGAACTAAACGTCAGTCCAATTTTGTGTTACGTGAATGCAGTATAAAATGTATGAGATGCTAAACCCTTTACCCGGCACGGTCCATGAAGTTAATTAAATGCGGAATATTTCCTTGTCTTATTTTTTTTGCTGAGTTGGTGAGGATTAATGGTTCGTGAGAGATGAATGAGGTGAGAGAGAGAAAGAGAGAGAGAGAGAGAGAGATGGAAAGAAAAGCCATGAAGGAGAGAGAAGTTTGTGCAGATGGAGATGAAGCAGAGGAGGCAGGCGGGAGAATAGTGAAGATGAGGGGATAGAAGGGAGAGAGGAAGAACAAGGAAGGGAAAATGATGGAAAAATGAGAGGGTAGCAATGAGGGAGGATGGGAACAATAGATTAACGAGGTGAGGGAGGCTTTGATTGAGCGAGGGAGGTGCTGGTGGGGACGGGTTGCTGGGAGAGGGAGGGAGAGATTGGAGGGAGGAAAGAATGGGGAGGGAGAGAAAGGGGGATGGAGGGAGAGGGAAAGAGCGGGTTGAGAACGAGGGAGAAGTTGGGGAAGGGGGGAGGGAGAGATGGAGGGGAAAACTGAGAGAGAGAGAGAGAGAGAGAGAGAGTAGTGTAGGAATGGTAGTTGAAAGTTGGTTGTAGTGTACTTGATTGGGGAAGGGAAGAAGAGAAAGATGATAGGAGAGGGAAAGTAAATTCAGAGGATTTAGAAGGAAAGGAGTTGAGAGGGAAGGCTTAAGATGGGGAGAGGAAAGGATTGGAGGAAGGGGGAAGTGGTGAAAAAGAAGAAGTGAAATGGGGCCTAAAAAGAAAAGAAAAGAAAAATTGAATGGGGTAGTGAAAATTGTAAAGGAAAAAAATGAGAGAGGACGAATTAGAGAGTGTAGGAAAAAGGAATGGGAGTAAAGGGGGAAATTGGAATACTGAAGAGGAACAGACGGGAAGAGAGACGTGGATGAGAACAAGATGTAGAAAAGAGAGTGACGACACGAGGAAAAATAAAAGGGAGCATGGCAAGGTAGTGATATTGAAATTAGAAGAAAATTCAGAGAGAGAGAGAGAGTAATTATTTTCAGCATCAACTTTGTCATCATCGCCGACGCTCTGCCCTACAAAGGACCTTTTTGAAAGGGAATGACCATGACAGCGTATATCTATCTATCTTTCTAAACAAACAGATAGATAGTTTGCCCCTCCGCATTTTCGTACGCTTTTAAATACTACTCTTGCTCCTCCATCTCTCTTAATTATGCACTGTTACACCTTTTTATGTATATCACATACTAGCTCGCATTTTTTCAATATTATTCTCAGTCTCTTTTGGTTTCAGAGACGTTCAGTGGCAGCAGGAAGAGTCATAGAAAGAGTGAAAATTAATCTCACCAGTGCATAAGTAAAAAGATAACAGCATATCCAAAAACATCCATGCACCGCAGTAAAACACACACACACACACACACACACACACACACACACACACACACACACACACACACACACACACACACACACACACACACACACACACACACACACACACACACACACACACACACACACACACACACACACACACACACACACACACACACACACACACACACACACACACACACACACACACACACACACACACACACACACACACACACACACACACACACACACACACACACACACACACACACACACACACACACACACACACACACACACACACACACACACACACACACACACACACACACACACACACACACACACACACACACACACACACACACACACACACACACACACACACACACACACACACACACACACACACACACACACACACACACACACACACACACACACACACACACACACACACACACACACACACACACACACACACACACACACACACACACACACACACACACACACACACACACACACACACACACACACACACACACACACACACACACTACTCCTTCCCCTGTACCTCACTTCCCCTATAAATCCCGCGCTGAGAAAGCCCCGTAACCACCACCACCACCCCTTCCCCACCCTGGCCATTTCACAAGTACCTACGAGTAATACACCTTCACGCTTCTCAAAGACTTCACTCCTCACTGAAAGAATGGCGCAGAATACGAAGGCAAGTTTAGGTTAGGGGATTTATGCCTTGTTTGACGATGAAGTGAAAGAACATTAACCTTTGTATCGTCAGAACAACTCTAGTAATGTAGCGGTGTTCTGAGCAACGCAGGACGAGTGTAAGCAGCTGAGAATAAACCATAGAAGCCTGCTAGGGTTAATTTTGTTGCCATTAACCTTTTCATGGTCAAGACAGCTCTAGTATTTTATTCCAGCAAACGCCAAACGATTTTATACAGCTGAGAGTGGATTGTACGAGTCACAGCATAAAAAAAGAGGATATGACCCCTTCAGTTTCATGACGTTTATATTATTGTTATTATTATTGGTTGTTATTATTATTTCCTGACGAGTTTATGAGTTTTGAGAGGACTTTTTTTTGAGCTGCAGTGGTTTGATATAGCCGTCATTAACCCTTCCACTGCCAGGCATCGCGAAAGCCGAATTATATCATGTGGTGGTAGATGAAATATAACGAAAAATACGTCATCGAAGTGAAGGCATTAAAACGAAATCTTGGGAGAATGTAGAGAGGAAGACTAATTGCGAAATCGAAAGCTGAAGTGAAGTAACCAGTAGCGAGATTGAAAGCAACAGTGAAGTAACCAGTAGCGAGATGGAAAGCTGAAGTGAAGTAACCAATAGCTGGATGGAAAGCTAAAGTGATGTAACCAATAGCGAGATGGAAAGCTAAAGTGAAGTAACCAATAGCGAGATGGAAAGCTAAAGCGAAGTAACCAATAGCGAGATGGAAAGCTAAAGTGAAGTAAATAATGTTGGCTTGGAATGAGCAAGAGACTGTTGATGGAATTTTGGAGGTTGTACGAGTATTATTAACGGCGTTCGAGAGTTTGTAAGATTTATAGTACTTCTTCCTTCAAGATTTAGCCGCACATTTTACTTCAGCAACACCTTGTTTTACGTTGATGGAAATAATTTCGATAGAGATAGATAACAAGCAAGGGAATGTTATGGCGAAATACGCAAAATAATCTAAGGAAGAGGCGCACTCCCCTTCCCTTCCCTTCCCTTCCCTTCCTTCCTTCCTTCCTTCCCTTCCCTTCCCTTCCCTTCCCTTCCCTTCCCTTCCCTTCCCTTCTCTTCCAGATTTCCTCTCTTCCTTCACACCTCTGTTCTCAGCTTCATCTTTCTGCTTCCTCCACCAGTATTTTCTTTTCTCCTTCTCATATTCTTCTTTACCTTTCCTCCCTCCCTTTTCTTCTTCCACTGTTTTGACCCCTTTCCGATTTTCCCTTCTGTTTTTTTCCTCTTTCCTTTTTTCCCATCTTTTGTCCTCCAACTATAGTTTCCTCCTTTCCTCCCTCCCATTCTCGTTCATTTTCTTTCTCTTTACCTTTCCTCCCTCCGCTTTCAACAATTTCCTCTTTCCTTTGCCTCTATTCTCATTCTCCTCCCGTCATAATTGCCTCCTTTCTTCTCTCCCTTTCTCACCCTTACAAATTCCTCTTTCCTTTTCCTCCCTTCCTTCTTGCCACCACATCTTTCCTCCCTCCCTTCAACCATCACTTCCTCTCCTCTCCTCCCTCCCTTTCAACCTGCATCCCTCTCCCCTCTCCCTCTCTCGTACCTAAATTTCCCTTTTCTTAGTCTCTCCCCTTTTCTCTTCTTAAAATTTCCCCCCTTCTCCCTCTCCCCCATTCTTTTATCTCCCCAGATGTGAACTAATCGAACTGGGGGGGGAGGGAGTAGGGGGAGGGGAGACTGCATTGTTGGATGTCTTTTGTTAGTCTTCGTTTCTCGACCTTTTTTCCAGCTTTTCTCGTCAATCCCTATTGCTTTTCTCTCTCTCTCTCTCTCTCTCTCTCTCTCTCTCTCTCTCTCTCTCTCTCTCTCTCTCTCTCTCTCTCTCTCTCTCTCATCATCCATCACCTTCTTATCGGACTTCTGTTTCTTCAGCCTTTTCTCCATCATTCTCTTCTCTTATTTCTACAATGATTTGCTCAATTTTCTGTCCATCAGTTCTCCTCCTCCTCCTCCTCCTCCTCTCCTTTTTCTTCTCCTCTTCTTTTTCTTCTTCGTCTTCTTCCTTTATATTCTAATCCGCCAAACTCTCCTCGGTCAAAAATTCACACCAACCCCATCATTGCACCGGATTAAAAAGCGTTTCACAGCCTTTATAGCCGACTCGATCCTCTTCACGCAACACGGATCGTAAATTTCCCGCGCTATTCACGTCGCAGTGTTATTAGTTTACCTTGTAGCGTTTGTACTTTTTCATCCCATTTTTTTATTCGTGTGTGTGTGTGTGTGTGTGTGTGTGTGTGTGTGTGTGTGTGTGTGTGTGTGTGTGTGTGTGTGTGTGTGTGTGTGTGTGTGTGTGTGTGTTTTGTATATTCATGTTTTGTGGAAGTTGTTTTCTGTATTTTCGATTTTGGTTCAAGTTATGGTGCTTAATGTAATGAAAAAATATTGTGGCACTTTCATATTTTAAGTGCCGTAGTAGATTTTTTTTTTTTTTTTTTTTTTTTTTTTTGAGGGGGGTTTATGTTGTGATCCGTTTAACATTGTTTTCGTTCTTCGTAAGTATTGTATATTTTTATTAAGGAACATTCTGAAATTGCTTAATATTTTTGCTGTTTAGTGTTTTGGGAGGGGTTATTTTATTCATTGTTTTTCCCGCTTTATGTGTAACGGATGTATCGTTTTATCAGAGTATTTGAAGGTGTTTTGATTTCCTCTTTTCTTGAAACGAGTGTTGTTTGGGAGGAATGCGAGTATTTATTGATCTTAGTTTTTGTCCTTCCTCCTTGGTAGCATTCTTGACTATCTCTTTTGAATGAAAGCTGCTTTGAAGGTGTATTAATAGACCGTTAGATGTACGAGTGAAGGAAAATGAATGGATGGAGGAGGAAGAAAGGACTGTTTATAACATAGGTATTTCTATGATTAGTAGTTCGTAAAAGAAGGAAGAACGAATGAATGTTTATCCCATTTATTGTGTAACTGAGTAATAGTTAAATGCATACAAAAATAAACTATATTCTTTCTGCTTTCACTGGGCCCATGTTTTCGTCCTTCAGCAGTTAATTTAGCGTAGCTCAGTGACAGAAAAGACAGCGCTACGACTCTACATCCTTCCCATGGCAATTTTTCGTGACTAGCACCATATTACAGTCATTCAAGATGGGATGGTAATTGTAGGCAAAGTTAGAGTAAAATGAGTTTTAATTAACTATCCCCTGGTCGATGGACGGATGTTATGGATTTACGGTTGTATTCTTGATGGCATAGAATCCGTAACACCTCTTCCTCAGCGATTTATTTTGCATCGTACACCATTTTGCCCCCGTGTATGTTACCAAGGCAAAGGACTGTATGTCGATTCTGTATATAATTAGATAAAATAAGAGAATAATAAGGTGTAATATGTGTCTAGGCATCTCGAAATGAGCGGATTTTGAACTTGACTCTCTGTTCTTTTGTTTTTATTTTTTTCTTGGAAGAGACGGTCTTGCGGGTTTCTAGCCTGCATAAAGAATAAGTAAATAAATCGCTGAGGAAGACGTGCTACGAAACCTCCAATGCCACCTAGAACACAGGCCTTCCTAGTTCACATCTTAGCTTATGGGTACCGAATATCAGTCACCGAGACGCTTTTGGTTGTCCTACTTTACAAACATCACATATCTGTCGTAAAGCCCCAGACTAGTGATTTGCAGGATATAGGGGAGAGAATTTGGGGTAAATAAAGGAGTTAAGGCCAAAAGATGAGTTGATGAGGGAAGGTGTGTGTGTGTGTGTGTGTGTGTGTGTGTGTGTGTGTGTGTGTGTGTGTGTGTGTGGTCTCTTCCTTTCCCCCTCTTGTCGCCTTCCTAATCTTTTTCCTCTTCGACATCATCCCTTCCATGGTCCTCATAACCCCAAACTGTAATAGATTATATACTCACATTATTAGAACATGCTATAATAGGACATGTGTACGTACTTATTTTTCCCGTAAAGTACATTTACAGTATGAAGAACAGTGGATAAATGATAGAGAAAATAAAGATGCAAGTGCATATATCTTGCATATTATTATGGTGTCATAGTATATAAAATCATAACTATAGGTATGTTCTTTCATTAGTGAAATGCGGCATTAAAAGATTTCAGACAACACCCAGTCCACCTTGTAATCCTCGCACTCTCCTCCGCTCTCTGTTTATTTGTTTCCTCCTTCCCCTCTGATTCAGTACTGTAACCTCTTAACTCCAAAGGTCTCTCTTAAACTAAATCAGATCGCCTGAGTTAGCCATAATAAAACCAGTATGAAGCTAGTTTTCGCACATAACGAACAAGCGAGCTTTTGTGGTTGTTTTCCAAATTGCACAGTGTTACGGTGTTGTAACAGTTTTGTGAATCATGAAATGCAAAATTGAATTGATCGACCAATCATCTTGAGAAAAAAATCACTGCTGTACCATTATTAGGTAAAAAGTTATTAGTCACTCATAGTAATTTACCGCCCATACACCAACAGTAAACTTCACTCGCTCGTAATAAAGACAGATTATTACCGAAGGGAGTAATAGAGGCAGTTTAAAACCTCTTCACTCCCGCGAGGCCTCTTCATATGGACAAATTAATTTTATGGTAGGTAAAGTAAAATAAGAAGACATCCTCTGGGTAAAGGACCAACCCCCTCCCTCGCCCCCTCCTGCTGCCCCCTTCTTAACCCCCTCTCCTCTGGTGCCCTTAGCCGGAGGGAAAGATAAAAGTGAGAGGCATCATTAGCGTCAATTAACTGAGTGGTGGAGCCCTCTCACGTCTTCATTACCCGCACCAACAGGAAGAGGAGGAAGGAAAGGAAGGTAGGAGGAGGGAAGAGGCAATGCAAGGAGGCAAAATGAGGAGGAGGCGCACTGCATTGGCATTAGACAACGAGGAGGAGGAGGAGAGTGGTAATGGAAGAAGATAACGAGTAGTAGGAAGAGGGACGGGGCGAGAAGGAAAGAGAAGAAGGGAGGAGAGAAGAGAAGAGAATATGATAGGAAGAGAAAGGAGGAGGAGACGGCGGATATTGACACAAATGGCGAGTGAGGGAGGAGTAAATGGAAGAGAATGGTGATGATATGAGAGTGAGGAAGGTGAAAAGGGACAGAGGAAAGTGGGAAAGAAGATTAACGAACCTAAAGAGGGGTTGAAGGGTTGGAATAGACGAAATGAGGCGAAAATTGGCAGAAAATAGAAGGGGAGAATGTTGGAGCGAGGATGAGAAGGAAGTGGGAAAAAGGGTGATGGGAGAGGGGAAGGGGAGAGAAAAAAGGCGAGATGAGACAAACACCAGACAAGAGGACAAACAGACAGACAGACAGATACAGACAGGAGGTAGGGAGGAAAGAAGATTAGATGAGTGGGAAGATAAATGATAGAACACACGGAAGGAGAGAGAGAGAGAAGGGGAAATGAAAGTGAGGAGTGGAAGATAGATGAGAATTATATTAAGACAAGCAAGGAGAGAGAGAGAGAGAGAGAGAGAGAGAGAGAGAAGAGCGTGGAGTGAATAGAGGGTGATGAAGGGCAGAGAGGGGAAGAGAGAGGGTTGTTGATGTTCTGTACTTAATAAACCCCATTACCTCCCCTCGGTTTAAGAATAGCCAGTAATTACAAGCATCATTAGCCACTGTTCTGTCATAATTTAAGCTACTTTTCTCGTACTGGACGCCAATTTCCTTATCTGTGCACTCATTAACTCCTTCCCTATAATGATGTCTTTTTGTTATTATTATTTATTTATTTATTTATTTATTTATTTTGCTAGAATGAGCTTATTTTACTCAGCTAATGAGAGCACCCTACGTAGTGAAGGGGCTAATGAGCGGTATTTTGTACTTCACCCTAAGCTAACTAAATGCGTCCATGGTAACATATAAAATATAAAAAGGCGTCATCGCTGTGAAGTAGTTGACATCCCTTGATATTGAGGTCTCTTTTTATTGTAGTTAGTCATGCGTAGGGCTGATGTCAGGGCTGCGTTGTATTCGCAGTTTTGGCCGTGGCACTATACGTCACTTTGGAGTGCAAAGTGTGTGTTATTTGGGGGGTGGGGGATGAGGATCTCACAGCTATCTGGGGGGGAGGGCAGATTTTTTTTGTTTTTTTTCCGTAGTTTGATTATGCATCTTTTTTCCTTCTTCTTCATTCTTTCCTATACCACGATTTTTTTTTTTTTTTTTCAGACCGCCATTTTTTCCTGAATACACGCCAGTTTTGTTCCATTGATTAGCACCATTTTTCCCCCTACGTCACATCTGTTTTTCTCCTCTGCTGACTATACAAACACATCGGTATTGTCTGTTTACTGACCACACATCACGTATTTTTCCCTTATTTGACCACCTTCTCTCCCACTTGCAGGAGCACCTAGAGAGCCTGTTGAGCCAGTACCCTAATGTGGACAGTGATGTGGTGTCGCGGGCCCTCTCTCTCGCCCATACAATGCTCAGTAAGGAATCCAAATCACTAGGCCTTCCAGATTTCCCCATACACAACCTCGATAGAGTCATCGGCATACTGGTGAGTGTTCGACTTTATTCATACTTAAACTTGGCCTAAGCGTACAATCTCTCCATCCTGAATGCAGACTTGTTACATTAGAGTAACGCTAGACTGTAATGTTAGTCACGAAGAAGTGCTGTGGGCAGGATGTGGAGCTGCATTTTTTTTTTCCCCCTACCACTGAGGATTGTATTGTAAGTGTCTTTGGATATTTCATAACAGCTCTTCCTTAATTATATATCCTGCACGTTCCACCTCAGTATCTTTTTTTTTTTTTACGTTGTTTATAGAAACTGTCGGTATTTAAGCGATATAAGTGCCATATAGAGAAGGTTAAGGTGTATTGTGTAATACAATATATCGCCTAGGAAGAGTTGCTAAGAAGCTTCCAAAGCCACCTTGGATACGGACAAAATTCGAGTAGAGTTTTACTTATGCGCTAGCATTACTTTCTTTCTTTCTTTTTTTTTTCTTTTTTTTTTTTTTTTAATCCAGTCTCCAGACGATTGGGGCATTTTAGGAAAGGCAAGTGATAGCGAAGGGGTTTACCTGCACTGACAGACAACTCTCTTACTGTATTCCAACAGACGTCAGAATACTATATTTATCTAAGAATGAGTTATTGCTGGAGTATACAGGGTCTGTACCTAACCCCTCTGTTTCGAAAGGTCTAATCTAAGCTGAAGAGATTAGCTGATAACAGGAGAAATAGTATTAACAAAAGTCTTCACAGCTAAGTGATTAGTCCCTTACATGCTAGTGACTTGCCTGTGCTAAAGAATATTTTTTAACATTTTATCAGGAAGAAGAATGTTAGTAGATGCATGAAATCAGTTTCACATTTTCTGTACGTTTTTTTAGTTATATATCATTAATAACATTGCTTCAGAACCTTTCCCCCATACTCCTCCATCAACACACACACACACACACACACACACACACACACACACACACACACACACACACTCATCCACATCCACACACGTTCATCCACATCCACACACACTCATCCACACCCTCCTACACTCATCCACACCCTCCTACACTCATCCACACCCACCCATACACATCCACAGCCACACACACATTCATCCACAACCAAACACACTCATTCACAACCACACACACTCATCCACAACCACACACACTCGCCTACACACATTCACATCCATCTGTACTCTTCCACACCTGCCTTCACTCATCCACACCCACCCACATTCATCCACACTCACCCACACTCATAAACACTCATTCATACTTATCCACACTCGTCCACACTTATCTAAACTCATCCATACCCACCCCAGTTATCCCACACCTACCTACACACACCCACACCCACATCCACACTCATTCTCACTCATCAGAACCCACCCACGCTTATCAGAACCCATTTACAGTCAGTAGAACCCACCCACACACCAGAACCCACCCACACCACCCACACTCACCAGAACCCACCCACACCACCCACATTCACCAGAACCCACCCACACCGCTCGCTGGCTCAGTGGTAGCGTTCTCGCTTGCCATCTGGTAGACGGGAGTTCGCGCCTCGCTCAGGTTGCGAAAAGTTTCACTGACGAAGTGGGTGGTTACTGTCCCCCTTGAGCAAGGGGACGGGTGTGTGCGTGTGTGAAGGTCACAGCCTTGCCCTTAGATCGGACTATATGAGCTCTCAGCTCCCTTCCGGGAGGGTAAAAGCTGACGATCACGACCATCAAGTGATCCTGACCGACCTGGTGGTGAATTACACCACCCACATTCACCAGAACCCACCCACACCATCCACATTCACCAGAACCCACCCACACTCACCAGAACCCACTCGCACTCACCAGAACCCACCCACACCACTCACATTCACCAGAACCCACTCACACTCACCAGAACCCACCCACACCACTTACACTCACCAGAACCCACCCACACCACTCACACTCACCAGAACCCACCCACACTCACCAGAACCCACTCACACTCACCAGAACTCACTCACACCACCCACACTCACCAGAACCCACCCGCACCACCCACACTCACCAGAACCCACCCACACTTACCAGAACCCATCCACACCACCCACACTCACCAGAACCCACCCACACCGCCCACACTCACCAGAACCCATCCACACCACCCACACTCACCAGAACCCACCCACACCGCCCACACTCACCAGAACCCATCCACACCACCCACACTCATCAGAACCCACCCACACTCATCAGAACCCACCCACACCACCCACACTCACCAGAACCCATCCACACCACCCATACTAACACTCATCAGAACCCACCCACACTCACCAGAACCCACCCACACTCACCAGAACCCACCCACACTCATCAGAACCCATCCACACTACCCACACTCACTAAAACCCAACCACACCACCCACTCTCACCAGAACCCACCCACACCACCCACACTCATCAGAACCCACCCACACCACCCACATTCACCAAAACCCACCCACACCATCCATATTCACCAGAACCCACCCACACTCACCAGAACCCACTCACACTCACCAGAACCCACCCACACCACTCACATTCACCAGAACCCACTCACACTCACCAGAACCCACCCACACCACTCACATTCACCAGAACCCACCCACACCACTCACACTCACAAGAAACCCACCCACACCACCCACACTCACCAGAACCCACTCACACTCACCAGAACCCACCCACACCACCCACACTCACCAGAACCCATCCACACCACCCACACTCACCAGAACCTACCCACACCGCCCACACTCATCAGAACCTACCCACACCGCCCACACTCATCAGAACCCACCCACACTGCCCACACTCATCAGAACCCACCGACACCACCCACACTCATCAGAACCCACCCACACCACCCACACTCATCAGAACCCACTCACACCACCCACACCACCCACACTAAACAGAACCCATCCACACCACCCATACTCACACTCATCAGAACCCACCCACACTCACCAGAACCCACCCACACCACTCACACTCACCAGAACCCACCCACACCACCCACACTCACCAGAACCCACCCACACTCACCAGAACCCACCCACACTCACCAGAACCCATCCACACCACCCACACTCATCAGAACCCACCCACACCACCCACACTCACCAGAGCCCATCCACACTACCCACACTCACTAAAACCCAACCACACCACCCACACTCACCAGAACCCACCCACACTCATCTGAACCCACACCACCCACATTCACCAGAACCCACCCACACCATCCACATTCACCAGAACCCACCCACACTCACTAGAACCCACTCACACTCACCAGAACCCACCCACACCACTCACATTCACCAGAACCCACTCACACTCACCAGAACCCACCCACACCACTCACATTCACCAGAACCCACTCACACTCACCAGAACCCACCCACACCACCCACACTCACCAGAACTCACCCACACCACCCACACTCACCAGAACCCACCCACACCACCCACACTCACCAGAACGCACCCACACCACCCACACTCACCAGAACCCACCCACACTCACCAGAACCCATCCACACCACCCACACTCACCAGAACCCACCCACACCGCCCACACTCATCAGAACCCACCCACCACCCACACTCATCAGAACCCACCCACACCACCCACACTCATCAGAACCCACCCACACCACCCACACTCATCAGAACCCACCCACACCACCCACACTCATCAGAACCCACCCACACCACCCACACTCACCAGAACCCATCCACACCACCCATACTTACACTCATCAGAACCCACCCACACTCACCAGAACCCACCCACACTCATCAGAACCCACCCACACTCACCAGAACCCATCCACACCACCCATACTCACACTCATCAGAACCCACCCACACCACCCACACTCACCAGAACCCATCCACACCACCCACACTCATCAGAACCCACCCACACTCATCAGAACCCATCCACAATACCCACACTCACTAAAACCCAACCACACCACCCACACTCACTAAAACCCAACCACACCACCCACACTCACCAGAACCCACCCACACCACCCACACCATCAGAACCCACCCACACCCACCAGAACCCACCCACACTCACCAGAACCCATCCACACCACCCACACTCACCAGAACCCACCCACACTGCCCACACTCACCAGAACCCACCCACACTCACCAGAACCCATCCACACCACCCACACTCATCAGAACCCACCCACACCACCCACACTCACCAGAACCCACCCACACCACCCACACTCACTAGAACCCATCCACACCACCCACACTCATCAGAACCCACCCACACCACCCACACTCACTAGAACCCACCCACACCCATCAGAACCCACCCACACTCATCAGAACCCACCCACACCCACCAGAACCCACCCACACCACCCACGCTTACCAGAACCCATCCACACCACCCACGCTCACCAGAACGCACCCACACTCACCAGAACCCACCCACACTCACCAAAACCCATCCACACCACCCACACTCATGAGAACCCATCCATACTACCCACACTCATCCACACCACCCACATTCATCCACACCACCCACACTCATCCACACCCACCCACACTCATCCACACCCACCCACACTCACACACACTTATGCATATCTACCCACACTCATCTATGTCTACCCACACCCATCCACATGCATCCACATCCACCCATATTCATCCACATCCTTCCCCTCCCCCATGCACTCATCAACATCCATACACACATATCCACACTCACTCAGCCTCATCAGTCCTCACATATCCACACTAACTTACTCAGCCTCATCAATCCTCACTCATCCACATGCATACTCACTCATTAACACCCACACACACTCATTCATATGAACATTCGCTCATCCGTTCACCTTTGCTAGTAACAAACACTCACTAGTCACATGTAAACTTCCAGACATACTCATCTACTTGTAGGACACACCCATCCGCACTCATCAGATGCATCCATCCACTCATCGGACACATCCACCCACACACGTCAAACACACTTATCCACACACTTCAGACAAACCTATCTACACATGAACCACACACATCAAACATACCTATCCACACACATCAGGCATACCTATCCAAACACACATCAGCCATACCTATCCACACACATCAAACATACCAATCCACACACATCAAACATACCAATCCACACACATCAAACATACCTGTCCACACACATCAAACATACCTATCCACACACATCAGACATAGCTATCCACACATCAAACATACCTATCCACATGCATCAAACAAAGCTATCCATTCCCATCAAACATACCTATCCACACACATCAGACATACCTATCTACATCGTTTTCGTTTTTAAAGGCTCCAACATGCTTGCATGTGTCGGCCTTGGTCACCTAATGGCGGCTCTCCATGTTGCACGATCCATTGCAGCCTCCCTGTTCAGTCCCTTAACCCTAAGGTCACACTTAATGACCTCGTCCCATGTCTTTCTCGGTCTACCCCTCATAACCCCACCCCCAATATTAACACTTCTCACCTTCCTCACCCAACTATCACCCCCCATCCTCTACATACATCAAACATATCTATCCACATACATCAGACACACCCATCCATTTTCATCAGACACAACCATCCACTTATTAGACATATATACTGATTCACACTAATCCAAGCACACTCTAGCTATATACACTACAGTTCATTCATTTTAACTTGGCCCAGATTTTCATCCTTTGGGGGCTTACTTCACATAGCTCATTGGTAGAAAAGACAATACTGTGTCTCTGCATACATTCTGCAGCACTTCTTCATGGTTAGCATCATATTCTAGTGTTCAAATCTATTGTTTAACATGGCATTCAAGATGGAGAGATGGCAAATTTAGGTCATGGTAAAGTTAACAGAGTATAGTACTGTACAGTGGAGCTACAAACACCAATCAGAATCGGTCATGCACTCAGTCCACAAAAGTCACACCAGTCAACCAAATTTAAATACTACAGACCCTTGTTCTAGCTTAAGTGTCCCATTCCCATCAACAGAATGAATTCCCTGGAGTGGATCCAACAGGACTCCTCATTCGACTTTACCCATACTACACCTTCCTGACTCCTGAAACCTTCAAATCAGTTGAGGATGTCTTTGCCACTTTTGGCTTTAGAATCCAGGTATGTTCACTTTTATTTATAACTTTTGTATACTTGAGGTTCAGGTAACTATAGGACACGAATATCCATAGTGAGTACTGGCAAATGAATTCATAACACACATAATGCACTTTATTTATTTGTTTCCATGTAGGATGAAGAGACGTTATAGATATTCTCAGAAAATTTGCATTGCTTGTAGGTCTTGCTGATTTTAAATGAAACACTGCAACATCCAACAGAGAGGTGAGAGCAGCAGTGGTACAGATAAGGTGGAAATTGTACAGCCCCAACAGGATGCGCCTGGCACAGCACAGGTCACACTTACGGTTGCAGGTCATCAGATCATAAGTGAGGTCAGTTCATTGCAGTGACTGTTTTGTAGAATGGCTTTACTTTATTCATTAGGTTATCGATTGCTGCTGTGGAATATGGATATACTGTGGGACCTCATTATAACAGACTAATTGGGGGAAAGGGAAGACAGTATATCCAATAGTTTGTTATACGGTAAGGCATTCAATAGGGACCCACTATACTGGACCTAGGGTTGGTATACACTGTATATGAAAAACGGTTTGGTAGGTACAGTAAGGTCCCGGGTTACGTCAGAATTCCATTCCTGAAATGTGACAGAAGTCAACTTTTTATGTAACTGGAGTTTCATACACTTATACCTTACATCAGTCCATATGTGGATTTTTCAACCATACATCAGATACTGTGCATATAATACTGTTATGATAACAGGTATGTACAGTAATCCCGCATTATACGATGCCTCTTTATACGATATTTCGCTTATACAATGTCAAAATTTTAGTACCCTATTCCCACTATACAATGGGAACGATTTGCTACAATGATGGATCATCCGCGGCTCAGTGAACAGCAAATGTGCAAACGCAACAAAAATATCCTCACACTGTCGGCATTGGACCACACACACTTGTCCGTCGGTCCAGCCTCATTAGCTAGCTCTGCCCAGCCAGCCAGCCCTGCCCAGACAGCCAGTTCTGACATTGATGAATGAGGGCTGTGACTGTGAGGCTGAGTCGGGACAATTCGCCATCAGGACGATTCCCCGTCATTTATTTACGTATCAGTTTATTTAGCAAGTACACGAGTATTTGAATTATGTAAGTTATAAAAGTGATGGTGGTTTATTGTTTATATAGTAAATGTAAAATATGGCATGAAATCATGGGCATTAAATGAAAAAATAATAATATATTGAAACATGAATCAGCTGATTTATGATCGTTCCTTCATCTTAGCATAAGGCTACATACAAGACATTGGCATTTATATAAATGCCTAATGACCTTAAGTGAACGATCGACATACTTTGGAATTATACGAATAATCTTCATATTACGTCTGTATAAATGTTGCAGGACAATTTGCCATCAAGTCAATTCGCCATCACAACAATAACAAGACAATTTGCCATCGGGACTTTTCGTCGTCAGGATGATTCCCCATCGTTTATTTTCATATCAGTTTATGTAGGAAGTACACTAGTTTTTTAGTACTGTACCTGTACCTCTTCAAAGTTGTTTTAAAATATACCCAGGATGTTGTAGTACCAATGGAAATTAATGAAAACAGCTATGGGTGATAATAGAACATAATTCAAAGTCAACTACAGCTAGGTAGAAACAAGTTAAATATTGTCTAAAAGAGCAACTTACAAATGATATCCAAAGCCAACGCTATTGAATTAAAATAGACTTTGATAGATCTCCCTGAAAATTAGTTATTAATGTATCAGTTAATCAGTAATAAGTATCTTTATAGAATGACGGGGAATTGTCCTGACGGGGAATGTCCATATTATGACGGCGAATTGTCGACTTCATGGCGAACAGTCTAGGAACCACATAAACAACACTTGCTTGTTTCAGTAAAAGTAAGAACTACTGTATACTGTAGTTTTCATGTTTTTTTCTCTTTATTCACTATTAATGTGTTACTTTAAATGTTTAAACATAAGGATATTTCATGTATGTGAGTGCTAAGGTGTGTGTATGTGAGAGTTTAGGCACGTCAGGGAACGTATCCACATTGACTCCATGTTATAATGGGATTGCTATACGATGGATTGCTTTACGATGGGGTTTTCAGGAACGGAACCCCATTGTATAATGAGGGATTACTGTATATGAAACACAAACTTTTGAACTAATGATTTTTATCGAATAAAAAATGTGTTGTATTCTTAGTCCACCATGTCATCCCTCAAGAGCCTTTCATGTGTCACAGTTGTGGTAGTACAGCCACATGTTGTCATTTTGTGGCAACAGTGGTGGCGTCTGATTTAAGCCACCACTTCCTCACTCTTCCATTGTCCCACATTCGTGCACACTGTCAACACACATTTTATTCCTTAACATAGATGTACCCAAGCAATTTTGTCACTCTATCTTACAGTAAACACCAGAGACATCTTGCAGCAGGCAGCAACACTTTAAACCCATGCCTTATGTTTATTTCTTCAATTATTTTATATTTTTAAATTTCCTTGTAGCAGACTGTTGTAACCTGGAGATTGACGTAAGTCAAGAGCGACATAACCCGGGACCTTACTGTACTTCACATAAAACAACATGAGATGTCAGTAAGTCAGTATTATATGGGTTTGGCCACTGTTCTCTGATATATGATAGATCAGTAAGCAATACAGAATGAATGGTGACCCTCATTTCAGTAGTTAAATTATCCTGCATCTCCAATGTCCACCGCCTGGCACAGGGTTGTCCCATAGGCCACTGCATGCGCTTCCTATACCAGATCTTGGTTCGGTATATACTGTACTAAAGTTGTCTGGTAGGGTCAAGGGTTCAGTATATCCGAAGTCCAGTATAAACAGGTCTTCTAAAGCGAGGGCTTATGTATACAGTAGGTATGTGCACAGCGCTTTTGAGAAAGTATTTTTCATTTTAAATCTTCATGATTTGTAATATCTTTTCTGACCCACTTGTTAATGAATGTTTATGGCTTTGGTATTTTGAATATGTTCACATACTGTAGGTATCCTGTGGTGAGAGCTGGGGGAGCCCTCCTCCGCCTTTTGTGACCACAAGATACCACCGAGATCTCCTGTCAGACATGATGCAGAGCCATGCTGTGGGGGACTTTTGTCTGGTGGGACCCCGTGGTTGTGGCAAATCTGCATTGGTTGCCAAGCTTGCCCATACTTTAGGCTACCAAACAGAGCCAATACTCTTGTATCAGGTACAGTACACTGTTTGTTGTACTGACTATGCTATAACATGTTAATTTTGCACTGTAGGACTGTACAGTGTAGGTATTTTGTGTGTAATAAGTCTGTTTTATGTGGAAGATATGTTGCTGCCTCAAGCTGCGTAATCTAATCTGTGTAACTGGTACCATGAAGGGATGAAACTTTTTGACTTCTTTTGGCAGTTGTCATAAAATCTCAGAGAGTCTCCAGTATCAGTACATAACACTTTCTTTTTCCCTCTAGCACATAAATGAAATGATTCATAAAATGTGCAGACATAAAAATGTAGTTTAATTGGGTTGTAAATGACAGTTGAGTGATATTTACCTTGGTATTTGATGATGAGGAGTATGGTTGGGGTAGTTTATCAGAGGATGGATGTTGTAGGTGCACCCTACCACTTGAAGGCTGAGACTGGTTCCCTGCTTCAGAACCATCAAATTCATTTATGTTGTAGTGGTTGAGATGATCATGGTTAGTACAGTGTCTCAAAGTCTGGTAGGAGGACAGAGCTGGTTGATGCACTGTTGGGACAGTGTAGGAAGTGACCAGTCTTTGGTACCTTTCATTTATCATTTTGTTTTGTTCATGTCTGAAGGGTGTAAGAATATAGTTAGTCTAGGTCCAGAACTGCTCACACTGCCCCAAGAATGAATGTCTTCTAATTCCCAGTCATTTGGTTGGCCATCAAGATGAAGCATCTCATGTGGCTGCCAGTGGGTTATTCCAGGTGATGGTGGCATCACCTCATCAGTCTAGTTATGATGGGTCTTCATTTTGCTGTAGTTCTACAGGCAGCAGATATTCTTCTTCTGTCTCTTCAGTCAGCATGTTAAGCATCATATCAGGGCAGGCTGTTTCCATCATAGCCTTATGAGTGATGTCAGGAAAACCTTCCCCCCAGATGGGCCAGGCTACCTTCAGTACGATGTAGTGCATCAGTAGTATGAGTGGGAGGGGTAATAGGGTTGTTGTTGCTGTTGTTGGTGCCCTTTTCTTGCAGTCCACCATCCTCCTTTTGGGAGGTAGGGAGTTGTGGAGCTTTTGTATAACCAGAAGCTCTGGCACCTGGTTACATTGATACCACCACATGAAGACATCCATCTCTGGCATGGGATCATTGTACAGTAACAGTTCCCATAATTCGCGCATTATTTTGTCTGTTCAGTTGTTTCATTGCAGTAACACCATTACTTTGTGTGTTTTGATGGTAATACTTTTCTGAATGATTTTAAAAGAAATTTTCTTATGTTCACCTGTACTGTATTTTATGAGTTCACTGTCATCAACCCAGTCTGCATACCTCCCCCCCCTTTCCATCCTCCTGTTTTACTCCCTCCAACTTCAGCCTCCAGGTTGTGGTTTTTCTTCTTTTATGGGATGGTGTAGTAGTCAGCAGGATCCCCATTGAAATAGGCCACACAACTATTCACAGATTATGCAGGCTCCCAGAATCATAACTCTACATCATAAACCTAACAGTCCAAACATATTTCTTCCTTGTATCTTCCTTATAGACACAGTTCATATACACCTGCTGAATACTTATTTCTTTGAGTGTCAAGGTATAAAAGGGGTGCTAAGTTCTTGTCATGTTTTCCTGTACACATACTTCATTCAGTCAGCTCAAATCAGTCATCTGTCAGTTCACTAATTCCGTCATCTTTCTTACTGTTCTCTCTCTCACTTTCACTTATCCATTCACTTTCTTTTTGCCCTGCCACATCTCCTTGCACCGTCAAACTTAATCACATATACTGGTTTCATTGCATCGTTTTACTTCATATTACCGTACCATCTAAGCCAACACTTTTCATCCTGGTTGCCAAGAGACTGCCATTTTCCACATCTTTCATTGATTACTGATACATTTTTCTTATCCTACCTTCTTTATTCATTCCACACATTCCCAAACATTCCCATTTCCAATGCTCTTATTCTTGACTTTTCATATACTAGCACCATACAAATGTCTCACATCAGTTATGTTGAAAAAGGCAGTAATTCACCTTCATGCAGTGCCCTTGCAGTTTCCATACCCAGACCTTTGTTTCATGTCAAGGCCTTTATAAAAACACATGCCACCTTTCATCCCAAGTACTTTACAGTTCGGTACATGTAAAATGAGGATCTGCTATACCTGATACAGTACAAAGAATTTTGCATGCTCCCACTGTTATACTTTTGTATGGACAGGATATGACATCTCGAGACCTGGTGCAGCAGCGTGTGACTGGTCCCACTGGTGACACCAGCTGGCAGTTTTCACCCCTGGTGGTGGCAGCACTGGAGGGCAAGATGGCCATCCTAGATGGCATTCATCGCCTCCACCACGGTACACTTGCTGTCTTGCACCGGTAAGTTGCTTTTGTATTATTGGAGTGGTATTCCATTAATTTAAGTTTTTGTATATTATCCAGCAAGCTGTATTATAAAAATTCTTAGCGTATGGATCGAGTGCGAAATGATGAAGTGGAAGGAGAACTGGAGTTGTTCAGGAGATGGCTGGTAGAGTTGAGCAGAGGGTGTTGCAATGGTTTGGGCATATGGAGAGAATGGATAATGAGCGATTGGTGAAAAAGATAACTAGATCTGATGTGAGAGGTGTAAGACTGAGAGGAAGACCACGAATAGAATGGATGGACAGTGTGAAGAGAGCGCTGGATGCGAGAGGGATGTCTGTTGAGCAAGGAAGAGTGGCTGTGCGTGACAGAAATAAATGGAGAGAAATTGTGAATGAATAAGTGATGACGCAGCCCTGAGGGGATATTCTCCCGCATTTGGTCTGATCAGCTAGTCAGGTCAGGTGTGGGTAAGGGGATGGGTCTGTTATGATGTGGCAGGGGTAAACCAGTTCTGCTGTCGGGCCCTGCTGTGGATGTCACTGATTGCATTGCGCAGTTGACCCTTGTGCGGTGTGATGTGGTGAGGATCTGTCCATTCTCCCCTTTGGGGCTAAGATGCGAATGAATGTGTTTGAATGGATGAGTAAATGGAGAGTGAGTCGTCCTGTCTCGGCTACCTCCCTTTCCTTGGGGGAAGCAGCCTAGGTATATAGATAGATAGATAGATAGTAACTACTATGCGCCAAAGAGACTTAGGTTGGTCCAAGGTGGGCCGAAGTTATACTGTACAGTATGTGGATTTTTGTGATCATCTTTCATCATCCTGACCTCCTTTCTCCTTGGGGAGGGTGAGGAGTAGCAATGTCCAGACAGCCCAGATTTGCCCAATCCTATGGGCCAAGCTTCCATTCACTCACCATTCAAGCCCCCAGAATCCTGGCTCTATCTGATACACCAAAAGCATTCACAACGTTCTGTAGCTTCACATAAACGTATCCGATTAAGTCAGTCTGAACGCTGTTACGTTAAAAGGGGTGCCAAATCCCTGATCATGTGCTTCTCACAATATTCATCCAGCCAGCATGATCTCCAGTCAATCCCCTAGCCTCCTCAACTTCCAAACCTGTCTTCCTCACACACTCATCTGCCATACTCCTCCATCTTCTCGTTGGCCTACCATGCCTCCTACCTCCTTCAGATTCGCCGAGATATACGTTTTTCACCAGTCTATTGTTTTCCATTCTCTCCACATGACCATACCATCTCAGTACACTCTCTTCGATTCTGATGTCCATAGACTTCCGTACTCCACATCTTTCAGGAATCACACTTATTTTGTATCCTATCCACTCTCTGTACTCCACACACATTCCTCAGCAGTACCATCTCCACTGTTCTCACTCTTGACTTTTAATTTTCATGCCTCACCGTAGTCTCACATCCATATGTTAAAGTTGGCACTTTCACTCCTTCATGTAAGTCTCGTGCAGCAACATTCAAGTCTCTGTTTCTTATCAAGGCCTTCATTGCACCAGCTACTTTCCTTCCTTGTGTCACTCTGCTTTCCACCTCTTTTTCACATTTTCCTCTCTTTTCTGTTACTGCACCCAGGTCTAGTATTTGAACTCTCTCACCTATTCCAGTCTCTCTCCATTCACTGTAACATCACACTGGGAGTCACTTTCTTTCTCATTAACCATCACTCTACTCTTTTTTCTACATTTACTCTCAAGGCACGACACTCACAGACATCAACAAGACTCTGCACTAGTCTACTAAGTTCTTGTCCGGTATTTGCAAGTAGTACTGCATCATCGGCACACAACTGATTTGAGATATTCCATCCATCACCATTCATTGCCATCGCCATCCCCCTCTCCATTACTTGTGTTTTTACATCTCACGTCACCCCATCCATATATATATTGAACAACCATGGGGACATGACACAGCCATATTGCACGCCCACACCGATTGTGAACCATTCACCTAGATGCCCATTAACCCTTACACATGCTCACTACCATCATAAAAACTCTTGATGGCACTGAGCAGCTTACCAGCTACACCATACATGCACAAAACCTTCCACTGTCCTTCTCTGTCTACTTTGTCGTATGCTTTTTCCAGATCCATGAATGCCATTAACACCTTATAGTCCTTTTCACAACCCTTCTCCATTGTCTGTCCCACTGCAAATATTTGATCCACACATCCTCTGCCACTCCTAAAGCCACTTTGTTCATCACTAACCAGGACTTCTGATATCTCTCTTACTTTTCATATAAGATTTCTTCCATATACCCTCCCTACCACAGTCAATAAACTTATTCCACAATAATTGTTGCACTCACATCACCCACCTTTATTTTTGCACAGGGGTACAATCATAGCCTTTTTCCACTCTGCTGGCACAGTTTCACTCATCCATGCCTTCTTACATATTTTGCAACAAGCATTTATTTGCACTGTTGCAAAACAAATGTTTGTAATCAGGAATAGGAGGTCAATTCAGAAAGTATCCGACCTCATATTTTTTCTTATCAACCAGTTAGAGGATAGGGGCGAGGTTTTGTGTAGCATGATGCCGGACCTTCATGCACATGCGTGATTAATGCCACCCACCATGACTGACTCAATGGCTGTCAATCAGCCTGTGTTCATGGTTGTACACCTTATGCGTTCTAACATGCGTCACAATGACTGAAAAAGTCGAACAGTGTTACTGCATCAAGTTTTGCCAAAAACTAGGTGATACCAAAGTTGAAACTATCAGGAAGATCCAGCAGGTTTTGGGGAATGAAGCCATGGGGGTAACGCAAATAAAGGATTGGTACAATCACTTAAAAAGTGGTTGAAAGTCAGTCAAGAGCGATTTCATGGGAGGCCATCAACAAGCAGGAGTACTGAGAATGTGAAGAAAGTCTGCGATTTTGTTATGAAAAATCGTCGGTTGACTGTTGGAGAAATTGGTAATGAAATTTGTATCAGTGGTGGATCAGCATGCAAAATTTTAACAGATGATTTGGGCATGCGAGGAGTATCCACCAAGTTCGTTCTGAAGCTCCCTTCACGTGAACAATGAGCTGTATGGATGAACGTTGCTCAAGACATGTTCAAGTGTGCAAATCATGATCCAGACTTTCTGAAGACTTATTACTGGAGATGAGACTTGGTTGTGTGGGTACGACCCAGAAACCAAAGCAGTTGACCCAGTGCAGGGATGCCTCAGCCAAAAAAAGCACAACAGGTTTGGAGCAAGGTGAAATGCATATTGAAAGTTTTTTTTCAACTACCGTGGTGTTGTGCATCATGAATACACACCAGAAGGTCAGACTGTCAACAACCATTATTACCTTGATATTATCTGTCATCTTCGTGATGCATTTTGGCAGATTGGCTGGCCTACATCCGGTTACCTGTCCTGGGCACACTCTAGGCCGTATGCCTCAACAAAAATTTATGGGTTTCACAATTTTGGGGAACAAAATGGAATGAAGATGCTTGCTAATCAGAAAAATATTACTCATTCACCCATGTGTTCTTGTAAGTTAGCGTTCAGTTCCACATTCTTTGTTCAGTTTCGCATTTCTCAACACATCTCATACTGACTGAGCATATGGCTGTCAGTCCTTTCTTGCATCTCACTGAGTTCTACCTGCGCTGTGCAGCAAGATTTTTGTGTGTGTGTGTGTGTGTGTGTGTGTGTGTGTGTGTGTGTGTGTGTGTGTGTCGAGCGAGGACAAAAAAGGTATGAAAGAAGAAAGACATATTGAGTGGATTGGAAGCAGAGGCATGGAGGAAGTTGAGAAATGGAATAGAGAGTTATATGTAGAGAGGAAGAGAGAGGTGTAAAGATAAGAGTAGATGAGAGCGGATGAGGAATTTGGAAGGAATTTGAGTGTAAAGTGGAGGGAATGTATGAAAATGTTCCGGAAAGAGGTAAAGAGAGATAGACAGGGTGATAAAGAAGGTAGTAGGGGAGTGAAAGATGAAAATGGTTGATTGATACTGGAGAAGAGAGAAAAAGGGAGCTGGTGGAGAGAACATTTTAGGGAAATGTTAAACATAGAGAATGATAGTGATGCAAGTATAAGTGGATGGGGAATGGCTGGGAAAAGGAGGGAGATAAGAAGAGAGGAAGAGATCAGTAGGTTGGAAGTACAGTAATGGAAGCAATGAAGAAACTCAGAATGGAGAAAGCCCCAGGCATTGATGGAGTGTGTGGTGAAATGTTGAAGCACGGGGAAGTGATAGTAGTTGAACGGACATGGAAGATATGCAGATTGGCCTGGGAGGAGGGTAAAGTCCTAGAGGACTGGGAGTCAAGTACTGTATAATTATTCCCCTGTACAAAGGAAAAGGAGAAAACAAAGTGTGTGATAGTCATTGGGGCATTTGTCATCAGTGTAATAGGAAAAGTATATGGTAGGATACTTATTAACAGAGTTAAGGAAATAACAGAGGGATCAGTTGGAGAAGAACAGGGAAGTTCTAGGAAGGGAAGAGGTTGTGTCGATCAGATAGTCATCCTAAGGACTTTAGTAGAGAATTTTCTAGAGAAGGGAAAGAAGTTGTATGTGCCCTTCATGGATTTGAAGAAGAGTGGATAAACAAGGAATGTGGAATATATTCAGAACATTTGGATTAAATGGAAAGCTGTTGAATGCTGTGGAGAGTATGCATGAGGGCACTAAGGCTGCAGTGCATGTGGAAGGACACTAAGGCTGCAGTGCATGTGAATGGAGTGAATTTTTCTTTCTGAATGTTGGATTGAAACAGGGATGTCATGTCTCCTTGGTTGTTCAATCATTGTATGGATAGGGTTATAAAAGAGATACAAGGTAGGGCAGTGGATGTTGGAGTGGCCCTAGTGAGAGAGAGCAGTGTTTGGAAACCCCCTGTACTGTTGTTTGCAGATGATACTGTGTTGTTAAGTGAAGACCATGGGAAACTGCAAGGCTTGGTGGATGAGTTTGGGAGTGTGTAAGAAACGGAATCTAAAGACGAATGTAGGGAAGAGTAAAGTTATGGTCTTCGAGAGAAGTGAAGTCAGTGAATGTACAATAAGGTTAGATGAGGAGGAAATGGAAAATGTGAGTGTATATAAGTGCTTGGGTAGTATGATGAGTAAGGATGGAAGTTTGGAGGATGATGTACTTGAAAGGGTACAACAGGGAAGAAAAGTTGCTATTTCTTTGAAAGAAGTGGTAAGAGACAGGGAAGGAAGCATGGAAGTAAACAAGTCACTCCATGATAGTATTGTGATACCAACCCTAACTTATGGAAGCAAAGCTTGGACGTTTTTGAGAGGACGCAAGTCAAGAGTGATAGGAGTGGAAATGAGTTATTTGAGAGGAGCATGTGGAGTTACATGGAGAGACAGATTGACAAATGAGGAAGTAAAGGAGTGTTCTGGTGTGGATGTGGATGCAACAAAAAGCATTAGGAGAAATACATTGAGGTGGTTTGGTCATGTGGAGAGGATGGAAAGCAAGAGACAAATGAGGAGAGTATGTATGAGTAAGGTGGAGGGGGGGCAGAGGAAGGGGGAGACAGGATGAGATGAAGGAATGATGTGGAGAGGTATATGAGAGAGGGGTGTGTGAAGTGGGGGAAGGTCAGTGAAAATGGAGGAGGACAGGGTGACATGGAGGTGATTTGTTTGTGGCCACCCCTTACAGGATGAATGCATCTGGATAGATAGATAGATAGAGAGATAGAAATTGGTAGTATTTTTTATATTAAACGAAGGTAAATTCATAAAGTTAAATTTATGTTTTTAGTTTCAATAAGTAGTAGATTATAGTTTTAAAACAGTAAATGATAAACTAGCACGTGGCAACTCTGAACAAAAGGGGGGTAGCTGCTGCCATTATCTTTGTCCACACTGTCTGCAAGGAAGAAGCACCTTGGAAGCAGGTTTGCAGGAGATCACGTTTTCCCTCAGAGCATGCCTAGGCAACCCAGCATTGTCTGACCCTAAGCACCACTCTGTTATAGAGCTGAGCCACATCTACTTGTTAGCCAGTAAATTAGATTAACTTGGGAGAAATGGGAGGAGCTTAAAGAGGTAGGTAGCATGGTTAGATTCAATTTTGTCCTGTTCATTTCAACCCCTCAAAAGTAAATACAAAGTTTATTGGTGCCCCTTGAGTGTGAGGACCTCAGATTTATACCGAGATGAACTAGGTAATATTTAAGGCTGCGTTTGTAGGATACAGTTTGCATTTTGTGTATGTAGCAGTTCCTTATACAGAGGTATGAGTTTGCCGTTCACCTTGCAGCGAGTTGTCATTAATCTAAACATGGCTGATAAAGCTTGCCTTTCATGTGTCAGGTATAGATATTCTTCTTGATGCATCATTCAGATTATGGATTAACAGAATTCAGGTATACTTCACATTTTTGTGGGATTGTGTACTCTCCATTAATGAGAAAATGCAGGTGTCCTGTGAAACTGTGTGATAAACTTTGGTCTTTCAGTAAGCATCTCAGTTGTCTATCTATCTATCTATTGCCAGACGCCTCAATCCCGTTTGGGGTGGCCACAAACAAATCGCCTCCAAGTCGCCCTGTCCCCCGCCATTTCACTCCCCTGCTCCCAACTCACACCCCCCTCTCTCATATATCTCTCCACCCCATCTCTCCATCTCATCCTCGGCCTCCCCCTCCCTCTTTCCCCCTCCACCTCACTCACATACACTCTCTTCGTCAGTCTTTCACCCTCCATCCTCTCCACATGGCCAAACCACCTCAGTGTGTTCCTCATAACGCTTCCTATCACATCCACATCCACACCACAACGCTCCTTTATATCCTCATTCGTCAGCCTGTCTCTCCATGTGACTCCACAGGCTCCTCTTAAATAACTCATTTCCATGGCTCTCACTCTTGACTTGTGTCCTTCCAACAACGTCCAAGCTTCACTTCCATACGTTAGAGTTGGTATCACAATACTGTCATGTAGTAACTTTTTCACTTCCATGCTCACTTCCCTGTTTCTTATCACTGCTTTCAAAGAACCAGCAACCTTTCTTCCCTGCTGTACCCTTTCAAGCACTTCACCCTGCAAACCTCCATCCTTACTCATCACACTACCCAAGTACTTAAACGTACTCACATTTTCCAATTCCTCACCATCCAACCTCGCTGTACATTCACTGACTTCACCTCTCTCAAAGACCATCACTTTACTCTTCCCTACATTCACCTTTAGATTCCGTTTCTTACACACTCTCTCAAACTCAGTTGTGTAGCCCAATCTTTGTCATTTTTTGTGGAGATCAGAGTTTCACCGACATATGGATCCAGATATAGGGTACATTACGTAACTGAAAATATCCACTCTTGTATTTTGTTGGACGCATATGAAGCTTGCAGTTTTTGCTTGATATGATTAAATTTTGGATGAATCTACTTGTCCATTATTTGAAATAGGTTGTGTGTATTTAATTGATAAAAGAGTCTTTGGTGGTTGAGTGTTGTAGTGCTTCCTTCTACCATTCCTTCAGACCTAAATTTAATCCCACCTGGGGACAGACATTGAACAGGGTGCACTAATATACTCTCTTCATTGCTCTCACCTATTCCCACCTTGTCAAGGTTTCCTCTGTAACATATACATAAACACAGCCATTCCAGTGCATGTTTCCACAGGCAATTCTCACCTTACTTGACGAAAGCCATCCACATCTTTACCATGTATGAAATGCTGGGTAGGGGTGGGTAGCTTCTCCAGTGATAGATGGTTGTTTTCTTTGGCTGAATAAACTAGACTTCAGGACCTGCAAAAACATGATGTACATGTATAGTAGAGCTCTACGCCCATGTCAGGCAAATTCAGGCCCACAGCTTCCATACATGCAATCATTTTAAACATTTAAAGATGCTTATTCTTTTGAATGCATCATTGCTAGCAGTAACTATATCTAAATTGAGATCTTGGTCTTATTGATAGTGAAATTATTTTGGTAAACTAATAGTGCATGGTTTCCCAGGTAAGAAGTCAGTTTTGGATAGCAAGAGGAAAAATATTTCTACGGATGACCTAGGAAGATTTATTTTCTCTTGATAGTGGATTCAGTAGCTAGATATTTGATGTAGATGTGGAGTGCATATTGCTGAACTGTACTGTACTGCTGTATTAGAGCACAAAAAATTAATACCCTGTAAAGAGAGGTGAGAGTTGACAGAGTTTGTAAATCCTTGCTGCATTGTGTAATTTTGTATCTTGAAAAATTGCTTTTATATACTTTGTTCTCTTTAGACTGATTCATGACCGTGAGCTGCAGCTGTATGATGGGACAAGACTTCTGCATCCATCTCGTTATGATGCCATCAAGTCACGACATAGTCTATCAGATAGTGACATGGCAGAGAGGGGAGTACTACGCATCCACCCAGCCTTTCGTGTGGCAGCATTGGCTGAGCCTCCTGTGATTGGGCAGGCCCAGGGGCAGTGGCTGACACCTGAGGCCCTCACAATCTTCCTTTACCATCCTCTCAGACGACTAACCTCTCGAGAAACTGTCGATTTGGTTGAACAGCTGGTCAGTCATCTGTATAATTATATAATGTATGTTTGTGTTGTGAAGCTTGTGTCAGAGTAGGTGGATATCAAAGTGAGTGGTTTATTAGCAGTTGTTTTTGTTTCTCAACTCCAATCCATCTGATTGAGGAGACCCTTTGACCACAGAGTAGCAACTGCCCCTATGGGGTTGTCCCATAGGTTCCTATACTGTTTATATTGTGTCTGCATCTTAGTGTGGTATGTGCTGTGCAGTGTTTCATTGTATGTGTAATGATTTGTGGGCCTATTCTACAAGCTGGGTGCTTGTCATCTGTGATTCTACCCAACCAAAATTTAATTTGGCAGCAGAGGAGGGTTGAATGCTTCCTGCCTTAAGCCTAACTAGATGAACTTGATCATATCTGTTTAAGGACACCTGCAATGGGTGGATGTCAAGAGGGAGGGTGGGGCTTGTATCATAGTATTCTAATCAAGGTGTTGTATTGCCCTACACGTGAAGTGAGTGTGTAGGTGTTTCTTCATTGCTATAGTTCATTCACTTTAACTTGGCCCAGATTTATGGCCCTTTTGCAGCTCTTTTCACATAGCTCAGTGGCAAAAACAGACAGCGCTATGGCTCTACATCCTTTCCTTGGAGCTTCTTCATGACTAGAATCATATTCTAGTACTGTATTAGTCTGTTGTTATGACCCAGTATTCAAGATGGAGTGATGACAATTTTAGGCCAAATGAAAGTGAACAGAGAATACGGTAAGGCACAAGGTTTTGCACCTAATAGGGACCATGAAAAATGCCGCCAGGGTTGATTCCACCAAAGGTGAGGTATTGACCTAATGGAAAATAAGCTAATAAGGACTGGGCCCGTAACAAAACACACCCCTCTAGTGTACCATATTTCTTTAAATATGTCCTAAAGTTACCTGAAACATTGCTATTAGCATATTAAATTATAAACTAACATTAAGTTAACATAAAAACATCATAAAATACACTTAATCTATCTATCTATTGCCAGACGCCACAATCCCATAAGGGGTGGCCATTTGACTTTGAGTTAGTTGTTTTACGGGGAGGGGCACTAACCCTCCACCAACCCACTTGTTGACATGTAGGGAACACGTATGGTTTGGTTATATGGTTACCACCCAACGTTGTAAATGGTTCCTTGGCTTACAGGAAACCATTTGGCTTGTCACTCAATGTAAAGCCACCTGTAAAGGAAAGAAGAGCAATAAGAAGTGACAGGAAAGATGGGAGAAATAGGAAGAGAAGAGGGTAGGCACAGAAAAAGAATGATACAGGCTAAGGAAGAAGTAGGCAGCACTACATCAAGTGAGTGGATGATGGTCGCCACCACTAATACACTTAATACTGTTTGTAATTGAGCTGTACTCGATCACTGTTTTCACTCGTCTACCCCCAGCGCCTGGTTCAAAGTACTTCTTCGCAAGGGCTAGATTGGTGTTAAGTTCACTCAGCTGTTTTCCCATACTACGTGCAGTTGACTCTGGCGTTATATGTTTTGCATATTTCAGAGTTACAAGCACCTTTCTCCATGTCTGCCATGATTTTATTTTTTAACTCGTCATCATACTTGCGTTTTTTCACCCCCTTGCAGTAGTCACACTTGACCTTCCCTTTACTGCCTGCTGTTCCAGGTTCATGCCTTCTTACACCATTTCCCCCATCACCTGGTCCATATCTGGCTCCACTTGAAGCACAATATGACATAATTCTGTCAGTTACTAATGAAGAACGTGAGTGTAACGCTGAACTTGCAGACACACGGAACACATGCATGAAACAGGCCAAAACTGAGTGTTGGCACTGTCGTTGCCATGGCAAGAATCCAAAACTTGTGCTGCAAGAGGCCGCAAAAGTGCGTTTTTTAGTCACAAATGTGCAGTCACTGGAATATTTGATGGCTGCCACCAAAGTGCGATTTTGCCAATCTTGATGCCGCAAAACATGGTGCCTTACTGTAGTGTTGGAATGTCTAGAGGAGGGATATTGTTGTAAAGAGTTTGGTAGTGTTTATGTGGTGATTGTTTTATGTGCCTTGGTGTATTGTGTGTGTTTCATGTAATGACAGGGGTATTATGTACTGTATTGGCTGAGGCTGCTGGATAGAACTGTGTACCTCTCATGTCAAGGTAGTCTCTGACAGGGAAGACTTATAGTTTCAGAGTGTAAGTGAGTTGTATGAGTGGTTTTGGTGCTACCAGTGGTTGTGAGGCATAGGGCATTGTTCTGTATGGTATGCAACGTGTTTTAGGGAGTATAGGATAGGATGGGAGCCCACGTCAGGCAGGCATAGGACATAAGTTCTGATCAAATACGATATATTGTTTATAGAGTAAGGAGAGTTTCTTTTTGTTACTCAAAGTCAGGTCCTGTAGTTGCCCTGATGCATTGAGTCTGGTGGTACAATGCCTCTTGAGGTCTTGTATATGGATCTTGACCGTGAGTCCAGTGTCACATGTCACTCCATCACCCTAGTAGCCTCTGCCAAAAATCTTGAGTCACATATCATTCTAAAACTAAAGCATTTATGCATAAATACTTCCACTGTTCATCATTCCGTAGTTTGTTTATAATAGGATCTGTCAGTTCTGCATCACCTGTGGAATGGAGTGGTGGCAGTTCATCCATAGCAAATCCTTTGGTATCACGTGTAGATACAGGTACAGATTTAGAGAAGGGAATGGGCACATGCACTCTCCAGTGTGATTACTTACAATATAAGTACTGTGTTATTTACCAAAATGGTGTAATTACCTTACTGCAAGTCTTGCATTCATTTATATTATTTTACTGAATTCATTTAAAATAACAGTGCCTTTTTATTTTTTTTATAGTTTAAATGCATTAAGTGATAATTCTGCTAGGAATCATGCCCCTCCTTTTCCAAAGGGCTGGATCCAGACCTGAGGTGTGGTTAAAGTTTGAGGCTCCATTTTTATATAATAATTTTATTTTAGTTTTGTGCTTAGTCATTTTCTTCATTGGTAGACTACAGTTCTCGGAACATTTTTCAGGGAGGTACCTGAAAATATTGATTGATAGTTATTCTCCACACACTGACCTTGCTGGGAAGCAACAAAAGTAAGAGGCGTTTACCATACATAAAATGATTTACATGATTTTTGGTGCCATTGCTATAAAGCTTTCTTTTTAAATCATATTGTTAGTCATTTAATGTACATGGAATGTTTAACTGCATTAGTAACTGATGATACAATACAGTGTTTTTTCATACTGTATTAAATTTTATATCAGGCAAAAGTCAGTATTGTACTGCATCACCTAGTTTTAGCAGTGGTCATCCATCCATCATCCAATCCTATGTTGCCCCATGAGGAATGTAGGAGCCCCAGGCTGTGCAAGTTGGTCCTGACATTTAAGATGTGAGTGACCAGCCTCACTTATCCCTGAGTGGCATTACATGAGCAATGAACCCCAACCATCCCTTGGAAATAAACCTGTACCGGCTCATTATGATTGGGATGCCTTAATTACCCACTAAACCACTAGGCGCCATAATTTGGTTATATGGTTACCACTCAGCATAGTAATGGTTTCCTGGTGTACAGGAAACCATTTGGCTTGTCATTCAGTGTAGAGTCACCCATAGGCAAAAGGAAAAGGAAAGAATGAAGGAAAGAAAGACAGAAGAGGGAGTGTAAAGTCACTCGTAGGGAGAAGGAAAAGGAAAGAATGAATACTAGTGTTATACACAATTAAAATGAAAAAATAAACCTTAGTGGAAATTTGTAGTTGTAAAATCATTTAGTGTTTTTTTTATCGAGAAACCCATTAATTATAGTTTACTCATACAGTACATCCAACAGCTGCACCTGCATTTTTTTTTTCCAGGTGTTTGTTGTGAATTGCACTCTGTAATATGTTGTCTTGTATTCGTTAGATGTTTGTTTTGTTTTGGAGTTTGACTAGAACTGTGGTATAATCACCATGATATTAACTGAATTACATAAAAATACTTGAAAAATAATAATTTCATTGGTCAAAGTTTTGTTATTTGTTGTATGGTAGTACTGTATAGTGTGAACTTGTTTATGATATTGTATTCTGTTTCCTCAAGGGCTAATGAATACAAAGCTAGAAGTTATTGTTAAGAATGCAGGTAATATTATGATGCCAGTTGCCAGAGTATCATTAATGTATATCCACAGGTTGGTGAATGCAGTGAGCCAGTAGAACAGTTGATTGCTCTGTCGTCTCAGCTGGCAGCCTCAACTGATCCTGCCATGCGCTCCCTAGCTGAGTCCCTTTCCCTGCGCCAGATCATTAGAGTAGCCCGCAGATATAAGGCATACCCAGGCTTTGACCTCCACACAGCAGTGTACAAGGCCTGCCTGGCAAGGTGAGGAATATTAGGATCAGGCTGTAGAACTGAGGGAAAGGTATTGAGTGAATGTGCAAGTGTGAAGAAGTGTGAAGAGGTGAATGGGAGTTTACAAGTATAAGTAAGAGGGTGTTCAGTTTGAACACCCTCTTACTTAAGATGTACAGGGTAATATGAAAAGGAAGAGTAAGCTGGGTCACATAGTGATATTGTTGTTCAGCCTGGAGATTAATAAGTGAAAAACTGCCAGTCTCAAAGGTCTGGGGCCAGGTTTTAGTCATGAATAAATGAACATATGGCCCATTTCAGTGGGCTTCATTATTTGTTGTCCTGTTTTTAATTTTTTTTTTTATGTATGAATCCTATGCACCCCATCAATTTTGTAACTAAATCTGTATTACATTTACTTTTAAAGGTAATTTTATAAGAAATTATGAAAATACAATAGGGAAGGATGTGTATGAAATATAGTTTAAGGTGTGGTCTAATAGTAGTTAAGCATAGAGTGAGCTCTACAGCCTAACATCATAGTCATCACTAGTAATTCATACATTATTGTTTTTTTTTTTGTTTTTTTTGTTTTTTTTTTACTACATTCTTGACCCGTTGATCTCTACTTTTTTTTTTTCTTTTTCTTTTGCACCCATGACTCTGACTTCTTCACAGTGGTGTACAAGGCCTGCCTGGCAAGGTGAGGAATATGAAGATCAGGCTGAAGAACTGCAACATTATTGCACTATATATATTTAGTACTTGGATGGGTGACCGCCTGGGAACACCAGATGCTGTTGGCTCGTTCTCCCTACGTGTTAAGTGGGGTTGGTGGACGATTAGTGCCCCTCCCTGTAAAACAATTAACTCTAAGCCCTTGGCCACCCCGTTTGGGATACATGGCGTCTGGCAATGAATGAATGAATATATCTATATCTATCTATCTGTCTGTCTGTCTGTCTATCTATCTATCTATCTATCTATATCATTCATTCATCATCATCCAATCTTACATTGCCCTATGAGGAGCATAGCAGCCCGGGGCTAGGCAAGTTGGTCCTGACATTTAAGATGAGAGTGACCAGTCCCACTCATCCCTGAGTGGCATTACATTAGCAATAAACCCCAACCACCCCATGGATATAAACCTTCACTGGCTCAATCCGATTGGAGTGCCGTAATTACTCACTAAACCACCAGGTACCAAAATCTGGTTATGTGGTTACCACCCAGCGTAGTAAATGGTTTCCTGCTGTACAGGAAACCATTTGGCTTGTCACTCAGTGTAGAGTCACCCACAGGAAGAAGGAAGAGGAAAGAATGAAGGAGAGAAAGACAGAAGAGGGAGTGTAAAGTAACCCATAGGCAGAAGGACGAGGAAAGAATGAAGGAAAGAAAGACAGAAGAGGATAGAAGGAAAGAAGGATGGAGGAGAGGAAAGGGCAGACACCCGAGAGCAGCACTACATCGAGTGAGTGGATGGTGAGCGCCCCCACCTACCATATTATATATATATATATATATATATATATATATATATATGTAATTATTACGCTCCAATCGGATTGAGCTGGTGAAGGTTTATATCCGAGGGGTGGTTAGGGTTGATTGCTCATGTAATACCACTCAGGGATGAGTGAGGGTGGTCACTCTCATCTTAAATGTCGGGACCAGCTGCCTAACCCTGGGCTCCTACGCTCCTCATGGGGCAATGTAGGATTGGATGATGGATGGATGAAATATATATATATACAGTACCCTCATGTCCAACACGGTAATATTGTCGTGCACAGGTCCCGTGTTGGACCAAAAACATGTTGGACAAACAACAGAGCTTATGGGGAAAAATGAATTATGTCAGCAACCCTAGAAAAAGTCACCCTAAACACCTACCATATACCTTTCCATATATTGGTACTACTGTAATTATAATAAATGGTGCTGTACTATGAATGATAACTAACCTTTTAGGATAGTGTTGGTGGGCTTGATGGGAATGGAAGGTGGTATCTGAGGCTGTAGGTAGTCCTACTGGGTCCCCGGAGAATGGCTGCTGGCATCACTAGCGGGTAATGGCTGCTGCTCCTCCTCAACCTCCCTCATAAATCCTGCGAAATCACTCTTAGAATCACTATCCTCATCCACATCCATGGAAAGTCCTGCTTCTGCCTGTCCTAGCACTCCGTAAGCCTTCACTGCTGCCAGGATCTTGTCTTGGTTTTTTATTATGGTCCTCACTCTGGCTTTATTCACGTCTTAGGCCTTGGCAATGTCCACTTTCCTCTCCCTTTTCTTCTTCCTCTCGATGATTTCTAGCTTGGTGGCCTGAGGGAGGTGCCGCCGCTTCTTGGGGTTCTCAGAAGGTTTCCTAGGCATCGTGAGCAGGATAAAACGCAGTTGCAATGGCAGAAAATGCAGCAAGAAAAAAACACCTTCCAATGCGAATTATGCGACTGAGTGGCACTGTGGCGGGAGAAATTTAAACAAAACATCACATGAGAGTAGAAGCATTTTTGATTGGGCGACATCACAATCACGTCACGATAGCGGGTGGAGGAGGCAACTTGATCAGAAGTTTTGATTGGCTGTCAGCATCGCAGGAACATCCAGCATGACCGTGTTGGACCGGGGGTGATCGTGCTAGAGGCAAACTCTGCGGATTTTGCCCACTTCTCGGAGCTCCGTGCGTGTTATGCTAATGCACCCATGTTACAGTAATTAAATTGTATTAAATCGTACTAATTTTTTGCTGTCCGTGCTGGACGCGAATCGTGCTGGACAAATGCGTGTTGGACGTGAGGGTACTGTATATATATATATATATATATATATATATATATATATATATATATCTACTGCCAGACGCCATAGTCTCGTACGGGGTGGCCATTTGACTCAGAGTTATTTGTTTTACAGGGAGGGGCACTAACCCTCCACCAACCCACTTGACACGTAGGAAGCACGTATGGTTTGGTTATATGGTTACCACCCAGCGTTGTAAATGGTTTCTTGGCTTACAGGAAACTATTTGGCTTGTCACTCAATATAAAGCCACCTGTAACGGAAAGAAAAGCATTAAGTAGTGACAGGAAAGATGGGAGAAATAGGAAGAGAGAAGGGCAGGCACAGAAAAAGAATGATAAAGGCTATGGAAGAAGTAGGCAGCACTACATCAAGTGGGTGGATGATGGTCGCCACCACCTACAGTACATATATATATATATATATATATATATATATATATATATATATATACAGTAATCCCTGTAATATCTGGACGCCCATTTTCCGGACATCCCCAATAACAGGACATTTTCATCCCGAGATCCAGTGCTCCCAAAATGGGCCAAAAACTATCTATCTATATCTGTCTATATACCTAGGCTGCTTCCCCCAAGGAAAGGGAGGTAGCTGAGACAGGACGACACACTCTCCATTTACTCATCCATTCAAACACATTCATTCACATCTTAGCCCCAAGGGGAGAACGGACAGATCCTCACCGCACCACACCGCACAAGGGTCAACTGCGCAATGCAATCAGTGACATCCGCAGCAGGGCCCGACAGCAGAGCTGGTTTACCCCTGCCACATCATAACAGACCCATCCCCTTACCCACACCTGACCTGACTAGCTGATCAGACCAAATGCGGGAGAATATCCCCTCAGGGCTGCGTCATCACTTATTCATTCACAATTTCTCTCCATTTATTTCTGTCACGCACAGCCACTCTTCCTTGCTCAACAGACATCCCTCTCGCATCCAGTGCTCTCTTCACACTGTCCATCCATCCTATTTGTGGTCTTCCTCTCAGCCTTACACCTCTCACATCAGATCTAGTTATCTTTTTCACCAATCGCTCATTATCCATTCTCTCCATATGCCCAAACCATCGCAACACCCTCTGCTCAACTCTACCAGCCATCTCCCGAACAACTCCAGTTCTCCCTCGCACTTCATCATTTCGCACTTGATCCATACGCATCACTCCACACATACTCCTCAGACACCTCATCTCCATTACATTCCTAAAAAGAGACAGGCCACACCAAAAAAAAAAAAAAAAACTACTTTTTCCCGCCCGTAATTTGAAGTTGGCACTCGCGGCGTGGGCCAGCTGTGTTCTGGCACGTTGTTCCGCCGACGTCCGCTAGAGCGTCCCTGCATCCTCCCCACTTACCTCTCGTCTCTTGTTGTGTGTGCACGCTTGTCGTCATGGCCGCCCATGTGCTCGCTTTTGTGGTGTTGCCTTACCTGCTGCAGGTTCTCCTGCTGCTCTCGTGCCTCTCCTTCGTGTGTGTGATGATGGCCCCTCCACCTGAGAAGAGGAAGAGAGTGGTTTTGACTCTAGAGAAGAAGAGGGAGATATTGGACCAGGTGGATGCGGGATGGTCTACCTCATGCATCCTTCGTGAATTCAACCTGGCCTGATCTACTTTGTTTGATATCAAGAGATCCCGCGACAAACTCATGCAGTACACGGCTGACTTCTCGTCAAAAAGCAAACGCAACGTGGAGAGGAAGGTGATGTTTACTCCCAAGCATGCAGAAGTCGACCGCTCCACGTTGATTTGGTATCGACAGCAACGTGCTGCTGGTGTGATGGTGCATGGCACGGAGCTGAAGGCTGCTGCTGAGAAGTTCGCAAGGCTTCATGACGCCCTAGACTTCAAGGCATCCAAAGGTTGGCTCTTCTCGTTCAAGTTACGACATGGCCTTACCAAACGTCTCATGACGAAGCTTTGGACGCCAACGAGAATGGAATAGCGGAGTTTTGGCACAAGGTGAAGGGCTTGATCGACAGGGAGGGCCTCACTCTTGGTCAAGTCTACAGCGCTGACGAAACTGGCTTATTCTATCGCTCTTTGCCTACGAACACTCTAGCCGAGGAGACGGAGAAGCGTGTACCTGGCCGCAAGCTCTGCAAGCAACGGATATCTGCTTTGTGTTGTGCCAATGCTAACGGCATGCACCGGCTCAAGCCCGTTATTGTTGGCCGTGCAAAGCAGCCTCGGTGTCTTCCTGGGGTGATGGATGTCCTTCCTGTTGTCTGGTACCATTCCTTGAAGACATGGTTCACAGCCCAGATCTTCAAAGACTGGTTCCACCACCATTTCATCAAGGAGGTCATCCATTACCAGACAGAGAAACTGGAAATCCCACGCAGCCAGGTAAAGGCCCTCCTTCTCCACGACAATGCACCTGCCCACCCGTGCGACAAGGAGTTGGTGGCTGAGAATGGACGCATTAGGTGCATGTTTCTGCCACCTAATACTACTGCTCTCATCCAACCAATGGACCAAGGAGTGATCATGGCAACGAAGAGGCTGTACTGACGGAGGTTCCTGGACAAGGTGATGGTTGTTCACTAGGACGAGGACGAGTGCAGGGAGGGACGGGACACGCGAGGCCAGTGGACTTTGGAAAACCTTCTCCGCTACAACATCAAGTCTGTTATCTACAACTGGGCCAGTGCATGGAAGGATATCCCTGTCAAGACTCTGGAAAATGGTTGGTCTCGTCTGCTTCTCGGAACGGATGTGGAGCACAATTTCCTAGGTTTTGACGTGGATGACTTCCATGCACGTCTACATGCGCATGGGGATGACGTTGATGTGGATGAAGTGCGTGAGTGGTTGGATGACGATGAGGGCGATCCTGGGTATCAGACATTGTCTGATATCGAGATCACATCTTCGGTTGCAGGTGTCAGTACCCAGCTTGAAGATTTTGACGAGGACTACGACAATGATGCGGACTCCTCTCAGCGTGACACTACTCCAGCCATCCCCAAGCTGAGCGCACTCCAGGAACACCTAGAGTTCATTCTGGATGACCTGAAGCACCCGGACTGCGACAAGGAGATGGGACCCTCAGGACTTGTGGAGGAAGTGGGCGCTTTCAGGCAGCGCATCATTACTTGTCTAAATCGTCGTTCCTTGCATCAATCAACCATTGACAGCTTTTTCAGGCCCATGACCCCCACTGTGCCCAGCCCTGGCTTCACTCCATTGCCTCCCCAAGAGAGGCCCTCATGCTCCGAGCCACAGCCCAGCACATCAGGCACGGTGGAGTCACCACTCGACGTGAGTTTGTGCCTCTCTTCAGAGTCGTCTGCAGTGGGCACGCCATCACCAACACCCAGTGACCAACCCCTAGGTCACCTGCATGTGCTTCTCTCAGACTCTGACAGTGATTAGACACCTAGAACTTCTCCACTAGACCACACGGGAATTTACAGTGTTGTGCAGCGAAAAAAAAACAGTGTATAGTGTTAAGGAATTTGAGTTCTGAGTGAAAAGACAAAGATTTAATTGACTTTCAATGTAATGTAAATTAACTAGAGTGTGTTATGTTTAGAAAATGGTTTTATGAGTGGAAAGACTTTAAGTGCAGAGTGCAACACTTATTTCATTAAGGTTCAATGGAGCGCAAGTAAGACAAGAGTGCGCAGTGTTAAGAGAATGGAATTCTGAGTGCAAATGACTAAGTTCTGTGTAAGACTTCATGAACAGTGTACTGCAAGTGCTTCAGAAACTCCTTCTTGCTGTCAGAGTCTGAGAGGAGGCAGGTTATTCATCGAGATGGCCAGGGACTTGCTCTAAGTACCCAGAATGTTTCATATTGTACTGTATTTTCCATACTTACCTCTAACACCTCATTTCACTCTTTTATGTCCCTTATTGGTGTGAATAGTGCCTTAGGTGTTATGCATGTGCAGTAGGGAGGTGTTTTTCTGAGTTAGGCTAGGTTAGGATCCATAACTACCAGTCCAGGAGCCAGGGACTTGTTGTAAGTACCCAGAATGTTTAATATTGTATAAACTCACCTCTAAAACCTTATTCTCTGGTTCTTTTGCATTTATTTCAGTCTTTTATGTCCCTTATTGGTGTGATTTGGGTCTTAAATAGGTGCAATGCATGTCCAGAGGGAGTTGTACAGGTGTTTTTCTGAGTTAGGGTCCATAAGTACAAGTCCAGGAGGCAGGGGCCCAATATTCGGACAGGATCACTATCCGGACATGCCTTTGGCTCTATTACATCGGATATTGGAGGGATTACTTATATATATATATATACAGTATATATATATATATATATATATATATATATATATATATATTATATATATAGTGTTTGGAAACTCCCTGTACTGTTGTTTGCAGATGATACTGTGTTGTTGAGTGAAGACGAAGGGGAGCTGCAAGGCTTGGTGGATGAGTTTGGGAGAGTGTGTAAGAAACGGAATCTAAAGGTGAATGTAGGGAAGAGTAAAGTGATGGTCTTTGAGAGAGGTGAAGTCAGTGAATGTACAGCGAGGTTGGATGGTGAGGAATAGGAAAATGTGAGTACGTTTAAGTACTTGGGTAGTATGATGCGTAAGGATGGAGGTTTGGAGGGTGAAGTGCTTGAAAGGGTACAGCAGGGAAGAAAGGTTGCTGGTTCTTTGAAAGCAGTGATAAGAAACAGGGAAGTGAGCATGGAAGTGAAAAAGTTACTATATGACAGTATTATGATACCAACTCTAACGTATGGAAGTGAAGCTTGGACGTTGTTGGAAGGACACAAGTCAAGAGTGAGGGCAGTGGAAATGAGTTGTTTAAGAGGAGCCTATGGAGTCAAATGGAGAGACAGGCTGACGAATGGGGATATAAAGGAGCGTTGTGGTGTGGATGTGGATGTGAAAGGAAGCGTTATGAGGAACACACTGAGATGGTTTGGCCATGTGAAGAGGATGGAGGGTGAGAGACTGACGAAGAGAGTGTATGTGAGTGAGGTGGAGGGGGGAAGAGGGAGGGGGAGGCCGAGGATGAGATGGAGAGATGGGGTGGAGAAGTATATGAGAGTGGGGGGTGTGAGTCGGGAGCAGGGCAGTGAAATGGTGGGGGACAGGGTGACTTGGATGCGATATGTTTGTGGCCACCCCAAACGGGATTGAGGCGTCTGGCAATAGATATATATATATATATATATATATATATATATATATATATATATATATATATATATATATATATATATATATATATACAGTATATATATATATATATACAGTATATATATATATATATATATATATATATATATATATATATATATATATATATATATATATATATATATATATACAGTATATATATATATACTGTATATATATATATATATATATACAGTATATATATATATATATATATATATATATATATATATATATATATATACAGTATATATATATATATATATATATATATATATTTTCGTTTTTGTTTTTAAAGGCTCCAACATGCTTGCATGTATCGGCCTTGGTCACCTAATGGCGGCTCTTCACGCTGCACGATCCATTGCAGCCTCCCTGTTCAGTCCCTTAACCCTAAGGTCACACTTAATGACATCATCCCATGTCTTTCTCAGTCTACCCCTCATAACCCCACCCCCAATATTAACACTTCTCACCTTCCTCACCCAATTATCATCCCCCATCCTCTCCACATGTCCAAACCACCTCAATCTACATCTCCTCATCACAACACCAATACATTCCAGTCCCATCCTACCTCTCAACTCTTCCATCGTAAACCCAGCCCCTCCAGGCCTCGGACGCAGGGATGCACTGCACATCCACCTAATCATTGTCATTTCTGTACGTCTGAGCCGGCGAATATCTTCCTCCTTCACTGCCCAGGTCTCACTATCATACAGCATTACACTCCTAACACATGCTGCATACAAAGACCCCTTAGCACGTAGGGAGAGTCCTCTCAATGTCAGGAGAGGCAAGAGCTCCCTGAACTTCTTCCAACCACTTCTTACCCTAGCCACAGAGCTAGCTCTAGCCCCACCTCCAGCACACAACATGTCTCCCAAATAACAAAACTCTTCCACACACTCAAGAGATTCACCAGCAAGTTCAATCCTTTCACGTCTGACAATCTCCACCCGCTCACCCCGACATGCACTACACGTAAAATCAGCATTATCCCGCAGTCTACCTCTGATACCACTACTTCTCTTATGCACCCATTTATCACACACACCGCACAAGATGGAATTACTTCCCACGCCATTGTGGCAAACTGCACATGGCCACTCTCCCTCGTCTTTGACAGTACAGCCACCAACCCTAGATATCATCACTTTTGTTTTATATATATATATATATATATATATATACATATACAATACATATATATATATATATATATATATATATATGTATACATACTGTATATGGAGCCTCTGTGGTACAGTGGTAGAATGTGCGTTTCGCACGCTGGTGAGTGCGGGTTCGCCTCCCACCAGTGTTGTAAAAACTTTGGGAAGCGTTCACCAAGCCACTTGCTACTTTGGCGTATAAAAGGGGTGTTGTGGTTGAACCAGTGTCGCATACTAGTATGCTTGCACCCAGTCAACTTAAGGTGGACCGATTACACTTGGTTCACAAACTACACACACATCCAAAGCCACTACAACTCTACAATCACGCTCACAAGCACTTCTCACCCTACATATAGTCTCTACCAGACAGCCTAAGCCACTGGGTAGAGATACATTGGCTGTATCGTCCCTGCTTCGGTTGGGATATGCCAGTCCTGCAGTGGACCTCAACTTCTGATTATATATATATATATAGAAGAAGGGAGAGACAAGAGGAAGGAGTGTTGCAAGGAGAGTGGAAAGGTTACAAGAAGATGAGAAAAAGGCAGAGTATAAGAGAGAAGTGGAGGAACGATTGGGCAAATATGAATTGGAGCAGATGGGAGACGTGGAAGGTGTGTGTAAGATATTTACAGAAGAAATATGTGCAGCATGTGATGTGGTGTGTGGAAGGAAGAGAAGACGGAGGGGGGTGCAAGGAACAGCGTGGTGGACTGAAGAGGTGAAACAGGCTGTGGCACAAAAGAAGAAAGCATACAATGAATGGATGAGAAATAGGGGTGTGGAAGAAGTTGACAGGCGGAAGAGAGAGTTATATGTGGAAAGGAAGAGAGAGGTGAAAAGATTAGTAAGAGAGAGTAAGAAGAGAGTGGATGAGGAATTTGGAAGGAATTTGAGTGTAAAGTGGAGGGACTGTAAGAAAATGTTCTGGAGAGAAGTGAAAAGAGTAAGACAGGGTGGAAGTGAAGTTAGCAGGGGAGTGAAAGATAAAAATGGTAGATTTTTAGTGGAGAAGGGAGAAAAAGTGAGCAGATGGAGAGAACACTTTAAGGAATTGTTGAACGTAGAGGATGGAAGTAATGCGAGTATAAGTGGCTGGGGAATGGCTGGGAGAAGGAGGGAGGTGAGAAGACAGGAAGAAATCAGTAGGATAGAAGTTGTGGAAGCAATGAAGAAAGTTAAATCTGGGAAAGCCCCAGGAATTGATGGAGTGTGTGGTGAAATGCTGAAGCATGGGGGAGAGATAGTAGTCGAATGGATGTGGAAGATGTGCAGATTGGCCTGGGAGGAAGGTAGAGTCCCGGAGGATTGGAAGTCAGGTATAATTATTCCCTTGTACAAAGGAAAAGGGGAAAAAGAAGTGTGTGGTAATCATAGGGGCATTTGTCTTCTTAGTATAATAGGAAAAGTGTATGGTAGGATACTTATAGACAGAGTTAGAGAAAGAACAGAGAAATTAGTTGGAGAAGAACAGAGAGGCTTTAGGAAGGGAAGAGGTTGTGTAGATCAGATATTCATTCTTAGATCTTTAGTGGAAAAGTTTCTAGAGAAGGGAAAGAAGCTGTATGCGGCTTTCATGGATTTGGAGAAAGCATATGACAGGGTGGATAGACAAGGATTGTGGAAAGTGTTAAGAATATATGGAGTAGATGGGAAGTTGTTGAATGCTGTGAAGAGTATGTACGATGGTGCGAAGGCTGCAGTGCGTGTGGATGGTGAACTAAGTGAATTTTTCTCTTTGAAAGTTGGTTTGAAACAGGGATGTGTCATGTCTCCATGGTTGTTCAATCTGTACATGGATGGGGTAATAAAAGAGGTTCAAGGTAGGGTAGTGGATGTTGGAGTGGCCCTGGTGAAAGAGGATAGTGTTTGGAAACTCCCTGTACTGTTGTTTGCAGATGATACTGTGTTGTTTAGTGAGGACGAAGGGGAGCTGCAAAGCTTGGTGGATGAGTTTGAGAGAGTGTGTAAGAAACGGAACCTAAAGGTGAATGTAGGGAAGAGTAAAGTGATCGTCTTTGAGAGAGGTGAAGTCAGTGAATGTACAGCGAGGTTGGATGGTGAGGAATTGGAAAATGTGAGTACGTTTAAGTATTTGGGTAGTGTGATGAGTGAGGATGGAGGTTTGGAGGGTGAAGTGCTTGAAAGGGTACAGCAGGGAAGAAAGGTTGCTGGTTCCTTGAAAGCAGTGATAAGAAACAGGGAAGTGAGCATGGAAGTAAAAAAGTTACTACATGACAGTATTGTGATACCAACTCTAACGTACGGAAGTGAAGCTTGGACATTGTTGGAAGGACACAAGTCAAGAGTGAGAGCAGTGGAAATGAGTTATTTAAGAGGAGCCTGTGGAGTCACGTGGAGAGACAGGCTGACGAATAAGGATATAAAGGAGCGTTGTGGTGTGGGTGTGGATGTGATAGGAAGCGTTGTGAGGAACACACTGAGGTGGTTTGGCCATGTGGAGAGGATGGAGGGTGAAAGACTGACAAAGAGAGTGTATGTGAGTGAGGTGGAGGGTGGAAGAGGGAGGGGGAGACCGAGGATGAGATGGAGGGATGGGGTGGAGAGGTATATGAGAGAGGGGGGTGTGAGTTGGGAGCAGGGCAGTGAAATGGCGGGGACAGGGCAACTTGGAGGCGATTTGTTTGTGGCCACCCCAAACGGGATTGAGGCGTCTGGCAATAGATAGATAGATATATATATATATATATATATATATATATATATTATTTTTTTTTTTTTTTTCCCATTGTGGGAGAATGCATATGGACAGTTCACTTAGCAAGGAATTGTACTGTCACTGTCAGCCAAGTTTAGTGTACGCCATTTAAAGTATGCTGACTTAAAAGTGACATTTAGGTCAATACTGGGCAGTTAAACCATGTTGAGTGTGCCACTTCTCAAAACTGGGCAGACATGTTAGCTAGCAGAATAGTTTTCTGACAGACACCATAGAAGCAACATACTGCCTCTTTCTGTAGTATTCTCCCAGTAACCCTTTTGCACAGTATCTTCTATACATTATCCCACACATAGTACAGAGGGGGAAAAGTGAGATAGAGAGGAGTAAGCAGAGCAGATAACTTCATAACCCAAAGCAGCGACATCTGAGAGCAAGACAACGAGACAGTTGGTAACTGTAGAGAGTGGATAGCAGCTATGACATGCTTAGCAAACCTGTACAGCTATTCTTTCTCCTAGTACACATCCAGCTGATGGTCAGCTGGATGGCCCATTGTAACTGGTGACAAGCAGTGATGGTGGTAATATAACTGGTAGCTGCAAGTAGTGTTAACATCATCACCTTCCATCAGACTCTTACCTGATTCAACAGTTGTACTGCACATTAAACTTCCTTAGGTTTCTGCCACCCCTGGCCCGGCAAGCTCTGGACACAACCCTAGAGAGTCGGGGGATAGAGCGAGGACCAGCCATTGACGAGGACAGAGACCATCTGGTGTGTGAAGTGGTGGATGGGGTGCTTAGAATAGGCAACACACACACACGAGTTCATGCCCCAGAGAACCACACCAAGGTCCCTGATACACTCTTCTTTGATATACATCAGGTGAGAGCTTTCATAGGTTCTGATGTCATTTGTTATTTTTCTTATTTATAAACACTATTACTGTAATTGTCAATAGAAAGTAACTTCTTGGGTAAGATTAAATCATATGGCTACAGTATTTACTTTATTATGTGTTAAATCTAGACACATCAATATACATGGTACAGAGAGACTAGAGAAAATGTTGAAAGGAGTCTGGTTGATTAAATGGTTATATAGAGAAAGATACTTGTGAATGTTGCTAATTTGAGGAGAGTGAGAGGATAATGCAGAAGGTTGTGATCATATGACTGTGGTATGCAAGGGTAAGCGAGAGGGGTGAGGTGGATAAAGAGAGAGAGGAGCAGTCATATTGAAATATTGAAAGTGGAGAAACAAAGAAGTGGCTGATGGATACTAGGCTTAGATAGTACAGGAGTTAGAGTCATTGAATTGAAAGGAAACAGATAAGGGAAACTTGTTAAATTCAAATGAATTAAGGTGGGAATACACTGAGAGTAACAAGCACATGAAGACTCAGAGATATAAATGGAAGAGGTAAATGGTGCTCTTGGAATAAAAATGAATGTCAACGACTCTGAAAATGAAACGGTTATGGAAAGAGGGTCAAAAATGTAGAAATGAGGCAGGAAAAGAAAGTGTGACAGTGTTGATGAAAATGAGATAATACTGACAAATGTATGTTAAGTTAGGAGCAGTGGAAAGAATTGGTTTACGTACCTGGTTACACCGACAGAGAAGAGAGGTAAATGTACAAAGGAAGGAAAGTTTCTGGTGTTATGAAGGCAGTGACATGAAACAGAACAGAGAACTGAGTGTGGGAGTTACAAAAGGATTTCATGAAGGAGTTTGAGTGCCCACATTAATATATGGGTTTGAAACTTTGGTGTGACATGAACATGAAAAGTCAGGAGTAAAATCAGTGGAATTGGTGATATTGAGGAATGTGTGTGGAGTGCAGAGTGTCAGTAGGATAATGAATAAAATTACATGAAAGGTCTTTGTAGAAATCTGTGGACACCAGAACTGAAGAGTGTGGAGACTAAGTATAAATGAAGTGGCAAAAAGAATGTATCTCAGTGAGTTTAAACATGGGAGGCATAGTAAGCCAAGAAGGTGAGTAGATGTGTTAAATGACTGTGTGTGAGAAAGCAAGTTATTGAGGTTGATGAAGCTAGGGGACTGACAGGGGATTGAGCTGGTTGGAAGAATATTGTACGAGAGTGTATGACAAAGGTTTGACACCCTTATTTTTACCTGATGATATGAGTCATCTAATTGACTTGAATTGGCTGGTAATATTAGGCATGTGTGTTGAATGCCAGTGAGGTGGAATCAGGATTCCGGGGGCTTGAATGATGAGTGAATGGGTGTGGCTCATTATTTTTATTATTTTTTTTTTTATAATGATGATGATGATGAAATGATGATGATCAGCCCATTTGCATTTACAGTATTTATATTTTAGGGTTTATTTATATTTGCCCTTTCCCCCAAAGATGCAAGGGCTGTCCAAAAAGAAAACAAACTAAAAATATATATATTGCTTTATTACAACTTAATTTGACATGTCTCCTTCAAAACTTACCCCTCCTCTGTTCATACAATGTTCCCGATGTTTTCTCCAGTTCTTGAACGCGTCCTAGAATGTCTTTATCAGGGATGGCACGCAGTTCTCATGGCAAATTTTCGTCTCTCTCTCTTTTATCATCAGAAACTGGTGACCTTTCAGGATGGATTTCAATTTTGGGAACAAAAAGATGTCTGCAAGGGCCAAATCCAGAGAGTAGAGTGGCCAGGGGATGATGGTCGTCTTGTGCTTTGTCAAGAAGTCACGATAAGGAGTGACGTGAATGGATGCATTGTCATGGTGCAGCATCCAAGTTTTGTTTGTCCATGCCTCAGGCCTCTTCCTTTGCACTGCCTCCCTTAAACACTTTGGGACCTCCAAGTAAAACTCTTTATTGACTGTTTGACCACGTGGAACAGACTCATGATGAACAACGCCCTTCCAATAATAAATGATGATCAACATCACCTTTACGTTTGAGTGACTCTAATGTGCTTTTTTTGATCGTGGTGACGATGTTCCAAACCACTGCATCAACTGCCTTTGAATGACATCGTAGCTGTACACCCGTGTTTCATCACCTGCCATGACATTTTTCAGAAAGTAAAAGTTTTTCCCAATTTGAAACAATTTTGCACAAACACGCTGCTCTTTAAAATCCTTCCTTGTTAAACTTGCAACAAATTGGCAAGTTTTATTTTTTTATTAATTTTTATGCAAAGGAGATGGAACCAAAGGCCAGGAGCCCGCAAACCATTCCTTCCAAGAAAAAAAAAGTGAGCCAAATTCAAGATCTGTTCATTTTGAGTTGCCTGGACACACTGCATTTGAAAGACTGGAGATCATAGGAAGAAGGAAATACAGACAGAGGGAGACAGTTCCAGAGCTGACCTGTTGCATAAATGAAGTTCTGGGAGTAACGGTTAACTCTTGCATTAGAGAGTTGGACAGAAAAGGCGGGTGCTATGCGCACATCGTAGAGGTGGAGGGATGCAAGCAGACAGTTCAGAGGAGCAGTGACCATGGAAGTAGCAATAGAAAAGAGATAAAGATGCATCAGTGTGGCGAATAGACAAAGGTTGAAGGGAGTCAGTAAGAGGAGGAGAGTTAATGAGACGAAAAGCCTTTGACTCCACCCTGTTGAGAAGAGCTGTATGTGGAGAGCCTCCCCACACATGAGAGTTGTGTTCTACACAGGGGTGAATAAAACTTGTATACAAAGTCAAAAACTTTGCAGGGGTGAAGAAAGTACAGAATCGGCTTAGCACACCTAATCTCTTGGAAGCTGATTTTACAAGAGATGTAATATGATCTTTCCAAGATAAATCCTGAGTGAATGAAACCCCAAGCATGTTCAAGGATGATGCAGGCTTGAGCTGGATATTATTAAACATTAGTAGGTATTCCTGTGGAAGATTCTGTCGGGTTGATAGGTGTTAAAACTGAGTCTTTGATGCATTAAAAACAACAAGATTATTTTTACCCCAGTCAGAGATACGAACCAAGTCAGACATTAGGTGTGCCATAGCCTCAACCCTTACTTGCTGAAGTAACTGCTGGGATGGATGTTGCAGGAACTGAATGGAAAGGTGAAGGGTGGAATCATCAGCGTACGAGTGCATAGGGTTAGATGTACAGCTTAGAAGATCATTGATGAATTAAAGGAAGAGAGTTGGTGATAGGACAGAGCCCTGAGGAACGCCACTTTGATAGATCTAGGAGAAGAACGATGGCCGTCTACAACAGCGGCTATAGAACAACCAGAAAGGAAGCTGTAGATGAAGACACAAACAGAAGGATAGAAACCATAAGAGGACAGTTTGGAAATTAAAGATTTATTCCAGACTCGATCAAAAGCCTTTGAGATGTCAAGTGCGATGGCAAAGCTTTTGCCAAAGTCCCGAAAGGAGGATAACCAGGAGTCTGAAAGGTAGGTGAGAAGATCGCCAGTGGAGCGTCCTTGATGGAACCCATACTGACGATCAGAAAGGAGGTTGTGATAGGAAAGATGCTTTAAAAATTTTTTGTTAAGAATCATCTCGAAAACTTTTGAGACACAGGATGTTAAAGCAATTGGACGATATTTAGAGGGCTGGGAATGGTCACCCTTCTTTAGGACTGACTGAATGAGAGCAAACTTCCAGCAAGAAAGAAAAGTACAAGCTGAAAGACAAAGGCGAAAGAATTTACTTAGGCAGGATGTAAGCACAGAAGCACAGCTCTTGAAGACAATAGAAGGGACTCCATCAGGCCCATATGCCTTATTGGTAAGGGACTCCATCAGGCCCATATGCCTTATTGGTAAGGGACTCCATCAGGCCCATATGCCTTATTGGTAAGGGACTCCATCAGGCCCATATGCCTTATTGGTAAGGGACTCCATCAGGCCCATATGCCTTATTGGTAAGGGACTCCATCAGGCCCATATGCCTTATTGGTAAGGGACTCCATCAGGCCCATATGCCTTATTGGTATTGAGGCCAGTGATGGCAGAAAATACATCAGCTGAAGATATTTTAATGTCAGCCATGAGGAAGTCAGAGGGAGGAAGTGATGGAGGAACAGCACCAGAATCGTCTAAGGTGGAATTGGAGGAGAAAGTCTGAGCGAAGAGATCTGCTTTATCAGTAGAAGAAATAGCTACAGAACCATCAGGGTAGAAAAGAGGAGGGAAGGATGATGAGGTAAAGTTGTCAGAAAGGTTTTTGACAAGATGCCAGAAGGAGCGGGGCGAATTCGAGTTGGAGAGTTGTGAGCATTTGGTACAGATGAAATTATTTTTAGCTGAGCGAAAAACAGACTTAGCACGATTCCGGGCAGAAACATAAAAAAGATGTGATTCAGGGGTGCCCTTTCCTTGTTGCGGACATCATTAGAACAAGCATGATTATACCAAGGCTTTCTTGCATTAGTCAAAGGATATGAGAAAAGAATGTATGCTTCCATGCCCGAGAGAATAACCTCCGTAATGCGCAAGGCACACTCAGATGGCTCTCGGCCATGGAAGCAATAATCATTCCAGGGAAAATCAAAGAAGTACTGCCTGAGGGCCTCCCAATCTGCAGCTCCAAAGTGCCACAGTCAGTGTTTCTTTGGAGGGTCTGCAGGCCATACCGGAGCGATGGGACAGGTTAAGGTAGTAAGGTTGTGATCAGAGGAGCCCAGCTAAGAGGAAAGATTAACAGTGTAAGCAGAAGGATTAGTTGTAAGGAAAAGGTCAAGTATGTTGAAGCTTTCTGCAAGGCAGTCAGGAATACGGGTAGGGTGCTGTACAAGCTGCTCTAGGTCATTAAGGATAGAAAAGATGTAGGCTTGCTCATCAGGTGGGTCAGTGAAAGGAGAGGAGAGCACTAAACATACGTTCACTCAAGCATGTAGCTCAGTGACTAAGTGACCTGGCGTGATGCAGCTAGTGTTAGACCAAAGCTCAGAGTTGCTGCTACATAGCGCTCCTGTCGCGATTATGCTTCGCTGGCTAACTGGTGCGTTATTTAAGAAGTTTGGCTTCTTTTTGGACAGACCTTGTGTGTTCTTACCTAATTGTTCTTACCAGACTGTATCTTTACAGGAATGAGTCAAGCTCGAACTGTCCCATGTTTTAAAACATTTTTATCATACATATTGTTAATTTATGAGTTGGTTTGGCACACACTTTCATTTGGTAGTGCATTCCACTGATCAGCTGCTCTATATGGGAAACTGAATTTCCTTATATCTTTATCACCTCTCACTTTGTACAGTTTTCTGCAGTGTCCTCTTAGTGTTGCTTCCCCATAGGTTAGATACTCATTTACATCTATTTTCTCTTTTCCTGTGATGCATTTATACATCATAAATATGTCTCTTCTTTTCCATCTCTCCTGTAATGTTGGTAGGTTTAATTTTTTGAATCTTTCTTTGTCGCATAGGTCCCTTAAACATGGTGCCCATCTTGTAGTGGCCCTTTGTACGTTCCTATGTGTTTTTTGAGATGCTGATTCCGAACTGCTGATGCATACTCCAGAGTTGGTCTGATGAATGATGTTGTTATCTTTCTCAGCATGTCTTCATTTGTATATGTGAGTGCTACCCTTATATTAGCAATTAGTGTGTACATATTCCATACTTTTTTATTTATGTGTTCAGCCAGTGATGGTCTGTTATTGATAATCACTCTTGAATTCTTTTCCCATTCTGATGTATGTAGGGTTGAACTTCCTAACGTATAGTCCCAATCTGCTCTTTTTTCACTTTTACCAAATTTTATTACATGACATTTTTCCACATTAAAGTCCATTTGCTATCTATTGCTTCATTCATGAAGCTTATTTCATTCCCCTTGTAGCTCAATGCAAGAGTGTCTTTGTAATTTCCCTTTGTATTTTTGCATCATCAGCAAACATATTTAGGTAGCTTCCATTTCCAGTGTTACTGTCTTTGTCATTTATGTATACTAAAGACATAATTGGTGCCAGCACTGAGCCCTGTGGAACTCCACTTGTCACTTCTCTCCATGATGAGTAATTTCCCCATAGCACTGTTCTCATTTCCCTTTTACTGAGAAAATCTTGCATCCAGTTGTACAGGGTACTTTGGATTCCTCTTTGATTGGACAGTTTCCATAAAAGTCTTTTGTGTGGTACTCTGTCAAATGTCTTCTTAAAATTTAAATATATGCTGTCTACCCAGCCATCTCTTTTCTGTATTATATCTGCAACTCTGTCATAGTAACTTAATTGGTTAGGAACACATGATTTTCCCTTTCTAAAACCAAATTGTCTTTCTGTTATCATAAAGTGTTTTTCCAGGTGATTTACCCAAATTCTTCATATTAGTTTTTGTAACATCTTGCTTATGATGCTGGTCGGTGATACTGGTCTGTAGTTAAGTGGATTTTGTCTGTTTCTTCTCTTGAAAAGGGGCACAGTGTTTGCTTTCTTGCAAATATCAGGTAGTTTTCCTTGTCTTAATGATTCTTTGAATAGTAAATGTAATGGACTGCTTAGCTCTAAAGCACATTCCTGTAATACCCAACACTAAATCTCATCTGGGCCATTGGCTTTTCCCCTGTCTAATTTCCTCATCTCTCCCTGGACCCCTTGTTTTGTTATACCTATATTTGTTAATACGTGTGGACATACTTGTTCGTTTTCCTCTCTCACAAATCTACTTCCTTTAGTAAAAACTGACTGGAAATTTTTGTTTAGTACTTCACAGATATATTCTTCATTGATACAGATTTTCCACTCATCCATGATGGATTGTATTTATATCTTTAACTTTTGCTTTGCTTCGTATGTAGCTGTAAATCAACTTCAGCTGATCCGTCCTTATATTTATAATGTCTTCCTCAAACTGCCTTTGAGCTTCTCTCCTTATCCTTGTATAATCATTTCTTGCCTGCTTGTAGTTGTTATATGCATTTTCACTTTTATGTCGTCTATATCTGATCCACAACAAATCTCTTTTCTCTCTTGCATTTTTACAATCAGTATTAAATGAGTTCTTTATCCTTATTATCTTGTCTTTGTGCAATGGGACATAATTTTGGACTCCTGTTTTGTAAAATTCACTGAATGTATTATATATAATATTTATACCTTGTCCTCTTACCTCCTTTTCCCAATCTGTATCCTTAAAGTACTTCTTTAGGTCATGATAATTACCCTTTTTGTAGTTTAGTCTCTTTTGTAAATTCCATTACCTCTGACTATATCATATGCTATCCTGAAATTGCAATATAGTACTGTACTTCATGGTCGCTTTTGCTGAGAGGGGGGTGACAGATTATATTGTCAGTTTCATTTTCTTGCCTAGTAAATATGAGATCTAATTATGAGGGGTCTTCATGTCCTCTTTTTCTGGTGTTCTCCTTTACATGTTGTATTAGAAAAAATTCCTGTGTAAGATCCAAGAGCTTTTGATCACAACAACTTCCATGGCTTTTTACATCTAGAGTATTCCAATTTATATTTGTGTTAAAATCTCCTGTTAGTATAATTCTTTCAGATTTTTCTTCCATTCTGTATAGTACGGTTCTTAAACTCTGAATTGTCTTTTCTGCCAGGTCTTCATATTCACCTCTATCCCATGTATTTGTCTTGGGTGGCACATATAGATTTGCCACAGTTAATATCCTTTCTGATGTACTAATCTCTACTGCAACTAATTCTACTCGTGAGGGTATGTCTGTTACTATCTCTTTTACCTGGAGTCTTTTCTTGTTTGGTATCGTAACTCCTCCTCCTTTTTTTACATTTCTGTCTCTTCATCAAATATTGTACTCATTCAAATTTAAAGAGTCATTTGATATCCTTGGGGTTAATTTGATTTCTGTTTGACAGATAATATGAGGCTCATTTTCTGTGATATAGTCTTTTATCTTTAATAATTTAGATACCAGTCCATCTATGATTGAGTACATCAACTTGGCCATCTTGTTCACATATTGACATTTGTTTAGTCTACTGTCTTGCTTTTATTTACTCTCTGCTGTTTATGTGCCATTTTTTTTACTCGTAATCGTACTACTTTTTCAAAAAATTTACTTCTCTCTTCATCTGATCATGCATCATTCTTTCTGTTTGTTTCTTCCCTTTTTTCCTTTAGTAATCTCCATTCCTCTTGAGTTAGGCACCTTTTTATCCACACTTCTTTGTACTCCTTTGATTCCTTAAGTTTGTTAGCATTTTTTAATACCTCCTCTACAGTGTTCATGCTTTGGAAGGTTGCTTTCAGGGGCCTTGACTTGTTTCTCTCATGTTTCCCTAATCTCTTAAATTCCTCTACATCTGTCTCACAGATTTCCCCTGATACTGCTTTCAATATGTTCATTTTATTTGCCATATCCATGTTATCTCTGATGATTCTGTTCTTTATTTCTTCATCTTTACCAGTGATGACTATAGATTTGTTAATCCCAGCTGTTTCCCTTATCAGCCTGGGGCACTTCCTTATGATGTGTTTCACTTCTCTTGTCATGTCTTTTGCTTCAGCCTTATTTTTTAGATCTTGACTTGTTTTGGCTACTTCTGCCCATGTGTTTTGTACTTCCTCTGTGTAATTTCTCATAATTTCATTTGCCTGAGTTATCTTCTCATCAATGTCCCTGTTTTGTTTATCAGATTACTTGCTTATCTAATTATGTCTTTATATCATTATTCCATGGGTGACTATTGTTCCTCTCATTTAGTTCATTTTCTTCCTCAGAAGGTCTACCTCAGCTTGTAGCTCACCTATTGTTGCATCTTCTCTGTTTTATTCTTTTACCAGTTCGTCAGTTTTTTCTTTTTGTAGAACAGTTTCTTCCATATGTCATCTATTTTCAGTTTGAAAGTCTCCTTCATTTTATTTACTTTCTCTGCTAATCTGTTAAATGTAACCAGTTCCACCAGGTCTGTGTAGTCATCTATCTATCTATCTATCCATTGCCAGATGCCTTAATTCCGTACAGGGTGGCCACAAACTAATCGTCTCCACGTCGCCCTGTCCCCCGCCATTTCACTGCCCTGCTCCCAACTCACACACCCCCTTTCTCATATACCTCTCCACTCCATCCCTCCATATCATCCTTGGCCTCCCCCTCCATCTTACTCACATACACTCTCCTCGTCAGTCTCTCACCCTCCATCCTCTCCACATGGCCAAACCACCTCAGCATGTTCCTCCTAATGCTTCCTGTCACATCCACATCCATACCACAATGTTCCTTTATATCCTCATTTGTCAGCCTGTCTCTCCATGTGACTCCACAGGCCCCTCTTAAATAACTCATTTCCACTGCTCTCACTCTTGACTTGTGTCCTTCGAACAACGTCCAAGCTTCACTTCAATACGTTAGAGTTGGTATCACAATGCTGTCATGTAGTAACTTTTTCACTTCCGTGCTCACTTCCCTCTTTCTTATCATTGCTTTCAAGGTACCAGCAACCTTTCTTCCTTGTTGTACCCTTTCAAGCACTTCACCCTCCAAACTTCCATCCTTACTCATCACACTACCCAAGTACTTAAACACACACACATTTTCCATTTCCTCACCATCCAACCTCACTCTACATTCACTGATAACACCTCTCTCAAAGACCATAACTTTACTCTTCCCTACATTCACCTTTAGATTCCGTTTCTTACACACTCTCCCAAACTCATCCACCAAACCTTGCAGCTCCTTTTCGTCTTCACTTAACAACACAGTATCATCTGCAAACAACAGTACAGTAATCACTCCAATATCCAGATCAATAGAGCCATCGGTAGGTTCGGATATTGGTTTTGTCCGGATATTGGGCCCCAGCTTATGGACTTGTACTTACGGACCCTAACACAGAGAAACACCTATACAACTCCCTCCGGACATGCATAGCACCTATTTAACACCCAAATCACACCAATAAGGCACATAAATGACTGAAATAAATGCAATAGACACATAAAATGTTGGTTTAGAAGTATGTTCATACATTAATAAACATTCTGGTACTTATGGACTCTAACCGAACCTAACCTAACCGAACCTAACCGAACTCTGAAAAACACATTCCTACTGCACATGCATGAGGTAAGTTTAGTATGGAAAGAAGTACAGTATGACACTTTCTGGTAAGTATAGTATGGGAAAAAATACAATATGAAACATTCTGGTAAATATAGTATGGAAAATAGTACAACATGAAACATTTTGGCTACTTACAGCAAGTCCCTGGCCACCTCGATGAATAACCGCCTCCTCTCGGACTCTGACAGTAAGAACGATTTCCTGAAGCACTTGCACTACACTCTTCCTGAAGTCTTGCACTGAACTTAGTCACTAACACACAGAAGTCCGTTCTTTTCACAGCGTTCACTTTAGTCCAAATAATGTTCCATTAAATTTAAGTGTTGCACATTAACTTTTCCCAAGTTTTTTTAAGTTTCCAAAGCCAAAACAAAGAAGGTTAGTTACGTTAAATTTCTTTTCTACTTAGTCTTTTCTCCCAACTTGAAAACCTTAACACAACACACCGATTTTTTCACTGCACAACACTCAAAATTCCCGTGTGGTCTAGTGGAGAAGTTCTTGCTGTTTATTCACTGTCAGAGCCCGAGAGTATCACTGGCAGGCTTCCAAGGGGTGCATCGGTGGGTAGTGGTGATGGCGTACCGACTACAGAAGACTCTGAAGACAGCCGCAAACTCACGTCGAGCGGTGACTCCACTGTAGCTGATGTGCTGGGCTGTGGCTCGGAGCATGAGGGCCTGTCTTGGGGAGGCAACGGAGTGGAACCAGGGCTTGGCACAGCGGGGGTCACGGGCCTGAAAAAACTGTCAATCGTTGACTGACGCAAGGACCGACGATTCTGGCGATTGATGATGCGCTGCCGGAAAGCACGCACTTCCTCCACGAGTCCCAAGGGCCCCATCTCCCTGTCGCAGTCCGGGTGTTCCAGGTAGTCTAGGACGAACTCTAGATGTTCCCGGAGTGCGCTCAGCTTGGGGATGGCTGGAGTAGTGTCCTGCTGGGCGGAGTCTGCATCATCATCGCCTTCGTCGTCGGAATCTTCAAGTTCGGGACTGACACCAGCAACCGAAGACGCGATCTCGATATCAGACAACGTCTGATACCCAGGATCACCCTCGTCGTTGTCCAACCACTCACGAACATCGTCCACATCAACATCGTCGCCGTGCGTACGTAGCCGTGCATGGAAGTCATCCACGTCAAACCCTAGGAAATCGTACTCCACATCTGTTCCGAGAAGCAGACGAGACCAACCATTTTCAAGAGTTTTCACAGGGACTTCCTTCCATGCACTAGCCCAGTTGTACAGCGCAGACTTGATGTTGTAGCGGCGAAGGTTTTCCAAAGTCCGCTTGCCTCGAGTGTCACGTCCTTCCCTGCGCTCGTCCTCGTCCTCGAGAACCACCATCACCTCGTCCAGGAACTTCCGACGGTACAGGCACTTTGTTGCCATGATCACTCCTTGGTCCATTGGTTGAATGAGAGCAGTCGTATTAGGTGGCAGAAACATGCACCTAATACGGCCATTCTCAGCAACCAAGTCCTTGTCGCACGGGTGGGCAGGTGCATTGTCGAGGAGAAGGAGAGCCTTTACCTGGTCGCGAGGAATTCCCAGTGTCTTCGTCTGGTAATGTATGACCTCCTTGACGAAGTGATGGTGAAACCAGTCTTTGAAAATCACAGCTGTGAACCATGCTTTCAAAGAATGGTACCATACGACAGGAAGGACATCCATCACCCCACGAAGGCACCGAGGCTGCTTTGCACGGCCAACAATAACGGGCTTAAGCCGGTGCATGCCGTTAGCATTGGCACAACACAAAGCAGATATCCGTTCCTTAGAAAGCTTGCGGCCAGGTACACGCTTCTCCGTCTCATCGGCGAGAGTGTTCGTTGGCACCAAGCAATAGAATAGGCCAGTTTCGTCAGCGTTATAGACTTGACCGAGAGTGAGGCCCTCCCTGTCGATCAAGCCTTTCACCTTGTGCCGAAACTCGTCCACTCCATCCTCGTTAGCGTCCAATGCTTCGCCATGTGCTTTACGGTTAGTAAGGCCATGTCGCAACTTGAACGCGAAGAGCCAACCCTCGGATGCCTTGAAGTCTAGGGCGTCGTGAAGCCTTGCAAACTTCTCAGCAGCAGCCTTCAGCTCCGTTCCACGTACCATCACACCAGCTGCACGTTGCTGTCGATACCAAATCAACGTGGAGCGGTCGATCTCTGCATACTTGGGGGTAAACATAACCTTCCTCTCCACGTTGCGTTTGCTTCTCGACGAGAAGTCAGCCGTGTACTGCATGAGCTTGTCTCGTGAACGCTTGATATCAAACAAAGTTGACCGGGCCAGGTTGAACTCGCGGAGAATGTGAGAGGAAGACCAACCCGCATCAACCTTCTCCAATATCTCCCGTTTCTTCTCCAGAGTCAACACCACTCTCTTCCTTTTCTCAGGAGGCGGGGCCATCATCACACACACTAAGAGTAGGGCAGAGAGCAGCAGGAGGCCTTGCAGCAAGTACGGCACCACCACAAAAGCGAGCACGTGGGCAGCCATGGCGAAGAGCGTAGGTCTTGTCGCGGTGAGAGACAGGCGGGAAGTGGGGAGGATGCAGCGGCGCTCTATCGGACGTCGGAGGAATGACGAACCAAAACAATGCTCTCACGCGGCGCGCGCGGCAAGTTCAAATTACGGACGGCAAAAAATCGATTTTTTTTCCAATTTTTTTGGATTTTCGGACCATTTTGGGAATGTTTGATCCCAGGACGATAAGGTTCGGTTAGTGGGGATGTTCGGTTATTGGGCGTCCGGATATTAGAGGGATTACTGTACTGTGAGTTTCCAAACATTACCCTTTCTCACTAGGGCCACTCCAACATCCACTACCCTACCTTGTACCTCTTTTATTACCCCATCCATGTACAGATTGAACAACCATGGAGACATGACACGTCCCTGTTTCAACCCAACCTCCAAAGAGAAAAATTCACTCAGTTCACTATCCACACGCACTGCAGCCTTAGCACCATCATACATACTCTTTACAGCATTCAACAACTTCCCATCTACTCCATATATTCTTAATACTTTCCACAATCCTTGTTTATCTACCCTGTCATATGCTTTCTCTAAATCCATGAAGCCGCATACAACTTCTTTTCCTTCTCTAGAAACTTTTCCACTAAAGATCTAAGAATGAATATCTGATCTACACAACCTCTTCCCTTCCTAATGCCTCCCTGTTCTTCTCCAACTAATTCCTCTATTATATCCCTAACTCTGTCAATAAGTATCCTACCATACACTTTTCCTGTTACACTAAGAAGACAAATGACCCAATGATTACCACACATTTCTTTTTCCCCTTTTCCCTTGTACAAGGGAATAATTATACCAGACTTCCAATCCTCCGGGACTCTACCTTCCTCCCAGGCCAATCTGCACATCTTCCACATCCATTCTCCTACTATCTCACCCCCATGCTTCAGCATTTCACCACACACTCCATCAATTCCTGGAGCTTTCCCCAATTTGACTTTCTTCATTGCTTCCACAACTTCTGTCTTACTGATTTCTTCCTCTCTTCTCACCTCCCTCCTTCTCCCAGCCATTCCCCAGCCACTTATACATACTCGCATTACTTCCATTCTCTATGTTCAACAATTCCTTAAAGTGTTCTCTCCATCTGCTCACTTTTTCTCCCTTCTCCACTAGTAATCTACCATTTTTATCTTTCACTCCCCTACTAACTTCACTACCATCCTGTCTTACTCTGTTCACCTCTTTCCAGAACATTTTCGTACAGTCCTTCCACTTTACACTCAGATTCCTTCCAAATTCCTCATCCACTCTCTTCCTACTCTCTCTTACTAATCTTTTCACCTCTCTCTTTCTTTCTACATACAGCTCTCTCTTCCGCCTCTCAACTTCTTCCATGCCCCTATTTCTCATCCATTCATTGTATGCTTTTTTCTTTTGTGCCACAGCCTGTCTCACCTTTTCATTCCACCATGCTGTTTGTTGCACCCCCTTCCGTCTTCTCTTCACCCCACACACCAAATCTCATGCTGCACATATTTCTTCTGTGAATATCTTGCACACACCTTCCACGTCTCTCATCTGCTCCAATTCATATTTACCCAATAGTTCCTCCACTTCTCTCTTATATTCTGCCTTTTTCTCATCCTCTTGTAACCTTTCCACTCTCCTTGCAACTACTCCTTCCTCCGATCATTCCCTTCTTCTATTCCTCCATCTTACTTGGATCTTGATTCTGGCCACCACCAAGTAGTGGTCAGAAAGTCCACTCCCCCAACCTCTATAAGCTCTTGCATCCATTACACATCTTTGCATCCTTTCATTCAGTTCACCACCCACCCTTACCCACCCTTCTCGTCACTCGCCATGTATACCTGTGGATCATTTTATGCCTGAAGAGGGTATTGGCTATCACCAACCCCGTCGGCACAAATGTCCAGTAGCGCACTGCCATTCTCATCTCTCTTAGCAGGCACACCCCACTCACCAACTGTTCCATCCACCTTCACATTCCCTACTTTACCATTCATATCACCAATCAAAAACACTCTCTCATTCCTTCTAAACTTTTCCTTGCACACTTCCACATTTGTCCAGAACTCTTCTCTCACTTTGCTTGCACGATCTTGCGTTGGCGCATACATGCATACAATCGCCCACATTTGTCTTCCAACTTTCAATCTTTCCCACACAATCCTTGAGCCAACTGATCCATACTCTCTTATGTTCTTCTTCCATCTTTTACTCACAACAATACACACTCCTACTTTTGCCCTCTCATTCTCACCTACTCTTGCACATATACCCCATCCATACTCCCATTCTCTCACACTCTCTCTACCCCATTTAGTTTCAGGTACTCCACATACATCCACTTTCGCACCTTCAAGGACCTGGACAAGCTTTCTCTCTTTCAAACTATCATTCGCACCCCTTACATTCCACGTCGAGATCCGTACCATGTCCTTTGTCCGGTCCTTGGTCGTCATCTTTTGGTCAGTCCTTGTCTGAGGCTTCTTGCTTGTCTTTTTAGTTAGCTGTTTTCCGGGGAGGGGCACTAACCCTCCGCTAACCCTTTTGGTTGCCTCATACGACAAGCAAGGATACTGGGGGAGTATTCTTGAAAACCCCCCTACCCCCAGGGGTAGTGAAAATGCTCTTGAAGCACATACAGTAATCCAGTGTTGTGCTACACTTAATTCTTTGCACTGTGAGTTATAATTGTTTAACACTGCACATTCTGTTATAAATTGTGCCACACCAGTTTCAACAGCCACTTTGCACTCCACACTTAATCCTTTGCACTCTAAATTCTAATTTCTTAACACTGCACAACACTGTAAATTCCCATGTGGTCTAGTGGCGAGGTATTGCAGTTTATTCACTGTTTATTCACAAAAACGAGCACGTGCGGCATCCATTGCGATGTACATCTAGTCTTGACGATGGTTAGGCGGTAACTGGGGAGGGGAGAGGAAGGAAGGGGTGAAGGGGCCTTGCATAAACAACAGTTGTTCGGCGCCGCATGCCATTTTCAAATTACGAGTGAGGAAAAATTAGGATTTTTTAGGGATTTTTTATTATTTTTTTGGCCATTTTTGAGTTCTGAAGGTCTGGTAAGTGGGGAGTCCAGATGGTGGGCACCCAGATAGTACAGGAATTACTGTACTGAACAGATATACCCCAGTTTAACGATGCAGTTGGTTAATGAAAATCCATCGTTAAGCAGGGTATTGTATATCGTGGCAGATTTAACATGTAAAGGTTTTGGATGCATTCTTGAGCCTTGGGTTTTCCCCCCAACCAAATCCTAAACCTACCCAAATGAGTCCAAAAACAAGTTTAACCCCTACACCGCGGGCATGTTTACCAATGTTTTGCGTGTGCCGCGGGGTTATTCGAGCTCCGACACACTCAAAAAATATTTGCCAAAAATCAGTTATTAGTCCTAGAATATTAAAATTACATATGCTTATGGCACATACCTTCAGCTTTCTCCTGGAATGTTTGTTGAGCCTTCGTCCATTACCGTAGGACTTGTGGAGACCTCTGAAGTTGGGTAACGAAGTCTCCACTTTACACTTCCCGACAACCCGTAATATGATTACCACAGCCAGATATTAACACTATAAACTCTACTCTATGATTTTCAAGTAGTTTGGGATCCATACTCCAAAAAAAAACAACTGTGAAAGCAATGAAAATTACGAGCGCGTCTGACCGTCGCACTTGCGCTAGTTCGCTCTTGGTACTCTGTCATTTATTATTCATAAAACCCCTCACACTTTATATTTCTATTACTATATAACACTTATATATATCTACAGTCTTTATCCATAAGTTTCCTTCAGTAGTATTAGTTTATTGTCACTGTAGGGAATCAATTTCTTTCAGTAAAATACGTAGCATTCACTTTCTCGTCCTGTATACTAGCATTGAGAGTGAATGTCACTTTCAATTTCCCTCTCATAACTCATAGTATTCAGACATGCTAGAGTGAAACTTTCACTTTCATTACTCCTAGGGTATATACTTGTATTCTTATAATACTACTCATTAACATTTCTATTTACGTTCTCTATTTTATTTACATTATTTACATTTCTATTTTATTTACACTGTGTTATGCACTGTCACTTGAAGTAACTTATAAAACTATTTTCCACTGTTCACGTATATTTACATTCATTACTTTCACTTGCTGTTTACACATTATTTACAATTCCACTTGCACTGTTTTACTCAATAGAAAGACCGTAGTTACTCTTTTATCAATTGTCAGCCCTTTACCTCTTTCTACACGAGGTTTAGTAGGGGGTAAAGGTCACAGGGCCCTTTGCATGGGAGTGAAAAGGCCCTGAAGCTAGCAAGAGCAAACAGACGTACCCCCACACTGGAAGATGAGAGTGAACTGATAAGGGTGGGCCGGGGTGGAGGCCTACCTAGGGAAATCAGTGCTGCCAACGTTTAGCCTCTTGGCACAGCTATTTATAGCACTGAAATGATTGGCAGGAAATCTAGACAATACATTATAAATTAGGTAGTTCCAGGTGAATGTAAATATCACTTAGGCTTCTCCCTTCCCTCCTTATATGTATATTTATTACGAAAATAGATTATTCGGCATATTTCAAGGGGAAATAAACAGCGAAAATTAGCGAACGAGTGCACGTGAAGTGTTGTCAGGTGATAATTAGCCAATTCCAGGTGTATGGCACTCTCACTTACCTTATTTCTTTCTTGTATATATTATTTGGTATAAGAATAGGGCATAGGGCTTATTTCAATGGATGAAATCAGTGAAAAATTCCAGGGAAGATTTACTTAGCGTAGCACGGCCAGGCAGGCGAGAGGATAGGGTAATGGAGGGGGGGTAGGGAGGGGAGTCAAGAAAGGGGAGAAATGGCTAAATTGTCAGCAATGGATGGGAGTACAGATGAGATTAGGAGTGCTGACTAGTGTTGGACATTGGCAGTACTGATAAATGATACAAGCCCCAACTTGGAAGCCCGGGTGAATTTAAAATAACACAGAATCACAAAAGTGACGCCCCGCGGTATGATCCCTTGCTCCCAAGCGTCACGAAAGTGACGCCCCGTGGTTAAGGGGTTAAAGCCAGTCTAAATGGCATAACATTTTAAAAGAAGCTTACCTAAGCCTAATGCCTGTAAATAACTCACTAAAACTTACAAATAAATTCTGAAATTCGTCAAATATAAGTTTGAAAAATCAAGTTTATTAACTGTACCCCAAAATGACAATGTTTGACCCACCTGTGGCTAAAACACATTAATCTGAGTCTAAAAGCAGTTTATAAATTAACCTGAAAACACAATTTTAGTCTAAAATATAATCAAAATTGGTAAAAAAATAAATAAATAAATAAAAACCCATCATTAAACCGGGGATTGGCCATCATCACGTGGGGTGTGGTGGTATTTCTGCCCTCGTTAAACAGGAGTATCACATCTAGGGGTATCATTTATCGAGTTATACCTGTGTGATAGTACTGTACTGTACACGGATAAACATGTCCTTTATTTACCTTATTGTGGTGAACATAGCTGAAGTGGGCAGGCATTCTGGACTGCTTCAGGCTTTATCGAACTTTTTCCGATATACGGGAATTTAGTCCGGTAGCTCCTCAATTCCGATGAAAGCAAATTCCAGTCTGTTGAAGTCTCTTATATGGTGGTTTTACTGTACAGTATAGATACAGTAGAGTTGTGATTTAAGGCAAAAAGAAACAACGATCTTACAATAACACGGGCATTTACTTACTCCCATAATTACTTAATAGCACGGTAATACGGTATCACTCAATTGCACAAGAGAAATTGTGTGGGGAGTGGGTCCTTTTAGATATTGGATTTCCAGATGACTGCGTTTGTTCACAACTCATGTGTTATGCCTTTGTTGGTCGCTGATTGACTTCCTCGACCCGAGCTGACTGACGTGACCTATGTCCCCTACCACCTGCCACAGCCTGCCTCAGTGTTGTGTGGACGGTCACTGTGATGAGAAGTGCTTATTTGCTTATTTCCTTGCTCCTCACTTCCTCTCAGAACTCTGAGGAAATTGTTCCAAACTACCTTTGGTTATGCCTAAGCATCCTGAAAGTGCTATGGACACAAGAAATGCATTTATTCCCAAGGAAAATGTAAAATTGTTGGATGAAGTGGCATGAGGTGTGGGAGCTTAAATGCAAATGACCAGACATATAAAATGAGTCAGGTGTGTTTACGATGTGGATAGTTTCTTTGTTGGGGAAAAAAAAAAGTTGATGATGAAGGATCAGTAAAATTCATCTTTTTGCTATAGTGTAATGAGTGGGGGGGGGGGAAGGCTTTGTGCCAGATCTTTGTTATGAACTGATGGTCTTTGTCTGAGAAAATTCGGCTCTTATGGTATGTGAAGACACTAGGTGATGACATATACAGTTAGGTGAGAGAATTATGTGAGTTCAGTTCTTGTGAATTATACTGTCCCATAAATTATACTGCTTGGTTGATTTGCTTAATATTCACGATTACAGCATCTATGTGTATCTAAGAAGTGAGAAGTACGCAATCACTCCATGCTGACTACTTCAGTATAGATTTTTCTCCTTTATTGTTGATAACTAGTCTATCTATCTATCTATTGCCAGACGCCTCAATCCCGTTTGGGGTGGCCACAAACAAATCGCATCCAAGTCGCCTTGTCCCCTGCCATTTTACTGCCCTGCTCCCAACTCACACCCCCCTCTCTCATATACCTCTCCACCCCATCCCTCCATCTCATCCTCGGCCTCCCCCTCCCTCTTCCCCCCTCCACCTCACTCACATACACTCTCTTCGTCGGTCTTTCATCCTCCATCCTCTCCACATGGCCAAACCACCTCAGTGTGTTCCTCATAACGCTTCCTATCACATCCACATCCACACCACAACTCTCCTTTATATCCTCATTCGTCAGCCTGTCTCTCCATGTGACTCCACAGGCTCCTCCTAAATAACTCATTTCCACTGCCCTCACTCTTGACTTGTGTCCTTCCAACAACGTCCAAGCTTCACTTCCATACGTTAGAGTTGGTATCACAATACTGTCATGTAGTAACTTTTTCACTTCCATGCTCACTTCCCTGTTTCTTATCACTGCTTTCAAAGAACCAGCAACCTTTCTTCCCTGCTGTACCCTTTCAAGCACTTCACCCTCCAAACCTCCATCCTTACTCATCACACTACCCAAGTACTTAAACGTACTCACATTTTCCAATTCCTCACCATCCAACCTCGCTGTACATTCACTGACTTCACCTCTCTCAAAGACCATCACTTTACTCTTCCCTACATTCACCTTTAGATTCTGTTTCTTACACACTCTCCCAAACTCATCCACCAAGCCTTGCAGCTCCTCTTCGTCTTCACTCAACAACACAGTATCATCTGCAAACAACAGTACAGGGAGTTTCCAAACACTATCCTCTCTCACCAGGGCCACTCCAACAATCACTACCCTACCTTGTACCTCTTTTATTACCCCATCCATGTACAGATTGAACAACCATGGAGACATGACACATCCCTGTTTCAACCCAACTTTCAAAGAGAAAAATTCACTTAGTTCACCATCCACATGCACTGCAGCCTTCGCACCATCTTACATACTCTTCACAGCATTCAACAACTTCCCATCTACTCCATATATTCTTAACACTTTCCACAATCCTTGTCTATCCACCTTGTCATATGCTTTCTCCAAATCCATGAAAGCCGCATACAACTTCTTTCCCTTCTCTAGAAACTTTTCCACTAAAGATCTAAGAATGAATATCTGATATACACAACCTCTTCCCTTCCTAAAGCCTCCCTGTTCTTCTCCAACTAATTTCTCTGTTCTTTCTCTAACTCTGTCAATAAGTATCCTACCATACACTTTTCCTATTACACTAAGAAGACAAATGCCCCTGTGATTACCACACACTTCTTTTTCCCCTTTTCCTTTGTACAAGGGAATAATTATACCTGACTTCCAATCCTCCGGGACTCTACCTTCCTCCCAGGCCAATCTGCACATCTTCCACATCCATTCTACTACTATCTCTACCCCATGCTTCAGCATTTCACCACACACTCCATCAATTCCTGGAGCTTTCCCCGATTTAACTTTCTTCATTGCTTCCACAACTTCTATCCCACTGATTCTTCACCTCCCTCCTTCTCCCAGCCATTCCCCAGCCACTTATACTCGCATTACTTCCATCCTTTATGTTCAACAATTCCTTAAAGTGTTCTCTCCATCTGCTCACGTTTTCTCCCTTCTCCACTAGTAATCTACCATTTTTATCTTTCACTCCCCTGCTAACTTCACTTCCACCCTGTCTTACTCTTTTCACCTCTTTCCAGAACATTTTCTTACAGTCCCTCCACTTTACACTCAAATTCCTTCCAAATTCCTCATCCACTCTCTTCTTACTCTCTTTTGCTAATCTTTTCACCTCTCTCTTTCTTTCTACATATAACTCTCTCTTCCGCCTCTCAACTTCTTCCACTCCTCTATTTCTCATCCATTCATTGTATGCTTTTTTCTTTTGTGCCACAGCCTGTCTCACCTCTTCAGTCCACCACACTGTTCCTTGCACCCCCCTCCTTCTTCTCTTCATTCCACACACCACCTCACATGCTGCACGTATTTCTTCTGTAAATATCCTACACACACCTTCCACGTCTCCCATCTGCTCCAATTCATATTTGCCCAATCGTTCCTCCACTTCTCTCTAATACTCTGCCTTTTTCTCATCCTCTTGTAACCTTTCCACTCTCCTTGCAACTACTCCTTCCTCTCGTCTTTCTCTTCTTCTATTCCTCCATCTTACTTGAATCCTAATTCTGGCCACCACCAAGTAGTGGTCAGAAAGTCCACTCCCCCAGCCTCTATAAGCTCTTGCATCCATTACACATCTTTGCATCCTTTCATCCACACACACATAATCAATCATTGCCTTCCTTTCATTCAGTTCACCACCCACCCTTCTCATCACTCGCCATGTATACCTGTGGATCATTTTATGCCTGAAGAGGGTATTGGCTATCACTCTGCTTTCCCCCCCCCCCCCAAATGAGAGCCGAAAGTGATTCCTGGCGAAATATGCATGATGCTGGGTGAGCATTATTCACGTGTTGATTAGGTCAGAAGTTTTTGCTTGATTGGTTATGAAGACTTCAAGAGGCTTAGCGGCAATCCTTGGTGGTTAAAATTTTTATGGGGAGTATTAGGGGGCAAAATTAGTCAGTTAGGTTAGGTTGGAATGCACTGATGTGTCCAGTCAGTGAGATTGTTTGTAAATATATTGTCTTGGATGTCTTAAGGCAGACATATTTGTAATAACCTATCTTTAAATATATTTTTAATGAAAAATATGGGGGGGGGGTCTGAGAACCTAACCCCCCATTTTACATGTAAATACTGTATATGTCACGTTTTAGCACGAAAATTATTTTGCACTAGGTTCTTCTTAACCTATCTCGTGTTGTATGAAGACTGTACTGTAGATACACAGTACACCCTCTATATAATGAAGTAACTGGTACCAGACCCATCACTTTAAAGCCAATAGTTCATTAAAGCCAAACGCCATGCTGTTCAGTAATTTCCCAGGCATCGTAGCTTTTGCCAAACAAAGATCGTTAAATATAGAGCTTCGTTTGGCCATACATTCGTACAAAATAACATGTGGCTACTGTAGGTCTAAACAGCTCTTTTTCTCAGTAAATGCCCTATTTATGGCTCCTCTCACAACGCTGGTCACCCAGAGACTGATGTGGTGTTCTGTGGGATGTGGAGGAGAGCAGGTGTGTGTGTTCTTACCTAATTGTATCTTTACAGGAATGAGTCAAGCTCATACTGTCCTGTATATTCAGCCATTTTTATCATACATTTCCTTAAATTTTTTAGTAGTTTTGGCACACACTGTTTCATTCGGTAGTCATTTCACTGATCAGTTGCCCTATTTGGGAAACTGAATTTCCATACGTCTTTATCGCCTCTCTTTTTATCAAGTTTCTTGCAGTCCCTCTTGCTGATGCTTCCTCATGGGTTATGTATGTATTTGTATTGTATAATCATGTCTCCTCTTTTCCTTCTCTCCTGTGGTGTTGGTAGATTCAGTTTTTCTAGTCTTTCTCCATAGCTTAGATCCCCTAATCTTGGTACCCATCTTGTTGCTGCCCTTTGTACTTTTTCAATCTTTGTGTTTTTTGAGATGAGAATTCCAGACTAATGATGCATACTCCAGGGTTGGTGTGATGAATGATGTTATTATCTTTCTCGGCATGTTTTCATTTATATATGTGAATGCAATTCTCATATTGGCAGGCATTATATACATGCTACATCCATTCTTACTGATGTGGTCAGCTGGAGATAGTCTGTTATTGGTAATCACTCGTTGGTCCTTCTCCCATTCTGATATGTGTAGGGTTGATCCTCCTAATTATAATCCCAATCTGGCCATTTCTCGCTTTTACCAAACTTAATTACATGATACTTGTCCACATTAAATTCCATTTGCCATTTATTGCTCCATTCATGAAGCGTATTTAATTCATCTTGTAGCTCATTGCAAGAATCTGTGTTAATATTGTAATCTTCCTTTGCATTTTTGCATCTTCCACAAACATATTTAGATAACCTCCATTTCCAGTGTAACTGTCTATGTCATTTATATATACTAAAAACATAATTGGTGCCATCACTGAGCCCTGTGGAACTCTGCTAGTCACTTCCCTCCAGGACGAGTAATTTCCCCTTAGTACTGTTCTCATTTTCCTTTTTCTGAGAAGATCCTACATCCAGCAGTCAGGCCCGTAATTTTCAGCAAAATTTTTGGGGAGCTAGGCCAAATGTATATACCTCCATATTTTTCAGCTTGATTCTACTTGGAAGCTGATGTTTAATGAGGCATGTGTGTTTTGTGATGGGAGTGGGTGTTTGGATTAAAGGCTTCACTTTCTGTCAGTCTGAACTCTCAACTCAAAGTGTGGCTAAGTTTAATAGTATGGCCATTTTACATTTTTGTTGCATTACCTTGCACCCTTATCAAGATTGTTCCTAAACACCTGCAGTAGGATTCAAATTGAAATATACCATTTTATTTTTTTGGTAATTCACCATCCACTCACTTGATGTAGTGCTGCTCTCAGGTGTTTGCCCTTTCCTGTCCTCCATCCTTCTTTCCTTCCATCCTCTTCTGTCTTTCTTTCCTTCATTCTTTCCTCGTCCTTCTGCCCACGGGTGATTTTACATTCCCTCTTCTGTCTTTTGCTCCTTCATTCTTTCCTCTTCCTTCTGCCTGTGGGTGACTCTACACTGAGTGACAAGCCAACTGGTTTCCTGTACAACAGAAAACCATTTACTATGCTGGGTAGTAACCATATAACCAAATTATGGCTCCTGGTGGTTTAGTGGGTAATTATGGTGCACCAATCGGATTGAGCCAGTGAAGGTTTATATCCAAGGGGTGGTTGGAGTTTATTGTTCATGTGATGCCACTCAGGGGTGAGTGAGGCTGGTCACTCTCATCTTAAATTTCAGGACCATCTTGCCTAGCCCTGGGCTCCTATGCTCCTCATGGGGCGAAGTAGGATTGGATGATGGATGGATGGATGGATAAAATAATCAAAATCTAAGTACTGTTATGATATAGAGTATGATCAGTTTGAATCAAATTTAGAAATATTCAATCAAACATGAGTAGAAATGTTTGAATTTTCTACAAAACTGCTCCAAGTATTTCTTCTTTTGTACTTTTCAGTTCAGCTTTATAAGCCCTCAATATTAGCTGAAGTTTTGAAAAATTAATATACAGAAAACACTGGGGGGGCTGTAGCCTCCCTAGCCTCCCCAGAAATTACGACCCTGGCAGTACAGATTGCCTTGGATGCCTCCTTGATGGTACAGTGTCCATAAAAGTGGTGTGGTACTCTGTCAAATGCTTTCTTGAAATCTAAATAGATACTGTCCATCCATCTATCTCTTTTCTGTAATGTTTCTGTAACTCTATCGTAGTAGCTTAATAGATTGGTAACACATGATTTTCCTTTTCTAAAACCAAACTGCCTTTTTGTTGTCATATTGTATTCTTCTAGATGGTTTACCAAAACTTTTCTTATCAGCTTTGCTAGTATCTTACATACAACGCTGGTCAGTGATACTGGTCAGTAGTTGAGTGGATTCTGTCTATTCTCTTTCTTTAATAGGGAAACAATGTTTGCTTTCTTTCAAATATCAGGTAGTTTACCTTGACCTAAGGATTCCTTGAATATTAAATACAGTGGTCTTCTTAACTCTTCTGCACATTCATGTAGCACCTAACCAGAAATTTTGTCCGGAGTATTTCCTTTTCCATTGTCTAATTTACTTCACTCATCCTGTCCTACTCCCCCCCCCTCTCCCCCTGCTCTCTCTGGCTCCAGTGCAAAGATTTCAGTCTGTCTGGAAATAGTTAAATGAAGTACTGTATACATTCTCTATGGAATATAATTCGGCTTTGTATAGTACTGAATATGCAGTTTATAACAGCACTTACCTTCTGATTTGAATGCTTGTTATGTACATGTAGTATAAGTACTTTTGTTCGTTTTAGCCAGTGTTTTTTGTGTAGACACTATTGTTAGGATAATATGCTATGCTTAAGTTGTATGTACACATTACACAACAATCAACAGAACTGCATTCTGCTTGGAGCATAAACATGTGAGGTACAGGTAGAGCATTTCCATTCTATATTACACTATGTACACTCATGCAGAATCTCATGCTTACACTCCAATGCACGTACAGTCAGCTCCATCATTTGTAAATGATTTACATTGTACTGATGGAGATTATGAAATATTGAAGGTAATGCTTGCCAACATTCTTACTTCAGACACGTAATTTTGTTTGTTTATCAGCTTGATGTACATGAGGGTATATCCATTAGTAAAAACTGAGTTATATTTTTCACGTTTTAAAAATGGCACAAACTAGACATCAGATCAATATCACATAAATTTTGTTTTGTATTGTAATTTACTTTGGGCTCAGGACAATAATTTAAAATTATCTTTGAACCCTGGCAGTAAAGGTAGCTATGATTCTGTAGCTGAGTGTTGGCAAGCATGTGAGTTGAGGCACATCGGGATGTGAATATAATTAGTCCAACACTGAGCTTTACACATGAAACACTTCCATATCAGTAATGAGCTATGTATTTGGTGAAATCAGTTGTGTCATTGCTCTTAACTAGACAGGAGTTAATATGAAAACTTCAAGCATTTAAACAAATTTAAAGGTTGTACATTATAGGTATTTAAAAGTTACTACAGTATGAATCATGCCTGTTATTTACTGTTACTTATGATATGTTTTGTAATGAAGAGTGGAATTAATTAGGCCTAATGTAATATAGTGTCTGTTGATTCTAGATACTTAAGTGTTATGTAATAAGAAGCAGTAAACCTTCCTTTAATAATTTCTGTACTGTACTGTACTTTGTCAAGTGAAGCACAAAATTCAGATCACTGGTATCGTTTTAAAACAAGGATACTTTCTGCTGTTGTGTTAGCGCAGCACAGCTTATGGGTAGTGCATCCAGTAATTTGATTGGACTAACTGAACTTGGTAAGAATATGAATATAAAGAATTTCATGCTTTCAACCTCATATTCAGTTGCAGAAAACATATCCTGAGTATAAATATAATACAGTAGATGATACATAATATGTTCTAGCTTTTGTGTTGAGAAATTATTTTATACAATAGTTCCATAAGTTGTGCTGACATTCACATTACAGTACTTTAACACTTTCGCGGTCCGAACCCCCTGCAGTCAGCAGAACCCCTGTGCTTTCCTCCCTCCAGCTCTCTCTCCCTCGTACCCTGCCGCGTTCACGAGTTTTTCTTTTCCGATCATTTTTTCGTCTGGTATATTTGGATTAGTGGATTTTTTTTTATACCATTAGAATATAACCAGAACATACGTGCTCCCTACGTGTCAGCAAGTGGGTTGGTGGAGGGTTAGTGCCCCTCTCCGTAAAACAAATAACTCAAAGTCAAATGACCACCCCTTACGGGATTATGGCGTCTGGCAATAGATAGATAGATCCTGTCCTTCTTTTTCTGATATTTGTGTGTCTGGTAATATGTGTGGGCATGCATGTTCCATATCATCTCTTTCAAAATTATTTTCTTTTTTAAAAACTGATTGGAAGCTGTATTTAGTGCTTCACAAATATCTTTCTGTTGTGTATAGATGATCCCCTCATCCGTGATGGACTGTATTTTATCTCTAACTTTGGTTTTGCTTTGGATGTAGCTGTAAAATAGCTTCGGTTGATCAGTACTTTTACTTATCGTCCTCAAACTGTCTTTGAGCCTCCCTCCTTATCTTTGTACAATAATTTCTTGCCTGTTTATAGTTGTTATACGCCCTCTCACTATTGTATCTTTTGTATGTATTCCACAGCAAGTCTCTTTTTTCATTTGATTATTTACATTCTGTATAAAACCATTTCTTTATTTTCATTTCTGTTTCTTTTTGCTGAGGGATATAATTTTGGACTCCTATTTCATAAACATCACAATTTTCAATATATAATATTTACATCTTGTCGTCCTAAGCTTCTTTTCCCAATCTTTCTAGGAAGTACTTCTTCAGGTCATGGTAGTTGCCCTTTTTGTAGTTTAGAGTCTTTTTGTAACTCTCATTACTGGTAACTATGTCATATGCAGTCCTGAAGTTGCAATTTAATACTGCATTGTCACTTTTGCTGAATGGAAGGTGATACAGTATATTGTCAGTATCATTTTCTATCTATCTGTCTATCTATTGCCAAATGCCTTAATCCCATAAGGGCTGGCCACAAACAAATCGCCTCCAGGTCGCCCTGTCCCCTGCCATTTTGCTGCCCTGCTCCCAGCTAACACCCCCCTCCCTTATATACTTCTCCACATCATCCCTCCATCTCATCCTTGGCCTCTCCTTCTCTCTACCCCCCCTCCACCTTACTCACATATATTCTCCTTGTCAGTCTGTCATTCTCCATCCTCTCCATATTGCCTCATTTTCTTACCTAGTAAATATAAGATCTAGTACTGATAGATCATCAAGTCCTCTTTTTCTTATGTTTTCCTTTACGTGCCATGTTAGGAAAAACTCCTGCACAAGATGTAGGAGCTTTTGATCCCAACAGCTTCCATGGTTTCTTGCATCTAGAGTATTCCAATTTATATTTTTATTGAAATCTCCTGTTAATATGATTCTTTCAGATTTCTCTTCCATTCTATTTAATAATGTTCTCAAACTCTGAATTGTACTTTCTGCCAAATGTGTGTGTGTGTGTGTGTGTGTATTTACCTATTTGTAGTATACAGGAATTGAGCAATGCTCGTGTTGTCCTGTCTCCATATCCACATTTATCAAGTCTACCTTTACACACATGAATGTTTTTCTCATGCACCACCTTTTTGTCTAAGTCGTTCCAAATATTTAAGTATTTACCTAATATACTTAAGTGTGATATACACGGAATGTACTATGCTCGTGGGTTTCCGTCGCTGTTTCTCAATAAGTCAAATTTAGCTTTAAACTCGTTTAAGTTTTTAGACTGGACGATCTCTTTGTTCAGGCTATTCCATAAGTCTATACTTCTGTAAGGAAAGCTATATTTCTTGATATCCTTCAAGCAGCTTGACTTTTTCAATTTCATTCCGTGTCCTCTTGTTGCTCTCGTATCCCATACAAACAGATCTTCGTTGTCAGTTTTATCTACTCCCACCATGGTCCTGAACACTGCGATCATGTCTCCCCTCTTTTTTCTCCTTTCCTCTAAGGAAGGCAAATCCAGTTTTTCCAGCCTCTTTCTGTATGACAGGTCTGTCAGACTGGGGACCATCTTGGTTGCTGTTCTTTGTATTCTCTCAATCTTGTTTATATCTTTCTTTTTGTGTGGGGACCACGCTACCGCTGCATATTCTAACCTGGGGCGGATCATTGCCACTATCAATTTTTTCATCATCTCCTCATCCATATAATGAAATTCTACTCTTATGTTAGTCAAGAGTTTATAAGTCTCTCCAACTACTATCTTGTTAATGTGCTTTTCTGGTGACAAACTATCTTGGACCAGCACTCCCAAATCTTTCTCTTCTCTCCTTTTTATGATTAATTCATTACCCAACAAATAATTTAGTGATGGCCTCCAGGTACTTTTACCCATTTCCAATATTTTACATTTCTTTACATTAAATTTCATTTCCCATGTCTGGCTCCAATTGTGTATCCTATCCAAATCCTCCTGCAGTATTTTACAATCCTCCTCAACCTCTACCTTCCTTAAGATCTTTACATCATCAGCAAACAGACTTGCATAACTGTTCACTCCATCTACCATATCATTTACGTAAATCAGGAACATTCCTGGCGCCAACACCGAGCCTTGAGGGACTCCACTTGTTACTTCCCTCCATCCAGACATCCTGTCCTTTATTACTCTCCTCATTTGTCTGTCTCTCAAAAAGTCTCTCATCCATTCCAGAAGTTTCCCCTTCAGTCCTCCTATATATTCTAGTTTCCACATTAGTCTCTTATGAGGTACCTTGTCAAAGGCCTTCTCTAAGTCTAAGTACACACAGTCCACCCAACCATCTCTTTCCTGTACCACGTCAATCGCTCTTGAGTAAAAGCTCAACAAGTTAGAAACACATGACCTTCCACTTCTGAATACAAACTGACATTCAGCCAAAATATTCATCTCTTCCAGATATTTTATCCATCTGTCTTTCAGGATTCTCTCACACAATTTTGCGACCATGCTGGTTAGAGACACTGGTCTATAATTCAGGGGTTCTTCCCTGTTTCCTCCCTTGTAAATTGGTACCACATTTGCCCTCTTCCATTCTTGTGGCACTTTCCCCTCTTCCAGTGAGCATACGATTAAACTGTGAATTTTATCCGCCAGTTGTTCTCTGCATTCCTTCAGTACCCAATTAGAAATTCCATCGGGTCCTGGGGCTTTCCTTACATCTTGAGTTTCCGGTAATTTATACACTTCCTTTACCTCCACTTTTATATCTTTCATCACCGGAACATTTCTAATCACTCCCTCCCCTTCCACAAGCTCCTTTTCTTTAGTGAAAACTGACTGAAAACATTTGTTCATTATTTCTGCTTGCATTGCCGCATCCTTAAAGACCTCTCCTTCTACTTTCAGTTTGGTGATTCCTTCCTTTTGTTTCAGTTTGCCATTAACAAATCTATAAAACAGTTTGGGTTCATCCTTGCATTTGTCTATTATACCTTTTTCAAAATTCCTTTCTTCTTCTCTCTGTATTCTTGTGTATTCATTTCTTGTTCTTTTATATTCTTCCTTTGTTCTGTTGTTACCTCTCTTTCTCCAATTGTTCCACGTCTTATCTCTTTCTTTTTTTTGCTATCATACACCTTCTGTTAAACCACTCCTTTTTCCTGTTTTCTTTCCCTCTTACTCTTGGTACAAATTTTTCCACTTCCAAATTATAGAGGTCTAGAAAGATATCCCACTTCCTCTGTATCTCTCTTGTTTCTCTGAATTTTCTCCAATCCGCATTTTCGGAAAATTGTCTCAATCCTGTAAAATTTGCTTTCCCAAAGTTGTATCTTCCCTGTCTATGAAGCTCGTCTCTTGGCTCGACGTTCCCTATTAACATCTGGAACTCAGTGACCTCATGATCACTTTTTCCTAAAGGACAGAGATATTTCAATGATTCTATTACATTAGGTTCTTTGGTGAACAGTAAATCTAACCTTGCTGGTGTGTCCTCACCTCGAAACCGTGTCTCTTCTTTGACCCATTGCGTCATCACATTATTCATTATTATATTTAATAACATAGTGCCCCATAAATCCTCGCCGCCTCCCGAGTACCATTCTTCCCAGTTCACCTCTTTACAGTTAAAGTCACCCACTAAAAGTATATTATTGCTTTTCTCAATTATTTTTTGCAAATAGCTAGCCATATCTGACAACATCTCATGGTATTCGTCATCCTTCCATGCTCTCGTCTTTGGGGGAACTTACACAACTGCCATATCTCTCTTAACATTCTCTCCAGTTTCTAATTTCATATATATCACTTCATCCCTGCCTTCTCCCATTTCCACAGTATCTACATTTATGTTGTTCTTCACTGCTATCACCACTCCTCCTCCCTTTTTTTCTTTCCTGTCTTTTCTCCACAGTTTGTATTTACCATCTCCCAAATGAACATCAATATCTTCTCTTAATTTGGTCTCTACAAAGCACATGACATCAGGTTCATGTTCTCTCAAGAAATCGTTAATTTCGATCCTCGTCGATATGAAACCATCAGCAATAATATATATCACCTTCAAATTATTTTTGACGTTTTTTAATACCCTCTTCTCTCCTACTCTCTATTCGTACCACTTCCTCAACTTCTGATCTTTCACAGCCATCCCCCTTAGTTTCCTTCACTTCTGTTTCCTTAAATACCACTTCCTTACTTTCATATCCAATACTCTCCAAAAAAAAAGTATTACATTCTTCCTCTGTCCTCTTATCATTTTTTTTCCTTTACTTCTTCCTTTAATGATTTTAAAACTTCTCTTTCTTCTTCATTCAGATCTTTTCTTATTATAATATTTTCCATCCCCGCCTCTTTGCTTAATTTCCAGGTCACTTTAAGTATCTCATTTATTACACTTTCTGATGTAAACTTGAATCTCATTGGTCTTGTTTCCCCTTTCTTATAAGGCCCTATCCTCCTTACTTCCTCAATTTCTTTTACCCACTTGTCTCCTTCGTGGTCAATCTTGCCTAATATTCCTCTCACCAGGTTCCTGTCTCTCTCGAGTCTTACGAACCTAACCTTTTCTTCCTCTTCCCTGTTTCCAAATATTACTACACATCTGTTCCTTTCTACAGTTTCTCTCACTATTTTCTCTTTTTTCTTCAGTATTTTCACTACATTTTCTTCCATTTTTTTCTTGTTCATTTCCCTTTCTTCCTGGATGATCTCTCTTAAGCTGACCACTTCTTTCTGTTCTTCTTCTACGTGTGCCCACTTTGCCTTATGCTCTTCTAATACATTACTCACCTTCTCCGTTTTATTAGTACTCTCTTCTAGTTTCCTCCTCATTTCAACATTTTCCCGCTTCAAATTTCTAATCTCTTCATTCGCTGTTTCATTGGATTGGATCAGACTCTGTATGGTAGTATCCGTATTTTCAGACACATCCTTTATCACTAGATTCTCTACTTTCTTTTCAAGTTCAATAATCCTCATAATTAATGTTTTAACCAGGTCCATGACATTGGTATTTGTATCAAATCCTTGAAATTCGAGTCCCTCATTGTTTACATTTTCGGCCATGTTTGATGTTGATTAAGTACTAAAACAGCTGTTACCGAAAAAAACTACAAACATTCATGTATACTCTAGCCAATAAATCTTTACATTTTTGGTAGTCTATTAACTTTCATTATTTTAAATTTAAGACAAGACCTTAGGAGACAGGACAGACAAAATTCCTGAAACTGCTTAAGGTTAGCAGCGATGGCTGGGACGTCTGCTCTCTCCGGCTGTTCGTGTGAGTGTGTGTGTGTGTGTGTGTGTGTGTGTGTGTGTATTTACCTAATTGTATTTACCTACTTGTGATATACAGGAAATGAGCTATGCTCTTGGGGTCCCATCTCTTTTTCTCATTAAGTCAGATTTTGCTTTGAACTCGTTTACATTTTTAGACTGGATGATCTCTTTGTCCAGGCTGTTCCACAGGTCTGTGCATCTATATGGAAAGCTGTATTTTTTGATATCCTTCAAACAACTTGGGTTTTTCAGTTTCATTCCATGCCCTCTTGTTACTCTCCCATCCCATACAAACAGATCATTTTTATCAATTTTATCTAGTCTCATCATGGCCCTGAACACTGCAATCATGTTGCCTCTTTCTCTCCTTTCTTTTAGTGTTGGCAGGTCCAGCTTTTCCAGCCTCTTTCCGTAAGACAGATCTGCCAAGCTGGGGACCATCTTGGTTGCTGTTCTTTGTATTCTCTCGATCTTATTTATGTCTTTCTTCTTGTGTGGGGACCACACTACTGCCACATATTCCAGCCTGGGGCGGATCGTGGCCACTATCAATTTTTTCATCATTTCCTCATCCATGTAATGGAATGCCACTGGTATGTTAGTCAAGAGATTGTACGTCTTTGTAACTATCTTGTTAATGTGTTTTTCCAGTGACAAACTATCCTGGACCAGCACTCCCAAATCTTTCTCTTCTCTCACTTTCTTGATTGGTTCATTACCCATCATATAATTCGGTGATGGCTTCTTGATACTCTTACCCATTTCCAATATCTTACATTTTTTTGCATTAAATTTCATTTCCCACATCTGGCTCCAACCTTGGATCCTGTTCAGGTCTTCCTGCAGCATTTTACAGTCTTCCTCGACTTCTATTCTCCTCAAGATCTTTGCATCATCAGCAAACAGACTTGCGTAACTGTTCACTCCATCTACCATATCATTTACGTAAATCAGGAACATTACTGGCGCTAACACCGAGCCCTGTGGGACTCCACTTGTTACTTCCCTCCATCCGAACATCCTGTCCTTTATTGCTGTCCTCATTTGTCTGTCTCTCAAGAAGTCACGCATCCACTCCAGGACGTTTCCCTTCAGTCCTCCTATGTGTTCCAATTTGCACATTAGTCGCTTGTGGGGTACCTTATCAAAGGCTTTCTCCAGATCTAGATACACACAATCCACCCAGCTGTCTCTCCTGTAACATGTCAATCACTCTTGAGTAAAAGCTCAACAAGTGGGAAACACATGACCTTCCACTTCTGAATTCAAACTGGCTCCCAGCCAATATGTTCGTCTCCGCCAGATATTCTATCCATCTGTCTTTCAGGGTTCTCTCGCACAATTTTGCAGCTACGCTGGTCAGGGACACTGGTCTATAATTCAGGGGTTCTTCCTTGTTTCCTCCCTTATAAATTGGTACCACATTGCCCCTCTTCCATTCCTGAGGCACTTTCCCTTCTTCCAGAGAACACACAGTTAAATCGTGAATCTTATCTGCCAGTTGTTCTCTGCATTCTTTCAGTACCCAGGTAGAGATTCCATCCGGTCCTAGGGCTTTCCTTACATCTTGAGTTTCCAGTACTTTATACACTTCCTGCACTTCCATTTTTATGTCTTTTATCACTACATTTCTAGTCACATCCTCCCCATCCACAAAGTCCCTATCTTTAGTGAAAGCCGATTGGAAACATTTATTATTTCAGCTTGCATTGCCGCGTCTTTATAGACCTGTCCTTCTACTTTCAGTTGGGTGATTCCTTCCTATTGGTTCAATTTGCCATTAACAAATGTATAAAACAATTTGGGTTCTTCCTTACATTTGTCAGTTATACCTTTTTCAAAGTTTCTTCCTCTTTGCATATTCTTGTATATATGTGTGTGTGTGTTTGTGTGTGTGTATGTGTGTATGTATTTACCTAATTTTATTTACCTAATTGTATTTACCTAATTGTGATATACAGAAAATGAGCTATGCTTGTGGGGTCCTGTCTCTGTTTCTCAGTAAGTCAGATTTTGCTTTAAACTCATTTAAGTTTTTAGACTGGACGATCTCTTTGTTCAGGGTATTCCACAGGTCTATGCATCTGTGAGGAAAACTATATTTCTTGATATCCTTCAAGCAGCTTGGCTTCTTCGGTTTCATTCTGTGTCCTGTTGTTACTCTTGTATCCCATACAAACAGATCTCTGTCAGTTTTATCTATTCTACACCCATCATGACCCTGAACACTGCAATCATTTTGTCCCTCTCTTTCCTTTCCTCTAAGGAAGGCAAATCTAGCTTTCCAGCCTCTCTCTGTACGACAAATCTACCAGACTGGCGACCATCTTGGTTGCTGTTCTTTGTATTCTTTCAATTTTGTTTATATCTTTCTTTTTGTGTGGGAACCACACTACTGCTGCATATTCTAACCTGGGGCAGATCATGGCCACTATCACTTTTTTCATCAGCTCCTCATCCATGTAATGAAATGCTACTCTTATTTAGTCAAGAGTTTATACGTCTCTCTAACTGTCTTGTTAATGTGTTAATCAGGTGACAAATTATCCTGGACCAGCACTCCCAAATCTTTCTCTTCTCTTGCTTTTGTGATTGGTTCATTACCCATCATATAATTCAATGATGGCCTCTTGGTACTTTTACCCATTTCCAATATTTTACATTTTTTGCGTTGAGTTTCATTTCCCACATCCTGCTTCAATCATGTACCCTATCCAGATCCTCCTGCTGCATTTTACAGTCTTCTTCAGCTTCTACTTTCCTCAAGATCTTTGCATCATCAGCAGACAGACTTGCTTAACCATTCATTCAATCTACCAAATCATTTCCATAAATCAGCAACATTACTGGCGCAAACACTGAGCCCTGTGGGACTCTACTTGTTACTTCCCTCCATCTAGACATCCTGTCCTTTATTACTGTCCTCATTTGTCTGTCTCTCAAAAAGTATGTCATCCACTCCAGGAAGTTTCCCTTCAGTCCTCCTATATGCTCCAATTTTCACAATAGTCGCTTATGGGATACCTTGTCGAAGGCCTTCTCGAAATCTAAATACAGTACACACAATCCACCCAACCATCTCTTTCCTGTAGCACATCAGTCGCTCTTGAGTGTGTGTGTGTACTTCAATCACTCTTGAGTGTGTGTGTGTGTGTGTGTGTGTGTGTGTGTGTGTGTGTGTGTGTGTGTTGCTATGCTAATCAGTGTTTCCCACGTTTCCATTCTTTTACCGAACAAAATTTGTTAAATTAACATAACATTCTGCCAGTTATTGTACAGAGTCCGTAACTTCTTCGCTGATGAGTAGTTAGCTATAATTTATAAGAGTCATGTGCGCTCTCAGCTTGAATATTGCTCACCCTTGTGGAATGGTTGTGGAGAGGTTGCATTAAGACAACTAGACAAAATTCAGAACAAAGCTGTTAGAATCATTAACAACCCTGTCATTACATATAAACTACCTCCCCTGCAAGTAAGAAGGAATGTTGCCTCCCTTGCATTATTTTACAGATATTTTTTTGGCAAATGCTCAGATGAAGTTGCGTCCATGGTGCCACCTCTCCATGCCTTCCCTCGTGCTACACTGGCATCTGGTAGCGCTCATGGCTGGAATGTCACTCAGCCATAATTTGCAGAACTTCTGCCTGTCAGAATTCTTTCATTCCCCACACTGCATCTCTCTGGAACTCGCATCCCCAGAGTTGTTTCCCTCCAAATTTCAACCCACAACTGTTCAACTCTAACTGTTACAGATATTTTATGAACAGAGGACACCAGTAATCTGGTGTATGGATTATTTTTTTTTACTCATTTGTTTTTCCTTCCTCTGTTCTTTTATTTATAAGAAAAAAAAAAAGTTCAAGGTGGTCATAAAAACCGAAATTCATTAAAAGAGGGTTTTGTATATTGAGTGTTTACTGTATATTCAGTATATATATATATAGAGAGAGAGAGAGAGAGAGAGAGAGAGAGAGAGAGAGAGAGAGAGATAGACAGACATAGATATATACAGTATGTATATACATATATATATATAGATAGACAGACAGATATATACAGTATATATATATATATATATATATATATATATATATATATATATATTTATATATATATATATATATATATATATATATATATATATATATATATATATACTGTATATTATTTTTAATGATGGGGAGGGGGAGGTAATGACACTTACTGTATTCCTTGTACTAGAGTACAGGTACATATTACATTTGCTTTTACAGCATGTAGCAGTACTGGAGAACATGCTGCAGGACTGGTTGCTGGGAGACCACCTACTACTGGTGGGTAATCAGGGTGTTGGCAAGAATAAGCTGGCTGACCGATTCTTGTACCTCCTTTCTCGACCACGCGAGTACATTCAGCTACATAGGTCAGTTCATAGGCTTCTCAAAGTGCTTTATAGAAGAGAGGTGAGAGAGACTTCATGTAGAGATAAAAAGTTAGTATAACAAAGGAAAGTAGCTACTGATATACAGTAGCAGACAACCTGATGGTCTTGCAATACTCTGCTTTGAATGGCAGTCATCTGTAGTACTGAATTCCATTAAATTGTTAGAAGTGAATAACAGGGTTGGAAATGAATATGTTAAATAAAACTGTTGATTTTTACACTTGTACAGTAAAAGATTTCTTTATCATCATTAACCTTCTGAACATATTTTCCACAAATACAGTATTTAGAATCAGTAGGTCAAAGAGAAGGTGGAGAGGTATGGTGGATGAGTGTATGAGGAAGAGAGGTATGGAAGTTGGTGAGGCTTGGGGACTGACAGGAGATTGAGCTGGCTGGATGAATGTTGTGTGAAGAAGTGCATGATCAGGGATTTGGAGCCCCTTTTTAACATGACAGCATTCAGATTGACTTTGTCGGATATGTTTATTTGAAGCTACAGAATGTGGTGAAAGTTATTTGACATATCAGGTAGAGCCAGGATTCTGGAAGCTTGAATGATGAGTGAGTGTAAGTTTGGCCTGGTGGATTGGGCAGACTTGGGCTATCTGAACATTGCTACTCCTCACCCTGTCCTAGGGTGGGAAAGGAGGTCCGGATGATGCCTGTGATACTCAGAGGTAGGAAAAGGACAGTATAAAACTAGAGAAATGTATCATCAGAATGTCCAGTGAAATGGACCATTCATCTAATCACTTGTTATTAAAATCTTCAAGATCCTTGTCTCAGCCCCACAGGCATAAGTCTTACACATAGATATCACATCATCTTTGGGGTAGCAGTATTAGTATTATAGTAGTATTTGTAGTTGTGCCAACAGCCATACCACATTGAGTACACCGCTTCCCATTCGATCAGCGAAGTTAAGCAACGTTAGGTCTGGTTAGTACTTGGATGGGTGACCGCCTGGGAACACCAGATGCTGTTGGCATCCCTATGTGTCAAGTGGGGTTGGTGGAGGATTAGTGCCCCTCCCTGTAAAACAATTAACTCTAAGCCCTTGTCCACCCCGTCTGGGATACATGGCATCTGGCAATGAATGAATGAATGAAAATTTTTAGTTGTAGTCCCATGTTTATCCGCCTATAAACCCAGTGGATTGCTGACAAAGTTATCCTCCTCCTGCAGTCCACTATCCTCCTTTTGGGGGATGGGGAGAGAGTTGAGGAGGCAGTGGAGGCACTTGGTTATACATGTATTTGTGCCATCTCTTGAGGGCATTGCTCTCCAGGACCCATCATTTGGACAGAATTGTTTTGCAACATTTGGTATGTGCATCTCTGTACATACTTTATTAACCATTTCTTTCTTTCCTCACCCTTTTTACATCAACATCCATACCTCATTTTCTAATATATTCACTTAACCATATCAAGGCATATTCTTCTTGGCCATCTTCACCACCTCACACCTTCATATTCTCTTATATACTGTATTCACATATATCTACCATTTTAAATACCCAAGTCTTATCCATTCACAGTGACTATGCTGTTTAAGGACACATAACTTTTAATTATTAGACATTCTTACTTTGCTCGTTCATATGATAGAACTGAGGTAGCCTTTTATGGTTGTATCTATGTTAATGCCATTAGTGTTTTTTTCTTTTTCTTTCTTTTTCCTGATCAAAGCATCTGGTGGTAACAAAGAAAAAAAATTGAAATAACATTATGGTAGTGAAGATGTTAACTGAGACAGTATCTAACCCATTAACTACAGAGTCTCTTTGTAGGTGAATAGTCTGTCATATCATCTAGCAGTACCAAGAATAATCTAAAAAGTCATAATGCAGAAGAGGTTACCAGTAACTCCATTAGTTTGTATTTTCATTGTTCTGGTTATGGCCATTAGCCAGAGTGACCTGTGAAAGATGTCAGTGTACTAAGGGAGTAATAGGAAAAGCTTTTATAAAGCATTTCATCAATAGATGTTTCTCTTATTTGAGAAAAAAAAGAAGGAAGAAAAATTAAAGAAAAAAAGTCTTCAGACAATAATATAAATTATTGAGAAAGACAGAATAGGGAGTGTAAAGTCACCCGTAGGCAGAAGGACAAGGAAGGAATGAAGGAAAGAAAGAGAGAAGAAGATGGAAGGAAAGAAGGATGGAGGAGTGGAAAGGGTGTCTGCCCATTCCTTTCCTCCATCCTTCTTTCCTTCCATCCTCTTCTGTCTTTCTTTCCTTTATTCTTTCCTCGTCCTTCTGCCTACGGGTGACTTTACACTCCCTCTTCTGTCTTTCTTTCCTTCATTCTTTCCTCTTCTTCCTGTGGGTGACTCTACACTGAGTGACAAGCCAAATGGTTTCCTGTACACCAGGAAACCATTTACTGTGCTGGGTGGTAACCATATAACCAGATTTTGGTGCCTGGTGGGTTAGTGGGTATTACGACACTCCAGTCAGATTGAGCTGGTGAAGGTTTATATCCAAGGGATGGTTGGGGTTTATTGCTTACATAATGCCACTCAGGGATGAGTGAGGCTGGTCACTCTCATCTTAAATGTCAGGACCAACTTGCCTAGCCCCGGGCTTCTACGTTCCTTGTGGGGCAACGTAGGTTTGGATGATGGATGGATGGATGGTATTCATTCATTCATTCATTCATTCATCATCTCAGAGTCCCCGGGGGGGGGGACCATAAATGCCCCCATCTTCCGCCCCTCTCCTGGTGATGACTCGAGCTGCCTGAAACCACTGTCTGACTTACTTCTTCATTTCTGCAACATTCGTGGCCTTTCCTCCAACTTTCGCTCTGTTGAGCACCACCTTTCCTCCTCTAAACCTCACCTTCTTTTCCTAACTGAGATTCAGCTGTCTGAGGCAACTGATAGCAAACACTTTTTTGTATCATCCTACTTTCTCTATACTCATTTCAAAGCCAAAGGTGGCTGTTGTGTATATGTACACAAAGACTTATCTTCCTCTTGTGTTCCTGAACTCAATTCTTCTGAATTCTGTACACTCTGGCTTCGGCTTTCCTGTCATTCTCTGACTAAATATATTTGTGCTGTTTACGTATCTCCTAATTCTACTGACTATCAAAAATTCTTTGACTATCTTACTTCTACGATGGAACACATTCTATCCATTTCTCCTTTCTCTGGAACCTCCATTCTAGGAGATTTCAATGTTCACCACCACCTTTGGCACTCCTCTTCTTTCACTGATCCACCTGGTGAACAAGCCTACACCTTTTCTATCCTTAATGACCTAGAGCAGCTTGTACAGCACCCTACCTGTAACCCTGACCACCTTGGAGAGAGCTCCAACATAGTTGACCTCTTCCTTATAACTAATCCTTATGCTTACACTGTTAATCTTTTCTCTCCGTTGGGCTCCTCCAATCACGACCTTATCAATTTAACCTGTCCTGTTGTTCCAGTATGGCCTGTGGACCCTCCAAAGAAATGTTGTCAGTGGCACTTTGGAGCTGCAGATTGGGAGGCCCTCAGGCAGTACTTCTTTGATTTTCCCTGGAATGATTGTTGCTTCCAAGGCCGGGAGCCATCTGAGTGTGCCTTGCGCATCATGGAGGTTATTCTCTTGGGCATGGAAGCATACATTCCTTTCTCATATCCTTTGACTAATGCAAGAAAGCCTTGGTTTAATCACACTTGTTCTAATGCTGTCCACAACAAGGAGAGGGCCTCTAAAAGGTACTGGAACCAACCCACCCCTGAATCACATCTTTTATATACGTTTCTACCCGGAATCATGCTAAGTCTGCTCTTCGCTCTGCTAAAAATAGTTTCATTCGTACTAAATGCTCTCAACTCTCCAACTCGAATTCTTCCCGCTCCTTCTGGCATCTTGCCAAAAACCTTTCTGACAACTTTACCTCATCATCCTTCCCTCCTCTTTTCTACTCTGATGGCTCTGTAGCTATTTCTCTTACTGATAAAGCAGATCTCTTTGCTCAGACTTTCTCCTCCAATCCCACCTTAGACGATTCCAGTGCTGTTCCTCCATCGCTTCCCCCCCTCTGACTTCCACATGACTGGCATTAAAATTTCTTCAGCTGATGTATATTCTGTCATCACAGGCCTCAATACTAATAAGGCATATGGGCCTGATGGAGTCCCTTCTGTTGTTCTCAAGAACTGTGCTTCTGTACTTACGCCCTGCCTAGGCTATCAATTTGTACCTTTCCTTCTTGCTGGAAGTTTGCTCTCATTCAGCCAGTCCCAAAGAAGGGTGACCATTCCCAACCCTCTAACTATCGTCCAATTGCTTTAACATCCTGTATCTCAAAAGTTTTGGAGTCAGTTCTTAATAGAGAAATTTCAAAGCGTCTGTCCTATCACAACCTTCTTTCTGATTGTCAGTATGGGTTCCGTCAGGGATGCACCACTGGCAATCTTCTCACCGTTTAGACTCCTGGTCGTCCTTCTTCCGGGACTTTGGTGAAAGCCTTGCCATTGCACTTGACATCTCAAAGGCTTTCGATCGAGTCTGGCATAAATCTTTAATTTCCAAACTGCCCTCTTATGGTTTCTATCCTTCTATCTGAGCCTTCATTTCTAGCTTCCCCTCTGGTCGTTCTATAGCCGCTATTGTAGATGGCCATTGTTCTTCTCCTAGATCTGTCAACAGTGGTGTTCCTCAGGGCTCTCTCCTATCACCAACTCTCTTCCTTTTATTCATCAATGACCTTCTAAGCTGTACATCTAACCCTATCCACTCATACACTAATGATTCCACCCTTCTCCTTTCAGTTCAGTTCCTGCAATGCCCATCTCTGCAGTTACTTCAACAAACAAGGGATGAGGCTATGGCACACCTAATGTCCAACTTGGCTTGTATCTCTGACTGGGGTAAAAATAATTTGGTTGTTTTTAATGCATCAGAGACTCAGTTTTTACACTTATCAACCCAACAAAATCTTCCTCAGGTATACCCACTAATGTTTAATAATATTCAGCTTAGTCCTGCATCATCCTTGAACATGCCTGGGGTTGCATTTACTCAGGACTTATCCTGGAAAGATCATATTACATCTCTTGTAAAATCTACTTCCAAGAAATTGGGTGTGCTAAGCCGACTCCACTCTTTCTTTACCCCTGCACAACTGTTGACTCTGTACATGGGTTTTATCCGCCCCTTTGTGGAGTACAACTCTTATGTGTGGGGAGGCTTCCCACATACAGCTCTTCTCAATAGGGTGGAGTCAGGGGCATTTCGTCTTATTAACTCTCCCCCTCTTACTGACTCCCTTCAACCTCTGTCTCTTCGCCGCACTGTTGCATCTTTATCTCTTTTCTGTTGCTGCTTCAATGGTCACTGCTCCTCTGAACTGTCTGCATGCATTCATCCACCTCTACGATGCACCCGTCAAGCAGCAAACTCTCATCCTTTTTCTGTCCAACTCTCCAATGCAAGAATTAACCGTTACTCCCAGTCCTTCATTTATGCAACAGGTTAACTCTGGAACTGTCTCCCTCTGTCTGTATTTCCTGCTTCCTATGATCTCCAGTCTTTCAGATGCAGTGTGTCCAGTCATCTCAAAATGATCGAGTCTTGAATTTGGCTCTCTCTTGTATTTTGTTTTTCTCTTGCAAGGAGCAGTAATTGCGGGCTTGTAGCCTTTGGTTCCTTCTTCCTCGCATAAAAAAAAATAAAAATGTAATCCTTTTTTGCCCCATGAGGAGCATTGAAGCCCGGGGCTAAACAAGTTGATTCTGACATTTAAGATGAGAGTGACCAACCTCACTCATCCCTGAGTGGCATTACATGAGCAATAAACCCCAACCATCCATTAGATAAAAACCTGCACCAGCTCAATCCAATCGGGGTGCCTTAATTACCCACGTTACTACTAGGTGCCATAATTTGGCTATATGGTTACCACCCAGCATAGTAAATGGTTTCCTGGTGTGCAGGAAACCATTTGGCTTGTCACTCAGTGTAGAGTCAATGAAAAATGTACTAATATATCCAGCTATAGGACACTTGGTGGTCTAATGCATAAAGTTACTCCAAATAAACCTACAGTAATCAAGTAGAGTTCAGTTATAATGGTGGCTTACGTGATAGCTACTGTTAGGTGAGTGGTTGGCCATCTCTCCTTAACCTGCCCCGTCCCGAAGACGTGAATTCACGTCCTCACATGATGTGCACTCATATCCTGGAGACATAAATTAACGCAGCAACATTGCAAGGTCCCTAATTTGCATAATTTTCAATTTTCGTGAGTGATTTCGCGAGTGATTTTTGGCACGTATACACGGGACACCTTCCTTTATTCCTCTACAAGATGCCAAGCAGGGACAATGCCTTACACTGCATAACCTCCCCCCCCCCTGCACGCCATTGTCTCGGCAATTCACCTGTTACCAGTGACCTGGCCAATAAAGACATTCAGGGCCAGAGTGATTCCCCAATCGATGACAATGTGGAGGACAAAGTTTACATAGCATTAGAGGAAGAAACAGTCAGAAATGATGATCAGGTAATGTGGGAAAAAAAGGTCATGAATGGTGATGAGTTAGTGAGTGAAACAGTGCTTATAATGCTTATATTACTGTTTGAAAACCAATATACTCTTGTACTATATATAAATTCGAACCAGGTAAATAAATAAATACTGTTTATGAGTGGATAAAATAGTTACCCTCCCATAGAACTCGTTTTCTTTGGTGCCAGCCCGTTAGAAAACCCAGTCAGGTAAGGAGGTACTCGTACCTGGATCGAGTATTTTAAACCTCAGGTGAGCGATTTCTCTATGAAATTTCAATGTTTCTCACCAAAAGCGAATTTTTGAGCCTAAAAAAAAAAGGTCCAAAAATGTCGGGACTGGGCCGTACCACTGCCCAGAAAACGTCGGGATGGGGCGGGTTAAATGTAAGATTGAGTAGCCTAGCCCCAAGTCTCTGTGGCCCTGATGGAGCTATACAGGATTGGAATGGGTGGATTGACACATTCAGAATCAGAATATATAGATTCATTAATTGGTTTATACTTTGGGACTCATGAGGTTCCCATGATGTATGTTGATCACTTGGATCATATACTGTATGTTGTTCTTGTTAATAGCTTCACAACCGATGAAGTTGTTTGCTGTCAAACTCTCTGTTGACTCAGTGCCATTAACAAAACTCTGAACCAGTTTGCCTGATCTTCTTCACCATGATAATTATTTGCATTGTGGATACTTTGGCATACCATTAGAAGTGAGGAGTTTCATGACTGTGCAGGCAATGATATAAAAATATTTTGGCTCCATATCTTTTCCATTCTGTGATATCTTTGTCAACCATATACTGTAACTGAAAAATATTTATTGAAAGATTAGCCTACGAAACCTTTGGTCTGTTTGTTTTTTAACACTACAGTGCAGTTCCCTACATCTGAATTCCAGATTTCAGCGAATAACAGTTTTCCAAATGAATTTTGAATGTCAACTTAGATTTTTTTTTTTTTTTTTTTTTTTTTTTTTTTTTTTTTTTTTTTAATGACTGTATTCATTAGATAAAAAATTTAGTTTCCAGGGTTTTTAGTGCTGTATATTTACAAAGTGCTGCATTAGCCTGCAGTCAGTCAGGCTAGTGCAAGCATGACTTGTTTGAGCCATGAGGTTGACTATCATTTTGATGTTATTCTGTGTCAGTGGACAAGAACTCATCATTGCTTATTGTTGAATTTTCACCTATGAACCATTAAAACCATGATTATGGGACAATTTATAGAATGAATACAGTATATACTGAAAGAAATGCCAAGCAGGTAGATCTGTAAGAGAGGGTAAACAGATTTTTTTTTTTTTAATTCATATTTCCAAAAGCCTCTTTATCCTAGCCATTTTGGAATTTGAGAATTGCACTGTACGTATATTACTATACAGTAACATCCTTGATTAAAGACAATTTTTCAGCTGAAATTTAGCTTATAAAACTTATACATTGTTTCTGTTGACTCTCTCCCACATAACAATCCAGGGACACAACCGTGCAGAGTTTGACAATCCAGCCAGTGGTGCGTGATGGGCGGGTAGGATATGAGGACTCCCCCCTGGTGGTAGCTGTGCGCACTGGCCGGGTTTTAGTAGTGGACGAGGCTGACAAAGCTCCTACACATGTCACCTGCATACTCAAGGTTAAGACACTTGTTTAAAGAACATTTTATTGCCCTTTTCATGTTGTTAATGGAAGGTACTATCAGTACCTGCAGTACATGATCAAAGCTTGTGTTGATTTTCTGTCATTCCCAGAATTGAAATTATCATTCCAGGTCAAGTTTCTCAGGGAATAAACAGTATTCAGGAAATGAACACTGTTCAAGACTGTACTTAAAGCAAGTTTCTATGAGAACATGAACATTATATAATTGTAACATGTAAAAAATCTTCAACAGATACCAAAATAAAATATGCCCAGACCTCCTGTACCTAACCATTACAGACACTGGTTGAAAGTGGAGAGATGCTGCTTTCTGATGGTCGTCGCATTGTTCCTTCAACACACCCACTTGCAAGCTCTGGATCTCCTAATGTCATTGTCTCCCACAATGACTTCCGCATGATCGTGCTTGCCAACCGACCGGGGTTCCCATTCCTTGGCAATGACTTCTTTGGAGCACTAGGTGATTAAAGATTGTAATATACTGTATGGTTATCATATTCACTTTCTATATCAGCAGTAACTAATTTACATACCAGAAAATTGCAAGGCAAAAATTTGCAGATTAATAAGGAAAGGAAAATGAAACAGTCAAGAGACTTTTCACTTTCACCATCAGATATACTTTCTGACATAGTTAAGCTTTGAATGAAGTAGTTTTATTTACCACACATGGTGCAGATCCAGTGTTGAGGAATGACAAATGTAAAATGCACATTTCAGCATCAAAACGTCATTGTTAAGCTACATTAAGCTTAAGTGGGATGCTAATGCATTTGTGATATTGGAATAATTTTACCAAAACATGCCTCTTTTAGCTTCTTCAACTCCATTACTTGGTGTTGATGGGTAGCCTACATGTGATGGTGCTATGTACAGTACAATCCCAGTTAACCGGGCGGCTTGGGGAATTCACCTTCCCGGTTACAGATTTTTCCCGTAGTTCTGATATTCAAATCTATACAAAGGCGATCATTATCACAGCAGTAAGTACAATTCAGGTACTCACCATTCACATCAGGGGGCACACTAAGAGATTCCACCTAAAAAATTGCCTCGTAAACACACACCATGGTCATAATGCACGTGCATGGAATGCCTTGCAGTACCGGTACTGCAAAATGCACAAGTCCATTCTGTTAACTACCGAATAATTTCTTATATGTACTGTACTCATGTGGAAAACTAAAGAAATAAAATCCGGAATATTTATTGGTAAATTATCACGACACCTGTGCCCCCACATCAGCTTTGTTTACGATCCTGGCCCCAACTGACCGCCACCATTCCGCCACTGTTTTGCAAAATTCTGTTAACTACCGAAGTATTCGTTGTATGTACTGTACTCATGAAAGTGGAAAAATAAAGAAATAAAATCTTGAACATTTATTGCTGAACTGATGTTAAGACTGCACTGTAGAATTATCACACCTGTGCCCCCAAACAAGCTTTTGTTTACGGTCCCAGCCCCGACTAACCTCCATCATTCCCCCTTCACCTGCCACCAATCAGCTGTTTTGCACAAAATAAAATACATGATGTACTTATGAAGTGCAAGCATATATATATATATTTTTTCTTCCAACAAAGTAAACCTTCATTCCTACTAACATTTTTTTTTTTTTTCATCTCTGCCAGCACACATGCGTTCTAAGATGAATTTATGTGGTGCAAGTTAGAGTCGGTCCGTTAGGAAGAAAAACACTGGCGTTTGCTGATTTGCTCTCTCCCGAGATGTCTGGCTTACAAATTCCATGCCTGTCTTTGAAACGATTTAACCATCCAACACTGAAATCACATTCGACTTCTGTATTCATTTTATTGTGAAACTCTCTTGCTTTTTCTTGGATAAGAGGACCAGAAATAGGTGCTCCCCTAGATCTTTCTAAGCAAAACCACTCGAACGATGAAGAGTATGCCTTTTTTCAATGGTCTTACTTGTCTCGCTTTTCATGAAAAATTCATTGAGCTTGGATGCTTGGGTCTTGATATAAATCGTTGGATTTCCTACATTATATTCGGTCATCAGTGTTTTATAATGTTTTGCCTTTTTCAAGTCTATTGCATATGTCCAGCTTCTGTTTCAAGGTAGGCACGACACGTTTACGTTTAGTTTGCCCTTTAGGCATTTTGGAATGTTGAAATTACTGTCCATCAGAGCAACACAACAGCAAGAGAGCTTGTTTACTGTCTGGTGGTAAAAAGCAGACTGGTGATTTGTGGAAATTGTGGAGGGTGTGGAGGATGACTGAATTCAAGTAGGGGAAAGAGGGAGGAGGAGGGGTGGTTAAGAGGATTTACCAGGGATTTACATTAGCCAGAAATGCCTTCACCTCGCTTAGTCCGACTTCACCCAGCCTCGCGTGTCATGATAAAATGGTGGTTTGGCGGTCCATTCAAAATGGCGCACAGTTATAACTTACTGATGTTTTTACCAGCCCTTGAATTTTCCCGTTTTTCTGAGTATTTCGTTTGTCTGGATACCGGATAGCAGGGATTTATGGGTGCAGCAGCTACAACATCCACCCAGAAGCCAAACTGTTCCATATAACCTTGCACCTTGCTGTGGGAAGGATACTGGTCTGACCCTGGTGAAGTACTGTCTACCACAAGGGAGCATTGCCTCCCTACTCAGTGTATGTAATGTTCTGTACCTGTAGGATGGCCCCATAGAAGCAGTTGCTTACCAGTGGTTGACAGATCTGCTTGGCCAGACAGACTAGAGTTAAGCAGCAACAACAACAACACCAGCATTTTATTAAAAAGTTTAGTTTAGGAGTTTTACCAAAACATGTTAACTACATGTTAAATAACATCGTACTGTAAAGCATTTTCATCTGTGTGGGTCTCAAACCCACTAAACCTCTCACAGTGTAGTGCTACTTACATATTCCATCACTGTCATCACTCTTTTTCTGTGTCCACCCTTCTCTCTTTATACTTCTCCCTTTCCTTCCTGTCTGTTTTTATTACTCTTCATTTCATCTCAGGTGGCCCTACAGGGCCTACACTGAATGGCAAACCTTAATAGTTTCCTGGGAAACCATTTACAACACTGGGTGGTAATTATATACTGTAACCAAACAACAAGGTGATGTGGGGCCTACTATGGTGCCCCTTTTAACTGGGTGGAGAGATGCAAATGTGGCATCCATCCAGGAACCAAACTTTCGCACTCTTCCCCACGCCTCACTGTGGCGAGGTGCTATCAACCACAAGGGAATGTAGGTTCACTGCACAGGACATCCCTACAAGGGCAGTTGTTTGCAGTTCATTTGTCTGCTAGGGTAGACAGACCAGGGTTAATCACCAGCAGCAGCAACCAAATATCTATATTTTCCTCTTCAGCCATTTCATTTTGCCCCCAGAGAGCATACTGAGTTGGGAGCAATAATATTTCAACATAGGTGCCTCCAAATGCTTTTTGCCTGTTGTCACACTTTGAGGAATCCTATTCATAGCTGTGGCTGTTGTACAGCATTTACTTATGGTCACAGTTTAGAGGAAGACTGTTCTTGATGCAGCTGTGATACAATTATTACTTATAGTCAGACTTTTTAAGGCAACCTGTTACCTGTACTAGTAACAGTAGTACTTACCCAGTCACAGTTCATAGTGAAAATTGTTTTTATTTTCAACCACACCTACAGTTTAATATATATATTTTTAACCTCACTCTTTAGCCTGTTTGAAGAGCACTAAAACCAGCCCCCAAAGTCCAAGTTGCCACAGACCCCCATGGTAGGATTGAGTAGTAAAGGAAGAAGATGTGTGAGTAAGCTGGGGTTGAAATATTTCAGGCAGGGTATCTTCATAACATGCTTTTGCATGAAACTTGAATGAAACAGTAGATAGTCGCATTTATTGGCTTTTGACCAAATGTTCCATGCTGGGGGTGATGCATGACTTGGCCATATTTAGTACAGAACAATCCTGGATACCTGGCACCCAAATAACTAGGATTATCAGACAACCGGGAAAATATACGGACAGGCAAATATTTAAATAAAAATATAAGTGTGCGCCACTGTAAATGCCTGCCCTTGCATGGAAAAATCACATGTCATGTGAGACTGGGTGAAGTTAGGCAGTGTGAAGTGACAGCATTTCTGGTCAAGGTCATTTCCTAATTAATCCTCTTCCCAGTCCTCCTCTCCCCTCTTTCCCCTCCTCCAATTCAGCCACAGTCACCAGTCGGCTTACCACCACCAGTCAGCAATATGCACTCTCATTGTTGTGTTGCGATAGACGGTGATTTCCACACTACGTAATGCCTAAAGTGCAAACTAATCTCAAGTGCATTGTGTTCACCTTCAAATAGAAGCTGTTCATATGCAGTAGACTTGAAAATGATTAATATTATAAGATAGTGACAACAGAATTTAATGTACAAAATCCCATAATTTATTACCGGTATATCAGGCCCAAGGAATTTTTTGTGAAAAGCAATATGAATAAATCCATTGGAAAAAAAGGCATACTCATCATCATCATCATCATCATCATCATCTGGACCTCCTGTCCCACCCTAGGGCAAAGTGAGGAGTAGCAATGTCCAGACAGCCCAAATTTGCCCAGTCCAGTGGGCCACGCATCCATTCACTCGTCATTCAAACCCCCAGAATCCTGGCTCTATTGGATATCCCAAAACATTCACCACGATCTGTAGCTTCACGTAAATGTATCCGATTAAGTCAATCTGAATGCTGCCACATTAAAAGGGGTGCCAAATCCCTGATCATGTGCTTCTCCTCACAACATTCATCCAGCCAGCTTGATCTCTTGTTAGTTCCCTAACCTCACCGACTTCCAAACCTCTCTTCCTCACACACTCATCCACCATATCTCTCCACCCTCTTCTTGGCCTACCTTGCCTCTTCCCTCCTCCATATTCACTCAGATATACCTTTTTCACCACTCTGTTGTTATCCATTCTCTCCACATGACCATACCATCTCAGTACACTCTCTTCGATTCTGGTGTCCATCGACTTCCTCACTCCACATTTTTCACAAATCACATTATTTTGCATCCTGTCCACATCTGTACTCCTCATACATTTCTCAGCAGTCCCATCTCCACTGCTCTTACTCTTGACTTTTCATTTTCATGCCACACCATAGTCTCACATCCATATGTTACAGTTAGCACTAACACTCCTTCATGTAAGCTTAGTGCAGCTGCAACACTCAAGCCTCTGTTTCTTATCAAGACCTTCGTTGCACCAGCTACTTTTCTTCCTTGTGTCACTCTACTTTCAACTTCTTTTGCATATTTTCCTCTCTTTTTCTATCATTGTACTCAGGTATTTGAACGCTCTCACCAATCCCAGTCTTTCTCCATTCACTATAACATCGCACTGGGAGTCACCTTCTCTCTCATTAACCATCATTTTACTCTCTTCTACATTTACTTTCAAGACACAACGCTCACAGACATTGGCAAAACTCTGCACTAGTCTACCAAGCTCTTGTCCGGTACTTGCAAGCAGTACTGCATCATCAGCATACAACAAATTTGAGATATTCCATCCATCACCTTTCATTACCAATGCCATCCCTCTTTCCATTACTCATATTTTTACTTCTCTCATCACCCCATCCATATATATATTGAACAACCATGGGGACATCACACAACCTTGTCACACGCCCACACCAATCGTGAACCATTCACTTAGATGCCCATTAACCCTTACACATGCTTCACTACCATCATAAAAACTCTTGATGGCACCTAGCAGCTTTCCATCTACACCGTACATGTGCAAAACTTTCCACAATCCTTCTCTTTCCACTTTGTCATATGCTTTTTCCAGATCCATGAATGCCATAAACACCTTATGGTCCTTCTCACAAGCCATCTCTGCTATCTGTCTTACTGCAAATATTTGATCCACACATCCTTTGCCACTCCTAAGGCCACCCTGTTCATCACTCACTAGGACATCTGATATCTCTCTTACTTTCTCTGTAATGTCTGGTACTGGTGCGGTTTTCTACCTAACCTATATAAGTAAGAAAAGGGATCTGTGCTTTGTTTTGTTGATTTGGAGAAGGCCTTTGACAGAGTCCCTAGAGAGGTGGTGAAGTGGGCAATGAAAAAACTTGGGATCCAGGAGTGGCTGGTTATGGTGGTTACAGCTATGTATGTGGGTGCTCACACATAGGTACAGGTGAATGGAGTTTTGAGTGATGAGTTTTCTGTGAATGTTGGTGTGCATCAGGGGTCAGTCTTGAGCCACCAATTGTTTATCATGGTACTTGAAATCCTCGCACATGGCTTCAGAAATGGACTTAGGTGGGAGATGTTGTATGATGATAATCTGATAATGATTGCAGTGAATGATAGGGAGATGGAGGAAGTGGAGAGATAGTTTGGGGCACAAGGGCTTGAGAGTAAATGAAGATAAAACAAAAGTGATGGTATGTAGGAATGGTGGTGGAACTGCCAGAGAAGAGGGAGAGTGGCCATGTGTGATTTGCCATGAGGGTGTGGGAAGTAACTGCATCTTGTGCAGTGTTTGTGATAAGGGAGGACATGGCGGCTCAGTGGTAGAGCACCTGACTTGAGACCAAAGAGTCATGAGGTCACGCCGCGCCTGGGTAAGCTGCCATGCCAGGAGAGGTGGCACTTTCCCACAACCTAACTGGTTGTAGCAGCCGTGGCTCAGTGGGTTAGGGCACTCTGACCGTCGGGTTGAAGGTTCGATTCCATCCAAGGGTCATTGGTAGACATCAGGGAGGGCATCTGATTGTAAAGTGCTACACACTCCAAAACCAAAGCCCTCTGCCCAGGGGCAATGCCTCAGCCCCTATCGAAAAAAGGGGACACAGCATAAAAGTGGAGAAAAAAAAAAATCATCATAATCATCATCCCGACCTCCTTTCCCACCCTAGGGTAGGGTGAGGAGTTGCAATGTCAGACAGTCCGGATTTGCCCAATCCAATGGGCCACGCTTCCATTGACTCACCATTCAATCCCCTGGAATCCTGGCTCTGTCTGATATATAATAATAATAATAATAATAATAATAGTACAGTAATAAACAAGAGATTTAGACTGCAAGATTAGAGGTAGACTGCAAGATAATGGTGATTTCATGTGCTCAGTGTATCGTGGAGAGCAGGTGGAGATTTTAAGGCATGAAAGGATTGATCTTGCTGGTGAGTCTCTTGAGTGTGTGGAAAAGTTTAGTTATTTGGGAGACATGTTATGTGCTGGAGGTGGGGCCGGAGCTAGCTCTGTGGTTAGGGGGAGGATTGGTTGAAAGAAGCTCAGGGAGCTGTTGCCTCTTCTGACATTAAGGGGACTCTCCCTCCATACTGAGGGATCTTTGTATGCAGCATGTGATAGGAGTATAATGTTCTATGGTAGTGAGACCTGGACAGTAAAGGAAGAGGATATTCACAAGCTCAGACATACAGAAATAACGATGATTAGGTGCTTCCCTGCGTGCGAGGCCTAGGGGGGCTAGGTTTATGATGGAAGAGTTGAGGGGTAGGATGGGACTGGAGTGTATTGGTGTTGTGATGAGGAGAGGTAGACTGAGATGGTTTGGGCATGTGGAGAGGATAGGGAATGATAATTGGGTGCAGAAAGTTAATGTTATGGGTAGGGTTGTGAGAAGTAGACTGAAAAAGACCTGGGATGAAGTCGCTGAGCGTGACCTCAGGGATAAGGGACTGACTAGGGAAGCTGCCAGAGATCGAGCAGCAGGGAGAGCCATCATTAGGTGACCGAGGCCGACGCATGCAAGCATGTTGGAGCCGTTAAAAACATCATCATTATCATCATCCAGACCTCCTTTCTCACCCAAGGGCAGGGTGAGAAGTAACAGTGTCCAGACAGCCCAAATTTGCCCAGTCCAATGGGCCACGCTTCCATTTACTCATCATTCAAGCCCCCGGAATCCTGGCTTTATCGGATACGCCAAAAGCATTCACCACATTCTGTAGCTTCACATAATCGTATCCGATAGAGTTAAAAACATAACAAAACAAAATGAAATAAACCAACTTGAACCACCCACGAGTTTGTAGAGTCTTACTGTTCCTTGGCAAGTCAGTTCTATTAAATTTTCATTATTTTATTCATAAAAATATGGAAAAATAAACTAAGGAAATAAATCTTGAGCATTTGTCAATGAACTGATAAATTGGAAAGAAATGTACAGTAGCATTATCACTCATCCCTTACTTTCACATCAGCTGTGTATTCAGCTGCAGTCCACCAGTTCTTCCACACTGACTGCCATCACTCCGCTAATCACTTACCACTCAGCTGCTTTGCAGATAGTAAAATAAATATGTAGGATATGCAAGCACAGGAATTTTGTCCAACACAACAAACCTTCATTTCTGTCAACTAGATTTTGTCTTCTCAGCTAGTGAAATGCATTGAAAGATGAATTTATACTTTAATGCAGGATAAAATCTAGTTCATAGAAATGAAGATTTGTTTTGTTGGACAAAATTGCTGTGCTTGCAGTTATAACATTTTATTACAGTATCTGCAAAACAGCTGAGTGGTGAGTGAGGGGTTTAGTGATGGCAGTCAGGTGAGGAAGAAATGAGTAGGCTGCATCCATTTACTCATACACAGCTGATGTGTAAGCAAGAGAGAAGTACTAATTCTGCTGTACAACGTTTCATTCCAAATCATCAGTTCACCAATAAATGCTCAAGATTGATTTCTTTAGTTTATTTTTCCATTTTTCTTTCATGAACCAAGTAATGAATAATATTTTACGAAATCATACCGTGTTCATTTTGCACATCTGCAAGACACTACAATCACATCTGTTACGTCAGTGGGGTGTGTTTAGAAGGAGGTAATGTTTCAAATGGAATCTGTTAATGTGGCCATGGATATGAATGGTGAGTATTGTATATAATGCAGTGATATAGCCTATGTATAGGAGTATTGTATATCAGATATCGTAGAAAAATCGGTAACTGGGAAGGTAAATTGCCCAAGCTTCCCATTTAACGTAGACTGTACTGTGCCTTATTTTATTCCTACTGACTACAGCTGTACAGTATATAAATTCACCTAAAGAATTATTTTTTTTACGGATCTAACTCCTCCACTTCTACAATACGGTATGTCTACAGGTAGCAAGAATAAGAAGAAAAAAATCACAACTATTAGATGCAGTCTTACTGGTGTTTTATAGCTCAGCGGTTATAATACTGTGATTATTTTGTTTTTCAATTTTATTCAGATCAGGCCACTGCTAGATAATTTTATTCCACTTTAGAGATGTCTTTTGTAGTGAAGGAATTAATGAAGGCTATTCCTTACTTATGGAGTTCAAAATACTTTCTCCTAAGCTGAATAAAATTGTCTGAAAATAGCAAGAATAAACTTAGAAAACAAAAAAGCAAAAAAACACTAATGAAAGAGTTAAGAGTAATGTTTGAATCAGTATATCCTTGTTGAAGTACCTGCAGACAAGATAAAACACACGTATTCACTTGTACCTGTTCTAATTTAGCTGTATGCTGGTAAGTGCTGTACTCCATGCCAAAAATAAATTTCCACAATGACTTTTTTTGGAGTTTTATGCCTTGTCCCATTTTTTGATGAAGGCAAAGTTGTTACTGTACCCCTAGGTGGAGGACTTAGGCGTGGAGCGTGTAGCACATTATGACTGGATGCCCTTCCTGATGTCAACCAATGACCCTTGGGTGGACTCAAACCTCCGACCCTTTGGCCAGAGCAGAGCGCTTTAACCCACTGAGCCACAGCTGTTACTCATTCCTCTGATTATTTCTGAACCCCCACAATCTGATGGCATTTAAACTTTCGTTCATGCAGTTTCCAGACAATTTTATTCCCCTGAGGATGGACTTTTCAAACTTGTGGGGTCAGACATAGCCTCCATTAACCCCTTGACTACTTGAGATCCTTTCTAAATTTAATCAAATTATTGAGGGGTAGCAAGAATATACAGTATTAATGTCTGACAGTATACTATACCTTACATTAATATATTTTAATTTTGCCAACCTCAAGGTGACCTGTTCAGCTGCCATGCAATTGACAACCCCAGCGTTGCATCTGAGCTGGCCCTGTTGCGTTCGTATGGCCCTGATGTTCCCCAGCGTACAATGGAGAGACTGGTGGCTGCTTTTGGAGAGTTACGGGACCTGGCTGATCAAGCCCTCATACAGTATCCATACTCCACCAGGGAGGTTGTCAACATTGTCAAACATTTACAGGTTAGTCAGAGTTGATTATTAATCATAAAGAGTTACTGCTGAATGAGCCAACACTAATTGTCACTGATTTGGTTGATAGTTACTGATGGTTGGTTCCATAATTGATGAACAGTTAGTAATATACGAGGTGCTACCCAAAAGTTCCAGTAATTTGAACAGAGGAAGCCGACCATTTGCAGTTTTGCCTTTTGCCGCTAGGAGGAGTCAGCAGCATCCCTTGTGTGTCAGTGTGGCCCCGGCCGTGTCTGTGAGCGGACGTGTTGTTGAGATACACTTACTATTGTAATGTGGTGTGTAGTTGGTTTGGCGGTTTTGCAATGGTGGACCAATGGTGCAGCAATGTCAAGTCAGTGTTGATTGTTATCTTTGATATCCAAGGGATTGTTCACAAGGAATTCGTCCCACCTGGTCAATCTGTCAGCGGAAAGTTTTACTATGAAGTTTTGAAGCATCTGAGGGAGAGCATCCACCGCAAACGTCCAGAACAGTGGAAGAACAAGGACTGGGTCCTGCATCATGACAATGCCCCCACCCACATATCAGTTGTTGTCCAGCAGTTCCTGGCTTCCACTTACATGGTAGTCATGCCCCACCCACCCTATTCGCCTGACCTTGCCCCCTGTGACTTTTTTCTGTTTCTCAAGCTGAAATTACGACTGAAAGGGAGTCAGTTTGACTCGATTGAGGAGATCTAGACAGAATTGCATGAGGTGTTCAAGACCATCACCCCAGAAGCCTTCCAGGTATGCATGGACTCGTGGAAAAAATGCTGGGACCACTGTATACATGCCCAAGGGGCCCTCTCATGGGGCTCCACCTGGGAGTGGCTTCGGTCGCCCGGGCAAGTACCACATCTCCCAGCACAACACGCACAACAACACCGTTTTTTCTACACTGAGAAATGACTCCCCGGCTGTCATTTCTCGACGACTTCTTCTAGCTGGGGACATTGAGAGCAATCCAGGACCCACCAACAAATACATATGTCCAACATGCTCAAAACCTATCACGTCAAGCCGACAGACAAAGGGTTCAGTTCAGTGCAATTCCTGCAAGAACTGGACCCATTACACCTGCACAACACTTGCATCCAGAAAACATTACACAAACACCTGGACCTGCTCCTTATGCTCCTTCCGCCCACCCACCAACCCCTCTTCCAATCCTACTCCCACTTCCTTCACACCTCCGCAGCCAAACCCACCGATCCTTCCCACACCATCCAGTCCCCCAACTCCTCCCATTCCAACCCAGCCTAATCCACCTCAACAACCTCCTCCTACCCCTTCCCGTCTACCCACACCATCTCCCCCCCGTGCTGCAGCAGCCAACACACATCGCACACACAACATAAACATCCTTCAATTAAACATAGATGGCATAAACACCAAAAAACAAGAACTCACACAATTCATCAAACAACAGAACATACAATTGCCATCTTACAAGAAACAAAACTACACAGAGCACAGAAAACAGCGACATTTCATAACTTTACCACCATTCGACAAGAGTGGGCCGATGGCGGTGACAGTGGACTCATCACCTTGGTACACAAATCCATCAACTTTGCAGATACCAGTGCACACACAAAGTCACTTCTCCCCCCACATGACACCACAACAGAAATACAGTCAATTACAATACGCACTGGTAACAAATCACACATAACAATCGCTAACACATACATTCCCCCCCAATCCTCCGACACACTACCACACAATTACTCTCCACAGATACACCACATCACTAACATACCCAACATCATCCTGGGTGGTGATTTCAACGCCAAATCGTCGGCCTGGAATGTCATCAATCCTGACACAGACAGAGGGCTGGTACTACAATCCCAGACAGATCATCTTTTCATACTGAACAATCTAGACCAACATACCCATATCCCACACCAAGCCCTCTTCCACCCATCATCTCCTGACATCACCTTCTGCTCCCTAAACCTTTGCCCCCACTACATCATGGAGAGTGGTCAAAACCTTGGGTTCTGATCACCTCCCAATCATCATCACTACCAAAACCAGAATCACCCCAGCTGGCCACAAACACACATACACTAATTATAAGAGAGCCAACTGGGAGGCCTTCGTAACTGAAATAGAACAACATTTCGAAATACTAAACAGTACATCCATCACAAACATCAACACCGCTGTGCACACTTTCAATACAATTATACAAAATGCAGACAAAAGACACGTCCCTAGAGGCAACAGAAAGAGAGACAACCCCAACTTCACACCAGAAATTCAAGGCCTCCTCAGACGATGGGACACACTGCGACACTCCCCAGCACCCCATACACAAAACACCCTACAACAAATACAAGAACTCAACACTCAAATAAACAATAAAATATCAGAACAGCAAACACTAAACTGGAAAAATTACCTCCAAACACTTGACCACAAAACAAACATCAGCAAACTCTACAAAACACTAAACAGCATCACACTTTCCAACAGCAACACCACACAATCACACGCTGCCATCACAACAACAGACACCATACCCTCAAACAAACAACAAGCAAACACTGTCAACAGTCACTTTTCACAAGTCAGCCATCTAAACCCCCATCCCGAAGACCAACGTATCATCCGACGTAAGAGACAGTTCCCCACAGACCCAGACTACGCACCATTCACTTACAACCAGACGAAGCACATCATTAACAACCTCAAGCACTCATCTGCCTGTGGACCAGACAACATAAGCAACATTCACCTTAAACACCTAGGACCACAAGGCATACAAACACTCACCAACATATCAAACTACAGCTACTCACACAACATAATACCCAACATCTGGAAGCATGGCAATATCATCACTATCCCTAAACCCAACAAAGACCCCATGTTACCCTCCTCACATCGCCCCATCACACTCCTCTGCACCCCCTCTAAAGTCACTGAACGACTGGTACTACAACTAGTCACACCTCACATTCCCCTAGCCCAGTCACAACATGGCTTTAGGCCACTACACTCCACAAACACCCTGCTGACGGACCTTACACAGAGAGTTTTCGATGGCATGAATTCAGTTAGGCCACCACACAGAACACTCCTAATCACACTAGACATTAGCAAAGCTTTTGATGCCATCCCTCGCCACAACCTCACAAACAAAATACTCAGTACAAACATGCACAATAACACAAAAAGATGGCTGGCAAACTACTTAGCAGGCAGATATGCATACATAACATTTGCCGGTCAGTCTTCTAACATCAGAAACTTCACAAACGGCGTCCCCCAAGAATCTGTTTTGTCCGCTACACTCTTTAACCTATACATGCACGACGTACCCACACACCACAGATACACATCATAATTATGCAGATGTTATAAGACATACATGTACGCACCAAAACGCAAACACAGCTGCAAACATCATTCAACCTTATCTCAACACACTACATGAATGGTTCACCACAAACAGGCTCAAAATAGCCCCAGCCAAATCTACAGTGACCCTTCTCACAAACTGGACAGCAGAACACAGTCACATCCCACACCTTACCATAAGCAACACTCCCCTACCACACACACACACACACAAAATCCTTGGTGTAACATACAATACATCAATGTCATTTAAACAACACATCACAAACATTAAAAATAAAATAACACCATGACTCAGTGCTTTGAGGTCACTTGCCCATACAGCATTCGGACACAACAAAGAAACCACCACCACAGTATACAAACAATACATACGTTCAGTGATGAATTATGCAAGCCCTGCCTGGGCTTCTAAGCTCACCAAAACACACTACAACACACTACAGACCATACAGAACAAGGCCCTAAAAATAATCACAGGCTGCAGAGCTACTACACCCACAGACCACCTACATCAAGAAACCAAAGTCCTCAAAGTGAAGGATCACCTAGACATGAGAGGCACCCAGTTTCTTGCTGCAGCCTCCACAAACCCACAACATCCACTACAGTACATGGCAGCACATCCACCCACACCAAGGAACATCAAAACAACACCCAGCATACGATACCATACACAAATACTGTCATCTCTCCCCCCTTGCCCACCTCAGACCAGCTTCCAGAACCATATCCACACTCAGATCACTCGCTGCTCCATTCAGTCACTTAAAGACAACACACAGCTGCATGCACGGCCTCCTGACATCCACCCTTCTGACATCCACCCTTCTGAATCCCATCTTCCTCTTGAGGACAGGGTCCACCTGGCCAGGCTGAGATGTGGTCATCATCCAGCCCTCTTAAGCTACCAGAAGAGGCTGGATGACTCCGTTGCTGATGCCTGTGCAGGATGCAACACAGCACCCCATACTATTAAGCACATTATGGAAGACTGCATTGCACACAATCACCTACGCCAACAACACAACATACACTCTTTGAGAGCTCTGTGGGAAAGCCCGGTCTCGGCCATGGCCTTCCTAAGGGACTGGGGGCTGTTCGGCCAGACTGCCTAGGGAACACCTACTACTACTACTACTAGGAGGTAAGGTAACTTATTTTCATACAATATTCAAATGACTGGAATTTTTGGGTAGCACCTCGTACAACATCACATTCTGTTATGATTGATGGTAATTCTTTATCATGTACACCTCCAGTACCTTGCTCCTCCTGGAAACTCTCCAACAGGGAATGACTACAAGTGTTTGAATTACATCCAGGCACCTTTGTACCACCTGGGGATAAGGGGATTCCACCTCCCTGGGGGTAGGGGGGTTTCAAGAATTCTCCTCCAGTATCCCTGCTTGTCATATGAGGTGACAAAAAGTGTGGGTGGCGGGTTAGTGCCCAACCCCGTAAAAAGAACTAACTAAACAAGCGAGCAAAGCGCCTCAGACCAGGACGGACCATACATTGACGACCAAGGAACGGACAAAGGACATTCTAAGGATGGAAATGTGTAATTTGAGAGGAGTGAATGATGAAAGAGAGAGAGATTGTTCAGGTGCTTGAGGATGCAAGAGTGTATGTATGTGGATTGACTGAAAATAAATAGGAAGGTGAAAGGGTGAGAGAATGGGAGTATGGTTTAGGAATATGTGCAAGAGTTAATGAGAATGAGAGGGCAAGAGAGGGAGTATGTCTGATGATAAGCAAAAAGTGGAAGGAGAATACAAGAGAGTATAGAACAGTGGGTCTGAGGATTGTATGGTTGAGGATGAAACTAGGTATACAAGCTTGGGCGATTGTATGTGCGTATGCGCTGACAGAGGACTGAGTGGCAAGAGTGAAAGATGAGTTTTGGGCAAGTGTAGAAGCATGTATTGACAAGTTTGAGAGGAGCGTGAGAGTGTTTTTGATTGGAGAAATGAATGGCAAAGTTGGGAATGTACAAGTGGATGGAGTGGTTGGTCAGTGGGGTGTGCCAGTTGAAGTAGATGGGAATGGTAGTGCTTTGGTGGACATCTGTGCTAGTAAGGGGTTGGCAATAGCCAACACCTTCCAGCATAAGATGATCCACAGGTATACATAGTGAGCCATGAGGAGGATGGACAGTGAACTTGTTGAACGAAAGGCAGTGATAGATTACGTGTATGTGGATGAACAAAGGAGAAGACAGGTGTTAGATACAAGAGTGTGGAGAGGGTGGGGGAATGGTATCTCAGACCATCACATAGTGATGGCCAGGGTAAGGCTGCAAAGAAAATGAGTGAAGAGATGAAGGGGAAGACAGGAGGAAACAGCTCCTGTGAAAAGAGTAGAGAAAGTTGCAAGAGAGTGAGATATTCGCAGAGTATAAGAGCAAAGTGGCAGAAAGATTGAGAAGGTATGAGTTAGAGCAGATGGAAGGGGTGGAAGAAGTATGTGAGATATTCACGTAAGAGATAGGCGCGGCATGCGAGGTGGTTTGTGGAGTGAGGAGATGCAGGGGTGTGCAAGGGACAGCATGGTGGAGTGATGAGGTGAAACGAGCTGTGGAACAAAAGAAGAAGGCATATAGTGACGGGCTAGCGAGTGAAATGCTTAAGCATGGGGGAAGAGAGAGTAGTAGAATAGATGTGGAAGATGTGCAGACTGGCCTGGGAGTAAGGTACAGTAGAGTCCCAGAGGATTGGAAGTCAGGTATAATTATTACCCTGTACAAAGGAAAAGGGGAAAAAGAAGTATGTGGTAATCTCAGGGGTATTTGTCTTTACTGTAATAGGAAAAGTATATGGTAGGATACTTATTGACAAGAGTTAGGGAAATAACAGAGGAATTAGTTGGAGAAGAACAGGGAGGTTTTAGGAAGGGAAGAGGTTGTGTAGATCAGTATTCATTCTCAGATCTTTAGTGGATAAGTTTCTAGAGAAGGGAAAGAAGTTGTATGTGGCCTTCACTGATTTGGAGAAAGCATATGACAGGGTGGATAGACAAGGATTGTGGAAAGTATTAAGAAAATATGGAGTAGATAGTAAGTTGTTGAATCCTGTGATGAGCATGTATGAGGATGCTAAGGCTGCAGTGTATGTGGTAGGAATGTGTCCTGTCTCCATGGTTGTTCAGTTTGTATATGGATGGTGTTTTATGAATGAGATGCAAGGTAGGGCAGTGGATGTTGGAGTGGCCGTAATGTGAGAGGGCAGTGTTTGGGAATTTCCCTTTACTGTTGTTTGCAGATAATACTGTGTTGTTAAGTGAAGACGAAGGGAATGTATGGTCCGTCCGTGTCCGAGGCGCTTTATTCGCTTTTTTAGTTAGTTCTTTTTACGGGGTGGGGCACTAACCCACCACCAACCCTTTTAGTCACCTTGTACGACAAGCAGGGATACTGGGGGAGTATTCTTGAAACCCCCCTACCCCCACTAATGTTTAATAATATTCAGCTTAATCCTGCATTTCCTTGAACATGCTTGGGGTTTCATTTACTCGGGACTTATCTTGGAAAGATCATATTACATCTCTTGTAAAATCTGCTTCCAAGAGATTAGGTGTGCTAAGCCGACTCCGTTCTTTCTTTACCTCTGCACAATTGTTGACTCTATACAGGGGTTTTATCCGCCCCTGTGTGGAGTACAACTCTCATGTGTGGGGAGGCTCCCCACATACAGCTCTTCTCAATAGGGTGGAGTCAAAGGCTTTTCGTCTCATTAACTCTCCTCCTCTTACTGACTCCCTTCAACCTCTGTCTCTTCGCCACACTGTTACATCTTTATCTCTTTTCTATAGCTGCTTTAATGGTTACTGCTCCTCTGAACTGTCTGCATGCATTCCTCCACCTCTATGACGGGCGCGTAGCACCCGTCTAGCAGCAAACTCTCATCCCTTATCTGTCCAACTCTCTAATGCAAGGGTTAACCATTACTCCCAGTCCTTTATTTATGCAACAGGTCAACTCTGGAACTGTCTCCCTCTGTCTGTATATCCTGCTACCTATGATCTCCAGTCTTCCAAACGCAGTGTGTCCAGGCATCTCGAAATGATCGGATCTTGAATTTGGCTTTCTATTGTATTTTGTTTTTCTCTTGGAGGGAACTGTTATTGCGGGCTCATGGCCTTTGGTTCCTTCTTCCTCGCATTAAAAAAAAAAAAAAAAAAGTGTTTGTAGAGTGCAGTGCTTAGAATCTGTATTGTAAAGGGGACACGGGAAGTGACTTTGTAGAGAATAAGGCATAACATTTATTTTGGATGGTGTGCTAACTTGTGTTACGGGTCTGCATGAAGAATGGAATGTTGGGTCTTTGTTTTAAGCATAGTGATGATTGTTCCATGTTTCCAAATACTGAGAATGCAACAGTGTGTGTATGAGTACAGGTAGGTCCCAGTGTTACAAACAGTTAAGTTTATGGAAATCTGCTTAACCAATGAATGCTTGTATAACGAAGCACCGGTATATAGTATAAAGGAAAAAGGGTTAGGTTAACTGGCCACCAGCTCTCACCTGTAATGGTATGTTAAGCAGTTTTAAAGAAGAATCAAGATTAGGTACATCCAAAACATGCACACAACTTTAACACATGACCTGTACTAATGCATATCTACCATAATGGAAGCATAAAAATTCCAAAGAAATTCCACTGGAATTGCGTCCATGTCCACAAACTCTGAACTCTTACTAGTGACTGAGCACTTCTGCAATAAACACAAGTTCAGTAACCCTGTATAATAAAAATGTCAGGAGTGCAGTTTAGTATGTATGAAAACATACCATAAGAGATAAATTTCCTTTTGCCTTAGGAATTTTTACTCATAACTTGGGATTTGCGAAGGTCGTAAGCTCATATGACCAAAATTGGGTCTAAATTACCCAAGCTTAAGTCATTGTATTCTCATCTAGCAAGAACTCATATAGCAGGACCTACCTGTAGTTGCTGATATTTGTGAGTGCATGGATGCCTTGGGGTCCTAAATGTTTCAGGTTTAGGCTGCTGATGCCCTCTGGCCCTGTTCTTGTAGAGTGATACATTGAAATGATTCTTCACTCACAGATTACTGTAATGATAAATTATACTTTTTTGTTTTTTTCTTAGTTGGAATCAAGGGAACTGAATCTGCAGCTTTACGCTTTGAGCTGCCTACATACAGTATGTCTGATGTGTGCAAGCTGGCCACTGCAGTACATACTGGAGTAGATATTTCCCCAACCTGAATAAGGTTATTTAGCAGTTGCCAGACTAAAATATTTAAGTGCAACACAACACCTGAATGAGGTACAGTGGAGTCGCCTAATCTATGGCAATTAGTGACTGATACCTACCCACGGATTACGAATTCTGAGGTTTACAAAGTTAAGAACCAATGGGATAAAAGGATATTTAGACTGGACCCTCGTGGAACCCCCCAACAGCACCCTACCTACACCTAACAAGCTGTACTCCCTAGCCAAGTGAGCAAACTTCTCTCCTTTCTCCACTTGACGAATAACGTCCAAACACTGCTGATAACTGAGATGAGCCTTCTTCTTGGACCCCAGCTGGATTGAATGTCACCTTGGGGGGTTGGGGCTGTCCACAACAGATCTCAGGGAGAGGTAACCTTGACATAAAAAATGGCCAGGTAGCGCTCAGAACTCACAGGGGAACACACGTAGTTGGCGGTTGGCACGACAGGAAGTAAACAAAACATGGCAGCTGTAGTGTGCACACTTGCCATCCAGGGCTGGGCTGTTGGCTGCTGGGTCTAGGTTGTCTGTGATTGGCTAGCAGCCACAGAATACATCACGGGTGCCCGGATATTATAAATCTCCTCAGAAATGAATCACTTTGGAACCTAGGAACTGCGTTTTTTTATTTTTTTCCACGGAATAAAAAAAATAGGGACTAGTTGGGCAAAGTACCGCAGATTACAAATCCGCGGCTTACAGATATGTGAATTAGGCAACTCCTCTGTAATTTAGTTGAATTGAACCTTTTGACTTATAGAGATTTTCCTAAGCTGAATACTGTACAACTGTGACAGAAACCAAAATACTCCAAAATAGATAAATATCAGTCACAAGTTTTTGTTATGTAGATTATTGTGTAGTTAACTTGTTCAACCTTTGAATGCTGTAAAACTGTTGATTTTGTGCCATTATTGACCCTGGTGTTATTTTTCAATACCATTAGTGTATGCCTCTTCCCCCACCCCCTTGTTTTATAATTCGTTTACTGTACTTGTATCTTTCTCTTTATTTCTGGGTCCTACTTTGGTCCATCTTTAGGTGGGACTTAGATTGATGATGATGGCATAACATGATCAGAATATCTTTTCCACTTCTCAAGCTGTTTGGATGGAGTTTGTACATCACCTTAAACAACTATGCCACTATTCATCTCACTTAGCTGTGTTAAAAAATAAGCTGTGCATTACGTCCTCCAGTGCTTATTATGATAGTCATTACTGGCTGTCCTTGTTTTAAGGAAAGGATGCATTAAAAAAGAAAAAAAATCACATTTTTCAATATTGGTGCTATTGAAACTGAGTGGAATTGGCAAATCAGGTTTATAGGTTGCAGTGGACTTGAATAGGCAATTTTTTATAATATACGTCAGTCTTCATGTAAAAAAATATTTAAAAAGATGGCATATAATAAGGACTTATTGTATTGCAGGAGTTCCCAGATGATGGGGTAGCCAAAGTGGTACGCAATGTGGTAGATTTTGATTCGTGGTCGGGAGATGCACGGGACACTCTTGTACGGGTCATGCACACACATGGTATCCCCATAGACACTTCTCCTGCAAGCATCAGCCTTGCCAAAAAGTAAGGAATTCATGAAGGAGTAGTTCTGTATTTTGTGTAGTTTTTGTTCATTCCATACTAGAAGTTGGTAGAACTGAACTGATAGGGAATTCACAGAAGAGTTATCATGCAATTTATGTAGCTATGTTCATTCCACAGTACAAGTTGATAAAGAAGAATTGTCAGATGTTTATATGACTGGCACTTTTGATTTTAATGGCTCATGCTGTGAATGGTAATGACATCATATTTTGGTCATCTGGTTTGGAGAAGCTGAAAATTATGTTTCAGTAGATAATCTGCTGTTTAAAGTATTGTAACTTTTTAAATTTTATCAGTTATTTCAGTGCTTTTTATTCTCTTTCCACATCCTTGCTGTGACAGGCAATTTCCTTCATTTAAATCTGACATTTATAGAGATGTGTCATTATATTGTTGTCAGTGTGTTTGGACTGTTATGCTGATATATATCTAGTTCAGACCTAGTGGTTTCCCCTGCTACTGAATAAATGTATCTGCAGGTAACCAGAAAAATGGATCTGAATGTCTATATCAAGATAGATTTTCATCCATTCATACCTTGGAGTTTTTCATTAGCTGAATTAAGTCACTTGTTATTCTCAAATTTTAGGCACAGTGGATGTGTTTGGGAAATAATTTAGCTGACTGTAGCAACTTTTAAAATGCTGCTGTGGCAGGAATAACGATAGACTATTTTCAATCACCTCGTAAACTTGAGTAGTAGACAGTACTTTGTGTGACCGTGACTTTTTTCGAAGTCTCAGGGATGTAAATACTATATACAGTATTAGTTGCAATGCTGTGTAATTTATACATTAATTTTACCCTGTAGTAATAGTTTTTGTAAGATCTATCTCTCTATCTATTGCCAGGCGCCTTAATCCCGTTCGGGGTGGCCACAAACAAATCTCCTCTACGTCGCCCTGTCCCCCGCCATTTCACTGCCCCGCTCCCAACTCACACCCCCCTCTCTCATATACCTCTCCACCCCATCCCTCCATCTCATCCTTGGCCTCCCCCTACCTCTTCCCCCCTCCACCTCACTCACATACACTCTCTTCGTCAGTCTTTCACCCTCCATCAGATCTATCTATTGCCAGACGCCTCAATCCCGTTTGGGGTGGCCACAAACAAATCACCTCCACGTTGCCCTGTCCCCCACCATTTCACTGCCCTGCTCCTAACTCACACCCCCTTCTCTCATATACTTCTCCACCCCATCCCTCCATCTCATCCTCGGCCTCCCCCTCCCTCTTCCCCCCTCCACCTCACTCACATACACTCTCTTTGTCAGTCTTTCACCCTCCATCCTCTCCACATGACCAAACCACCTCAGTGTGTCCCTCATAACGCTTCCTATTACATCCACATCCACACCACAACACTCCTTTATATCCTGCTGCTTCAGCCTGTCTCTCCATGTGACTCCACAGGCTCCTCTTAAATAACTCATTTCCACTGCTCTCACTCCATCAGATAATTTTTCTAAATTCTTTCTAACCAAAGATTTTATATTCTAGCTATCGCCAGATATATTTATTCAGTTGAGGATAACTGGAGACCTAACAGTCCGATGGGCTTATTTAAGCCTGTTACATCTGTTTATGATGGAATTTTAAAATATGTTAAAAGAGTGATCAAAGCTAGTGTTGTGGAAGAGAGTGGTGGCACCTGTGATGAATGGGGAAGGGTGGAATAGTTCAGGTCTGGTGCATGTGGATTGTTCTTTGCTTCTTGCTTTTACTGACCAGATCCTTGCAGTGTGATTCAGAATTTTTTGAATATCTATGAGTAACATTGTTTGAATGCAACTGACCATTGAAAGAGGAAGTAACTGTGTGGGCTCTGCTGGCAAATGGAGGGAGACTTGATACTGTGAGAGTTTATCAGTAATTACTATAGTGCAATGATGATAGATAGGTAAATGTATAAAGAAAGTTGAGAGTAAGAATAATTCAAGGAAGAAAGAAGGTCTTTTTATAACAGGATTGAGCATGGAGGCTGCTGCAAGCTTGTATGCAAGAGTTGTAGTGCCTGTACTCTGTTAAAGTATGTGCAGAAGCTTGGTATCGATATAATGTGAAAAGTTAAAGTAAGAACAGTGGAAATGGAACTGTAGGAATATGTGTAAGTTACATAGACTGGTGTGTGTATATATATATATATATATATATATATATATATATATATATATATATATATATATATATATGTATGTATAAATGTGTGTACAGTAAAAGTCCTGTAATCTGAATGGCAGGGGACCAAGGGTCTTTTGGACTATTGGGAGGAACTTTGAAAACATTAGAATATGTACATGATTATTAAATACACTTAAAATCGTTTTCGTTTTTAAAGGCTCCAACATGCTTGCATGTGTCGGCCTTGGTCACCTAATGGCGGCTTTCCACGCTGCACGATCCATTGCAGCCTCCCTGTTCAGTCCCTTAACCCTAAGGTCACACTTAATGACCTTGTCCCATGTCTTTCTCGGTCTACCCCTCATAACCCCACCCCCAATATTAACACTTCTCACCTTCTTCACCCAATTATCATCCCCCATCCTCTCCACATGTCCAAACCACCTCAATCTACCTCTCCTCATCACAACACCAATACACTCCAGTCCCATCCTACCTCTCAACTCTTCCATTGTAAACCCAGCCCCTCCAGGCCTTGGACACAGGGACGCACTGCACATCCACCTAATCATTGTCGTTTCTGTATGTCTGAGTCGGCGAATATCTTCCTCCTTCACTGCCCAGGTCTCACTGCCTTACAGCATTACACTCCTAACACATGCTGCATACAAAGACCCCTTAGCACGTAGGGAGAGCCCTCTCAATGTCAGGAGAGGCAAGAGCTCCCTGAACTTCTTCCAACCACTTCTCACCCTAGCCACAGAGCTAGCTCCAGCCCCACCTCCAGCACACAACATGTCTCCCAAATAACAAAACTCTTCCACACACTCAAGAGATTCACCAGCAAGTTCAGTCCTTTCACGCCTGACAATTTCCACCTGCTCTCCCCAACACACTGTGCACATAAATTCAGCATTATCTCGCAGTCTACCTCTGATACCACTACATCTCTTGTGCACCCATTTATCACAAATACTGCACAAGATGGAATTACTTCCCATGCCCTTGTGGCAAACCGCACATGGCCACTTTCCCTCGTTTTTGACTACCTCCACCAACCCTAGATATCATCACTTTTGTTTTATCTGCATTTACCCTTAAGCCATTGTGCCCCATACCATCTCTTCACTTCCTAAACCTTTCCTCCGCCTCCCTTTCGTTCTCTGAAATCAACACCAAATCATCAGCATACAACATCTCCCATGGGAGTCCGTTTCTGAAGCCATGTGAGAGGGCTTCAAGTACCATGATATGTATATATATATATATATATATATATATATATATATATATATGTATACACATATATACACACACACACACACACACACACACTCGAATTTCCAGGATTTGATAGTAATACTAATTTCATGGATTTGGTTAAAATATTGATTATGAGGATTAATGAACTCGAAAGTAGAGAATTTAGTGTTAAAGGACATGTCTAAAAATACCGAGAATACTATACAGAGTCTGATCCAGTTCAGTGAGACGGCGAACCAGGAGATCAGGAATTTGAAGTGAGAAAATATCGAATTGAGGAGAAAACTAGAAGAGAGCAGTAATAAAACGGAGAAGGTGAGTATTGTGTTAGAAGAGCATAAGGCAAAGTCGGCACATGTAGAAGAAGAACAGAAAGAAGTGGTCAGCTTCAGGGAAATCATTTAGGAAGAAAGGGAAATGAACAAGAAAGAAATGGAAGAAAATGTAGTGAAAATACTGAAGAAAAAAGAGAAAATAGTGAGAGAAACTGAGGAAAGGAACAGATGTGTGGTAATATTTGGAAACAGGGAGGAGAAAGAAAAGGTTAGATCCGTGAAACTCGATAGAGACATGAATCTGGTGAGAAAAATATTAGGCAAGATGGATCCCGTAGGAGACAAGTTGGAAAAAGAAATTGAGGAAGTAAGGAGGATAGAGCATTATAAGAAAGGGGAAACAAGACCATTGAGAGTCAAGTTGTTATCAGAAAGTGTAGTAAATGTTATACGTAAAGTGACCTGGCAACTTAGCAGAGACAGGGATGGAATATATTATAGTAAGAAAAGATTTGAATGAAGAAGAAAGAGAAGTTTAAAAATCATTGATGGAACAAGTAAAGGAAAAAAATTATAAGAGGACAGAGGAAGAATGTAAAACTTTTTTTTGGAGAGTGATGGGTATGAAAGTAAGGAAGTGGTATGTGAGGAACTAGAAGTGAAGGAAGCTAAAGGGGATGGCTATGAAAGATCAGAAATTGAGGAAGTGGTACCAACGGAGGGAAGGAGAGAAGAGGGTATAAAAAAACATCAAAAATAATTTGAAGGTGGTATACATTAATGTTGATGGTTTAATATCGGCAAGGCTTGAAATTAATGATTTCTTGAGGGAACATGAACCTGATGTCATGTGCTTTGTTGAGACCAAGTTAAGAGAAGATATTGATGTTCATATGGGAGATGCTAAATATGAACTGTTGAGAAGAGACAGAAAACAAAAAACGGGAGGAGTGATGATAGCAGTGAAGAACAACATAAATGTAGATACCGTGGATTTGGGAGAAGGCAAGGCTGAAGTGATAAATATGAAATTAGAAACTGGAGAGAATGGTAAGAGAGATATGGCGGTAGTGTATGTTCCCCGTAAGACAAGAGCATGGAATGATGATGAATACCAGGAGATGTTGTCAGATATGGCTAGTTATTTACAAAAAATAATTGAGAAAAGCAGCGATATAATTTTGGTGGGTGACTTTAACTGTAAAGAGGTGAACTGGGAGGAATGGGACTCAGGAGGCAGCGAAGATTCGTGGGGCACTATACTGTATTATTAAATATAACAGTGAATAATGTGATGACGCAGTGGGTCAAAGAAGAGACACGGTTCCGAGGTGAGGATACACCAGCAAGGTTAGACTTACTGTTTACCAGAGAACCTAATGTAATAGAATCCTTGAAATATCTGTGTCCTTTAGGAAAAAGTGATCATGTGGTCATTGAGTTCCAGATGATAATAGGAAACGTCGAGCCAAGAGACGAGCTTTATAGGCAGGGAAGATACAACTTTGGGAAAGCAGATTTTACAGAATTGAGACAATTTTTCGAAAGTGTGGATTGGAGAAAATTCAGAAAAACAAGAGAGATACAGAGAAAGTGGGTTATCTTTCTAAACTTCTATATTTCGGTTGTTGAGAAATTTGTACTAAAAGTAAGGGGGAAAGAAAACAGGAAAAAGGAGTGGTTTAATAGAAGGCGTATGGTAGCAAAAAAAGAGAGAGATAAGGCATGGAACAACTGGAGAAAGAGAGGTAACAACAGAACAGAGGAAGAATATAAAAGAACTAGAAATGAATGCACAAGAATATGTAGAGAAGAAGAAAGGAATTTTGAAAAAGGTATAATAGACAAATGCAAGGATGAACCCAAACTGTTTTATAGATTTGTTAATGGCAAACTGAAACAAAAGGAAGGAATCACCAAACTGAAAGTAGAAGGAAAGGTTTATAAAGATGTGGCAGTGCAAGCTGAAATAATGAACAAATGTTTCCAATCGGTTTTCACTAATAAAAAGGAGTTTATGGAAGGGGAGGGAGTGATTAGAAATGTACTGGTGATAAAAGATATAAAAGTGGAGGTACAGGAAGTGTATAAATTACTGTAAACTCAAGATGTAAGGAGAGCCCCAGGATCTGATGGAATTTCTAATTGGGTGCTGAAGGAATGCAGAGAACAACTGGTGGATAAAATTCAGTTTCATTGTGTGTTCTCTGGAAGAGGGGAAAGTGCCTCAAGAATGGAAGAAGGCAAATGTGGTACCAATTTATAAGGGAGGAAACAGGGAAGAACCCCCGAATTATAGACCAGTGTCTCTAACCAGCATGGTCACAAAATTGTATAAGAGAATCCTGAAAGACAGGTGGATAAAATATCTAGAAGAGATGAATATTTTGGCTAAATGTCAGTTTGGATTCAGAAGTGGAAGGTCATGTGTTTCTAACTTATTGAGCTTTTACTCAAGAGCGATTGACATGCTACAGGAGAGAGACGGTTGGGTGGATCATGTGTACTTAGACTTGAAGAAGGCCTGTGACAAGGTACCCCACAAGAGACTAATGTGGAAACTAGAGTATATAGGAGGACTGAAGGGGAAACTCTTGGAATGGATGAGAGACTTTTTGAGAGACAGACAAATCTATCTGTCTATCGCCAGACACCATATCCCATAAGGGGTGGCCATTTGACTTTGAGTTATTTGTTTTACGGGGAGGGACACTAACCCTCCACCAACCCACTTGTTGACACGTAGAGAGCACATATGGTTTGGTTATATGGTTACCACCCAGCATTGTAAATGGTTTCTTGGCTTACAGGAAACAATATGGCCTGTCACTCAATGTCAATCCACCTGTAAAGGAAAGAAAAGCAATAAGAAGCGACAAGAAAGATAGGAGAAACAGGAAGAGAGGAGGGCAGGCACAGAAAAAGAATGACAAAGACCAAGGAAGAAGCAGGCAGCACCACACCAAGTGAGTGGATGATGGTGCCACCACCTACAGACAAATGAGGACATTAATAAAGGATAGGATGTCTGGATGGAGGAAAGTAACAAGTGGAGTCCCTCAAGGCTCGGTGTTGGCGCCAGTAATGTTCCTGATGTACGTAAATGATATGGTTGACGGAGTGAACAATTATACAAGTCTTTTTGCTGATGATGTAAAGATCTTGAGGAAGGTTGAGGTTGAGGAGGATTGTAAAATGCTGCAGGAGGATCTGGATTGGATACATGATTGGAGCTGGATGTGGGAAATGAAATTTAACGCAAAGAAATGTAAAATATTGGAAATGAGTAAAAGTACCAAGAGGCCATCACTGAATTATTTGATGGGTAATGAATTAATCACAAAAACGAGAGAAGAGAAAGATTTGGGAGTGCTGGTCCAGGATAGTTTGTCACCTGAAAAACATATTAATTAGATAGAGAGACGTAAAAACTCTTGACTAACATGAGAGTAGCATTTCATTATATGGATGAGGAGATGATGAAAAAATTGATAGTGGCCATGATCCACCCTAGGTTAGAATATGCAGTGGTAGTGTGGTCCCCACACAAAAAGAAAGATATAAACAAGATTGAAAGAATACAAAGAACAGCAACCAAGATGCTCTCCAGTCTGGCAGATCTGTCATACAGAGAGAGCCTGGAAAAGCTGGATTTGCCTTCCTTAGAGGAAAGGAGAAAGAGGGGAGACATGATTGCAGTGTTCAGAACCATGATAGGAGTAGATAAAATTGACCGAGAAGATCTGTTTGTATGGGATAAGAGAGCAACAAGAGGACACGGAATGAAACTGAAGAAGCCAAGCTGCTTGAAGGATATCAAGAAATATAGTTTTCCTTATAGAAGTATAGACCTGTGGAATAGCCTGGACAAAGAGATCATCCAGTCTAAAAACTTAAATGAGTTTAAAGCTAAATTTGACTTACTGAGAAACAGCGATGAGATCCAACGAGCGTAGCTCATTTTCTGTGTATCACAATTAGGGATATTAGGTAAATACATAAGTATTTGGAACGACTTAGACGAAGAGGTGGTGCAGGCGAAAAATATTCATGTGTGTAAAAGTAGACTAGATAAATGTGGATATGGAGACAGGACAACATGAGCATTGCTCAGTTCCTTTATACTACAAATAGCTAAATACAGATAGGTAAATACACACAGTAATCCCTTTAAAACCGGGACATACAAGTCCCGGATACCCCAAGTCCTGGACATTTTGGGCTTGGGTCAAAAGAAAAAAAAAAAAAAAGTCAATATGTGTTCATCCCCACTCTAAATTTGCTGCGCAGTGAACAACAGCTGTGTTTTGGCATGTAGTTCTGGTGATGTCTGCTAGAGCGCCCCTACATCCTCCCCACTTCCTTCCTACCTACCATTGTAACTGCAAGCTTGTCGCCATGGCTGCCCACGTGCTCGCTTTTGTGGTGGACAGTGCATAAACTGCAATACCTTGCCACTAGACCACATGAGGATTTATATTGTTGTGCAGTGTTAAAAAATTAGAATTCAGAGTGCAAAGGAGTAAGTGTAGAGTGCAACACTGGCGCATTGCATCTGGCATGGCTCAAGTAAGAACAGAATGTGCAGTGTTAAACAGTTATAATTCACAGTGCAAAGGATTAAGTGCATCACAACACTGGATTACACTACGTGCTTTAAGTGCACCTTCACCACTGTCAGAGCCGTAGAGGAGGCAGGTTAATCTTCGCGACGGTCACTGACGTGTCGTAACTACCCTGTACTCTGCTAAATATTTTCCATACTTCTACTTTTTCATTCTCTGGTTCTTTTTCATTTATTTTATGGTTCCCGTCCCTTATTTGTGTGAATAGGGTCTTAAATAGGTGCTGTGCATGTCGGTTAGGGGGTTATTCAGGTGGCTTTCAAAGTTAGGTTGGTATGAGGTCTATAAGTACCTGTCCAGGGGAATTTTTCCCAAGTCCCAGACAAAACCAAGTCCCAGACATGCCTTTGGCTCTATTATGTCAGATCTTGGAGGGATCACTGTCTATACATGGTGTATATATATATATATATATATACATACAGTACAAGCCCAGTTAACCGGGTGGCTTGGGGAATTTACCTTCCCGGTTACAGATTTTTCCCATATTTCTGATTTTCAAGTCAAATCTATACAAAGGCTATCACAGCAGTAAATACTGTTCAGGTACTCACCAGTCACATTAGGGGTTACACTAAGAGATTCCGCCTGAAAAACTGCCTTGTAAACACACGCCATGGTCATAAAGCACGTGCGTGCAATGTCTAGCAATTTGCAGTACTGCAAATTGCACCAGTCCATTGTTTACCGAATTACTGTATTCATTATATGTACTGTACTCATAAAAGTTTAAAAATAAAATAAAGAAATAAAAGCTTGAACATTTATTAGTGAACTGATGATGTATTAAGACTGCACTGTGGAATTATCACGACACCTGTGCCCCCACGTGAGTTTTGTTTACGTTTCTGACCCCGACTGTTCTTCTTCTTCCCCACCTGACCTCCATCACTCCACCCCTCACCCGCCACTCAGCTGTTTTGCAGAAAATAAAATAAATGATGTACGTATGAAATGCAGGCATATTATTTATTTATTTTTCTTCCAACAAAGTAAACTTTCATTCCTATTAACATTTATATTCAGCCATTAGTGTTTTATAATGTTCGCCTTTTTCAAGTCTGTTGCATATGTCCAGCTTCTGTTTCAAGGTAAACACGATACGCTTACGTTTAGTTTGCACTTTAGGCATTTTGGAGTGTACAAATTACCATATATCAGAGGAACACAATAGCAAGAGAGCTTGTTTACTGTCTGGTGGCAAAAAGCAGACTGGTAATTTTTGGAAGGTGTGGAGGATGACTGAATTCAAGTAGGGGAAAGAGGGGGAGAGGAGGGGTGGTTAAGAGGATTTGCTAGGGATTTACATTAGCCGGAAATGCCTTCACCTCGCTTTGTCAGACTTCACCCAGCCTCGCGTGACATGATCAAACGGCGGTTTGGCGGTCCATTCAAATTGGTGCACAGTTATAACTTACTGACATTTTTACCAGCCCTTGAATTTTCCCGTTTTTCTGAGTATTCCGTTTGTCTGGATACCGGATAGCTGGGATTGTAATATATATATATATATATATATATATATTTATATATATACTGTATATATATATATGTATGTATGTATATACAGGTCTCCCTTGCTTTACGATCGGTATGCATTCCTAGAAAGGCAATCCTATACCGAAATATTGTATAGCAAACTTAAGGTTTAATGGGAAAAATAGGGATGCGCTTCTGGACTCGTTTGTAAGAAACCCAACAGTCATACGTGTGATCTAATATGCAATAATAATGATGCTTTATGTACTGTAGTGCATCTGAATCACATATGAATGTACATTTGCAGACATCTATCTATCTATAGTCCGACACCCTAATCCCGCAAAGGGTGGCCGCAGACAAAACGCCTCCAAGTCACTCTGTCACCCACCATTTGACTACCCTCCCCCCAACTCACCCCCCCCCTCCCTCATATACCTCTCAACTCCATCCCTCCACCTCATCCTCGGTCTACCCCTCCCTCTCCCTCCCTCCACCTCACCTACATACACCCTCTTAGTCAGTCTTTCATTCTCCATTCTCTCCACATGTCCAAACCACCTCAGTGTATTACTCCTAATCTTTTCAACCACATCCACATCTACCCCACAACGTTCCTTCACTTCTTCATTCGTCAACCTGTCCCTCCATGTCACTCCACATGCTCCTCTCAAGTAACTCATTTCCACTGCTCTCACTCTTGACTTGTTCCCCTCTTGCAAGGTCCATGCCTCGCTTCCATACGTCAGGGTAGGGATCACAATACCATCATGCAGTGACTTCTTAACTTCCATACTCACCTCCCTATTTCTCATCACTGCTTTCAGTGTACCAACAACCTTTCTTCCCTGCTGTACCCTTTCACGTACTTCATCCCCCAAAGTTCCATCCTTACTCATCACACTACCCAAGTACAGTACTTGAATGCACTCACATTCTCCATATCCTCACCATCCAACCTCACTGCACACTCTGTGACTTCATTCCTCTCAAACACCATAACTTTACTTTTGTTTACATTAACTTTCAGCTTCCTCCTCCTATACACTGTCCCAAATTCATTCACCAAACCTTGCAACTCCCATTCATCTTCACTCAACAATACTGTATCATCAGCAAACAGCAACACCGGAAGCTTCCAAATCTCACCCTCATTCATTAGGGCCACCCCCACATCCACTGCCCTACCTTGCACCTCCTTTACAACCCCATCCATATATATATTAAACAGCCATGGAGACATCACACACCCCTGTTTCAGTCCCACATTGAGATCAAAGAACTCACTCAGCTCACCATCCACTCTCACCGTAGCCCTAGCTCCCTCGTACATACTCTTCACTGCACTCAACAATTTCCCCTCCACTCCATATATTCTTAATACCTTCCACATACCTTGCCAATCTATTCTGTCATAAGCTTTCTCCAAGTCCATGAAGGCAGCATACACTTTCCTTCCCTTCTCTAGATACTTCTCCACTAAACATCTTAGAACAAATATCTGATCTACACACCCTTTTCCCTTCCTAAATCCCCCTTGTTCTTCACCAACTAGCTCCTCTGTCATATGCCTAACCCTATCAATGAGTATTCTACCATATATTTTACCAGTCACACTAAGAAGGCAAATACCCCTATGGTTACCACATACTTCTCACTCCCCTTTTCCTTTGTACAGAGGAACAATTATACCTGATTTCCAGTCCTCTGGAACCCTTCCCTCTTCCCAAGCATAAACAACGACATGAAGTATGGTACAGTATGAAGAACAGGAAAAATAGGAATATCCTGGGCATTGACGCATACAGACACACCGAGGTTGTAACCTGAACGAGTGTGCACGGTGAGACTGGGCAGCGATGCGGTTTCGGGACAATTTGCCATCAAGTCAATTCTGTGTCACAAAAATAACAAGATAATTCACCGTCATTAATGGAGACAGCTATGGGTGACGCTAGAATATAATTCAAAGGCGACTATAGTGAGGAAGAAACTAGTTAATTATTGACAACGTGCAACTAATAAATAATATCCAAAGCCTACACTATTGAACATAGACTTTGATGGATCCCCCTGGAATATAGTTATTAAAGTATTAATTAATTAACAATAAGTATACAGTATTTATAGAATGATGGGGAATCGTTCAGGGTGCGAATTGTCCTGACAGGGAATCGTTCTTATTTTGACGACGAATTGACTTGACAGTGAATTGTTTCAGAACCATTGATGCTTGGTTGGCGGAAGCGGGGGAAACCATGTGTGGATATACCATGCAACTCTCAGGTGAGCTGCCTGTGAGCACGGGATTTCTCCACATTACCAGTCATAATTGCAGGGGAGCTCAATCATAAAACAAACAATTGGTACTAAAGAAGAACGATCGTGAATGTGAAATATTGTAAAACGAAACATCGTACAACAAGGGGGACCGGTACGCAGTATTTCCTCGTACTGTACTTCGACGCTTTGCACTTCGATGCCTCATTTTTCGCGCTAGAAAAATGTTTCCAGGTTGTTTCACACTTCACGAGTTTCCCTGCACTTCGACGCTCCCAGCCGGCAGCCGACACTCAGCAGACGACGCATACCGATGCTCATTTGTTGGCAGCCATCTTGCGACCACCTTCACCTGCCACTCAAGCCAGTCTTCACTTTATTTCTGGTAAGGATTTTTGGTGTTGCAGCTCTTTATAACAGTTTTAATGTCTTTTTCAGGTACATGTGTATTGTGTTGTGCTGTTTTAGCATCAGTAAGCACTCTTCATTTAATTTTGGGTAGGGCCTGTTTGATGTTATAGTACTTTCTGATAGGGTAGGTACATGTCCCATTGGAATGCATCTCTATTTTTCCCATTGATTCTCAACTTCACACTTCAGCATTTCACGTTTTGCGAGGTTTTGGTGGAACATCCAACCCACGAAAAATGAGAAATCTCTGTATATATATATGTATATATCGTTCGTTCGTTCATTCTTTCGTTCGTTTTTGAAGGCTCCAACATGTTTGCATGCATCAGCCTTTGTCAGCAGTGATAAGAAACGGGGAAGTGAGCATGGAAGTGAAAAAGTTACTACATGACTATTGTGATACCAACTCTAACATATGGAAGTGAAGCTTGGACATTGTTGAAGGGACAGAAGTCAAGAGTGAGAACAGTGGAAATGAGTTATTTGAGAGGAGCATGTGGAGTCACATGGAGAGAGAGACTGACAAATGAGGAAGTGAAGGAGCATTGTGGTGTGGATGTGGATGTGATAGGAAGCATTAGGAAAAACACTGAGGTGGTTCGGCCATGTGGAGAGGATGGAGAACAAGAGACTGATGAGGAGAGTGTATGTGAGTGAGGTGGAGGGGGGGGGAGGAAGGGGGAGGCCAAGGATGAGATGGAGGGATGGAGTGGAGAGGTGTATGGGGAAGAGGGGTGTGAGCTGGGAGGAAGGCAGTGAAGTGGCATTGAACAGGGCGACGTGGAGGTGATTTGTTTGTGGCCACCCCTTGTGGGATTGGGGCATCTGGCAATAGATAGATAGATAGATATTATACATACAGTACATGTTTGAGTTGAGGATAGAAAGAGGTATGAAAGACCAAGAAGAGAGTAGGTGAATAATATAATTGACCTGGCAGTTAATGGAAAGGCTGTTACATACAATTATTTGAAATATGTTTTTATGTGAATATTTTGACCTGGGAGGTGGAGGCAGAAATTTGGGGCTTGAGTGACAAGTGGATGGATTTGTAGCCCATTTTCACTTGGCATTTCCATAATTCTCCCACTTTTGTACTTTCATGTTCTTGTTTTTGGATCCCTTCATCTCAAGTAAGTGGGAAGGAGGGTTGGAATGATAACAGTGATGATGATTACATATGGATGATTGGATAGGGTAGGAAACACTGTGATTCAGAGAAAAATGTGGAGTAAGGATGTCTCTTAATAGAAAGGTAGGAGATGGTCGTATAGAGAGTAAATGAGTATACTGTAAATTGATAAGGTGGCTATACAAGTGGATGTAAATAAGTTTGAAGATGGGAGGATGCATGACAGGCTAAGAAGATGATGAATTAATGTGGTAAGTGAGGGTGTGAGAGAATGAGATATGAAGGTTGATTAAGACAAGGAAACAGCAAAGGATTGATGTGGATGGATGATGCATTTGCAGAGAAAAACATTATAGGCTAATGGTTGTGCCTCTTCTTGTCATGGTTGCCAACAGAATTACACTGTTGCATTTGTGTGTGTGTGCGTGTGTGTGTGTGTGTGTGTGTGTATGTGTGTATTTAACCTATTTGTAATATACAGGAATTGGAATTGAGTGAAGCTCATGTTGTCCTGTCTCCATATCTACATTTATCCAGTGTATTTTTAAACACATGAATGTTGTTTGCCTGCAAAACCTCCTTGTCCAAGTCATTGCAGGTACCCATGCATCTATTTGGGAAACTGAACCATTTAAGATCATTAAGGCATTCACTTTACCTCAACCTGAAGTTATGACATCTTGTTCTTCCATCCTACAACATAAAAAGATCCTCTCTATCCATCTTTTCCAATTCTCTTACATTTCTAACATCGTGATCAAGTCTCCTCTATCCCTTCTCTCATGCAGTGTTGGTAACTTCAGTTTTTCCAGTCTCTCCTCGTAGGTCAGTTCCCATACTCATGATATCATCCTTGTAGCCATCTATTGAACACTTTCCTGTTTATCAGTATGCTTCTTTTTTAAATAAGGTGACCATACCACAGCCGCATGCTCTAGTCTTGGTTTTATCATGGTCATTCTCAGCACCCTCAGCATTTCCTCATCCATATAATTACACACCACTCTTTTGTTGGTTAGTAATCCATAAGTGCCTCCAGTGATTCTGTTTATATGCTTTTCTGGTGACAGGCCATCCTGAATAATCACTCCCAAGTCCTTCTCATCTTTTCTTTTGCTAATAATCTCACTGCCCATTTTATATGTCCAGTGCAGCTTTTTTTTTTCACTCACTCCCATTTCTAATACATGTTACTTCATGGCATTGAAATCCATTTTCCAAGTATGGCACCAGCTGTGGCGTTTATCCAAGTCCTCTTGCAGTTCTTTACAACTACCAATACACTTAATATGTTTCATGGTTTTAGCATAATCTGCGAACGTACTCATGTAACTATTCAGTTTTTCTGGTGGATCATTTATATATATCAGAAACATTATTGGGGCCAAGACAGAGCCCTGGGGTACTCCACTGATCACACCTTTCCATTGTGAAGCCTTGTCCCTTGTGACTGTTCTCATCTGCCTTCCTGTCATATAATCTATCTACTTCAGCAGTTCCCATGCACTCTTCCAAAGGTCGCCAGCTTCCACAGCATTCTCTTATAGGGCACCCTGTCAAACACCTTCTTGAGATCTAGGTAGACACAATCTGCCCATCCCTGTCTCTCTTGTATTACATCTGTTACCCTACTATAGAAACTTACTAGGTTGGTAACACAAGATCTTTCTTCCCTAAAACCAAATTGTCTTGATTTTATCACTTCCTTTTCTTCTAAATGCTTAATCCATCTTTTTCTAGTATTCTCACAGATTTTACAAACAACAGTAATACGAGGGGTGATCAGAAAGTAATGACAGTTCGTGCTATAACATGAAAACCTTGAATGATGGGAGGTAGGGGAGCAAGGAGAGTGCAGAGTTGCCTGTCCTTACGAGTTTGAACTTGTCGCCGTATGCCTGACTTTTCTTGTTTTATTGTTGTGAGTGAATGCTTCACTCTTGTTTTTGCTCTCTGGCCAGAAACATGGATTACTCGAAAGAAGGCTGCAGGTTCTACATTTTTACGAGGTGGAAACTTTGAAAGAAAGCAACAGAGATTCGAGGGGAATTATTACAAGTTTATCCAGACACTACTCCTTCCCTGGAAACTGTTTCCCGCTGGATTCGTGCTTTCACAGCAGGAAAAACTGAATTGAAAGATGAACAACGCTCTGGACGCCCCCGGACATCCGTGACCGAAGCAACAACTGTCCGTGCACGGTCCATCATTGACGAGGATCCAACTGTAACTCTTAGGTTCTTAGCCTTAGAGCTTGATATCAGTTATGGGAGTGCATATGACATCGTGCATGAACAATTACACCTGAGGAAGAAGTGTTGTCGATGGATACCCCATTTGTTGACTGATGAGCAAAAGGCTGAACGGGTGAGGATTTGTCGTGTCTGGCTTGCTGAATTTGAACCAAATGGTCCAAAACGGTTCTCAGATGTTGCTACTGGAGATGAGTGTTGGATTTCATTCTTCACAACCCGTGACAAGCAGTCAAACATGGTGTGGTTGGGCGATGAAGACCCTCGACCTCAGATTTTGAAGGAAGGATTTCGCAGCCGGAAGCGCCTTTTCACCATCTTTTTCAATTCTCAAGGACCAATATGCGTGGATGTGATGCCTGAAAAGTCCACTATCACAGCCCAATACTACACAGACGAGGTCCTTCCACAAGTCTTGGAACACAAGGCCAACACCGCACCAACCCGCCGTCGGTCTCGCCTTTTGCTGCACCACGACAATGCTGCAACCCCACAAAGCTCGCCTCACTATGCAGTACCTGGAACAACAAGGTATAACTCTGCTCCCCCACCCACCCTACTCCCCTGACATGGCTCCCTGTGACTTTTGGTTGTTTCCAAAAATTAAATCTGCCATCGCTGGGAAGCAATTTCATCGCATCCAAGACTTGGCACGGACCGTCAATTCAGAACTCCGAAGTATACCGTCTTCAGAGTACCACGCTTGCTTCATGAAGTGGAGAAAGAGAATGGAACGCTGCATAGAGGTTGGAGGGGAGTACTTTGAAGGAATGTGAGTCATAGTTTGATAGTTCTTCATGCTAATAAAAGTTTATGGACTCACTGTCATTTCTTTCTAATCACCCCTTGTAAGTGATACAGGTCTGTAATTGAGTGGATCTTCCCTATCTCCTTCCTTGAAGATTGGCACCATATTTGCTCTTTTCCAGTCGTTAGGTAACTCTCCATTTTCCAGGAAGCTCTTAATGATGACATAAACAAGCCACACTAATTGGTCAGCACATTCTTTCAGGATCCATCCAGCCACACCATCTGGCCCCATTGCTTTTGTCACATCTAAGTCCCTCATCAGCTGTAATACCTCATTCATGTCAACTGCAGTTTCTGGCTTTCTCGTCATCCTGGGTTCCAATTCAGGTTCATTAAATTCCTCTTCCAACACATAGATTGACTGCATCTTGTTGTTCATTATTTCACACAAATCATCATCTCTTTCATAAGTTTCATCTCCATCTCTCAGTCATACTATACTGTCCCTAACTTTCATTTTACCATTTACAAATCTGTAAAATAGGTTCTTTTTTACATTTAGTAACAATATCTTTTTCATACTTCCTTCCTTCCCCTCTCTATACCTTAACACATTCATTTCTTACCTGCTTGTATTCCTCCCAAGCCCTTTCACTATACTGTACCGTCTTCTCACTTTATTCCATGCTCTGTTTCTTACCTAAATGCCATTCTACACCTATTGGTAAACCATTCTTTCTGCCTCACTGTTGCTGTGGTGAATTTTGGGACATATTTACTAAGCAGGGAAGTGAGCATGGAAGTGAAAAAGTTACTACATGACAGTATTTTGATACCAACTCTAACGTATGGAAGTGAAGCTTGGACGTTGTTGGAAGGACACAAGTCATGAGTGAGAGCAGTGGAAATGTGTTATTTAAGAGGAGCCTGTGGAGTCACATGGAGAGACAGGCTGACGAATGAGGATATAAAGGAGCGTTGTGGTGTGGATGTGGATGTGATAGGAAGCATTATGAGGAACACACTGAGGTGGTTTGGCCATGTGGAGAGAATGGAGGGTGAAAGACCGACGAAGAGTGTATGTGAGTGAGGTGGAAGGGGGAAGAGGGAGGGGGAGGCCGAGGATGAGATGGAGGGATGGGGTGGAGAGGTATATGAGAGAGGGGGGTGTGAGTTGGGAGCAGGGCAGTGAAATGGAGGGGGACAGGGCGACGTGGAGGCGATTTGTTTGTGGCCACCCGTAATGGGATTGAGGCGTCTGGCAATAGATAGATAGATAGATATTTAATAATATAGTGCCCCATGAATCCTCGCAGCCTCCTGAGTCCCATTCCTCCCAGTTCACCTCTTTACAGTTAAAGTCACCCACCAAAATTATATTGTTGCTTTTCTCAATTATTTTTTGTAAATAACTAGCCATATCTGACAACATCTGGTATTCGTCATCATTCCATGCTCTCGTCTTAGGGGGAACATACACTACCGTGTGTGTGTGTGTGTAAACGTGCAAAAGAAAATGTACAGATTGTTTTGTATATGAGGTGGAGCCAGGATTTCAAAGGCTTTAATAATGTGTGAATGATTGTGTGTGTTTCACTGTGCATACTGTTTGATAGTTCTCCTACTTTTGAGCATTTTCTTTCATTTTGTTGGATTCGGCCTCACCTATTCTCTTTTCTCTCTGGTGGAAAAATTAGGGATGAGATGATGATGATGATGATATGATGATGATGATAATGATGATGATGATGATGATGATGATAATGATGATGATGATGATGATAATGATGATGATGTATAAAATTGAAATCAGCTTGTGTTGTGTAATCAAGTGTGCAGTTATTACACTGTATGAATTTGAAGCATAGTGATGAATTGCTGAGTCACCTTTCAGATTAAGGTACTTATTTTAATGTGCCAATGCAAAGTGCATAAAGAAAAATTGTGTTCATGCCATTCAGTGCAATTTCTTATAATGTAGTTTTGTAAAGTGTTTTGTAGCAATATTGTACAAGTTTGTAAAGCAAATATATCTAAGTAATTTATGTGAAAAGGGATGCTACAGTCAATAAAGTAATTTAGATCTTGGCACATGTTTGTTTGACTAACCTTGCCTGCCTGGCACCAGGATTCCCTTACCTGAGCCTCGCCTGGTGGCCCGCTGGCAGGTGGCTCCTCGCCGTCCCACCTCTAGCACTCCCCTTATGCAGCTCCCAGTGGAAGCATCCACCCTCAGATACAAGGTAGGTGTATTTTGACATACCTGTATTTTATTACATACTGTAATAATGAGTCATTAATTTATGTTTAATGTAATAATATAGGTGAAGGGATGTGGCAACTCCACCAACCAAAACTTGTGGTGGAAATAGCCTCACAACTCCAGTGATACACAAGGAAAGGATTTGGAACTGGAGCGTGATTTTCCTCAGATATATTTACTGTTAAAAATAAAATAACATTGCCATTAATCTCCCTTAGCTGTAAGAAAAATAGGAAACCTGAAAATAGTTTAAGAATTGATTAAGCATCTGAACAGCTTTATGTGGACCATGCAATCATTACACATCAACAAACACTTGAAATTTAGGATCCAGCTGACAAGCAGAAACCTTCCTCACTTTTTATAGTTGTATGTAATACGAGAATCATTCTGTTTACTTACAGGGTTAAAACAACATGTGCAACCTTTGTCATATTCATCTTACATGCTTCATCCATCCATTTCAATACTTTGTTATATCCTAAGCTTTCTTAACTTCCATACTCAGTGTGTGGCTAGGATTTTAAAAATTAGGTGGCCAAGGGGATAGGGTGGCTTTAAAATTTAGGGTGACCCCAGTGGTCAGGCTTATTTCAGGGGTGGCCAGTTCCACCTCAGCCACCCCTCTGGCTATGTCACAGTTCATGTTTCACGTTCTCAGTCTCATTTATCATATCCATCCTCACTCTCTCACATACATAATTACTATATCCCTCCTCACTTTCACCATTAAGTCATCACATCCACTATCAACTTGGCCTCCCATTCATTATCCTACCTTCAGCTCAGATGTACCCTTTTCACGACCCTAATTATATTCCCTCGTTTTCTTGTGATTCTCCTCCTTATCCTATCCAGTGTATTCAACCCACACAATATCCTAAACTGTCTCAGTTCAGCTGTTGTCCCTCTCGACTCATCCAAGTCATAGTATACCATTCACACCTATACATTCATGTGGGCACTAAAATACAGTTCCTTCATTCAATCTTCTTGCACCCTCCATCTGTACTCAGTCCTTTGTTTGATACCAGTGCCTTCATAGCATCAGTCATCTTTATTCCTTGAACTTCTCCATTCCCCTCTTTGTTTATACATACACCTCCCTTTTTCTGTCACTGCATTAAGGTACTTGAGCTCTCACCATTTCATATCTTGTTCCACACACTATTGCATCACATTGTCAGTCACCTTCTTTCTCTCTGCAGCCATCAGCTCACTGTTATCTGTGTTTATTTTCAAAATGCACCACTTGCGGACATTGACAAAACTCTGAAGGAGTCTGCAGAAATCATGGTCACTATTAGTAGGCAGGAGAGTGAGATCCAGAATATAATCATCCTTATCATCCTAGATCAGTTTTCCATATTCACATCAGGTAAGGAATCTTAACACAGGGCCCTTTGATTGCTGTGTGTACTGTACTTGCATTTGAAGAGAAGGACATCCCAGGGCACAATTTCTCATCCTTCTTTCTCAGTGTGTCATGGGAGGTGTGGGGCTGCTTGCAACACAGCAACTAAGTGGTGGGGGGTCTTCTTTTTCACCATATCTAACCATGTCTCCTGATTCTGTTGAACAGAATCCAGTCAAGCTGCGTGTGTCCTATCTGGCAGTGGACGAAGTTGAATCTCGGTCAGATGTGTTCAGTGAACTGCAGAGTTACTGGCCATTGCCAGTTTATGAAACTGCACTGGTGACTGATGTTTGTGTTACACCAGGTGGCTCACAGGACCCTCTAGATGACTGTGTTCATGTTGCCACCGTAGCTCCAGCTGCCATCTACTCACTTGTGCCCAGGGAAAAGCACAATCCACTGAAACAGATTCTTCTCCATGACTTGCTTCCTAACTACCGGTCAGCTTATCAGCCACGCCTTAGAATGGCAAACCTTCCAAATGAAGAATTGATTGTTCATGAAGAGGTTGCCAATGTTCTGCTAAAGGTGAACATAAGCTCTGGTTCAGTGGATCAGATTCAGCTTGGCTCTGTGTTTGAAACAGCTGCTGACACTCTCCTTAAGAGGATTGGGGCAGCTAAAGCCAAGCAGACATACTTCCGTTTGTGTAAGGATGCAACAAACAAGGGTCATTTGGCTCTTTGGGAGGTCGGTGGAGGTAATGTTATGTTAATTGACCTCACCAAGGACAGGATGCTCTCACTTAGTCTTCCATTGTTACTGTCTTCTTTCCACCTCTTGGATGACAAGAATCAGTGGCTGGCTGTGGATGAAGAGGGTGGTAAGTGGCTGCTGAGAGGTCATGATGAAGAGTTTGTGCTTCATCCTGTGGCAGAAACAGCAGAAATGAACAATATGATGATATCAAATCTTTCTCCACACAACCTAAGCAGTTTTGTTCTTTCCTCAGCACTGAAGCAGCAGATCAGTGCCCCTAGTCGCCTTTTTGTGCCTCAAGATTATTTAGCTGCCATTGCGGTGGGATTTCCTGAGTTAGATTCCAGTGAAAATGAGGTTTACGTCTGGGACCGAAACATTAAGTCGACTATGAGCCCTTCTGTACCATATAGTGACCCCAGAAGTTCTGCTGTCATATTAAAGGATGCAGGACAGATTGTGAAGGTTGTAGATAAAGCTCCAAGAGAAGCTTATGAACATAACCAGCCTCCTCCTGCAACTGGACTCTTCTTAGAGGTGACAGACTTGATAAACCACAGCGTGAGTTACGTACCAGTACCTCGCGCTTCTCAGGCTTCACCTTACTGGGCCTGGGCAGCTGCTGCACGCACAACTCCTCTGTTCTTAGCTCCAACCAGTGGACATGGACTAATTAGTGTTGACTCTACAGGTGTACTTCGTTTGTGGCAGACTGGAAGTGCTAATTTAGAACGAGCTCTGGCAGAGTGGAAGAAAATGATTGGTGAGGATTCAAAGCTTAGACTAGAAATTGACAGAATCAGTGGACAGGATATCACTGAACCAAAACATGGAAAGGAAGATCCTGATAACAACCCACATGTTGGAGGAAACATGTGGGCCGGGGGCACAGGAGGTCGTGACACAGCTGGTCTTGGGGGTATGGGGGGTCCTTATCGTTTAGATGCTGGCCATGATGTCCATCAGGTAAGTCAGGTTGAAAAGGATGCAGTGCCAGAAGAAGTGAGACGTGCTGCCCATGAAATGGCTCAAAAGGCCTTCAAGGAGCGCCTTAGGGAAATTAAGATGAGTGAGTATGATGCAAATTTGTATGAGAGGTTGACAAATAGTGTGCAGTCTCAGGTCAGGGCATTACGGGGGATTATTAATTCCCTTCAGGCCCGAGGGAAGGAGAGACAGTGGTTGCGACACCGAACATCAGGAGAACTGGATGATATGAAGCTGATTGAAGGTCTGGCAGGTGAACGCAACATATACCGACAGAGACGTGAAGAAGAACCAGAAGTTGGAGCACCTCAGACTCATCCTAAACGGCTTCGCTTAGTTGTAGACGTGTCAGGGTCTATGTACCGCTTCAATGGCCATGATGGTCGCCTTGAGCGTGAACTTGAGGCAACACTAATGGTAATGGAAGCATTTGAAGGCTTTGAAACAAAATTCAAGTATGACATTTATGGTCACTCAGGTGAAGAGGCAGATGTACCATTTGTGGAGTGTGATGCTGTCCCCAAAAACAATAAGGAACGCCTTGATGTCCTGAAAACAATGCAAGCCCATTCACAGTTTTGTCTTAGTGGTGATCACACTTTAGAAGCAGCAATGAAAGCTGTAAAGCATATAGCAACTGAGGAATCTGATGAGAGCTTTGTAATATTGTTGTCAGATGCTAACCTGGAGCGATATGGCATTCGGCCAAGTGAACTAGCCAAGGCACTGACTGCAGAGAGCACTGTGAACACATACGCCATCTTTATAGGGTCCTTGGGTGATCAAGCAGACAGACTAACCAAAGCTCTTCCAGCTGGACATGCTTTTGTTTGCCTTGACCTGAAAAAAATTCCTCAAATTCTGCAACAGATATTTACCTCTGCAATGCTGAAGTAAACATAATGGTAAGTTGTAAAGATAAAGTGTAAATGACATTTGTAATGGAGATTTAGATATAAGCATTCCTTTCATTAGGTAGCTGTCATTATATAAATAGTAGTTGTATGCATCATTTGCACAATGCAAATTATTCATTGTGTTAAATAGTTTATACAGTACTGTATTCATTAGCAATGTAGATATGACTTGATTTCTTAGAGATGGAATACTAAAATTACTCTTCCTAAGGTAACTTATGTAAATACTAGATGTTTGGTGTAAAGATGTGTACTTAGTATGTATATATATATATATATATATATATATACCCTATATATATAATATAAAATATATATATATATATATATATATATATAATATATATGTGTGTGTGTGTGTGTGTGTGTGTGTGTGTGTGTATGTATGTATATATGTATACTGTATATACATAGAGCAGCCATGGCTCAGCGGTTTAGAGTGCTCTGCTCTGACCAAAAGGTCGGAGGATCGAATCCACCCAAGGGTCATTGGTAGACATCAGGAAGGACATCCGGTCATAAAATGCTACATGCGCCAATCCAGAAGTCCTCTACCCAGGGGCAACACCTTAGCCGTTTGGGGATACCAGGCATAAAACCAAATTATTTTATTATTATTATATATATACTGTATACCATATACCTAGCCATGAGCTCCTATGCTCTTCATGGAGGAACACAGGATTAGGTGATGTATGTACAGTACCCTCACGTACAACACGGTAATATTGTCATGCATGGGTCCCGTGTTGGACCAGAAACGAGTTGGACAAACAACAGAGCTTATGGGGAAAAATGAATTATGTCAGCAACCCTAGGAAAAGTCACCCTAAATACCTACCATATACCTATACATATATGTAATTATAATAAGTGGTACTGTACTATGAATGATACTAACCTTTTAGGATAATGTTGGTGGGCTTGCTGGGAATGGAAGGTGATATCCGAGACTGTAGGTAGTCCTACTGTGTCCCTGGAGGATGGCTGCTGGCGTCACTAGCGGGTAATGGCTGCTGCTCCTCCTCAACCTCCCTCATAAATCCTTTGAATTTCCTCTCCCCTTTCTTCTGCCTCTCGATGAATTCTAGCTTGGTGGCCTGAGGGAGGTGCCGCCACTTCTTGGGGTTCTTAGAAGGCTTCCTAGGCATCATGAGCAGGGTAATATGCAGTAGCAAGGGCAGAAAATGCAGCAAGAAAAAAGCACCTTCCAATGCGAATTATGCGACTGAGTGGCACTGTGGCGGGAGAAATTTAAACAAAACATCACGTGATAACAGAAGCGTTTTTCATTGGACGACATCACGATCTCGTTATGATAGTGGGCGGGGGAGGCTACTTGATCATAAGTTTTGATTGGCAGTCAGCGTCACGGGAATGTCCAGTATGACCGTGTTGGACCGGGGGTGATCGTGCTAGAGGCGAACTCTGTGGATTTCACCCACTTCTCGGAGCTCCGTCAGTGTTATGCTTATGCACCCGCTTTACAGTACTTAAATCGTATTAAATCATACTAATTTTTTGCTCTCCGTGCTGAACGCGAATCATGCTGGACAAACGCGTGTTGGACACGAGGGTACTGTATGTATGTATATATGTATATATACAGTAAAACCTCTACAATTTGTCATCCTTAAAGTCGGAAACCTCTACAACTCGGGAAGGCTTCAAAATATTCATTTAAAATATCAAAATTCAAAAATTCCCCAAAATGCACACATGAGAGGAAGAGAGTCAGCAAAAATCCCCCCAACTCGGTAAGATGCCGAGTTGTACAGTAATGTTTAAGTGTTTAGTGTTTAGTTCCCCAGCATAGTCTGTCTATCAATCTATCTATTGCCAGACGCTGTAATCCCGTAAGGGGTGGCCATTTGACTTTGAGTTATTAGTTTTACGGGGAGGGGCACTAACCCTTCACCAACCCACTTGTTGACACGTAGGGAGAACATCTGGGTTGGTTATATGGTTACCACCCAGTGTTGTAAATGGTTTCTTGGCTTACAGGAAACCATTTGGCTTGTCACTCAATGTAAAGCCACCTGTAAAGGAAAGAAGAGCAATAAGAAGTGACAGGAAAGATGGGAGATATAGGAAGAGAGGAGGGCAGGCTCAGAAAAAGAATGATAAAGGCTAAGGAAGAAGTAGGCAGCACTATATCAAGTGAGTGGATGGTGGTCACCACTACCTACCCAGTATAGTTCAAATGATAAATACACTATAGTAATGGCTTTTATAGTGTTAATTGTGCTTTACATAGTTTTCAGTGTCAATTCTAGCTTTCTATCTATCTATTGCCAGACGCTTCAATCCCGTTCGGGGTGGCCACAAACAAATCACCTCCACGTCGCCCTGTCCCCCGCCATTTCACTGCCTTGCTCCCAACTCACACACCCCTCTCTCATATACCTCTCCACCCCATCCCTCCATCTCATCCTCGGCCTCCCCCTCCCTCTTCCCCCCTGCACCTCATTCACACACAGTACATTCTTTTCATCAGTTTTTCACCTCCATCCTCTCCACGTGGCCAAACCACCTCAGTGTATTCCTCCTAACGCTTCCTATCACATCCACATCCACACCACAATGCTCCTTTATATCCTCATTTGTCAGCCTGTCTCTCCATGTGACTCCACAGGCTCCTCTTAAATAACTCATTTCCACTGCTTTCATTCTTGACTTGTGCCCATCCAACAACGTCCAAGCTTCACTTCCATACGTTAGAGTTGGTATCACAATACTGTCATGTAGTAACTTTTTCACTTCCATTCTCACTTCCCTGTTTCTTATCACTGCTTTCAAGGAACCAGCAACCTTTCTTCCCTACTGTACCCTTTCAAGCACTTCACCCTCCAAACCTCCATCCTTACTCATCACACTACCCAAGTACTTAAACGTACTCACATTTTCCAATTCCTCACCATCCAACCTTGCTGTACATGCACTGACTTCTCCCCTCTCAGAGACCATCACTTTACTCATCCCTACATTCCCCTTTAGATTCCGTTTCTTACATGCTTTCCCAAACTCATCCACCAAGCCTTGCAGCTTCCCTTTGTCTTTACTCAGTAACACAGTATCATCTGCAAACAGTAGTACAGGGAGTTTCCAAACACTATCCTCTCTCACCAGGGCCACTCCAACATCCACTACCCTACCTTGTACCTCTTTTATTACCCCATGCATGTACAGATTGAACAGTGTCAAGTACAGTACAGTAAAGGTGTGCCCAAAAGTGATTTTGAGCCCCCCTAACACCTCCAAAAACTACCAAAAGTCCTCCTCCATGCCTGGAATACACCCTACAACTGCATGGAATCATGGTAAGGCAGCTTTTACTGTTTATTGTAATAAGTTTTATTTTTTTTCCATTTTTTTCTATTTTTTCCTTTTTTGTGCGTGTGTGCTGGGGGGAAAATTAAAGTTCATCCCTACAACTCGGCAAATAGGCTAACTGAGCAAGGCTTGCACATGTATTATGCCGAGTTTTAGAGATTTTACTGTTCTTGTGTAACCAGGCATAAAACCAATTTATTTTATTATTGTTTTATATCTATCTATCTATCTACCTGTCTGTTGTCAGACGCCTCAATCCCGTTTGGGGTGGCCACGAACAAATCGCCTCCAAGTCGCCCTGTCCCCCACCATTTCACTGCCCTGCTCCCAACTCACACCCCCCTCTCTCATATACCTCTCCACCCCATCCCTCCATCTCATCCTCGGCCTCCCCCTCCCTCTTCCCCCCTCCACCTCACTCACATACACTCTCTTCGTCAGTCTTTCACCCTCCATCCTCTCCACGTGGCCAAACCACCTCAGTGTGTTCCTCCTAACGCTTCCACACCACAACACTCCTTTATATCCTCATTCGTCAGCCTGTCTCTTCATGTGACTCCACAGGCTCCTCTTAAATAACTCATTTCCACTACTCTCACTCTTGACTTGTGTCCTTCCAACAATGTCCAAGCTTCACTTCCTTACGTTAGAGTTGGTATCACAATACTGTCATGTAGTATATATATATATATATATATATATATATATATATATATATATATATGTATATATATATATATATATATATATATATATATATATATATACACAGTAATCACTCTAATATCCGGACGCCCAATAACCGAACATCCCCACTACCCGGACCTTATCGTCCTGGGATCCAACATTCCCAAAATGGTCCGAAAACCCCCCAAAAAAATTTAAAAAATCGATTTTTTTGCCCTCCGTAATTTGAACTTGCTGCGCGCGCCGCGGGAGAGCATTGTTTTGGTGCGTCATTCCTCCGACGTCCGATAGAGCGCCGCTGCATCCTCCCCACTTCCCGCCTGTCTCTCACCGCGGCTGGACCTATGCTCTTCGCAATGGCTGCCCACGTGCTCGCTTTTGTGGTGGTGCCGTACTTGCTGCAAGGCCTCCTGCTGCTCTCGGGCCTCCTCTTAGTGTGTGTGATGATGGCCCCGCCACCTGAGAAAAGGAAGAGAGTGGTGTTGACTCTGGAAAAGAAGAGGGAGATATTGGAGAAAGTTGATGCGGGTTGGTCTTCTTCCTGCATTCTCCGCGAGTACAACCTGGCCCGGTCGACTTTGTTCGATATCAAACGTTCCCGAGACAAACTCATGCAGTACACGGCTGACTTCTCGTCGCGAAGCAAACACAACGTGGAAAGGAAGGTTATGTTTACCCCCAAGTTTGCAGAAATCGACCGATCCACGTTGATTTGGTACCGACAGCAACGTGCAGCTGGTGTGATGGTACGTGGAACGGAGCTGAAGGCTGCTGCTGAGAAGTTCGCAAGGCTTCACGACGCCCTAGACTTCAAGGCATCCGAGGGTTGGCTCTTCGAGTTCAAGTTGCGACATGGCCTTACTAACCATAAAGCACATGGCGAAGCATTGGACGCAAACGAGGATGGAGTTGACGAGTTTTGGCACAAGGTGAAAGGCTTGATCGACAGGGAGGGCCTCACTCTCGGTCAAGTCTATAACGCAGACGAAACTGGCCTATTCTATCGCTCGCTGCCAACGAACACTCTAGCCGAGGAGACGGAGAAGCGTGTACCTGGCCGCAAGCTTTCTAAGGAACGGATATCTGCTTTGTGTTGTGCCAGTGCTAACGGCATGCATCGGCTTAAGCCCGTTGTTGTTGGCCGTGCAAAGCAGCCTCGGTGCCTTCGTGGGGTGATGGATGTCCTTCCTGTCGTCTGGTACCATTCTTTGAAAGCATGGTTCACAGCTGTGATTTTCAAAGACTGGTTTCACCGTCACTTCGTCAAGGAGGTCATCCAGTACCAGACGAAGACACTGGGAATCCCTCGCAAGCAGGTAAAGGCTCTCCTTCTGCTCGACAATGCACCTGCCCACCCGTGCGACAAGGACTTGGTTGCTGAGAATGGCCGTATTAGGTGCATATTTCTGCCACCTAATACGACTGCTCTCATTCAACCCATGGACCAAGGAGTGATCGTGGCAACAAAGCGCCTGTACCGTCGGAAGTTCCTGGACGAGGTGATGGTTGTTCTCGAGGACGAGGACGAGCGCAGGGAAGGACGTGACACACGAGGCAAGCGGACTTTGGAAAACCTTCGCCACTACAACATCAAGTCTGCGCTGTACAACTGGGCTAGTGTATGGAAGGAAGTCCCTGTGAAAACTCTTGAAAATGGTTGGTCTCGTCTGCTTCTCGGAACGGATGTGGAGTACGATTTTCTAGGGTTTGACGTGGATGACTTCCATGCACGGCTACGTACGCACGGCGACGTTGTTAATGTGGACAATGTTCGTGAGTGGTTGGACGACGATGAGGGCGATCCTGGGTATCAGACGTTGTCTGATATCGAGATCGCGTCTTCGGTTGCTGGTGTCAGTCCCGAACTTGAAGATTCCGACGACGAAGGCAACGATGATGCGGACTCCTCTCAGCAGGACACAACTCCAGCCATCCCCAAGCTGAGCGCACTCCGGGAACATCTAGAGTTCGTCCTAGACTACCTGGAACACCCGGACTGCGACAGGGAGATGGGGCCCTTGGGACTCGTGGAGGAAGTGCGTGCTTTCAGGCAGCGCATCATCAATTGCCAGAATTGTCGGTCCTTGCGTCAGTCAACGATTGACAGTTTTTTCAGGCCCGTGACCCCCGCTGTGCCAAGCCCTGGCTCCACGCCATTGCCTCCCCAAGACAGGCGCTCATGCTCCAAGCCACAGCCCAGCACATTAGCCACAGTGGAGTCACCGCTTGACATGAGTTTGCGGCATTCCTCAGAGTCTTCTGCAGTGGGTACGCCATCACCACGACCCAGCGATGCACCCCTTGGTCGCCTGCCAGTGATACTCTCGGACTCTGACAGTGAATAAACAGCAAGAACTTCTCCACTAGACCACACGGGAATTTTGAGTGTTGTGCAGTGAAAAAAACAGTGTGTTGTGTTAAGGTTTTCGAGTTGAGAGAAAAGACTCAGTGAAAACAAAATTTAACGTAAATAAACTTCTATCTTGGGTCAAATGTCTGTCAGCTTGCTCGTGCAACACTGTGTATGCATGGGGTTGTCATGTGTAGCCACCACAATTATTGTATAAGTGAATTCTGCAATTGTTAACCTGAAACTGGATATACAGTAAACTCTCAGTTATCAGTTGTCGCAATATCCGGCCGAATGCAATATCCGGCACTGTTGGTTCGGCTTTGTTAAAGCAGTACAGTATCCGGCAAATTTGCTCAACATCCAGCACTGAAACGGGAAGTAACCAACGGTTCTATGTAATATTGGGATGCGAGGCGTATCATCTGCTTGTATTCAGTAGCCAGCCGGCGGCCAGGAAAACGCTGCAACGCATCAGCCAGTGAAAATGCCTACAATATGCCAGCCAATAAGAATTTGTTGCAGGAGTGGCCCCTGGCACTCCGAACCTACACTATCTGTTTCCCAAGGATCTCATTTATTGAAAACATATCTATGCACGCTGCTCTTGTAACTATGCAGTGGCAAAACCCCAGTGCTAAGACTTACTCTGTGGCCTCCCATGCCTTGCTTGTTGTTGCAAAGCTTGTGTCCTCTCAGTGCTTCGTGTCCTAGTGCTTTATTGTGATTCTGAATATTATTGTGATTCAGGATCTTATAGGTGAGCAGTGTGTGAAGAATGATGAAGGAAGGGTAGTGGTGAACAGTGAGGATATTAAAGATGCATGGAGAGACCATTATAACCAGTTGTTGAATGAGGAGTTTGACTGGGACAGGGAAGGTTTGGAGCCAGCAGGTCCAGTGTCTGGCCCTTGGCCTTTGATTGATGCTGCTACTGTGAGTGAGGCAATAGGCAGCATGAAGGTGGGGAAGGCAGCAGGTGTGTCTGGGTTGACTGCCGAAATGTTGAAGGCCTCAGGCGATATAGGGTGAGGTTAGTCACTGACCTGATAAATAGGATTATTTATGAGTGTGTTGTCCCAGATGATTGGCTGAAGAGTGTAATTGTAAATGTGTATAAAGGGAAGGGTGATGCCCTGGAAAGAGGAAATTATAGAGGTATAAAGCTTTTAGAGCAGATAATGAAGTTAATGGAGAGAGTTTTAGAAGGTATGATTAGAGACAGAGTGAATATTGAGGAGATGCAGTTTGGGTTTATGCCAGGTAGGGGGACCACTGATGCTATATTCATTGTTCGACAGCTTCAGGAAAAATATATTGGTAGGAGAAGGGATCTTTATTTTGTTTTTGTTGATTTGGAAAAGGCCTTTGACAGAGTCCCTAGAGAGGTGGTGAAGTGGGCAATGAGAAAGCTTGGCTTGGAGTTGCTGGTTAGGGTGGTTATGGCTATGTATGTGGGTGCTCACACCCAGGTAAGAGTGAATGGAGATTTGAGTGATGAGTTTTCCATGAATGTTGGTGTGCATCAGGGGTCAGTCTTGAGTCCCATGTTGTTTATCATGGTACTTGAAGCCCTTTCACGTGACTTTAGAAACGGACTCCCGTGGGAGTTGTTGTATGCTGATGATTTGGTGTTGACTGCAGAGAACGAAAGGGAAGCGGAGGAAGGATTTAGGAAGTGGAGCGATGGTATGGGGCACAAGGGCTTAAGGGTAAATGCACATAAAACAAAAGTGATGATATCCAGGGTTGGTGGCGGTACTGTCAAAGACAAGGGAGAGTGGCCATGTGCAGTTTGCCACAAGGGCGTGGGAAGTAATTCTATCTTGTGCGGTGTTTGTGATAAATGGGTGCATAAGAGATGTAGTGGTATCAGAGATAGACTGTGAGATAATGCTGATTTTATGTGTGCGGCGTGTCGGAGTGAGCAGGTGGAGATTGTCAGACGTGAAAGGATTGAACTTGCTGGTGAATCTCTTGAGTGTGTGGAAGAGTTTTGTTATTTAGGAGACATGTTTTGTGCTGGAAGTGGGGCTGGAGCTAGCTCTGTGGCTAGGGTGAGAAGTGGTTGGAAGAAATTCAGGGAGCTCTTGCCTCTCCTGACATTGAGAGGACTCTCCCTACGTGCTAAGGGGTCTTTGTATGCACATGTGTTAGGAACGTAGTGCTGTATGGTAGTGAGACCTGGGCAGTGAAGGAGGAAGATATTCGCCGGCTCAGACGTACAGAAATGACAATGATTAGGTGGATTTGCAGTGCGTCCCTGCGTCCAAGGCCTGGAGGGGCTGGGTTTACAATGGAAGAGTTGAGAGGTAGGATGGGACTAGAGTGTATTGGTGTTGTGATGAGGAGAGGTAGATTGAGATGGTTTGGACATGTGGAGAGGATGGGGGATGATAATTGGGTGAGGAAGGTGAGAGGTGTTAATATTGGGGGTGGCGTTAGGAGGGGTAGACCGAGAAAAACATGGGACGATGTCATTAAGTGTGACCTCAGGGTTAAGGGACTGAACAGGGAGGCTGCAATGGATCGTGCAGCGTGGAGAGCCGCCATTAGGTGACCAAGGCCGACACATGCAAGCATGTTGGAGCCTTTAAAAACGAAAAACGAAACGAAAACAAAATTACTGTATACGTAATTATTTCCACTAGATCACACGGGATTAAGTGCACTGAACTGTACTGCATAATGTACAATACCCTCCATTGTTGCCAACATTAGGTGCATACATAGTACACTATGTACTGTATTACTTTGCTATATCAGTACTGTAGTGTATTTTGTTTAATTGCCAACTTTTACTCATAGGAAAGTTTTTAGGATAGAGGGTCGAAAAATGCAAGACAGTTAAATCCTTGGGAAAAAAAAAGACTTGCTCTTTATCAGCGAAAAGTGTGTGATACAGTTGCCCAGAAATGTGATGGCAGAATACCCACAAGATTTCAGTCAGGGATAATGCACATACTCTTACTTATATCTTTACAAGGTGAAACTTGTTACAGAAAACAGTAAGTGAGTGTCAAAGTACCGTATATTTTAGAATTGTGGGAAAAAGTTCATTAGTTATGATCACAGGATAACGTAAATGTAACTAATTGAAATTTCAGAATTATCACTCGGGGACAGTCAGAAATAATTTGCTGAGTTCAAATCAAGCATGGTAACATGCAGTATTTTTTTATGATGTAAGACTGAAAAGAAAAGGGCTTCAATAAACAATTAAAATTGCTCATTATTATTTTTAAAATAATTTCCATTAGAATATGAGGGAATAATTTAGTAATGTATTTCTGTTTCTCTTGTCTCCATGGGCGACGACAGAAAGCGGGAAAGTGGCATAAGTTAACCCTTTCGCGTACTATGACACATAACACATCAAAACGGTGTTAGGCTGAAGAGTAACTGATGATGCACTTTGATGCACTATCAGTGTTGGTCTGAAGGGATGCTGATTAGCCAATTTTGGACAAAAATATTCACCAAAAATTAAGTTTTAGCCTGCAGTGCTTCAGTCTTTGGTGCGTCATAGGGGAGGGTGTCTATTTCAAGGCCAAAACTCTCAAATAGTTGACTTTCTCTTGGCTCGCAGTGCAGGGGGGGGGGTGCAATTTTTTGCGATATATCTGAAAACTATTCATCGTATCGGAATTCCAAAAGCACCATATGAAAGCTCATGAAATTCTGCATCAGGTCATATGCTTAGCTCATGCATGATGCAGACAAAATTTTGTGCTAGGGTTTTGGGAAGTTATTTTCACTGTTAAACAACATTATTTTCACTCCATTTTGGTAGTTTTACTCATCAGTTTTGTGTGTCTTATTAACTTATCATATAGTATAAACATCAGCGAAGATGAAGATGTACAATTTATACCAATATAACCAATTTCGGGAGCAAATAAAATCCATGGGAATGTTTTCCTTTGTGCGCGAGTTCAGGTTGCCCTTGTGGCATTTTCTCTGATCATGTCCCACAAACTTACAGAAAACTCACCATGCGCAAGGGGAGTTAGTAGACCAGTTTAAATGGTTCAGTCAACTAGCACAAATGGAGGCAACTTTTACTTAAAGACATGCAGTTATTACATTTCACATCTGGAATATTTAAAATAAGCCAGAGTACTGCCAGTGAATGAAATATAAAGAAAGAACCTTGAAAATTTGTGAAGAGTTGGGGCTGCTTAGAGAATGCAAACTTGTATCATAGCCAAGTATCCTCAGTGCATAAATGATTGCCAGGAATAATAAAATGCAGAGAATCGTAGTTCAAAACATCCAGATCAGGATTTTTGGTTAAGTAGGACTTAGCAGTTCATTTTAAAAGAAAGATATTACAGATTAAAAGATTGAGCAGAAGTATGTGCTTTGGCACTGCAAGAGTTTATAAACTCATGTTTTGGTCCTCTTTATTGCCCAGTGTAAGAGAAAAGAGTAAAATCTGTCATACTTCCTTACACCTGAAAATGATTTTGCATCACTGTGGAATTAAGTAGCTAATTATGATTATTATAAGTGAGGGAAAGACAAGGAATAAAAGGCAGAAAGGTCTATCAGCTACCTTGGGTAGGGTATCCTACTAATAATAATCTCATTGTTCAAGCATGCTTATTGTTGCTATATCACACTATAGCATTTGAAAATAAAGTTGTGTATTGCAGTCACAAGAATTTCCCTTAACTGGTCTTCGAAACTAGAGCATCTGTATTTGAAATCCTGGGACAAAAATACATCAGGAACATGGGGTTATGGTGCGCATCATGCACAGAGTAATACACTACATATTTACTCATTTCAGGAGGCATATCTTAGTATTACTTTCTAATACATCACTTTCTCATTCATTTTACATAATTTTTAGTATGATATACAGTACTGTACAGTATATTAAATGTGATATGATGTGATGAAGGCACAGAACTTTCGCCTTATATTCACTAAGTTTTCATTGAACATATGGCAGTGCAGAGTGACCGAAGCAGTCAGAAACTTTGCCATCACATCTTGGGGCGACTGTACCCATGTGGTTTTCTACCCAACGAACCAACTCTAACTACCAATGAGCTTGCAGTATGATACAGGTTCTTGGCAAGTCCATTCTATTAAATGTTACTCATAATAACATGGAAAAATAAAGAAATAAATCTTGAGCATTTATTGGTGAACTGATGATTTGGAAAGTAGTATTGTACAGTTGGATTATCACAACTCCCTCACTCAAAGTTATGTAGACAACTGCAGCCTGCCAGTTTATCCCTTACCTGACTGCTGTCACTCCACCCCTCACTTGCCTTTCAGCTGTTTTGCAGATAATACAGTAAATACATATGAATTGCATGGAAAAATAAACTAAAGAAATAAATCTTGAGTATTTATTGGTGAACTGATGATTAGGAAAGAAGTGTTGTACAGTATAATTATCACGACTCCCTTGTTAAGTATAGGGCCTCGGCCCACAAATTTGTACCTTGCCTAACTGTGGTACTCCACACCTCACTTGCCATTCAACTGGTTTTCTGATAATACAGTAAATATATATAAATTGCGAGCACATTAATTTTATCCAACAAAGCAAACCTTCCTTTCTATCAGCTAGATTTTATCGTCGAGGCTCATAATTTTCAACAGATTTTATGGGGGACTAGACAAAATGTATATACCTCTGTACTACACGCTTAAATAAAAACGCGTAAGTTTGCAGACCATCCGGTATTTTTCGGTTTGATTCTACCTAAAAGTTGATGTTTATTGAGGCATGTATGTTTAGTGATGGAGTTGGGTGTTTAAATAGAAGGCTTCACTTTCCGCCAGTCTGAATTTTCAACTCAGACTGTGACTAACAATTTGGCTGTTGTACACTTTTGTTGCATGATGCTACACCCTTAACAAGACAGTTCCTACATGCCTGCGGTAGGATTCAGGCTATCGAACCCTCAATCATAGTTGACGTTTTGACAAATTAATACACTATACACAGAAAACATTGGGGACTGTAGCCCCCCTAGCCCCCCCTAGAAATTATGGTCCTATGTTGTCTGCCAGTGCACATGCATTCTAAGATTATGTATAAATTCTTCTTGGAATGCATTTGAGGAATAAATTGGTGGGCTGTGGCCTTACACAATTGAGCAAGGGAGTCATGATAATTCTACTGTAGAACACTTCCTTCCAAATCATCAGTTCACCAATAAATGTTCTAGATTTATTTCTTTAGTTTATTTTTCCATGTTTTATGAATAACATAACAAATAATGTTTAAAAAAATTAACTTACCGTGTGTATTGTGCATTCCTGCAAGACACTGCAATCGTGTGTTATATATATGGAGTGTATTTAAGAGGAGGTTATATAAATGGAATTGTTTGTGTGGCCCTGGATACGAATGGTATTGTAGATACTGCAGTGATATAGCCTATGTACAGTATAAGAGTACTGTATGTATCAGATGTCTGGGAAAAATAAGTAACTGAAAAGGTAAATTCTCCAAGCTTCCCGGTTAACTTGGATTGTACTGTACAGTATTACTGTACTGTATCAATACCGTATTGTATTTTATGCTTAGCTTCCATCATTTACTCACGGGAAAGTTTTTAGGATAGAGGGTTGAGATGGATAGTAACATAATATCCCGATTGATGCTGAACGTTGAGCCGATGGGAGGGGGGGGTACTATGCAATATCCTGTGTTTTGCTTTAACTAGCTTTAGGGTTGGCTGAATTACAGAGGATAATTGAGAGTTTACTGTAACTTTTTTTTCCAGCATTCTGCTGATTTATTGCATACCAAACCATTGTATACCAAGTCGTGTCTGTACTACCTTTGAAGCATTTCCTGCTGCTTACATAGTTGAAGAACTCTCTAGGGCTGTTTGCATCATGGTTCCCCTCAGATTTGATAATTTGATTTAACCAGTTATCAGAGGTTTCACTCTCATACATAGAGTCTTGAAGGAGTCTAAATGATTCTGGTCGTGGCAGCTTTTCACTCACATGCATACTGCTTTTCTCTCTTTCATTGCAGTGGCTATTTCATTACTAAACCATTCTGGTTGAACTGAGTTCGGCTTTGTGGATTAGAAGATGTGAATGCAGCATGTTGTTTTGAAAATTGCTCTTTAAATGAACGATATATTATATTTACATTGTTGCTGTCTGGTCCAACATTCATAACACTCTAAAACTTGCCAGGTTAGCTCAGTGGAAGCCCAGTTTTGTTTTATAGGGTCCAGACAATATCTCACAAAAATTAGTAGAGTGAATCTGAGCAGGTTGTTGTCACTACCTCCCAGTGATTCACCAGTAAAACTGGCTACTCTTTCATCTTCCATAGCAAACGGAAGACCTAAGATGCTACCTGTATTGCCTCTAGTTGGTTTATTTACTCACTAGCACAAAAAATTTTCATCAGCAAATTCTGCAAGATACCCACCTTCAGCTTCTGCTCTTCTGTCATTTCAGTTTACATGACAGTTGAAGTCAACAAGATTTATAGATGTTTTACCAGAAACTGTGCTGCTCAGACTAATGTACATATCTTCATCCCTGTTAGCGAGCTGATTTGGAGGTCTGTAGACAAGAACTACCATAATTTATATGTAATGTTGATTAGACGAAGGTCCACACCTAACAATTTGTGAGCTGAACCAGTTTTACAGTTGACAGGATTGAAGTTGTCACTGACATATACTACACTTGCCTAACTCACTGTAATTTCCTTCTGAACTCATGCCGTAAGTTGGAAAAATGTGAGTTAAAAAAAACACACATGCCATAAGTTGGAAAAATGTGAGTTAAAAAAAAAACACACCTTTTGGGGAAAAATATATGTATTTGATTCTGCCATGGTGTCGGGTAGCCTAGTATAACATTAACAGAATCTCTCAACACCACTTAACACTAACATCCTTTCTCAGCAGTATGTACTGCATATCTTATAATGATATAAGACATTACATATCCTTGTATGACAATAAAAAATACAGAAAATCATTTACCTAAATCCCACTGATGACAATGCTTACGTCGACGAGAGACAGGTAGCGGTTTCGGCACACTAGCCTAGTTGCAGTACTGACCACTAGGTGTAGGTGGCATTGATGGAGAAAGCATTGTTCTGATTGGCTGCACAATCACAAGGACTGCGTTTAAATATGATTGGCTTCCAGTCGCGAGTTGCGGCTACAATACCGTGAGTTAAACATCTCCTCGGAAATAAACCATTTTCTAGTGGAAAAACGCGTGTTAAAACATTTTCCGTGAGTTTGGCGATAATGATGACTTAGATAAGGATATCGTGAGTTTGATAATTCGTGAGTTAGAAGTCTGTGAGTTATGCGAGTGCACTATACATTAAAATCCAACCCCCTTCCCAAAATATTTATCAGCAAAATCTGAAAGATGCCTGCTTTCAGCATCTGCCGTTCTGTCATCCCAGTTTACATGACAGTTGGATTCAGCAAGAATTACAGATGTTTTACCATGAACTGTGCTGATCAAACTTCTGCACATATCTTTATCCTTGTTAACGAGCTGATATGGAGGTCTATACAAGTACTAACTTATACGTAGTGTTGGTTAGATGAAGGTTCACACCAGACATTTTATGGTCTTACCTAATTTTACAGCTAACAGGTTTTGTCACTGACATACATTAAAATTCCACCCCTTCTCATGTAGTACAGTCTTTATGAAACATCTTGTTACTGGGAATTTCAAAGTCTCCAACATAATCTCTATACTATCAGTATGATCCATGATTCTGTGATGGCCACCACATCAAAATGTTCTGTGGCCTTGGATACCTTAAATTTGGGCAGTTTGTTTCTAACTGACCTAACACAGAAGAAGACCATCTGAAAGGACTCAGCCTTTTCCTGGAACCCCCTAGCTGTCTTCCTGGGGGAAATTGTGTATCTGAAGTTATTTCTGTCTCTCTCAGGCCAGTTTCTTGCTTACCATCAGAGCAAGAATACAGCAACTGTGGTTTCCCAGTGAGAGAGAGAGAGAGAGAGAGAGAGATTGGCCATATCCTGTATAGCTAAACATACTCTTTTTTCACCAGCTATGTACAGTATTATGGTTACAGAAAAATGTGAACTGAATGTGTATTATGGTATTTGTAAATGAAGGTTGATAATATTGAAAGTAATTTATCACTGTGGTATTTAATTTCAACAGAAATATATAAATGTATATTTTACATAGACTGTGTAATAAAAAATATTATATTGATTGATCTCTTCTTAGCATGACCCTGGATACTTTAAATGATATCCCTGACAGAAGGCTTTCTAGCAGTGACAAAGATTTCTAGCAATGCTCGTGACATGCCCCAGTTTTCATTATGTTCTGACTAGTTCCTAACTTACCTTCTCTATTTCCTAGACATCACACGCTTGTATGTGAGTCAGACTGTGACTCAGGGTACTCCGTGTGGTCAAACCCCTCAGAGTGTTTCTCCATGTTTCCGGACTGATCACTTTCCACTTTGCATTCAACTCTCAACCTTTCAATGCATTGCTATCCATATTATTTCTTTGTTGTGACTATGAGACATTCTGTTCGACACTAACTGCTTGACTATGTTGATGTTTGTTTTATTTTATTTAGAGAGCTAAAAACTGTCTCCATAAATCCTTTCACACAAAAAAGTTTTTCCATAAGCAGGAATACAATACTGATGTCACTCACCATTAAGTACTGTATTTGAGCATGGTGGTGGATTTCGTGTTATATTCTTACTTTCTTTAGATACTTTTATTCAGTTTAGGGGAGGCCTTGTAGTGAAGAGGTTAAATATAATTTTAATTATCAATTTTTCTTTCCAAGTCACTCTGCATGCACTTGTGAGGTTACTTGTTTCCATTGTACTTACTCATGTCTGAAGGGTAATTCATGTATTGTCCAAGCTTCACTCTTGAATGTCAGGGTTGGAAGTAGTAGTTTGTCATGGTGCACTCTCTTTATTCCCACACTCTCATCTGTATTTCTTGCCAATGTATTCAAAGACCCTGCAGTCCCACTTCCTTGCCATACCATTTCATGATGTTCATCATCCATGCTACTGTCTTTCTTTATGCAGCACATCTGCAATACCCTGTACTTGAACACCTTCACTTAACTCATTTCTGTAGCATTTTGTTTTTCATAACAGTTTGTATCCATGTCCCATTTAAAAACCAATATTATGTGCTTACGCACATTTACTTTAAATTTTAATTTTCACACACATTTGCAAAGTCTTGTACTGGACTTTGTAATATGTGTACTGTACTATTCTATCTCTAAGTAGTAAATGGACTGAAAGTAGTAGGTGAATTAGAAGTACAGTAGTAGGTGGCTGGCTACCTTCAAACCTGGGAGGTACATCCTTAAGAATAAGATGTGGCAGAAAGCATGGCAACTAGCTATACAGGCATTACTCTGAGTCTGTCAAGAAATTTGACCACAAGTACACTAAGTTAGGATTCAAGATGAGACTCTCACATTGTTACTAGTCATTGTAAACTTATCCTGCTTTTCTGCAAATATGGCATTTGTATGTGGTAAATATCCACAAAACCAGCACAGCTGCTTCTTGATGGTTACCCACAGCCATCAGATGAACAAAGGTGATATGTATAGATCACTGATAAATATACCAACATACAAAATCCTTCAAATGGATTTTTCTTCTTGTTAGTCAATGAACAGTGCATCATCCACAAAGAGATGTGCGGAGTTTTCTTATTATCTGGGAATAGCACCCATCCCTGTTCATCTCGGTACCTCTGTCCATGTGGACTTTCAATATCCATGAAATGTGACACAACTTGGTTTCAGTCAAGTTTCTCATTTAGCTTATCATCTGCTGTATTTACATGGTTACTTTTGTTTTAACAAGTAAAAATGCATGGTCTTTAAAAAAAAAAATCAGCCTTCTTCATATACAATCAGAACACATTATGATACTAGCATATTCACTTTAACATATGCCTTTCTAGATCCACAAACATTATTAATTGTCTCTCATCTCCATCTAACTTTTTTGCTAAGCTTCTTTAGGCAATTATCCAATATAAATTCCTTTTACCTTCCCTGAAACCACCTAACTTCTCACATAAGGTACCAGCTCCTCAGTAAGTACCTTCAGTCATTCAGTTAACACTGTCATAAACCTTCCCTAATTCAGTATACTCAAAAGGCTGATTTTTCAATGATTCCTGCATTTTCTCCTTTCACCTTTTTACTCTGCCTGCATTCTACCTTTCATATCCTTGCTAGCCTGCATAACTATATTGCTGTCTCCCTGTCCCCTAACAATATCCTTACATATAAAGAACATCCTTGTAGTACACTAATTTAAGGTGACCAGATTCCCGCTTTCAGGCAGTACAGTCCCGCTTTTTGTACTTCTGTCCCGCTTTTTAAATTGTGACTAAATGTCCCGCTTTTTAAGCAAATTATCTTAAATGTCCCGCTTTTAGAAAATTACTGTTACATTAGATATAACATGACCTTCTTTTATGAAATTATGATGAATCAGTAAAATTACATAATCCAAACCAAATGAAATATTGAAATGTAAATATAAAATCTGTAATACTTACTAACTGGTAACTTTGGTCTGCCCATTCACTGTACGGTACAGTATGTTCAGAAATCAGACTTCATTAGAGAAGTGAGTGTTTGATTAGCAACCTCAGGGTGAGGTGCAGTGCAGTAATAGTCACTGTTGCACGCATAAGTATATGTATATGTATGTATATGTATCTCTCTCTCACTCTCTGTCTCTCTCAATATATATATATATATATATATATATATATATATATATATATATATATATATATATATATATATATATATATATATATATATATATATATATATATATATATATATATATACTGTATATATATATACACCCATAACAATGTCCCACTTTTAGCTCAAATAAATCTGGTCACCTTAAACTAATTACATTAGCATTGCAAGATACACTTAGTACACAATGGGGGGTTGACAGTTTCTGCCTAATCTTTAGTACATGGTATCTGTACATAAAACATGATCTGACAGTCAGAAGTGGGCAATATCCAATGATTTCACTGAGTAAATAGTGCTCTCTTATACAAAACAGCTCTCATAGGTGGCACCTTCATTATTTTTAGTTTTATTATTATTAATTTTTTTAATGGCATTCCTGACATGATGAAAGAGGTTAATGATATCTTAACATAAAGCATTTGCTCCAGCTTGCAGTTGTTATTGTAGAGTAACCTTGGTCTGTCTGGCAGAGCAGATCCATCAGCTGCAGGCAAGCAACCAATCCTGCAGGGCTGTCTCCTGCAGTGAATTGATGTTCCCTGCAGCAGGCAGGCATACAGTCCCTTGCCACAGCAAGATACTGGGAAAAGAGTGGAGGTTTGGTTCTCTCCATCCACTTAACAGGGGCACGATAGTAGACTTCAAGCCACCCTGTTATTGGGTTATATGTTTACCACAGGATCAAGAGTAAATCTACTTTGCAGTGAAAATGCCAAGAAAGCAAGAAAAAACACTTGTGTACTATCATGTTACAGGGTTTCATATACTTTGCCTTAACAGCAAGAGTTTTCATGTTTTCTTAGCATTTTCATTGCAAAGTGGAGCACCTTCTGGGTGCCTAGACATCATTAACCCTTTCCTTTAGATAGAAGTCTGACCAGAATTTAAAAAAATCTCAGGGAAAGTACCTACCACTCATGAGAGTAATAATACACATAATATTGAGTACATGGTTTCACAATAAAAGGTGCCTCTTGCTGCCCAGTTTACTGTGTAGTACAAAGATGTACTGTATCCCCCTCCCCCCCATCCACACATGAGAAAGAGAGAGAGAGAGAGAGAGATCTTTTGTGTCTTTCTCTTCATAAGTATTGTTGTTGCCAAGTATGCTTCCAATCTACTAATCTCTATCTTCCCACACTTGTTTCCCATCCCTCTAATACTACCACTTGTGAGTCTGATATCTCTGCATTATACATTAACCCCTTCAGTGCTCTACCACATTTTGTCTTGACACTGCTCAGACTTTTTAATTTTTTTTAAGCTTTTAAACAACCTCACATAATGAAGTAGTAAGAAATAGTATTTGTTAACCCCTTGCACTGTGGTGATGGTAATATATATATATATATATATATATATATATATTATATATATATATATATATATATATATATATATATATATATATATATATATATATATATATATATATATATATATATATATATATATATATATATATATATATATATTTTCTTCTGACAATCATCAGACCATCTTCTTCTTGAAAGAAATTTTCTGTAGTAAAAGGTTTCAATAAGTGGCTGTAAATTTTCTAGAACCTTATGCTTTCCACCAGCCCTTTACCTTTTGCTCCTTTGTTGCTAATGCCATCTGTACACTTGTATAATAGTATTACAATAATCTTGAACGCAGTGTACATCATGTCTTAACCTCCATTTAGCCAATGAGCGTCCAAGGACAGTACAGTGATCCCTTGGTTTTCACGCATGATTGGTACCAAATCTGGCACATGATAATGGGATTATCTGTCTATCTATCTATCTTTTGCCAGATGCCTTAATCCCTTATACGGTGTGGCCACAAACAAATCGCCTCCACGTCACCCTGTCCCCCGCCATTTCACTGTCCCGCTCCCAATTCACACCCCCCTTTCTCATATACCTCTTGACTCCGTCCCTCCATCTCATCCTTGGCCTTCTTCTCGCTCTCTCTCACCTCACTCACATACACTCTCCTCATCAGTCCCTCACTCCATTGACCAAACCAACTCAGTGTGTTTCTCCTAATGCTTCCTATCATATCCACATAGGATAATGTGATAACAAAAGCACAGAACCTATGGGATTTATCTTAACTGGTACCAGGCATCCCAAGTGCAAGCCCAAATTTTTTGTTTATGACAGTTTAGACCTACTAAATACACACGTACTGTTATGGTAACTATCAGAAACACACATGGGCATGGTTAGGTTAATAGAAAGTAATGAAAAGGGCATACTTGAGATGGGCTTGAGGTAAAGGGTTCCAGGGCTAGGGGAGAGTTAGTGGTATTTCGCCACCTAGGATTTTTCCTCAAGAAGGGCCTCATATTTGAATCCCTCAGAGCCATAAGAAACCACAAACACTGCACCATCGTTGTTGGCAGAAGCAGGTCAGGTGTGCAGCAATGATGCTTTTGAGGCCAAAAATGTGCTACAGTGGCAGAGTGCAGATTTTCATCTCACAGTGATAACAAACACTGCTATAACCAAGTTCACAATAACCAAGGGATCATTGTCTTAGCTATAGTGAGCACTGTGAGTGTTCCATCATATAGGATCTATGGGCATCAAGAGGTTGGTCACATATGAAGGTTCATCCAGTTAGATGTGCCCTGGTCTGTCTCAGCATGAAGAACCTGCCCCAGGTCCTAATGTTAGTACCTAATGGTGAGCTGTGACCAGATTTGCGACAACAAGTGCAGCTCAAAAAGGCCTTATGTCCTTGTACTCAAATCAGGTATAATGAAATCAGGTGTTGGTGTTGTTTAACCCCAGCCTGTCTAGCAGAGCAGAACCGTCGATTGCAGATAAACCACTGTCTCTATGGGGTCATCCCATAGGTTCGTTACACCAGTGATGTGTCTGTGCCTTGGTGTGGCAAGTGCCGTGCAGTGTTACATTGTGTGGGTTATGTTGTTTAGGCCTGCTCTACAGTCAGGGCACATATCATCTGTGATACCTCCTGACCTGAATTTAAGTTGGTAACTGAGGAGGGCCAGGTGATGTTCTAGTCTAAGCCTAACTTGGCAGACTCAGTCAGCTTTATTTAAGGATACCTCTGATGGGAGAATGCTGGGATGGGAGCTAGTAATACAGTGTTCTGATTAAGGTGTTATATGACCTCGCCTGTGAAATGGGTATGTACGTGTTTCTTTGTTGCAAGTGTTGGAATGTCTGGAGATATAATGCTGTTAAAGAGGGTCTAATAATATTTGCTTGGTGATTGTTTTTTTTTTTTTTTTTTTTTTTTTTTTAAATGCAGGGAAGAAGGAACCAAAGGCTTGCAGGATTGTTCCTTCCAAGAAAAAACAAAGTATGATAACAGAGAGTCAAATTCAAGATCTGTTCATTTCAAGATGCCTGGACACAGGGCTGGAGATCATAGGCAGGAAGAAATATAGACAGAGGGAGACAGTTCCAGAGTTGACCTGTTGTGTGCATGAAAGACTGGGAGTCATGGTTAACTCATGCATTAGAGAGTTGAACAGAAAAGGTTGAGAGTTTGTTGCGAACTGGGTGCTGCACACCTGCCATAATGGTGAAGGGATGCAAGCAGACAGCTCAGAGGAGCAGTGACCAATGAAGCAGCAATAGAAAAGAAATAAAGATACAATACAGTAGAAGTCCTATTTTTCGGCATCTATGGGACCAGGCAAGTGCCGAAATATCAAAATTGCCGAATTATCAAAAACCCTACCCACTCAGTACCTTATATGTTTCGGTACATATCATTACAAATGTGTTTGGAGAGAGTACTGTATACTGTTTGATACTGTACAATACTGTAATGAATACAGTACTATACATGAATATGAAAAATAAAGAAATTAGTGAACATACTGTATATAAATGTAATGATCCAGTAGGCCTACAAGTTCACATGCACTTACCTAAACTTATAATAGGTTCCTTATTTACATATGTACAATAGAAGGGGTTGATTGGACTCTGCTACTGCTGGAAGAAGTCCCCAGCAGTAGAGGGGACGAAAAAAATCGGAAAATCTGCCGAATGATCAGAGATTTTCGTAAATGGGACTATTTCTCAAAACTGCCGAAATGGCAGATTTGCCGGGGAATTGGATGCCGAAGAATTGGACTTTTACTGTAATGTGGCAAAGAGACAGAAGTTGAAGGGAGCCAGTAAGAGAAGGAGAGTGAATGAGATGAAAAACTTTTGATGCCACCTAGTTTAGAAGAGCTGTATGTGGGGAAGCCTCCCCACACAAGTTGTAAACTACATAGGGACAAATAAAACTCATGTATATAGTTAACAAAAGTGCAGGGGTAAAGAAGACATGGAATTGGCTTTGTCCACTTAATCTCTTGGAAGCAGATTTTACGAGAGAGGTAATATGATCTTTCCAAGATAAATCCCAGGAGAATGAAACCCCAAGTATGTTGAAAGATGATGCAGTATTGAGTTGCATATTGTTAAAAATTAGAGGATACTGCTGTGGAAGATTTTGGCAAGTTGAAAGAAGTAAGAACTGAATTTTTGCTGGATTAAAAACAACAAGATTACTTTTATCCCAATCAGAGATATGACCCAAGTCAGACAATATGTGTGCCATAGCCTCATCCTTTGTTAAAGTAACTGCTGAGATGGATGCTGTAAGAAGCAAATGGAAAAGTGAAGGTGGAGTCATCAGCGTATGAGTGGATAGAATTAGTTGTATAGCTTAGAAGGTCATTGATGAATAGAAGGACAAGAGTTGGTGTTAGAACAGAGCTCTGAGGAACACCATTATTGATAGCTCTAGAGGAAGAACGATGGCCGTCACCAACAGCAGCCATGAAATGACCAGAAAGGAAGCTAGAGATCAAGGCACAAATAGAAGGATAGAAATCATATGAGGGTAGTTTTGAAATTAATGTTTTATGCCAGACTCATTCAAAGGCCTTTGAGATGTCAAGTGCTATGGCAAAGCTTTTGTCAAAGTCCTAAAAGTTTCTGAAAGGTAGTTGAGAAGATCACCAGTGGAACATTGCTGGCGGAACCCTTTCTGATGATGTGAAAGAAGGTTGTGATAGGAAAGGTGCTTTGCAATTTTTTTGTTAATAATAGACTCAAAAACCTTTGAAATACAGGATGTTAAAGCGATTGGGCAATGGTTAGAGGGATGGGAATGGTCACCCATCTCTGGGACAGGCTGAATGATAGCAAACTTCCGGCAAGAAGGAAAGATACAGGTTGACAGACAAAAGTTAAAGAGTTTACTTAGGCAGGATGTAAGCACAGAAGAACAGTTCTTGTGGACAACGGAAGGGACCTCATCAGGCCCATATGCCTTGTTAGTATTGAGGTTAGTGATGGCAGAAAATACTTCTGTTGAAGAAAGTTTAATGCCAGCCATGAGGAAGTCAGAGGAGGGAAGTGATGGAAAAACAGCACTGGAGTTGTCTAAGGAGGCACTGGAGGAGAAAGAGAAAAGAGTTCTGCTTTATCAGGAGAAGAAATAGCTATAAAGCCATCAGTGTGAAAAAAGGAGGGAAGGATGATGAGGTAAAGTTGTTACAAAGATTTTTGGTAAGGTGCCAGAAGGAGCAGGAAGAGTGAGTTGGAGAGTTCAGCGCATTTAGTACGAGTGAAATTATTTTTAGGAGCATAAAGAACAGACTGCATGATTCTGGGCAGAAACATAAAAGAGTTAAGATTCTTGGATGGGTTGGCTCTGGTACCTTTTGTAGGTCTTCTCCTTGTTGTGGACAGCATTAGAACAGGCATGATTAAGTCAAGTTTTTTTTTTCGTGTTAGTCACAGGATAAGAGCAGGGAATGTATGCTTCCATGTCTGCAAGAATAACCTCTGTAATGCACAGGGCACACTCAGATGGCTGTTGGTCATGGAGGCAATAATCATTCCACGGAAAATCAAAGGAGTATTATCTGAAGTCCTCCCAATCAGCAGCTCCAAAGTCTCACAACCACCACTACTTGGGAGAGTCCACAGGCCTTCCTGGAGCAGTGGGACAGGTTAAGGTGATAAGGTTTTGATCGGATGAGCCCAACAGAAAGAAAAGATTAACAGCTTAGTGCAAAAGGATTAGTTGTAAAGAAGAAGTCAAGTATGTTGGAACTCTTTCTAAGGCAGTCAGGGATACAAGTAGGGTGCTGTACAAGCTTTGTCATGATACTGGTAGAGGTGTTGTGTACTAGAACGGTCTGATGCACAGAATCGTGTGCCTCTCATATCAAGATATTCTCCAACAGGGCAGGCTTTACTTTGAAAGTGTACTCTAAGTGCTCTGAGAAAGTGGTTTTGGTGTGGCAGTTGATGATGCATAGAGTATTGTTCTATCTGGTCTGCAGGAAATTGTTGTGGGTATTAGGTAGGATGAGGGCCCATGCTGGGAAGACATGGAACATCACAGCTCTGATATACCATTTGTAGAGTAGGGAGTGTTTCTTTTTGGTGTCAAAAGCCTGTCCCTGTAATTGCCCTGAGTGTGATGAGTCAGAGGATGCCCCACCTCTTGATGTGGTCCTTGAAAGTGAGTCCAGTGGAGGGATGTTTGGCACAGGTGTATTGTCAAGTGTTATATTAGGAATGATTGCGTTTGCTGTCGATGATGAGTGTGGTGTAAGAACAAAATGCGATAGCAACACTTACTGATGCTCCCGTGGTCTCTGGCTGTACTCTATCTATCTGTCTATTGCTAGACGCCTTAATCCCGTAAGGGGTGGCCACAAAAAAATCGCCTCCATGTCGCCCTGTCCCTCACCATTTCATTGCCCTGCTTCCAGCTCACACCCCTCTCTCTCATTTACCTCTCCACTCCATCCCTTCATCTCATCCTTGGCCTCCCCCTCCCTCTCCCCCCCTCCACCTCACTCACATACACTCTCCTCATCAGTCTCTCACTCTTCATCCTTTCCACATGGCCAAACCACCATAATATGTTTCTCCTAATGCTTCCTATCACATCCACATCCACACCACAATGCTCCTTCACTTCCTCATTTGTCAGTCTGTCTCTCCATGTGACCCCATATACTCTTCTCAAATGACTTATTTCCACTGCTCTCACTCTCGACTTTTATCCTTCCAACAATGTCCAGTCTTCACTTCCATACGTTAGAGTTGGTCTCACAATACTGTCATGTAGTAACTTTTTCACTTCCATGCTCACTTCCCTGTGTCTTATCACTGCTTTCAAGGAACCAGAAACCTTTCTTCCCTGTTGTACCCTTTCAAGCACTTCACCCTCTAAACCTCCATCCATATTCATCACACTACTCAAGTACTTAAATACATTCACATTTTCCATTGCATCCTCATCCAACCTCACTGTACATTCACTGACTTCATTTCTCTCAGAGACCATCACTTTACTCTTCCCTACATTCATCTTTAGATTCCGTTTCCTACACACTCTCCCAAACTCATCCGCCAAGCCTTAAAGCTCCCCTTCATCTTCACTTAACAACACAGTGTCATCTGCAATCAACAGTACTGGTAGTTTCCAAACACTGCCATCTCTCGCTAGGGCAGCTCCAACATCCACGGCCTTACCTTGTATCTCTTTTATAACCCCATCCATATACAGATTGAACAGCCATGGAGACATGAAACATCCATGTTTCAATCCAACCTTCAAATAGAAAAATTCACTCTGTTCACTATCCACCCACACTGCAGCCTTAGCACCCTCATACATACAGTACTCCTCACAGCTTTCAGCAACTTTCCATCTACTCCATGTATTCTTAATACTTTCCACCATCCTTGTCTATGCACCTTGTCATATGCTTTCTCCAAATCCATGAAGGCTGCATACAACTTCTTTCCGTTCTCTAGAAACTTTTCCACTAAAGATCTAAGAATGAATATCTGATCTACACAACCTCATCCCTTCCTAAAACCTCCCTGTTCTTCTCCAACTAATTCCTCTATTATATCCCTGACTCTGTCATTAAGTATCCTACCATATACTTTTCCTATTACACTAAGAAGGCAAATGCCCCTGTGATTACCACACACTTCTTTTTCCCTTTTCCTCTGTACTGGGGAATTATTATACCTGACTTCCAATCCTCCAGGATTCTACCTTCCTCCCAGGCCAATCTGCATATCTTCCACATTTATTCTATTACTGTCTCTCACCCATGCTTCAGCATTTAACCACACACTCCATCAGTTCTTGGGGCTTTCCCCCATTTTAACTTTCTTCATTGCTTCCACAACTTCCGTCCTACTGATTTCTTCCTTTCTTCTTACATCACTCCTTCCAGCCATTCCCCAGCCACTTATACTCATTACTTTCATTCACTGTATTCAACAATTCCTTAAAGTGTTCTCTCCATCTGCTCGCTTTTTCTCCCTTCTCCACAAGTAATCTACCATTTTTATCTTTCACTCCCCAACTGACATATTTGCTACGCTGTCTAACTTTCTTTACCACTTTCCAGAAATTTTCTTACATTCCCTCCACTTTGCACTCAAATTCCTTCCAAATTTCTCATCCACTCTCTTCTTACTCTCTCTTACTAATCTTTTCATCTCTCTCTTCCGTCTCTCAGTTTCTTCGAAGCCTCTGTTTCTCATCCGCCCACTACAGTATATGTTTTCTTTTGTGCCATAGCCCCTCACACCTCTTCAGTCCACCATGCTGTTCCCTACACCCCCTTTCGTCTTCTCATCACCCCAGACACCACTCACATGCTTCACAGATTTCTTTTGTTAATATCTTGCACACACCTTCCACGTCCCCCATCTGCTCTAGTCTATATTTACTCAATGGCTCTTCCACTTCCCTCTTATATTCTGCCTTTTTTCCATCCTCTTGTAACTTTTCCACCCTCCTTGTAAGAACTACTTCCTCCTGTCCTTCCCTTCTTCTTTTTCTCCGTTTCGTTTGGACTTTGATTCTGACCACCAGCAAGTGGTGGTCAGAAAGTCCACTCCCCCAACCTCTATATACTTTTGCATCCATTACACACCATCTCATCCTTTCATCCACACACACACAATCAATCATTGCCTTCCGTTTATTCAGTTCACCACCCACCCTTCTCATCACTTGCCACGTATATCTATTGATCATTTCGTGCTTGAAGAGGGTATTAGCTATCACCAACCCCCTCCTGGCACAAATGTCCACTAAAGCATTGCCATTCTCATCCATCTCTGCAGGCACATGCCACTCACCAACTACTCCATCCACCTTCCCATTCCCTACTTTTCCATTCATATCTTCAATCAAAAACTCTCTCTTTCCTTTCAAACCTTTCCTTGCACACTTCCACATTTGTCCAGAACTCTTCTCTCACTCTGCTTGCACGATCTTGCATTGGCGCATACATGCACACAATTGCCCACATTTGTAGTCCACCTTACAATCTTACTTACACAATCCTTGAGCCAACTGATCCATACTCTCTTATACTCTCCTTCCATCTGTTACTCACCACAATCCACACTCCTTCTTTTGCCCTCTCATTCTCACCTACTCCCGCACATATACCCCATCCATACTCTGATTCTCTCACACACTCACCTCTCCATTTAGTTTCAGTTAATCCACGTACATCCACTCTTGCACCCTCAAGCACCTGGACAATCTCTCTTTCTTTCCCCTCATCATTATTGTACCCCTTACATTCTATGTAGCTATCCATACCAAGTCCTTTGTTCTGTCCCTAGTTGTCACCTTTTGGTCAGTCCTGGTCCAAGGCTTCTTTTTCATATTTTTAGTTAGTTGTTTTCCAGGGAGGGGCACTAACCATCTGCCAACCCACTTGTTGTCACGTAGCGAACACGTGTTGGTTGGTTATAAGGTTACCACCCAACGTTGCACATGCTTTCCTGGTTTACAGGAAATCATTTGGCTTGCCACTCAGTGTAGAGCTACCCCACAACAGGGTATTACTACACTAATTGTGTGGATTATGGGCACCCCCACTTATCACCTGGCTGTACAGTACTTAGGGAATAAATTTTCTGTGCTTAGGTTTGAATCCCTAAGAGATGATCATGTTTTGTCACCAGGGGTATTGGCTGTTACCCTCCCTACATGTACTGCTCTGCAGAAGCTTACGGTCATGTAATGGGTAGTAGATGTGACATTTTATTTACATTTTTGTATTGATTTCTCGATGAAGTGTCCATAAATCCACATTTGAAAAATGTTTTAATTTATATCACTGTCTGCCTGATGTTGGACAACTTCATTCTGTAACAGGAACCAGATTACCTTATCAATGATATTTTACTGATAAAACTGATGAGGTGGGGAAAAACACCAGGTGGGGATGGGTCATGCTTTGAATTGGTGATAATGATTGGGGACTAATGGGAAAAGGAAGATAAGGACAAGGTAGTTAAAGGAGGGGAGAACAGAAGACCAGATAATGAGATCAGATGGGATGGCTGAAAATAAATCTAGTGTTTAGTAGGAATGAACTATTGGTGGGGAAAGGGGTAGAGATCCTGTGTGCCGTACCTATAACTTCCAGTGCAGTAATGTCCTAGTCAGTTTAGTGGCTACAATACTATATAGTATTTTTCATAACAAGGCATTAAGAGAAAGGTGGGGAAAACACTTAGATGTAAACAAGTGCTGTATTATGTTTCTCTATTGGCAGTTTCATTTACAGAATGGATTAGTTAAATAATGAGTTTAAGTGAGAGCATTTTTATAAATCCTTAAAACAAAGTGAGAAGAAGAGTATCATTTTGAAATATTCATATCTCCAGTACTGTGCATGGCAGTTGGGCATGTGTGCCTCTGTGCATTATCAGACTCCTCTTTAAAAGCTGAATAGATATTTTTTATGAATCTTTGCATGCAAATCAAGTTGAAGAATCCACTTTAAGCTAAGATTTGTATCTTTCCCAGTACTCTCCTTTTCTTCCCCTTCCCCCCATCTTGTATACCCACATTTTCAATTTATGAACCACCAAAGATGCTGGAGAGGGACACCTTCACATGGTGGCACTCATATAACTGGGCAGCATTCCCCAGTTATCCAATCACCCCTCATCTTTCTCCCTATCCTCTGAAACAAGAATATTCACTGTAGTAGAAGAGCAGCTTCAGCCTGCAGTCCGATGGGTTCATGTACTAAAAGCATGAGTTTCAGACCACAACAACAACATGAGCCACTAAAGCTGCCATGAAACTTAATTAGTCTTTACCCCCAGTCAGTGGAGAGGTACTATAATTTTAATGGCCTGGCAACATAACAGCACACCTAGTGGAAACTGTATCTCATACATTTTTCTTTTCATCCCTTCTCACTGACTTCCCTCAGCCTTTCTCTTTGCATTGCAATGTTGCATCTCTTTTTCTCTCTTCTACCACTGCTATTCTGGTCACAGGTCTTTTAAACCATGCTTGCTTGGTTTCAATGAACTGTGACTGGTATATGCAGGTATTAGAACAGTATTTCCATGTAGTTTATGGCATTCGTATTTACAATATTTGATGGCAGGAGAACAGCCAAGACTTGATTCTAGCAGAAAATGCTTAATCATACATGAAACAGAACCTCAATTCTCAGGATACCTCATCTGCGCCCCAGCTAAGAAAAGACATGAAGATGAGGATACTAAAGAGTCAACTACTTTCAGAGTCTGTCTGATTCCATGCCAAATGATCATGCACAATGAAGTCTGGACCAGGACCACCAGACATTAACTGAATGGTTAGCAATACCTTATCATGTTTTTTCACCATAAAGTAATTGTGTGTCAAAAAATAGGAAAAGTAATTGCAATACTTTTTTTGCTGGGTATATACAGCTCTCTCTCTCTCTCTCTCTCTCTCTCTACACATACAGTATATATTTATATATTTATATTTATATTACAGTATTTGAATAGTAGGTCTTTTAAAATGTTAGTAATAATTATGGTGCTGTGTTTGAACTGTTTTCATAATCTATGAAATTAATGCATAGCACTGCTTTTATGTTGACATATTAAGGGCTGTACTCTTGGTACTGTGATTTGTGGTGGGTAAGCTTATGATGTAGCACCTGGGAATCTCCTCTTCGAGCATAAGCCAAGGGTTGGGTGACTGGAGTGGCTGATGTACTTTCATGAAGAGTTGTACCTTTCATCCCAGGTGCTCTTGAGGATCCTGTACGTGGTGGCACTGAGTACCCTGGGTGAAGTGAAGCAGCTTCAGCATCCACCCAAAAGCTAAATCTCATATTTTCCTGAACCTTGCTGTAGGGAAGGATCTTGGTCTGACCTGGTGAGGCACTGTTACCCACAAGATGGTGTCGATTCCCAACATGGTGTTGTGTATAGTACTGTACTGTATCTGTAGGATGGCTCCACAGAAGTAGCTGCTTACCTGTTGACAAGGACTAAACATTTAACTTTGCCTTGTGACTGTGGCCTATGTCCAGTTGCTCTCAAAGTCATAATTACCTTATTCTCACTTGACCGTTAGCCCTGCCGCCAACTCTGTAACTTTGACCATTCACCTAGTGTTCTCAAACTCAGATATGTTTCTCAGCTGACCCTTAATCACACATCTCCTTAGCCAGACAGACCAAGGTTAAGCAACAACTTTTTTCCTCTTTCTCTCAAGCTCCCCTACTCTCCTCATTGGCTTTTTTCCTTGCTGCAGCATTCTTCCTAATCTTGATCTAGTCTACTTTCCTTGATGTCCAAGAGCATGCCTCCTGTACTGTAAGCAGCAGTGAAAATGTGCGTGGGGGGAGGGAGGACGAGTCACTTAGCAACTCGGGAGAGATGGGGGTAGTGTGAGGGAATTAATCTAGATGGCACACCACTTCTTCAGCTGTTCAGGTAAACTGTGATGAGCTAACAGTACCTCACTGAGTGACTGCATTCACTCAGCTGCATTGGTATGAGATGCAGCACAGTCTGCCTTGGAGGCAATCCATGTACTGTACTAGGACTGCAGTGGTCTTTCTGTCTGCCCCCCTCCTCATTAAGGCCAAGCTGAGCAAAGTATTGCTTTACTTTGCAATGAGGTGTTTAGGGATGCCAAAGAACACTGTCATGCATCACCATAATCATCTACCTCACCTCTCCTACACTACTTCAGTTCTATAACACTGTTTGCACTCTTCTCACCTCCACATGATAATACACATCATAGAATAGACCTCTTGTACTAGAGGTGTCATATATAACCTTTGTTTACCCCTTCACTACTAGATGGTAGGTGGTGGCAATCATCATCCACTCGCTTGATATTGAGCTGCCTGCTTCTTCCTTCCCCTCTCTCTCTGCATCTCAGTATCTACCCTCCTCTCTTCCTACTCTTCCCTTTCCTTCCTGTCACTTTTAATTACTTTTCTTTCTACTTCAGGTAGTTCTACAGAGCAACAAATCTATTAGTTACCTGTATCCCAGGAAACCATTTACAGTGCTGGGTAGTAACCATGTAACCAGATTATGGGGTGAGGCAGAGCCTGTTATGATGCCCCTGTTAAATGGGTGGAGAGATGCAAAACTTCCATCCAGGAACTAAACTTCCACACTACTCCCGGTGTCTCACTGTGGTGAGGCACTGTTAGTCACAGAGAATATTGGTTCACTGCATGGGATGGCCTTGCAGGGTCAGTTGCTTGCTTGTGATTGATGGGTCTGCTCAGCTAGGTATACTGGGGTTGATCATCAATAACAACAACACCTTCACTACTAGACTTCTCCTCCCAAGTTGTGTAAAATTGTCAGCAGCAGGAACAAACTAAAAACTGCATTACTGTATCAGATTACAGATACTGAATTAAGACACGTGGTATGAGGACACAACCAAGCAATTCCACCATCACATCTAGTTTAACTCTTTCTCTCTACTCATTTATCAGATGGCAGGAGAGAGCTCCATATCATACACAGGTAAATGCATAGCCTGTCCTCCTGCTCCATCACCATAGAACATCACCTCTCAAAGAACTATAAATCATGAGCCTTACAGGGCAGCTAGTGGCAAAAAAAGCTCCCAAGATCTGCCAATAAAGAATGTTTTTTTTTATACTACTTGGCCACATGGGCCCTGTCTGCTTCAGACATGGAGCCTGATTCTTGGCAGATGACTTTCTTTGTTCCATACAGTATGATATATATATTTTTTATAGTTATTAGGATTTGGTTCAGCATCCATGTAGAGGTGTATGGTATGTAGGAGGACTGCTGGGCCTTGATAGCAGGCTTTGAAGCCTATGCCCAGAGTCAGACACATTTAAAAAAAAAAAAAAAAAAAAAAAAAATATCCATACTGATGGGATTAGAAAGTCACCACTATTCCATTTGTGTGCAGTGACAACATTTGTTTTATTCATGCTACAACCAAACAACTTTATTCATACTGTATTAGGAATGGGCAAGAAGTAAGGTGCCTCCAAAACTTCTAGTCAAAAGTGAGGAAAAGTATGTTTTTGTTTTCACAAAAGCCTGTTTCATTACTCCAAGCTAGAATCTCATGTCTGACTTATCCATGCTGCCATTGTAGTACCAGTTACAAATTTGTAGTGGTAATCATTCGCTTAATATTTTTTCTTTTTTTTGTGTATGTTCAGAGAGCGTAGCTTGTCTGTAATCTACAGTCATTTATCTGCAAAGTACAGTATGTTCTATCATTGCACAACAAAATTCCCCTAATATAGCAAACATATCTACCTGCTGTTCTTATTGCTGCAATATTCCTCTAAATTCAAGTGCTATACTGGTAAACATTTTACCATACACCATTCCTAATTATATAAGATATGAGATTATAATAATAATGGCTGAATTAGGCAGTGTCATTCAGGTACATTTTTTCTTTTTTTATAACTCTTTATCTCTATAACAGGTACCAAGATTATCTGTAATTCCATAAAATCCTTGATGTGGTAAGAGATTGGTCCCAGGCTTATCGGATTTGAGAAATCTCAGTCCACTAATGTGTCAACATGAGTGAGTCACATTCCAGTATGTCCTTGCTTCATCACTGTTGTAGGGAAGTAGGTGTGGGAGAGAACAGATGTGGCTGAAACTGCTGTCCACATTCTCATGGATTTCGTCTACTTATATTCCTTGCACTGTGTATTTCCATGCCAGTGATTGAGTGTTACACAAAATGACGACCAAGATATGTGTCTGCTTATGTAAGTATTTCACCGTACAAATGTAATTTGGGTAATCCTGAGTCAGAGCATAAAAATGGGTGCCTGAAAATGGTTGACCTCATTTCATGGTAGTATAACAAAACAACTGACTGAAGATGCTGGAAAACCTGAATAACAGGTAGGTTGAACTCTTCAGCTTTTTATTGGTATTTACGTTATGTGTTTCTGTGCACAAACTTAAGTATAGTATTTGAATTGTCAAAACAGTTGCCACCTGAGAAGTAAAGTGCATGGTAAGTCAATGATAAACATTTCTTGAGAGTATCTTGCCATACCCAAACATTTTACTGGACTGAATACAACTAGAAATAGGAGGTAATTTTAAATTCTAATGATATATTTCTACTTGAGCTCCACATGTGCTGTGGCAGACATCCAGCTGATAACCAATATCAGCCAAAACATGGCACTTTGTCTCTTGGTGTCTTGGTATTTTTGACCATGGTTCTTTGTTATTTCAGTTGGTTCATGTACAGCCATTTGCATTAAAAAAAAAAAAAATGTAAATAAGCACTACTGTGTAATTTTATTAAATCAAGGAATTTTTATGTACATGGTTAACAAGCAGTTAGCTATAATTTACAAAAGTCACGTGTGCTTTCAGTTGGAATATTGCTCACCCTTGTGGAATGGATGTAGAGAGGTTGTAATAAAACAGCTGGACAAAATTCAGAACAAAACTGTTAGAATAAATAATAACTCTGCTATTACAAATGAATTACCTCTCCTACGGGTAAGAAGGAATGTTGCCTCTCTTGCATCATTTTACAGATACTTTTATGACAAATGCTCAGACAAAGTTGCATCCATTGTGCCACCTCTCCACGCCTTCCCCCGTGCTACCATACATGGGCATCTGGTAGTGCTCCTGATTGGACTGTCACACTGCCATATTGCAGAACTTAAGTCTATCATCAGGAAGCATGGTACTGTTGTTGTTGTTGAAAGATTCCCTGCACATATAGTGCAGGCCGGGCCATACCTTAGCCCGGTCGGTGGTGCATGGGCTGATTAAAAAGCAGTAAGTGGGGAGTACAGGACCTGGGGATTGCCCAGCACACACGTCCTGTCTCCTGGCTGGCTTTGTGATGTGTGTGAGCATGGTACTATCATCACTATCCCCAAACCCAACAAAGACCCCACATTGCCTTCCTCACACTGCCCCATCACACTTTTCTGCACCCCCTTTAAAGTCACTGAATGACTAGTATTACAATTAGTAACACCTCACATCCCCTTAGCCCCATCACAACATGGTTTTAGGCTGCTACACTCCACAAACACTCCTCTTACAAACCTTACACAAAGAGTTTTTGATGATCATCAATTCAGCTAGGCCACCACACAGAAACACTCCTAGTTACACTAGACATTAGCAAAGCTTTTCGTGCCATACCCCGCCATAACCTCACAAACAAAATACAGGCATTCAACACAAACATGCACAATAACACAAAAAGATGGCTGGCAGACTACTTAGCAGGCAGATGTGCATGTGTAACAATTGCCAGTCAGTCATTGAATATCAGAAACTTCATAAATTGCATCCCTCAAGGATCTGTTTTGTCCCCTACACTCTTTAACATATACATGCATGACATACCCACACCCCAAACACCACAGATCCATATAGTTTCCTATGCAGATGACATAATCCTTACATGTACACACCAAAGCTCGCTGGTGCAGTGGTACACATCCTCGAACCTTACCATCTGGTAGACAGTTCGCGCCTCGCTCAGGTTGCGAAAGTTTCACTGACGAAGTGGGTGGTTAATGTAGCCCCAGCCAAATCTACAGTGGGTGTGTGAAGGTCACAAACTAGACAGATCGGACTATATGAGTCTCAGCTCCACTTCTGGGAGGGTAAAATGCTGACGATCTCTACCACACAGTGATCCAACACACACACACACACACACACACACACACACACACACACACACACACACACACACACACACACACACACACACACACACACACACACACACACACACACACACACACACACACACACACACACACACACACACACACACACACACACACACACACACACACACACACACACACACACACACACACACACACACACACACACACACACACACACACACACACACACACACACACACACACACACACACACACACACACACACACACACACACACACACACACACACACACACACACACACACACACACACACACACACACACACACACACACACACACACACACACACACACACACACACACACACACACACACACACACACACACACACACACACACACACACACACACACACACACACACACACACACACACACACACACACACACACACACACACACACACACACACACACACACACACACACACACACACACACACACACACACACACACACACACACACACACACACACACACACACACACACACACACACACACACACACACACACACACACACACACACACACACACACACACACACACACACACACACACACTCCTCTTACAAACCTTACACAAAGAGTTTTTGATGATCATCAATTCAGCTAGGCCACCACACAGAAACACTCCTAGTTACACTAGACATTAGCAAAGCTTTTCGTGCCATACCCCGCCATAACCTCACAAACAAAATACAGGCATTCAACACAAACATGCACAATAACACAAAAAGATGGCTGGCAGACTACTTAGCAGGCAGATGTGCATGTGTAACAATTGCCAGTCAGTCATTGAATATCAGAAACTTCATAAATTGCATCCCTCAAGGATCTGTTTTGTCCCCTACACTCTTTAACATATACATGCATGACATACCCACACCCCAAACACCACAGATCCATATAGTTTCCTATGCAGATGACATAATCCTTACATGTACACACCGCTCGCTGGTGCAGTGGTAACGTTCTCGATTGCCATCTGGTAGACGGGAGTTCGCGCCTCGCTCAGGTTGCGAAAAGTTTCACTGACGAAGTGGGTGGTTACTGTCTCCCTGGAGCAAGGGGACGGGTGTGTGGGTGTGTGAAGGTCACAGCCTTGCCCTTAGATCGGACTATATGAGCTCTCAGCTCCCTTCTGGGAGGGTAAAATGCTGACGATCACGACCATAAAGTGATCCTGACCGACCAGGTGAATTACACACACACACACACACACACACACCGCTCGCTGGTGCAGTGGTAACGTTCCCGCTTGCCAACTGGTGGACGGGAGTTCGCGCCTCGCTCAGGTTGCGAAAAGTTTCACTGACGAAGTGGGTGATTACTGTCCCCCTTGAGCAAGGGGACGGGTGTGTGTGTGTGTGTGAAGGTCATAGCCTTGCCCTTAGATCGGACTATATGAGCTCTCAGCTCCCTTCCGGGGGGGTAAAAGCTGACCATCACGACCATCAAGTGATCCTGACCGACCCGGTGAATTACACACACACACACACACACACACACACACACACACACACACACACACACATACACACACATTAACAAGACAGTTAGAGAGATGTATAAACTCTTGATTAACATAAGAGTGGCATTTCATTACATGGATGAGGAGATGATGAAAAAATTAATAGTGGCCATGATCTGCCCCAGATTGGAATATGCGGCAGTAGTGTGGTTCCCACACAAAAAGAAGGATATAAACAAGATTGAGAGAATACAAAGAACAGCAACCAAGTTGTTCCCTAGCCTGGCAAATCTGTCATACAGAGAGAGGCTGGAAAAACTGGATCTGCCTTCCTTGGAGGAAGAGAGAGAGAGAGGGACGACATGATTGCAGTGTTCAGGGCCATGATGGGAGTAGATAAAATTGACAGAGAAGATCTGTTTGTATGGGATAGGAAAGTAACAGGAGGACACAGAATGAAACTGAAAAAGCCAAGCTGGTTGATGGATATCAAGAAGTATAGTTTTCCTCATAGATGCATAGACGTGCAGAATAGCCTGGACAAAAAGATCGTCCAGTCTAAAAACTTAAACAAATTTAAAGCAGAATTTGACTTATTTAGAAACAGAGATGGGACCCCACGAGCGTAGCTTATTTCCTGTATATCACAACTAGGTAAATACAACTACCTGTAGGTAAATACACACACACACATTCACACACACACACACACACACACACCAGTGTAAAGCAACTTACTGTGCATTAACCCATTACTACATTAAGTAACTGTGTATGGGATTATATAAGAAAAGTACATAATGTCCTGCCCTTTGCTTACCCAACAATAGTCCTGAAGCTAATGGATGTAGATTTAGAGTTAAGGGCTCCCCCTTCAATTAAATTTGATCAATACTCAACACTGTCATCTGTGGAGAGTGGTGGACATTACAGGTTTTTAAAAAACTTATGGCTCTGCCTCTGTTTAGCCTATTACAGTACTATACAAAGTTGCTGCCAGGGGGATTATCCAGAGAAAATACTTAGCATAGCTACTGCCCCTTGTTCATCAGTTCATTCATAAATGTCAGGACTCCAAGGTTTTAGGTTCTCTCTCTAAGTAACTTTTATTTCCCAACAGCTTTCTCTCTGCAGTATATTACATTCATAAGAATTTAAAAATGCAGGTAAAACAGATGCCTTGGCATCTTGTGGTGTAAAGCACCAGTCAAGGCTAAGACCATGTTTTTGTGCATCAGTGCATATCACCTGGAGGTGGCTGGGGGGTTCCCAGTCATGTTATTTCATGAGAGATGAAAACTGGCAACTCACCCTTATAATGTTACAGACAGTGGTAACCTGATCTCAGGCTCCTGCAGTTTACATGGATAAAATGAGGGTGTGGATTTTTTTTCCCCTTGACAACAAGATGTACTCAGTACTTCCCAGTCATGGATCCAGAAGGGGAGGTTGTGGAAGATTTTTTTCAACTATCATAAATTTGTTTCAGACTATTTACATTTACACTTTTGAAGACCCTGACCATGCATAAATGTGTGCCAGAGTGAGAGACCAACAAGGAGAGTGTATGTGAGTGAGGTGGAGGGAGGGGGAGGCCAAGGATGAGATGGAGAGATAGAGTGGAGAAGTATATGAGAGAGGGGGATGTGAGCTGAGAGCAGGGCAGTGAAATGGTGGGGGACAGGGCAACATGGGGGCGATTTGTTTGTGGCCACTCCTTACGGGATTAAGGTGTCTGGGAATGGACAAATAGATAGATAAATAGACGGCAATTAATAGTGGTGCTGAGTGACATGTACAGCTAGCATCACTGGTGTGCTACCATACATTAATCAGGGCAAGCTTTTTTTTAATGGTCATGTACCTTTGCTGTCACCAGCACTTACATCGCATCTTGGGTTTTAATTCAAACCTTGGGAAGCACTACCATGGGAGGCCAAAAGCCTGACAGTTGACCTTTCACAAAATTCCTTGGTGGGGACTCAGTTACAAAGTCACAGTCTGGGCAGAGACTGCTACATAAATATATCTCTTCTACACATTTACAATCTGTTCCTTGAGGTAGGTTAAACATATTAGTCTTGGTTGGCAGCTGGCCGAGGAGAAAGAAAACTTTGACTTCAAACTTAAGGTTCACACACACACACACACACACACACACACACACACACACACACACACACACACACACACACACACACACACACACACACACACACACACACACACAGAGGGAGTCAATCGAGGCAGACTTGCGACATCAGCGCTCCGTACCGAACCAACACGGCTAGTGGCATTACCTAAATTAGTATCTTTGTATGAGTCAAGCTCTGTACCAGGTTAGACTAAATGATTTTTCATTATTAAAAGGAAAAAAATAATAAGTTTAAACAAGACTTGTTCAAAAAGAAAAGAGAACCAAGAAGAAAGAATGCGCTGAGTCAGCTGAGGTTTGTTTAGACTACAGCAACACAGGAGATGTAAGTACATACTCTGTACTTTTAGTATTGCAAAATGGATACATACTTTAGTAAAGCAAATTTGGAAAAGTAAAGGGATAAAGGTAAAAAGCAAAATGATGATTTCTACCAAGAACTGGTTGAAGTGGAGACTCACAGTAGACTGGTTGAATGTGTACACAAACTAGAAATGACTTTCAAAAATTTAATTGATGAAATAAAGAAGCAGATGCACTTGCAAAAGGAAGAAATAGAAAAACTAGGAAGGGAGGCCAACAAGAAAGACACAACCATCAGTGAACTAACAGTGGAACTGAGTACACTTAGGAAGAAAATGAGTGAAATGGCAAGTACAGTAGTCAATCATGAGAGTGTTATGGAAGAGTTCAAAAATGACACAGAGACAATTAGGCAAGTAAGCAGTCTTATAGACCAGAGCAGTGATACTGAGGAGAAGATAACTCTGGTGAATGAAGCTGTGCAAAGCTACAAAAATGATGTGGAAACCACGTATGCTGAAATGGTGAAAATAAAGAAAGACTTAGAAACAAGGGTGGAGGAAAAAAGCATTAAAAAGGAAGTGAAAAGAATAATCCAAAACAATTCAAAGTTAGTCAGAGATTCAGTAGATATAAACAAATCTATAGTAATCACTGGTATAGAAGAGGAAGAAGTAAAAAACAAGATCACAAGAGACAAAAAGGAGATGGCAAATGTAATGAGCTTACTGAAAGAAGTATCAGAGGAAATCTGTAGTAAAGACTTAGAGGAACACAAAAGGTTAGGGAAATACGAGAAAAGAAGGACAAAACCTCTAAAGGTGACTTTCCAGGTGTAAACACTGTGGAAGAGATACTAAAAAATGCAAAGAATCTTATGGAAAAAGAGGAGTTCAAAAATGTATGGATAAAAAGATGCCTAACACAAGAGGAACTGGAATTACTGAAAGAGAAAAGGGAGGAAGCAAAAACAAAAAATGAGGGAAGAATAGAAGAGGAGAAGAAGAAATTTTTTTACAAAGTAATAGGATTGCAGGTACGAAAGTGGTACACAAACAGGATGGAATAAAAAGGAGGAAGGTAGTAGAACCATGTCATGACAAGTATATAAACAAGATGATAAAGTTGATGTACTCAAATGTGAATGGAATGGTATCTAAATTACTAGAGATGAATGATTATGTCAGAGAAAATGAACCACAAATAATATGCCTAACTGAAACAAAATTAACACCAAGGATATCCAATGATATACTAAACTTAGAGGAATACAATATATGGAGAAGAGACAGAAATTTAAAAAAAGGAGGAGGAATTATAATATTAACTAAGAAAAATCTAAAAGTCAATGAAATAAAATTAGATATACCATCACAAGTAGAACTGATTGCAGTAGAGATCAACACATCTGAAGGTAAAGTAATTGTAGCCAATTTGTGCATGCCACCCAGATCAAACACATGGGAAAGAGATGAATATGAGGACCTGGCAGAGAGTACAATTTAGAGTTTAAGATCATTACTACATAAAATGGAAGAGAAATCGGAAAGAATTATACTAACTGGGGATTTTAATACAAATATAAATTGGAATACTCTAGATATAATTAGCCAAGAAAGCTGTTGGGACCAAAAGCTCCTGGATCTCGTGCAAGAGTTTTTCCTAGCGCAACATGTGAGGGAAACCACCAGAAAAAGAGGACTTGATGTGCCTTCAGTGCTAGATCTAATATTTACTAGGCAAGAAAATGATATTGACAATTTAATATATCACCCTCCACTCGGCAAAAGCGATCATGCAGTACTAAATTATAACTTCAGGATAGCATATGACATAGTAAACAGCAATGACAGTTACAAAAAGAGCCTAAACTATAAAAAGGGAAATTATCAAGGCCTAAAGAAGTATTTCTTAGAAGTTGATTAGGAAAATGAGCTTAGAGGACAAGATTTAAATGCTGTATATAAAAAATTCTGTGAATTTTAAAAAATAGGAGTCCAGAAGTACATCTCACAGTACAAAGAAGCAGATAAGAAAATACAGAAATGGTTCAATACAGAATGTAAAAAATCAAAAGAAAGAAGAGATTTGTTGTGGAATAGATACAGAAGACACAATAGTGGAAGGGCGTATAATAATTACAAACAGGCAAGAAACAATTATACAAGAATAAGGAGGGAAGCCCAAAAACAGTTTGAGGAGGATATAATAAATAAAAGTAGTGATCAACCAAAGCTGTTTTACAGCTATATCAGAAGCAAAACCAGAGTAAAAGATACAGGTATAATACAATCCATTACGGATGAGGGAATCACTTTTACACAAGAGAAAGATATTTGTGAAGCACTAAATAAGAATTTCCAATTAGTTTTTACAGAAGAAAAAAATTTTGAGAGGGACTATGTGGAACATGCATGTCCACACATACTACCAGATATACAAATAGCAGAAAAAGTAATACAGGAGGAGTTAAGTAGATTAGACAGAGGAAAAGCAAGTGGTCCTGATGAAATTTCATGTTGGGTACTACGAGAATGTGCAAAGGAGTTAAGTAAACCATTATTTTTAATTTTCAAGAAATCCTTGAGTCAAGGTAAACTACCTGATATTTGGAAAAAAGCAAATATTGTCCCCTTATTCAAGAAAGGAAATAGACAAAATCCACTCAACAACCGACCAGTATCACTGACCAGTGTTGTAAGCAAGGTATTAGAAAAGCTTTTAAGAAAAGCTTGGGTAAATCATCTAGAAGAACACAGTATGACAACAGAAAGACAGTTTGGTTTCAGAAAAGGAAAATCATGTGTTACTAATCTGTTGAGCTACTATGACAGAGTAACAAACACAATACAGGAAAGGGAAGGATGGGTGGACAGTATCTATTTAGATTTCAAGAAAGCTTTTGACACAGTACCACACCAAAGACTTTTATGGAAACTGTACCATCAAGGAGGAATTCGAGGCAAACTGTTTTGTTGGATGCAAGACTTTCTCATAAAAAGAGAAATGAGAAGAGTACTAAAAGGAAACTACTCATCATGGAAAGAAGTGACTAGTGGAGTACCACAGGGTTCAGTGCTGGCACCAATCATGTTTTTAGTGTATATAAATGATATAAACAGTAACACTGGAAATGAGAGCTATCTGAATATGTTTGCAGATGATGCAAAAATACAAAGGAGAATTACTAACACAGACTCTTGTAAAGAGCTACAAGAAGAATTAAATAAACTTCATGAATGGAGTAGTACATGGCAAATGGAATTCAATGTGGACAAGTGTCATGTAATCAAGTTTGGTAAAAGTGGAAAAAGACCTGATTGAGATTATAAGTTAGGAAATAAAACCCTATACACATCAGAAAGAGAGAAAGACCTAGGTGTGATTATCAATAACAGACTATCTCCGGCTGACCTCATCAGCGAGAAGGTACGGAACATGTATACACTGCTTGCAAATATGAGAATAGCATTCGCATACATAAATGAAGACATGCTAAGAAGGATAATAACATCATTCATTAGACCAACCCTGGAATATGCATCAGTAGTCTGGAGTCCTCATCTCAAAAAGCACATAGACAAGATTGAAAAAGTTCAAAGGGCCGCCACAAGATGGATACCAAGCTTAAGGGACCTAAGCTACAAAGAAAGACTAAATAAACTGAATCTACCAACACTACAGGAGAGAAGGAAAAGAGGTGACATGATAATGCTATATAAGTGCATATCAGGGAAGGAGAAAATAGACATAAATGATTACTTAACATATGGAGAAGCATCAGCAAGAGGACACTGCAAAAAACTGCATAAGAAGAGAGGTGATAAAGACGTAAGGAAATTCAGTTTCCCAAACAGAGCAATTGATCAATGGAATGCACTACCGAATGAAATAGTGTGTGCCAAAACAATTCACAAATTTAAGGATATGTACGATAAATATGGTTTAAGACACAGGACAGTACGAGCTTGACTCATTCCTGTAAAGAATTAGGTAAGAACACACACACACTTGTTGATGACACAGCAGTGGTAATGGAGCTGCATGGCATCTCGTATCACAGTTGATTGCCATCAATTGGTGAAAAGGGGATACATAGGCATTCATAGCAAAGGTCTTCAAAAATGCAAACATCCAAAGCTAATGAGCCCAACTGACCCCAGGAAACACTGTAGTTATGTAGAATTTGTGTGTGTGTGTGTGTGTGTGTGTGTGTGTGTGTGTGTGTGTGTGTGCGTTTCTTTCCTTCCCATCTTGAACTCTGACTAAGTAAATGTGACAAAGTAAATGTAACTGTGACAAAAATACTTTCAGTTCCCTGTCTGGGAGCACTGTGCAAGCACATCTACCAATCTTGTAGTTCCACACCACTCTGTCACTATCAGGTACCCAAATGAATGAGACAGGTCTGGAATGGTTACCAGCATGCATCTTCCCTACTTGACTGCTGTGACATAACAAAGGTTTGGAAATTCTGCATTTCTAAATTAGAGTAGCTAAAGACAAACAGGTAACTTGCTTCATGGAACACAAAGCCAAGAATGATAATGTAGATTTTGTCATATTTCACAGAGAAAATATGAATTTGGCAAATATTTATAACCATAATCAGAGGTATCTGTCAGGTGATGTCCAAAGTGGTTTGAAATAATCATGTCTGTCTCATCACTGTACATTTGAGAATTAAAGTTTTTATGATACCCAAGAGATTTACATTTCATAATGATTATTTTGAGGTAACATTTACTCTAACTATAGTATTGGAATAGGTGGAGGTGCCCATCATCTATTCACTTGATGTAGTGTTACCTACTTCTTTCTTCATGTCTATCATTCTTTTTCTGTGTCTGTGTTCCTCCTCTCCCATTTCTTCCATTCTTCCTGTCACCATTTATTACTGTTCTTTCCCCCTCAGGTAGCTATACACTAAGTGACAACCCAGATGATTTCCTGTAACTCAGGAAACCATTTAGAATGTGGGTACTATATTGCCAATAACTGGATGACATGGAGCCTCCTATTGTGCCCCTGTTAACTGAGTGGAGATGTAAATGGGGCATCCACCAAGGAAGCAAACCTCCACACTAATCCCTGTGCCTCGCTGTGACGAAGCTTGTCAGCCATATGGTGCATCAGTTCACTGCATGGGGTGGCCCTGCAGGGGCAGTTGCTCGCATGCAGGAGTTGGGTCTGCTTGAACTGGGGTAACACAACAACAGCAACTATAGTACGGTATTATACTAAACATTTTTTTTTAGTTTCGATCTTTGCTTATTGCAGACTTTGTTTATCCAGCAGAATCTATGAACAATATATATATAGTACAGTGAAAATAATGAAGTAATTATAATGAGAATTGAGTGTTCAGTTTTACTAGAAGATACGATCAAAGCTTAAAACTACAGTGCAGGTCAGGGTACCATTACAAAATTAAATCAAAATTCCACTACCTGTTAACTCAAAAAGATTAATCTTCAATTAATTCCAGATACAGTGGTAACTGTGGTGGCAGGTGCAGTGCACTCCAAGCAGCCTCGGATAGCAGGTGGACAGGATGCTACTAAAGGTGTGTCATGTTGTAACATGCCATGAAAAGCTTTGACCCACATCTTGAAACAAGATGCAGAGATAGGAATTTGGATAAGACAGGTTATTTTAAGTGTAGTGCACTTTACAACATAATTTTGCACTAGGCTGCCAGAGAAAGTCAGTACTGTAGGAATTCCTGAATACTTCGCCAACAAAAGCAACCTTAACTTTCTTTGACTCAGAAAGACATGATTTTTAAACACACCTGCATATCACTTTCTTGGTTGATTACTCCCCTTAAAAGCAAATCCCAGAATTCTTGGATGTTCAGTAGATAAACACATGACTCTTTCTTAACTCACAAGCAGTGCCAGTGAAACAACATCATGTAAACTTGATACTGTACTTTGAAATGCCTTGAAAACTCTCACAGTCACTGTCTTTGGATAACAGATGGAATCACTGAGAACAGTTTGTAGACAGTTTGTCCAGTAGCAACAAATTAAACAAGCCCAGTGGATCCCCAAATCAGCAGCTTTAAACATGGAGGAGCCTAAAAAGCACAGAATAAATCCTTAAGAAAACTAACAGGATGTAGAAAGAACAGAATTCATTGTACCACAGGCTTCTTTCTTTCCCTGTCTTTTTAAAATATATTGTCCTTCACCACAGAGAAACAAGAAGTTAATAACTTCCCACTCGATGCAGAATGCCTCAAAAACATCCCTCCTCCTCCACCCAACACTACTTTTCACTGACAGAGGTAGCCACCATAGCTATCCACAACTTTTAGCCAAGGAGCATTCTCAGTGAATCCTGACAAGACATTAATCCCACAGAAGCTGATTTTCCGAGAGAAAAACTAGTTCACCTAGCTAGACAGCCACATGGTCACCACCCTTCTCTACCTCATTATCAATAAAACATATTACTTACAAACTGTGCACTATGCCCTCATTATAATGCAGCTCTTAACATTACAACCACTTCAACTCATGCACCTCTCTCATAGAGCACACACTTATGGTAATTAAAACCACAACAAAAGACCTCTAGGAGCACTAAGCTTAAATGGCATTTTCTACAATCCACTTGATTCACAGTCAGATGAACCTGTGGCCACATGAACAAAAACTATTACAGTACATAGAAATTTTCTATACTGTGTCTGCACTTCTAGGATTTTTTTATGTTTAAAACTATGTTTTCTCCCATTGATACTTTAAATGAAATATTCAAGAATAATATAATACAGTATATGTACACAGGCCAGTTCCCATGGTTAGTCAGTATCCAGGCTACCAACTTTGTTGATGGATGGCATTTGTGTGGAGGGATCCTACTCACACCAGAATGGGTTCTTACTGCAGCCCATTGCCTTGATTCTGAAAAACCAGAGTGGCTTTGGGTAAGTACTGTTTGTGTATTTACCTGTTTGTATTTACCTATTTGTAGTATACAGGAATTGAGCAATGCTCGTGTTGTCCTGTCTCCATATCCACATTTATCAAGTCCACCTTTACACACATGAATGTTTTTCTTTCTCATGCACCACCTCTTTGTCTAAGTTGTTCCAAATATTTAAGTATTTACCTATCTATCTATCTATAGCCCGACGCCCTAATCCCGCAAAGGGTGGCCGCAGACAAAACGCCTCCAAGTCACTCTGTCACCCACCATTTGACTCCCCTCCCCCCAACTCACCCCCCCCTCCCTCATATACCTCTCAACTCCATCCCTCCACCTCATCCTCGGTCTACCCCTCCCTCTCCCTCCCTCCACCTCACCTACATACACCCTCTTAGTCAGTCTTTCATTCTCCATCCTCTCCACATGTCCAAACCACCTCAGTGTATTTCTCCTAATCTTTTCAACCACATCCACATCTACCCCACAACGTTCCTTCACTTCTTCATTCGTCAACCTGTCCCTCCATGTCACTCCACATGCTCCTCTCAAGTAACTCATTTCCACTGCTCTCACTCTTGACTTGTTCCCCTCTTGCAAGGTCCACGCCTCGCTTCCATACGTCAGGGTAGGGATCACAATACCATCATGCAGTGACTTCTTAACTTCCATACTCACCTCCCTATTTCTCATCACTGCTTTCAGTGTGCCAACAACCTTCCTTCCCTGCTGTACCCTTTCACGTACTTCATCCCCCAAAGTTCCATCCTTACTCATCACACTACCCAAGTACTTGAATGCACTCACATTCTCCATATCCTCACCATCCAACCTCACTGCACACTCTGTGACTTCATTCCTCTCAAACACCATAACTTTACTTTTGTTTACATTAACTTTCAGCTTCCTCCTCCTACACACTGTCCCAAATTCATTCACCAAACCTTGCAACTCCCATTCATCTTCACTCAACAATACTGTATCATCAGCAAACAGCAACACCGGAAGCTTCCAAATCTCACCCTCATTCATTAGGGCCACCCCCACATCCACTGCCCTACCTTGTACCTCCTTTACGACCCCATCCATATATATATTAAACAGCCATGGAGACATTACACACCCCTGTTTCAGTCCCACATTGAGATCAAAGAACTCACTCAACTCACCATCCACTCGCACCGTAGCCCTAGCTCCCTCGTACATACTCTTCACAGCACTCAACAATTTCCCCTCCACTCCATATATTCTTAGTACCTTCCACATACCTTTCCTATCTATTCTGTCATAAGCTTTCTCCAAGTCCATGAAGGCAGCGTACACTTTCCTTCCCTTCTCTAGATACTTCTCCACTAAACATCTTAGAACAAATATCTGATCTACACACCCTTTTCCCTTCCTAAATCCCCCTTGTTCTTCTCCAACTAGCTCCTCTGTCATATGCCTAACCCTATCAATGAGTATTCTACCATATATTTTACCAGTCACACTAAGAAGGCAAATACCCCTATGGTTACCACATACTTCTCTCTCCCCTTTTCCTTTGTACAGAGGAACAATTATACCTGATTTCCAGTCCTCTGGAACCCTTCCCTCTTCCCAAGCCAATCTACACAACTTCCATATCCACTCCACAACAATCTCACCCCCATACCTAAGCATTTCACCACACACTCCATCAATTCCTGGGGCCTTTCCCAGCTTAATCTTCTTCATCGCTTCCACTACTTCCGACCTACTGATCTCTTCCTCCCTCCTCTCATCTCTTCTTCTCCCAGCCATTCCCCAACCACTTATACTCACACTGCTCTCACTCTCTACATTCAACAAATCCTCAAAGTGCTCCTTCCATCTCCTCAATTTCTCTCTCTTCTCCACCAACAATCTGTTATTCCTATCTTTCACTCCCCTACTATTTCCCCTTTCACACTGCCTTACTTTCTTTACCTCCTTCCAAAACAATTTCTTACTCTCCCTCCATTTCACACTCAGATTCCTCCCAAACTCTTCATCCACTTTCTTCTTACTCTCCTTCACCAGTCTCTTAACGTCCCTTCTCCTGCTCACATATACCTCTCTCTTCTCTCTCTCATCTTCTCCCCTACCTCTACTCGCCAACCATTCACCATATGCCTTCTTCTTTTGTTCCACAGCTCGTTTCACCTCATCATTCCACCATGCTGTCCCTTGCACACCCTTGCATCTCCTCCTCACTCCACAAACCGCCTCACACGCTGCGCTTATCTCTTCCGTGATTATCTTACATACGTCTTCCACCCCTTCCATCTGCTCTAGCTCATACCTTCCCAATCTTTCTTCCACTATGCTCTTATACTCTGTCCTCTTCTCACTATCTTGCAATTTCTCCACTCTTCTCACAGGAGCTGCTTCCTCCTGTCTTCCCCTTCGCCTCCTCAACCACTTTCTTTGCAGCTCTACCTTGGCCATCACTAAGTGATGGTCCGAGACTCCATTCCCCCACCCTCTCCACACCCTTGCATCCAACACTTGTCTTCTCATTCGCTCATCCACACACACGTAGTCTATCATTGCCTTTCGTTCAACAAGTTCACCATCCATCCTCCTCATTACTCTCCATGTATACCGGTGGATCATCTTATGACGAAAGTAGGTGTTGGCTATTGCCAACCCCTTACCAGCACAGATGTCCACCAAAGCACTACCATTCCCATCTACTTCCGCTGGCACACCCCACTGACCAACCACTCCATCCACTCGTACATTCCCGACTTTGCCATTCATGTCTCCAATCAACAGCACTCTCTCGCTCCTCTCAAACTTGTCCATACATGCTTCTACTCTCGCCCAAAACTCATCTTTCACTCTTGCCACTCGATCCTCTGTTGGAGCATACACACATACAATCGCCCATGCTTGTATACCTACTTTCATCCTCACCCATACAATCCTTGCACCCACTGTTCCATACTCTCTTATATTCTCCTTCCTAATATACCTAATTGTGATATACATGGAATGTACTATGTTCGTGGGTTTCCATCGCTGTTTCTCAGTAAGTTGAATTTAGCTTTAAACTCGTTTAAGTTTTTAGACTGGACGATCTCTTTGTCCAGGCTATTCCATAAGTCTGTACTTCTGTAAGGAAAGCTATATTTCTTGATATCCTTCAAGCAGCTTGACTTTTTCAATTTCATTCTGTGTCCTCTTGTTGCTCTCTTATCCCATACAAACAGATTTTCTTTGTCAATTTTATCTACTCCCACCATGGTCCTGAACACTGCAATCATGTCTCCCCTCTTTCTCCTTTCCTCTAAGGAAGGCAAATCCAGTTTTTCCAGCCTCTCTCTGTATGACAGGTCTTTCAGACTGTGGACCATCTTGGTTGCTGTTCTTTGTATTCTCTCAATCTTGTTTATATCTTTCTTTTTGTGTGGGGACCACACTACTGCTGCATATTCTAACCTGGGGCGGATCATGGCCACTATCAGTTTTTTCATCATCTCCTCATCCATATAATGAAATGCTACTCTTATGTTAGTCAAGAGTTTATAAGTCTCTCCAACTATCTTGTTAATGTGCTTTTCTGGTGACAAACTATCTTGGACCAGCACTCCCAAATCTTTCTCTTCTCTCCTTTTTGTGATTAATTCATTACCCAACAAATAATTCAGTGATGGCCTCCTGGTACTTTTACCCATTTCCAATATTTTACATTTCTTTACGTTAAATTTCATTTCCCACGTCCGGCTCCAATTGTGTATCCTATCCAAATCCTCCTGCAGTATTTTACAATCCTCCTCAACCTCTACCCTCCTCAAGATCTTTACATCATCAGCAAACAGACTTGCAAAACTGTTCACTCCATCTACCATATCATTTACGTAAATCAGGAACATTACTGGCGCCAACACTGAGCCTTGAGGGACTCCACTTGTTACTTCCATCCATCCAGACATCCTATCCTTTATTACTGTCCTCATTTGTCTGTCTCTCAAAAAGTCTCTCATCCATTCCAGAAGTTTCCCCTTTAGTCCTCCTATATATTCTAGTTTCCACATTAGTCTCTTATGAGGTACCTTGTCAAAGGCCTTCTCTAAGTCTAAGTACACACAATCCACCCAACCATCTCTCTCCTGTACCACGTCAATTGCTCTTGAGTAAAAGCTCAACAAGTTAGAAACACATGACCTTCCACTTCTGAATCCAAACTGACATTCAGCCAAAATATTCATCTCTTCCAGATATTTTATCCATCTGTCTTTCAGGATTCTCTCACACAATTTTGCGACCATGCTGGTTAGAGACACTGGTCTATAATTCAGGGGTTCTTCCCTGTTTCCTCCCTTGTAAATTGGTACCACATTTGCCCTCTTCCATTCTTGTGGCACTTTCCCCTCTTCCAGTGAGCATACGATTAAACTGTGAATTTTATCCGCCAGTTGTTCTCTGCATTCCTTCAGTACCCAATTAGAAATTCCATCAGGTCCTGAGGCTTTCCTTACATCTTGAGTTTCCAGTAATTTATACACTTCCTGTACCTCCACTTTTATATCTTTCATCACCGGAACATTTCTAATCACTCCTTCCCCTTCCACAAGCTCCTTTTCTTTAGTGAAAACTGACTGGAAACGTTTGTTCATTATTTCTGCTTGCATTGCCGCATCCTTAAAGACCTCTCCTTCTACTTTCAGTTTGGTGATTCCTTCCTTTTGTTTCAGTTTGCCATTAACATATCTATAAAACAGTTTGGGTTCATCCTTGCATTTGTCTATTATACCTTTTTCAAAATTCCTTTCTTCTTCTCTACGTATTCTTGTGTATTCATTTCTTGTTCTTTTCTGTTCTTCCTTTGTTCTGTTGTTACCTCTCTTTCTCCAATTGTTCCACGCCTTATCTCTCTCTTTTTTTGCTATCATACACCTTCTATTAAACCACTCCTTTTTCCTGTTTCCTTTCCCTCTTACTCTTGGTACAAATTTTTCCACTCCCAAATTACAGAGGTCTAGAAAGATATCCCACTTCCTCTGTATCTCTCTTGTTTCTCTGAATTTTCTCCAATCCGCATTTTCAAAAAAGTTTCTCAATCCTGTAAAATTTGCTTTCCCAAAGTTGTATCTTCCCTGTCTATGAAGCTTGTCTCTTGGCTCGACGTTCCCTATTAACGTCTGGAACTCATTGACCACATGATCACTTTTTCCTAAAGGACAGAGATATTTCAATGATTCTATTACATCAGGTTCTTTGGTGAACAGTAAATCTAACCTTGCTGGTGTGTCCTCACCTCGAAACCGTGTCTCTTCTTTGACCCATTGCGTCATCACATTATTCATTATTATATTTAATAACATAGTGCCCCACGAATCCTTGCCGCCTCCCGTTTACCATTCCTCCCAGTTCACCTCTTTACAGTTAAAGTCACCCACCAAAATTATATTATTGCTTTTCTCAATTATTTTTTGCAAATAGCTAGCCATATCTGACAACATCTCATGGTATTCGTCATCCTTCCATGCTCTCGTCTTTGGGGGAACATACACTACCGCAATATCTCTCTTAACATTCTCTCCAGTTTCTAATTTCATATATATCACTTCAGCCCTGCCTTCTCCCATTTCCACAGTATCTACATTTATGTTGTTCTTCACTGCTATCATCACTCCTCCTCCCTTTTTTTCTTTTCTGTCTTTTCTCCACAGTTTGTATTTACCATCTCCCAAATGAACATCAGTATCTTCTCTTAATTTTGTCTCTACAAAGCACATGACATCAGGTTCATGTTCTCTCAAGAAATCGTTAATTTCGATCCTTGTCAATATGAAACCATCAACAATAGTATATATCACCTTCAAATTATTTTTGACGTTTTTAATACCCTCTTCTCTCCTACTCTCTGTCCGTACCACTTCCTCAACTTCTGATCTTTCACAACCATCCCCCTTAGTTTCCTTCACTTCTATTTCCTTTAATACCATTTCCTTACTTTCATATCCAATACTCTCCAAAAAAAAGTATTACATTCTTCCTCTGTCCTCTTGTCATTTTTTTCCTTTACTTCTTCCTTTAATGATTTTAAAACTTCTCTTTCTTCTTCATTCAGATCTTTTCTTATTATAATATTTTCCATCCCCACCTCTTTGCTTAATTTCCAGGTCACTTTAAGTATCTCATTTATTACACTTTCTGATGTAAACTTGACTCTCATTGGTCTTGATTCCCCTTTCTTATAAGGCCCTATCCTCCTTACTTCCTCAATTTCTTTTACCCACTTGTCTCCTTCGGGGTCAATCTTGCCTAATATTCATCTCACCAGGTTCGTGTCTCTCTCGAGTCTTACGAACCTAACCTTTTCTTACTCTTCCCCGTTTCCAAATACTACCACACATCTCTTCCTTTCTACAGTTTCTCTCACTATTTTCTCTTTTTTCTTCAGTATTTTCACTACATTTTCTTCCATTTTTTTCTTGTTCATTTCCGTTTCTTCCTGGATGATCTCTCTTAAGCTGACCACTTCTTTCTGTTCTTCTTCTATGTGTGCCCACTTTGCCTTATGCTCTTCTAATACGCTACTCACCTTCTCCGTTTTATTAGTACTCTCTTCTAGTTTCCTCCTCAATTCAACATTTTCACGCTTCAAATTTCTAATCTCTTCATTTGCTGTTTCATTGGATTGGATCAGACTCTGTATGGTAGTATCCGTATTTTCAGACACATCCTTTATCACTAGATTCTCTACTTTCTTTTCAAGTTCACTAATCCTCATAATTAATGTTTTAACCAGGTCCATGACATTGGTATTTGTATGAAATCCTTGAAATTCGAGTCCCTCATTGTTTACATTTTCGGCCATGTTTGATGTTGGTTAAGTACCAAAACAGCTGTGTGTGTGTGTGTGTGTGTGTGTGTGTGTGTGTGTGTGTGTGTGTGTGTGTGTGTGTGTGTGTGTGTGTGTGTTCCTACCTAATTGTTCTTACCTAATTGTATCTTTACAGGAATGAGTCAAGCTCGTACTGTCCTGTGTATTAAACATTTTTTATCATACCTGTCCTTAAATTTATTAATAGTTTTGGCACACACTATTTCATTCAGCAGTGCATTCCACTGATCAGTTGCCATATTTGGGAAGCTGAATTTCCTTACGTCTTTATCGCCTCTTTTTTTTTGTGTAGTTTTTCGCAGTGTCCTCTCGCTGATGCGTTCCCATAGGTTATATATTCATTTATGTCTATTTTCTCTTTCCCTGAGATGCATATATATAGTTTAATCATGTCTCTTCTTTCCCTTCTCTCCTGTAGTGTTAGTAGATTCAGTTTTTGTAGTCTTTCTTCATAGTACAGATCCCTTAAGCTTGGTACCCATCTTGTAGCTGCTCTTTGTACTTTTTCAGTCTTATCTATGTGTTTTTTGAGATGAGGATTCCAGGCTACTGATGCATACTCCAGGGTTGGTCTGATGAATGATGTTATTATTTTTCTCAGCATGTCTTCATTTATATATGTGAATGCTATTCTCGTACTAGCAAGCAGTGTACACTTGTTGCGTACCTTCTCACTGATGTGGTCAGCTGGAGATAGTCTGTTATTGATAATCACTCCTAGGTCCTTCTCCCTTTCTGATATGTGTAGGGTTGATCTTCCTAACTTATAATTATAATCTGGTCTTTTCTCACTGTTACCAAACGTAATTATGTGACACTTGTCCACATTAAATTCCACTTGCCATTTATTGCTCCATTTATGAAGTTTATTAATTCTTCTTGTAGCTCTTTGCAAGGATCTTTGTTAGTAAGTTTCCTTTGTATTTTTGCATCATCTGCAAACATATTCAGATAGCGTTGATTTCCAGTATTACTGTCTATGTCATTTATATACTGTACAGTACAGTACATCCCCACAGTACGTGAGTTCCAAGTACGCGATCCCCCTTGTACACGAGGACTTTTTTTTTTTGTAAGCGAGATGGGGGGCAAAGAGTGGCTCAAATCCGGGGTTACCCCGAGTACACGACATTGCCCCCCCCAAGAAGCGATAACGGTTACTTACACTCTGCCCACCTTGTGACATAGATGCTGCTCACTCATCACGTGATGCCCATATGCGCCGCATGGAGGGTGGTGAGGTGAGAGTTTCAGCAGAGGAAACACACATGCACAGAGGGTACACTAGCTGTTCCAGGTACCTCCCTGTGTACTCAGAGGCTATTTTTTCTGTGAGCCAAGATGTCTGCCCCCTCCTCCAAGAAGAAGTGCATCACCCATGCCATGAAGATGCAAGTCATTAGGAAGAAGGAGAGTGGGATGGGTAACACGGCCATTGACAAGGCTTGGGAGAATCTTCCGTGTGAACTATATGGACTAACAGGGAGGCCATAAAGAGGACTGTGAAAACATATGAGATGGCGGCATTGGACGGAAGAAGCAGGCTGACCAACCAGGCTATAATTTGTATGGAGCAGTACCTGGCTACATTTATCCTGAGGAAGGAGAAGGAAGGAATTCCTCTGAACGGGTGCTACATCAGGGACCAGGCCAAGATTTTCTACAAAGCTGCAGCTCTGAAGCTTGTTGTTAGCTTTCTGAAGAGGAAGGAGCTACGTCACATTTGGCTCACGGGGGAGCGTGCATCAGTGGATGAAATGGTGGCCAGGGATTATCCAGCCATCCTAAAGGGGATATTTGAAGAGGGCAGCTACACCAGGGACCAAATTTATAACACCGATGAAACAGCCGTATACTACAAGGCTATGCTGAAGTGTACTTATATTAGTAAGCACCAGCGCCAGGCCAGAGGCAGAAAAATCGACAAGAGCAGGATAACAGTCATGTTTGCCATGAACTTTTCAGGCTCACACAAGATGCGGCCTGTTGTGGTGCATACTGCAGCACATCCCATATGTTACAAGAATCTGCGCTGCATGGATGACAGAGGGGTATACTGGTACAGCAACTCCAATGGTTGGATGACAAGCAGCATCATTTCCGAGTGACTGTTGCGGCATTTCATCCCTGATGCAAAGGCAAAATCCTAGGAACTTGGCATCCCCTTCAAGGTGCTGCTCATCCTTGATAATGCCCCAAGTCATCCAACCTGGCTAGCAAACCTTAGCAAGGAATGCAAGATAGTTTTTCTACCCCCAAGAATAACCTCTCTCGTCTAACCACTAGACCAGGAGTTGATTGCAACGGTCAAGCAACTATACCACCAACGCCTCTACGATCACTTCCGCAACAAGACCGACAGCTGTGAGGGACTGCAGGTGAGTCTTGACTTGAACACGGTTGGGAGTGATGTCATGGACACCAAGGATGGTTTGGACTCGCCACTCACTTCACCCGCTTCATTTTCACCACTCACAGCACCCACACAACCAACTTCAGCTCCTGAGAAGACTATTATGGCTTTTTGGTGGTCATTCAACCTCAAGAATGCCATCACTCTCTTGTTGTCCTCTTGGGCAGATATAACCACTGCAACAATTAACCATGCTTGGCGCCTCCTTGTACCGCACCTGTGTGAAATCGCACCAGGAACTGGCTTTCAGTCCCTGGCCGCTGCCGAGGCAGCCATTCTCACAAGCGCACAAGCTGTGCCCGGGTTTCAGGCCGTCTCGCTGGAGGAGATAAGGGGTTTACATTCGGCAGTAGCAGAGCAGGATCCCCAGGAAATTGTGCAGCAAGTGGACAAGGCCGACACAGAGCAGGAGATTGCAGCAAAGCCAGCAACACCAGTGATGGAGAGTAAAGATTCGTCCATGATAGAGATCAGCAGGGTACTGTGTGCCCTTGATAAATTCAAGGAAGAATTCAAGGACATCAAACGCTCTCAGTTTCGAGTGGAGGAAGTGATGTCTTCACTGGACAAAACCTTTCACTTCAACACCGACAAGTACAACCAGGAAGTAAACAGACGCAAGCAAATACTCATCACCCGTTACCTTCGGCTTGAACAAAGTGAGGAACCGCTCCCTTCAACATAAGAAGAGCCATATCCTGAGGAGGATCAAGAGACTGATTCGATGTCTGAGGTGTCAGAAATAGACTTTGAAGGGTTTATGAATGAAGTGAGTGCATTAGCTGGTGCAAGTGTCAAAAGTGCTGGTGACGAAAGTGGTGAGGAAGGTGGTGTGTCGGATGGTGTGGTGGGAGATGCAGGAGATGCACGCTTGGTGCCTCATCCTGCCTTGGATCCTCTCCTTACCTCCATCATGCCTGTTGTCCTCTTGGGTAAATGTGAGCAGCCATATTCTTGTTGGTTTAGTTAGGCCATATCCTTGTTGATTTACCTAGTAAAGCCGTAATCTTGTTGGTTAACTTTATCTTTGGTAATATGTCTTAGATAGTTTCCCTGTATAGTACAATACTTAGGTCTGAAAGGGGTCTCGAGGGTTGCCCATGAAGGGGGGTGCCGCCCATATGTGATTTTTCCCATAGGTTTATGTATTCACAGTACGTGAATTCCTAGTACGCGACGTCCTCTGCCGCCCATATACTCGCGTACTGTGGGGATGCACTGTATACTAAAAACATAATTGGTGCCAGCACTGAACCCTGTGGAACTCTGCTAGTCACTTCCCTCCATGATGAGTAATAATGAGTGTGTGTGTGTGTGTGTGTGTATATGCAGTATTATTGGTCGAATTTAGAATAAACTTTTCTTTATGCTGGCAAAGAGAAATGGTAGTGCTTGCATTCTTGGCTAATAGGTCCATGCCTGGTCCTTGAAGGTAGTTTTAGGGTAACAGTTGATGAAATGGAGGAAACTTTCATTGGAAAATAAATCCAGCTAAGCATTGAGAATAGGGAATTCCTCCAGGGGATAACCTCTTACCAATAGTTGAAGGTCAGCTCTTGATGATGCCATGATTAGTTTTCTAAATTAAAGTTATACTGTACGTTACTGAGAAATGTTATGAGTAGGAAGTCAAATTAATATAAAAAAATGGTGAAATACACAAATTGCTTGGAATGTGACCCTGACACTAATGCATTAGAATAATCAGTAAGGGCCCTGATAATATATGATGATGGACTTGGTGTTATTGTGTTTTGCAGGTGGTTTCAGGAGAGCATGATTTAAATGTGGCTGAGGGCACTGAACAGCACCTGTTGGTTGATGATTTTATCCAACACCCAGAATACACATAGTAAGTGTTAATCAGTGCCAAATAATTTGTAAGGAAACTGGTGAGATTTTATTTTATGGCCAGATACCTGACCATAACTGAAACAAAATGGAGAGGAGAAAGTGTGAGAGAATGGGAGTATGGATGGGGTATATGTGCAGGAGTAGGTGAGAATGAGAGGGCAAAGGAAGGAGTATGTATAGTTGTGAGTAAAAGATGGAAGAGGAGCATAAGACAGTATGGATCAGTTGGATCAAGGATTGTGTGGGTAAAGTTGAAAGTTGGAATACAAATGTGGGCGATTGTGTGTGTGTATGTGCCAACGCAAGATCGTGCTAGAAGAGTGAGAGAAGAGTTCTGGACAAATGTACAAGTGTGCATGGAAAAGTTTGGAAGGAATGATAGAGTGTTTTTGATTGGTGATATGAATGGTAAAGTTGGGAATGTGAAGGTGGATGGAATAGTTGGTGAGTGGGGTGTGCCTGCTGAGATAGATGAGAATGGGAGTGCGTTAGTGGACATTTGTGCTGGGAGGGGGTTGGTGATAGCCAATACCCTCTTCAGGCATAAAATGATCCACAGGTATACATGGCGAGTGATGAGAAGGGTGGGTGGTGAATTGAGTGAAAGGAAGGCAGTGATTGATTATGTGTGTGTGGATGAAAGGATGCGAAGATGTATATTGGATGCAAGAGTTTATAGAGGTTGGGGGAGTGGACTTTCTGACCACTACTTGGTGGTGGCCAGAGTTAAAGTTCAAGTAAGATGGAGGAATAGAAGAAGGGAAAGACGAGAGGAAGGAGTAGTTGCAAGGAGAGTGGAAAGGTTACAAGAGGATGAGAAAAAGGCAGAGTATAAGAGAGAAGTGGAGGAACGATTGGGCAAATATGAGTTGGAGCAGATGGGGGACGTGGAAGGTGTGTGTAGAATATTTACAGAAGAAATATGTGCAGCATGTGATGTGGTGTGTGGAAGGAAGAGAAGACGGAGGGGGTGCAAGGAACAGCGTGGTGGACTGAAGAGGTGAAACGGGCTGTGGCACAAAAGAAGAAAGCATACAATGAATGGATGAGAAATAGGGGCGTGGAAGAAGTTGAGAGGCGGAAGAGAGAGTTATATGTAGAAAGAAAGAGAGAGGTGAAAAGATTAGTAAGAGAGAGTAAGAAGAGAGTGGATGAGGAATTTGGAAGGAATTTGAGTGTAAAGTGGAGGGACTGTAAGAAAATGTTCTGGAAAGAGGTGAAAAGAGTAAGACAGGGTGGAAGTGGAGTTAGAAGGGGAGTGAAAGATAAAAATGGTAGATTACTAGTGGAGAAGGGAGAAAAAGTGAGCAGATGGAGAGAACACTTTAAGGAATTGTTGAACGTGGAGGATGGAAGTAATGCGAGTATAAGTGGCTGGGGAATGGCTGGAAGAAGGAGGGAGGAGAGAAGACAGGAAGAAATCAGTAGGATAGAAGTTGTGGAAGCAATGAAGAAAGTTAAATCAGGGAAAGCCCCAGGAATTGATGGAGTGTGTGGTGAAATGCTGAAGCATGGGGGAGAGATAGTAGTAGAATGGATGTGGAAGATGTGCAGGTTGGCCTGGGAGGAAGGTAGTGTCCCGGAGGATTGAAAGTCAGGTATAATTATTCCCTTGTACAAAGGAAAAGGGGAAAAAGAAGTGTGTGGTAATCATAGGGGCATTTGTCTTCTTAGTATAATAGGAAAAGTATATGGTAGGATACTTATTGACAGAGTTAGAGAAAGAACAGAGAATTTAGTTGGAGAAGAACAGGGAGGCTTTAGGAAGGGAAGAGGTTGTGTAGATCAGATATTCATTCTCAGATCTTTAGTGGAAAAGTTTCTAGAGAAGGGAAAGAAGTTGTATGCGGCTTTCATGGATTTGGAGAAAGCATATGACAGGGTGGATAGACTAGGATTGTGGAAAGTGTTAAGAATATATGGAATAGATGGGAAGTTGTTGAATGCTGTGAAGAGTATGTACGATGGTGCGAAGGCTGCAGTGCGTGTGGATGGTGAATTAAGTGAATTTTTCTCTTTGAAAGTTGGGTTGAAACAGGGATGTGTCATGTCTCCATGGTTGTTCAATCTGTACATGGATGGGGTAATAAAGGAGGTACAAGGTAGGGTGGTGGATGTTGGAGTGGCCCTGGTGAGAGAGGATAGTGTTTGGAAACTCCCTGTACTGTTGTTTGCAGATGATACCGTGTTGTTGAGTGAAGACGAAGGGGAGCTGCAAGGCTTGGTGGATGAGTTTGAGAGAGTGTGTAAGAAACGGAATCTAAAGGTGAATGTAGGGAAGAGTAAAGTGATGGTCTTTGAGAGAGGTGAAGTCAGTGAATGTACTGCGAGGTTGGATGGTGAGGAATTGGAAAATGTGAGTACGTTTAAGTACTTGGGTAGTGTGATGAGTAAGGATGGAGGTTTGGAGGGTGAAGTGCTTGAAAGGGTACAGCAGGGAAGAAAGGTTGCTGGTTCTTTGAAAGCAGTGATAAGGAACAGGGAAGTGAGCATGGAAGTGAAAAAGTTACTACATGACAGTATTGTGATACCAACTCTAACGTACGGAAGTGAAGCTTGGACGTTGTTGGAAGGACACATGTCAAGAGTGAGAGCCGTGGAAATGAGTTATTTAAGAGGAGCCTGTGGAGTCACATGGAGAGACAGGCTGGCGAATGAGGATATAAAGGAGCGGTGTGGTGTTGATGTGGATGTGATAGGAAGCGTTATGAGGAACACACTGAGGTGGTTTGGCCATGTGGAGAGGATGGAGGGTGAAAGACTGACGAAGAGAGTGTATGTGAGTGAGGTGGAGGGGGAAAGAGGGAGGGGGAGGCCGAGGATGAGATGGAGAGATGGGGTGGAGAGGTATATGAGAGAGGGGGGTGTGAGTTGGGAGCAGGGGAGTGAAATGGCGGGGGACAGGGCGACTTGGAGGCAATTTGTTTGTGGCCACCCCAAACGGGATTGAGGCGTCTGGCAATAGATAGATAGATAGATACCTGACCACATAGATCACCCAGGTAACTGTGACAAAAATACTTTCAGGGCTTTACAGCATACCACAACTCATCTTCATGCCATCCTGCTACACCACTGATGTTGGAAATTGTGTATTCATACTGTAGTCAAAGTATATATGCAAACAATATTGCATTTACTGTTGCCATTCAGATTAATCGCTTTTCAGAACATCACGTTGAAGACAGTACAGAACAATGCTGTATGTATCATCACTGGCTGCACCAGTACCACTCCCACAGATCACTTAAACCCTCCCTGTTAGAAGAAATATTGACATGAAAGGCACAAAATTCCATGCAGCAGCCCATATAAACACAATACAGTACCTTTGTTGTTACAGTATATGTCAGAACTGTACAGTGCAGCCAGACATGCAAAACAACCACCACACAAGCATTACCAGACCTTCTTCAGCAACATTCCACCTCGAGACACTCCAGCACTAGCACTGAAGAGACACCTACATACTGTACTCATTTCATGCGCAGGGCAATACTACATCTATATCAAAACACCGTACTACAAACCCCTCCTTCTGACATCCACCTATCAGAAGTATCCTTAAACAGCACTGATTGAATTCATTTAGCTAGGCTTAGATCATGGCTGCATCCATCTCTCCTCAACTACCAGCTTAGATTTGGTTTGGGTGGAATCACAGATAACATGTGCTCCACTTGTGGAATAGGTCCATACAACATAACCCACATAGCGGAGCACAGCACAGTACATACCACACTAAGATGCAGACACAGTATCAGTGATGCAGAAAACCTATGGGATGACCCCATAGGGACAGTTGCATATCTGCAATCAGTAGGTGTACTGGGCCAGGCATGATGGGTTAAGCAACAACTTGTCAGAACATGACTTTATTTACCTTCCTCATTTCCAAAATGAGTGTGTGAAAAAGAGAGGTATAGAGGTCAGTGAGGGTAAGGAATTGAAAAGGAGTCAAGCTAGTTGGGTGAATTTTGTATGGAGGAGTACATGTCAAGGGTTTGGAATCCCTTTCTAAATCTGACAGTTGTTGGATTGACTGTGTCTGATAGGTAATTATAGAGCTACATATAAAAAGGTGTACCTATAAGGTGGAGCAGGATTCTGAGGGCTTGAATGGTGAATGAATGGATGTGTGGTTTGTTTCAATAGACGTGATGTCAAAAGTTCTGCCAATATCATATTCTTTCCTTCACATACTGTTATCTCACTGCACCTGCATGTGGGAAAAGAGGTGGGATGATGATGATGATGATGATGATATCCAGTAGACCATTCCTCTTACCACTGTATTACTAAAATCAAGAATCTGTCAGTACTGCAGCCAGGTTTATTGCCAGTAATGTATCCAACAGCTGGGAAAGGCCATACCATAATGATGTGGGTCTGGTGCACCTCTCTACCCCAGCCACCCTTGATGAGTACACCAGTATGGCTCCAATGCTTGCAGACTCTTCACAGCTTACAGAAGGTCAGTAGCACATACATCACAGTTATTTTCTTATTTGTACTGTACTTTAAGAACACTACTCTGATAAGTGCAAATCTCCTTCAGTTCCCTCTCTATTCCCTGAAAAGAGGATGGTGGACTGCACATGAAGAGCAGATTCAGCTTGCAGTCCACTGGGGTCATCTTCAACTGAGCCTGGGGTCACAGCAACAATAACAACATCAGATTATTTTAAAGGTGCAAGATACTGCATTTGGATTTTTAAACATATTTTCTGCTGGACGTGGTAGGTGGTGGTGACCATCATCCACTCACTTGATGTAGTGCTGCCTGCTTCTTCCTTCACCTTTATCATTGTTTTTCTGTGTCTGCCCTCCCCTTTTTCCTGTTTCTTCCAGCTTTCCTGTCACTTTTTATTACTCTTCTTTCCTTGTCAGGTGGCTTTACATAGGTGTCAAGTCAAATGGTTTTCTGTAAGCCAGGAAACCATTTACAACACTGGGTGGTAACCATATAATAAATCCACACTTGTTCCCTACATGCCAACAAGTAGGTTGGCGGAGGGTTGGTGCCCCTCCCTGTAAAACCATTAATTCAAAGATAGATGGCCATCCCTTATGAGATTGTGGTGTTTTGTTACAGACAGATAGTTAGATAGATAGATTTTCTGTAAGCAGTGAGCACCAGCTAGACATGCAACAAGATTCAAGCAGTGAGCACTGGCTAGATATGCAACAAGATTCAAGCAGTGAGCACCAGCTAGATATGCAGCAAGATTCAAGCAGTGAGCACCAGCTAGATATGCAACAGGATTCAAGCAGTGAGCACCAGCTAGATATGCAACAAGATTCAAGCAGTGAGCACCAGCTAGATATGCAACAGGATTCAAGCAGTGAGCACCAGAAAGATATGCAACAGGATTCAAGCAGTGAGCACCAGCTAGATATGCAACAGGATTCAAGCAGTGAGCACCAGCTAGATATGCAACAAGATTCAAGCAGTGAGCACCAGTTAGATATGCAACAAGATTCACATGCTTGAACTTCCAGACCACAGGGCATGACCTGCATGCTTGCTTCAGGCTGTTGAACATCACACAACTCTCCCTTACCTTGAGCTTAACCATTAATTAAATCTCCCATCATGTAACAATAAAACAACTACAGTATTAGTAAGACAAACAAATATAACAGAAGATAGAAGAGACTAAGTTGAATTAAAAATAGAGAAGGATATAAATGAATTGTAAGCAGATGTGCAGTCTGTCTATCTGTCTGTTTATATATACAGTATATCTATTTAAATCTGTCAATCTGTCCAGCTGTCAGTCTATCTGTTTATCTCTATCTATCTGTTGCGATATGCCTTAAACCCAGAAGGGGTGGCCACGAATAAATTGCCTCCATATCACCCTGCCCTCTGCCATCAGGCTGCCCTCCCTCCAATTCACACCACCCTCACCCAAATACTTCTTCACTCCATCCCTCCTCATCTTTGGCCTCCCTTCACCTTCCTGCTCTCCCCCTCCACCTTACTTACATGCACTCTCTTAGTCACTCTTTCATTCTTCATTCTCTCCACATGGCTGAACCATCTGAGTGCTTCTCCTAACAACTTTCAGCATATCTACATCAACACCACGATGTTCCTAACACACACACGCACGCACTCTCTCTCTCTCTCTCTCTCTCTTTCCCCACATGCTTTTCTCAAATAGCTCATTAGCACTGCTCTCACTCTTGACTTCTTTCCTCCCAACAGAGTCCAAGTCCAAGCGTTAATTGTGTGTGTCAAGGTGGGGATCGTAGTACTGCCATACAGTGAATTTTTATTTTTATGCTCACCTCCCTGGTCCGTATCACTTCTTTAAGTATACTTGTCACCTTCCTTCCTTACTGTGCTCTTCCTTGTACCAATACTTTATCCTAAACATGAAAACCTGTGGATCTTTTGGTATGTGATATGGAAATACTAAAGTAAAAAAAAAAAAAAAGTAAGAAGAGAGATACTGCATGGCTTAACAGTGACATATGAAAAAATTGAAGAAATATTTTAGTAATTTGGCAGTAGCAGGTAAGAAAAGTGCAATACTAATATGAGGATGAAAAAGTGAAATAATAGACGTACGTACTGGAACCAATAAACAAAGGAGAAATTAGAGAAGCATTTAACCCTCTTGTGATTTGGACACCTCAAGTATTCTCTTCCAGCAAACATCAGGTGATTTTTATTCAGTTTAACAAGTCATAGGGGCCTGAGAATCAATACTGTCATTAATCCTGTCATGGTTAGTATAGGCTAAGTTGCAGTTCTCTGGTTTATAATTACGGTATCACTTAAACTGAAAAGTGTAATGAGAGAGCTTGGTAGAATTCTGAGGCATAGAATAGCTCATTTGGAGATGAAGAGGCTGCTGTGTGAAAGGTGTTGCTTCTAGGTCTCATATAGGAATGATACATGGGTAGTGAATGATCGCAGCTCCGTGTTACAAGCTCTGAAACTGTGTATTCCAGAACAACAAAGAGCATACACAGAACATCAGAGCTGTTTTGGCATAGAGGTGGAAAAAAACTGACTTTGCTAGAGAGTCTCAGGAGTGCAAGGTATTTTGTTATTTGGGTGACATGATATATGCTGGAGGTGGGTCTGGAGCTAGCTCATTGGGTAACTAAAGAAGTTCAGGGAACTGTTGCCTTTCCTGGCAGTGAGAGGGCTTTACCTCCATCCTAAGGGGTCCTTCTGTGCAGCATGTGTTACGAGTGTAATGCTGAATGGTAGTGAGACTTGTGTAGTAAAGGAAGAGGATATTCATAAGCTCAAATGTACAGAGATGATAATGAGGAGATGCATGTGTAGTGCATCCCTGAATGACAGGATTGGGGAAGTGGGGTCAGAATTGTGCATGAAGTGTGGAGAGGAAGGATGGGACTTGAATCCATTAGTGTAGTGAAGAGAAGGTGTAGATTGAAATGGTTTGGGTATATGGAGAGGATGGAGGATGATTGTCTGGGTGCAGAGGGTGAGAAGTATGAACATTAAGGGTAGGACTGTGGGAGGCAGACTGAAAAATGCATGGAATGAAGTTATAGTATGACCTCGGGGATAAAGAACTGAATAGAGAGGCTGTTAGAGACTGAGTAATGTGGAGAGCTGCCATTAAGTGACCAAGGCCAATGCATGCAAGCATGTTGGAGCCTTTATAAATGAAATGAAAAAACAGTGCTGTAGGAGCAAGAAGTGACATTGTTTAATGGTTAAAGAGAACTACTTTGAGATGGTATGGGCTTATTTAGTGAAAGCACATTGAGAGGAGACTAGAGACTTTAAAAATGAGACTTGGATAACAGAGAATGAGGAAGACTGTATGTGATTTGGATGAATATAATGCACCAGTACAATAATGAAGGAGAAAGAGGTGTAATGGAGATTACTGAAAAGAGTGAGAGCAGCATGTAATAAAAAAAAGTAACTGGAAGCTGTTCATTCATGACCACAACTTGTAATTTTTCCAGAAAGAAGCAAAACATCAACCATCAAGGTACTATCTGTACCATGAGCATGATGTGTAACTCAAAGAGGAACTTGGTTACACCTAAGCAGAGTCCAGACTGACTCCAGTAAGTCTTGGTACACATCACTGATTAAAATTCCCAATGATTTCCAGCAATTCTTCAGAAGTAGTTAAGTGGTATGGTGTTGTGTTTTAAGCTTCCACCCCACTAGAAAACATCCAGTTGTACCATAGCCAGCCCAAGTACAGGGATTCCACAGGAAGAAGCATGACATTATTTTGATTTAATGAAGCAAAGCACTGGAGGTACAGAGGATGAGCATGAGGATAGTGTAGCCGTTACAGCATTTAGGTGTAGTAAGTTGTGTTTGATGCTGGAAAGGGACACCCCTTGTTTTCTGCCTGGTTATACAAACATCCCTCAGCTCACTGTCCTTTGAAAGGAGGATGGTGGATGGCAGGACAAGGACAGTATCAACCTTCAGTCCATTGGGTTTATGGCCATAAAAATCTGGGTCCACAACAACAACAACAAGAAGTTGTGCTTAGCACAATATACCGCACTGTATTTAAAGTGTTACAGTGAGAAAGTACAACAGCATAGATATCTTTCATCTTTTGGTGATAGAATAATGTAGCACATTTTCCAAAATGTTATTAGTTGTTCTCCAGTATAGCAGCAATCCCTTCACAATGAGAGGTTTACTTTAAGCTGAAAAACACTGGCAGTAGTAAGATTGGTAGCAGTAGTAATAGTTGTTACCCCAGATTAAACTGAAATATGAACTTGGTGGACTGCAGGAGGAAGTTGACCTTCTCTAGCAGGTTATCATCCTCCTTTCAAGGCATAGGTAGGAAATTGAGGGATGTTCATATAGTTAGGCAAAGGAGATGCTCAGTTATATTTGTGCCACTGCATGAGGACATCCCTCTCCAGCAACAGTAGTAAGATTAAATTACTGTTAAGGAAAAAAAAATCAGCAAACTGAAAGGGTCATACTTGGCTTAAACTGTCAGAGTTTATCAGTCATGGTGGGTCGTACATATCTGAGTGTTGTTTTGTGTGCTGATCCAGGTTATTGTGTGGAAGCTGGGTGGGGTGCATCACAGGATGGAGTTACAGCACCTAGCATCCTCCAGTGGGCACCTGTCCCTGTCCTCTTCCCAGACTATTGTGAGGCAGCGTACCCAAACTTCACCCCAGACTCCAACATACTCTGTGTAGGGGACCTAAATGGGGGCATAGGTTCCTGTGTCGTAAGTAGATGGCTCCAAGGTCTGATATAGTTTTGGCATTACATGCCTATGTTGTTAAGTAAATGGCTCCAAAGTTTTGTTTCTGGCATTCAATCAGCAGGAGGGAATATGACTGAATTTAGCACAGTAGAACTCTCATTATGCATAAGATATACAGTACTGAGTTACACATTATATCATCCCAACATGGCCTGATAGGCCAGAGAAGTAAATACACAGATTACCTTGAGTAACCAGTCAGGCATACTGTAAGTACAGGATGGCCACTCACTGAGTGTTGTGAGGTTTAGGGGGAAAAGTCTGGAAGATTAATGAAAAGTAGTGTCCACAGGGGGAGGGAGATTTCTGAGGCCTCTGCAAGCCCAGGAGGTTGGCAGATACATCACCAAGATGATGGCTTGTGTAGAAGCATACAAGTTGACTTTAAGGTGTAGGTAACTGTAGGAACAGAAGGGCTATAAGAGGTTCTCAGTGCAATAGTGAAAAGATTGGGGTGTGACATCCTCAGGCTCAGTGGGGATTAAAGAACACTGAGACTGAATCTGATACATCTGTCCAAACCAGGAGCTTGATTGTAAGAAACCAAAGAGAGAAGGATTTCCAGAAAGTGGAGAAACTTGCCACCAAATATGGCCTGAAGATGATCAGAATGAAGGACTGTCGTGTCCTAGACAGTAAGAGTACCGTCATCTCTCTGAAGAGCAGAAATCAGAGAGGAAGGCTGTTTACTGTGAATTGAGGACCTTGAAGGACACTTGGATGGATGCCATAAGACAGTCCAAATTGTAGGGATGTGAGAGGTGAATGATAGGGAGGTGGAGACATGTCTGAGAGAAAGCAAAGGAACCCACAGAGTGTTCCCTTGATTATGATGATTCTGATGCAGTATAGTCTGGTCTCGTTATGCAATAGGATTGCGTCAGGTGAAAGCCTATCACATAATGATTTATCGCATAGTGAGGTCGATATAACATGGGTTCAGTGGGGATAGGGAGAGTGACCTTGACAGCAAAGCCTAAAATGCCCTCAAAAGCCTCTGCCACCCAGCTGAAGTTTGTTCTATGCTGGCACAAACTGTCACAAAGGGTCCCCCCCCCCCCAACAAGGCTGGGGGATAGTTAGAGGGCCTGGACAATCACTGCACATAAAAAAGTACATATCACTTCACTTAATATCACACACTGCACTAGTTGTTAAGCACTTGCACTGTTATTTGGTGATAGCAGTGGTGTTTCAGTGGCCTTTCATGCACAGTTGTAATGAAAGGCAGATGATCACAATGAATATAAACACTGAGTGGCCATCTTGCCCTACTTAGCTGACTAGATGTTTGTCAGGGGAAAGATGGGTATGTACTGTAAAGTTGACATGATTTCCAAGGCACAAGATTCATCATTTCACACACAAAAAGATATCAGTTCACTCAATATCACACACTGCTATTAGGCAATGGGAATGGTATTTCAGTGGCCTTTCATGCACAAAATGTAAAAAAGGCAAACTATCCGTCTATTGCCAGATGCCTCAATCCCGTAAGGGGTGGCCATAAACAAATTGCCTCCATGTTTCCCTGTACCCCGCCATTTACTGCCTTCCTCCCAGCTCACACACTCCTCTCTCATATACCTCTCCACTCCATCCCTCCATCTCATCCTCAGCCTCCCCCTCCCTCTCCTCCTCCTCTCCACGTTACTCGCATACACTCTCCTCGTTAGTCTGTTGCCCTCTCCACATGGCCAAACCACCTCGGTGTATTCCTTCTAATGCTTTCTATCACATACACATCACAATGCTCCTTCTTTTCCTCATTTGTCAGTCTGTCTCTCCATGTAACTCCACATGCTCCTTTCAGATAACTCATATCCACAGCTCTCACTCTTGACTTGTGTCCTTCCAATAAGGCCCAAGCTTCACATCCATATGGTAGCGTTGGTATCACAATACTATCATGCAGTGACATTTCTTCCATACTTACTTCCCTATTTCTTATCATTCCTTTCAATGATCCAATCACCTTTCTTCCTTGTTGTACCTTTTCAAATACTTCATCCTCCAAATTTCCTTCCTTACTCATCACATTACCCAAGTACTTAAATGCACTCACATTTTCCAGTTCCTCACCATCCAACCTCACTCTGCATTCAGTGACTTCATTTATATCAAAGACCATAACTTTACTCTTCTCTACATTCACGTTTAGATCCGTTTCTTACACACTATCCCAAACTCATTCACCATGCCTTGTGGTTCCCCTTTGTCATCACCTAACAACACAGTATCATGTGCAAACAACAATACAGGAAGTTTTCAAATCCTGCCCTTTCTCATTAGGGCCACTCCAGCATCCACTGCTCTACCTTGTATCTCTTTTCTAACCTCATCCATATACAGATTGAACAACCATGGAGACATGACACATCCCTGTTTCAGTCCAACATTCAGATAGAAAAAATTCACACAGTTCACTATCCACACACAGTAGCACCCTCATACATGCTCTTCACAGCATTCAACAACTTCCCATTTACTCCTTATATTCTTAGTATTTTCCACATTCCTTGGCCATCCACTCTGTCATATGCTTTCTCCAAATCCATGAAGGCCACATATAATTTCTTTCCCTTCTACAGAAACTTTTCCCCCAAGGACCGAAGAATGAATATCTGATCTACACAATCTCCTCCCTTCCTAAAACCTCCCTGTTCTTCTCCAACTACTTCCTCTGTTATTTCCCTAACTCTGTCAGTAAGTATCCTACTATATACTGTGCCTATTACACTAAGAAGACAAATGCCCCTGTGATTACCACACACTTCTTTTTCCCTTTTTCCTTTGTACAGAGGAATAATTATACCTGACTGCCAATCCTCTTGGACTCTACCTTCCCTCCAGGCCAGTCTGCACATCTTTCATATCCATTCTATTACTATCTCTCCCCCAATCTTCATCATTTCACCACACACTTTATCAGTGCCTGGGGCTTTCCCCATTTTGACTTTCTTCATTGCTTCCACTACTTCCATCCTGCTGATCTCTTCCTCCCTTCTCACCACCCAGCCACTTATACTCACATTACTTTCATTCTCTACATAAGCCCCTTAAATTGTTCTCTCCATCTGCTCACTTTTTCTCCCTTCTCCACTTGCAATATACCATTTTTGTCTTTCACTTCCCTACTAAATTTTTTACCACCCTATCTAATACTCTATACCTCCTTCCAGTACATTTTCTTACATTCCCTCCTCTTTACACTCATATTCCTTCCAAATTCCTCATCCTCTGTTTTCTTACTCTTTCTTACTAATCTTTTCACCTCTCTTTTCCCCACTACATATAGCTCTCTCTTCTTTCTCTCAGCTTCATACCTCTGCTTCCCATCCACTGACTATATGCTTTCTTCTGTTTTATCACAGCTTGCCTCATTTCTTCATTCCACCATGCTGCTCCTTGCACCCTCTTTTGTCTTCTCTTCACCCCACACACCACCTCATATGCTGCACAGGTTTCTTCAGTGAAAATCTTGCACACACCTACCTCCTCTCCCATCTGCTCTAAATCATTTTTGCTGAATTGCTCTTCCACTTCTCTCTAATATTCTACCTTTTTTCTATCCTCTTGCAACCTTTCTACCCTCCTTGTATGGACTACTTTCTCCTGTCTTTCCCTCCTTCAATTCCTCCACTGCACTTGAACCTTGACACTCACCACCACCAAGTGGGGGTCATAAAGTCTGCTTTTCCAATCTTTGTATGCTTTTGCATCCATAACATACCTTCTCATTCTGTCATCCACTCACACATAATCAGTCTTTGCCTTCTGTTAATTCAGTTGACCACCCACCCTTCTCATCACTCACCACATATACCTGTGGATCATTTTGTGCCTAAAGAGAGTATTGGCTATCTCCAACCCCTTCTGTGCACAATGTCCACTAGAGCACTGCCTTTCTCATCCACTTCTGCAGGCACATCCCACTCACCAACTACTCCATCCACCTTCACATTCTCCACTTTTCCATTCATATCTCCAGTCAAAAATGCTTTCTTATTCCCCTCAAACTTTTCTGTGCATCCTTCCACATTTGTTCAGAACTCTTCTTTCACTCTGCTTGCATGATCATGCATTGGCACATACACACACACAGTCGCCCATGTTTGTATTCCCACTTTCAGCCAAACCCACACAATCCTTGAACCAACTGATCCATACTCTCTTATATTCTCCTTCCATCACTTTCACATAACAATAAATACACCCTCTTTTGCCCTCTCATTCTCTCCTACTCATGTGCATATATCCCATCCATACTCCCACTTTGTCACACTCTCACCTCTCTGTAGTCTCAGCTAAACCATATATGTCCACTTTTGCACCCTCAAGCACATTCCATGTCACAATCCATATCATGTCTTTTGTCTGATCCTTGGTCATCACCTGTTGGTCCATCCTGATCCGAGGCTTCTTGTTTGTATTTTTAGTTGTTTTCCAGGGAGGAGGACTAACCCTCTGCCAACCCACCTGTTGGCACGTAGGGAACACATGTTGGTTGGTTATAAGGTTACCACCCAGTGTATTAAATGATTTCCTGGTTTAATATTTGGTTTGTTGCTCAGTGTAGAATTCCTTGAAACCAAGGTTGCCAAGGTCATGGTTTTCCTGCCAAATTGGGCTGGTTTTGAAGCTCTTTCACAGGCAAATTTTACCGGTCATGGGTTGCATTTTTTTGGGCTGGTTTGAAAACTGTCACAGTTTTTTGGGCTAGTTTGGAGTTAAACCACATCACGACAAAATACTGAGAGAGAGAGAGAGAGAGATTGTTTAAACATACAGCGGAGAGAGAGAGAGACCCTTTAATACTCTCAGAGGGACCAGTGGGTGCAACCCACGAGAGATCCAGAGCAGTTCTGGATAACTATATAACCATACAAAATCGTGCGGAGAGATGGACTTCCAAAAATTAGGCAGTTTTGTTTTATCCCTGCTATCATTGCCAGTTAGCAATGCCGCAGTAGAGAGGGTTTTAGAAACAGACTGCAGCATGAAACAGTTGAAAACACTCTTCATGTCAGAGCATAATTATATGCAAAGACAAAATGTGTTGTAATGATTTCACATTAAACAAAATTATGTTAGCAAATTTCACATATGACGTAGTGTACACAACAGAGAACACAGTGATGATGATCATGAATTATTTATATATAACGCTAATTTCACATAAGACGATTTTAAAAATAATTATTGGTGTTGGGCTACTTTTGGGCTGGTTTTCATTTGGGTTTCCACGGGTAGAGCTGGGTGCGACTTGGCAACCCTGCTTGAAATAGAGTACAATTACACTGTGTGAGTGAATGATGGGCACCCCCATTGACCACAATTACAGCAAGTGTAAACACTGGGGGTCATCTTGTCTCACTCAGCTGACTGGAGGCCCGTCAAGGGGAAGGTGTTTATATAAGGATGACACTATTTCCAAGTCATAAGTTTTGGTATTTCACACACAAAAAGGCATCACTTTACATAACATTGCACACTGTGCTGTTTGTTAAACACTTACATGTTATTTGGAAATGGCAGTGGTATTTCAGTGGCCTTTCATGCACAAAAATAGAACGAAAGGCAGATGATCACGGTGAATCTAAACACTGGGTGGCCATCTTGGCTTGCATGCATCACCGCCTCCACATGAAATTATTGGAGTTGACCATCAAAAATATCAGTCTAGCAAAATTGCCACCAATTTTTTTACAGTATACCAAAAAAGGATGTAACTTTTTAATTATCATTTTAGCAGTTTATCACATAGCGAAATCATATAATGAGACTGGACTGCTTCAGGCAAAGCCTCTGTTTGCATATCCATAGCCAGATGCCATGATCCTGTAAAGGGTGGGAGTTTGTCTTTGATTTAGTTATATAACAGGGAGGGGCACTAACCCTCTGCCAACCCAGTTATTGACACACCATGAACATGTATGGGTTGGGTTGGCTAATTCGTTACCGTTCAGTGTTATATATGATTTAGGGGGAGTTATTGTTCTTTAGAGACTAGAGATGGAGTTTATGCTGGAGGTCTTGGTGGCGGCAGCAGTGTTGGTGATGGGACTCAGGGAATGTCCTCTTACTGAGCAGTGATAAGTGAGTGAAAAATACAAAACTTGGAGACCAAGTCAAAGTGGTTTAGTTTAATCTTTTGCTTTTTTTAGTGGTATTTCCTACTAGTTGAGATATTGTTTAAATTTTTTTTTTTTTTTTTTCTGCATCATGGAGCTGAGAGAACTGTATTTTTTGAGGACTGTCATATGTGCTTCCTTGTGCATTTCATTGACCTGTGGAATGTGTGTTTTTATCCACCTTGGCAACCATCTCAGTGGTCAAAAAATGACCCAAAATGAATTTTTTAAATTCTATTTTTGTGTCTGTATATACACCCTCGCGTCCAGGATGGGTTTGTCCAAAACGTTTTGTGTCCAAGATGGAGACCATAAATAATAATCCAAAATATTGCTGTAATACAGTTGCATACATCTAATATGGAACCAACGTTTCATAACGGCCCAAATCCGAGGAGAATACAGCTATGACTGTCTCACCCAGTCCAACATGGTTCCCATGCTCGAGAGAGCGGCGTGGTTGAGATGTTGTCCAATAAAATATTGGCATCTGGTCACATGATGAGCAAGCGGGGCTTGTTTTTGTCTCTCGCAAGAGCATTGTGGACACACTTACTGCATGTTACACTCAGTGTTTGCTCCTAGGCTATTGTCTCTCTCTTACTTAACCATGCCTAGGAATCCGTCTGCTAACCCCTTGAAGCGCCACCATCTACCACAGGATACCAAGCTGGAGATAATTGAGCTACTAAGCTGGAGATAAGCTCAGAAACACACACTCTCAAGGTGAGGAAATTTGTTTTAGTGCCAAAATAGGCCTAGGTTGATGTTTTTAGGGGCATATTTCAAAGGTTTTGAGACAATATTAATTTTTTCCATAAGGTCTTGTGTTGATCCAAAACGTTTTTCGTCCTAGACAGGATCCTCAGGTGACAATATTACCGTCTTGGATGCAGGGGTACTGTGTATATACAGTATATATATATATATATATATATATATATATATATGCCGGGCATGTGATAGTTAAGAATAAATACTAATGTCAGTTTTCATTTGGACTCCTGTACAAGTCATACTTTTCTTGGCTGTAGCAAGAAAATGTGAAGTGCAGTTGCCAAAGGCATAGCCTAAGCTATCACTCACACTCCCCCATTGACACAGCTGGAACAGAGACTTTCACACCATGGTTAACTTTTTGCTGTTATATAATTAATGATTGCACTATAATGCAGGTGCAGTAAACCCTTGATATACCAAACCTTCTTTTAACAAGCTTTGGTTTTTGCAACCACCTTGAGCTGGCCAAAAGTTATGTTCATTTAACGAAGTTTGTTCAGTAAAAGAATGGATGCACGGGAAACACTGACCAGCGTGGCATCCCTACACACACACACACACACAATCATGCAGAATGCTGCACTAGTCTCTGGGTGACCAGCATTGTGAGAGGAGTCATAAATAGAGCATTTACTGAGAAAACGAGCCCTTTAAACCTAGCTGAATGTTATTGTGTATGACTGTATGGCCAAACATGGCTCTGTATTTAATGATCTTTGTTCAGTAACAGCCATGACGCCTGGGAAATTACCAAACAGCATGGTGTTTGGCTTTAATGTCAAGGGTCAGGTACCAAATGGTTCTTTATGACGAGGGTGTACTGCACTGATATTTATGTGTATGTTCCAAAAGTTGTTTAGGTCATCTATCCCACAACTTTATCTCAGCACCCACCTAACTTAACCCTCATCTACTTGTGGCTAGGGTGACAATGGTGGTGGTTTGGCTTGCTGGGACTCTCTGAGCAGTTTGTACCTAGTAAGCGGTGTGATGTCATGGCGGGAGGGGTGTGCTCAGCCTGGCCTCCCTGCTGTTTACATGGATACAACCAAGTACAAAGACTGGATCATCTCGATCATCTCAAAGTCAGTCCACAAGAAAACCCAGAAGACTGAGGGAAATTCCCGTCCATTCATCTCACAATAAATTCAACAAGTGATCGAAATGAATTTCTGATGCAGCAGGACCAGACCAAATTACATATTTTCAATTAAAACATCAAGACATCATTCAGTCCTCTACAGTCCTAGCTCCGTCTTACAAATGTCACCATTTTCAGTTTTTTTCCTTTACAGATGCAGTTAACATACTGTAATTCAGCCAGACAGAGCCACTTTGATGACTGTAAAGTTAATAAAGGGGTGTCAAGCCCTTGTCATGTGTTTCTCTGTACATGCCTCATCTAACCAACTCAGTCCTCTGCCAATTCCCTAGTCCTCTTAAGTTCCATACCTCATTGCTTGTACCCATTTACATCTCTGCATGCTTTCTTCATAGTCTACCACATCTCATACCACTTCAGACTCACTCATATATTCCCTGTTCACCATCCTATCTACGTGTATTCTCTCCATGTCCATACCTTCTAAGCCTACTCTCTTTAGCCCCATTATGAACAGACCTCTTCCATGAATCACTGCATTTCTTATCCTCTCCACTCTAGAGAAAAATAAGATAATAATCTCCAGGCAATTTTGTTTCAGAGAATGTATTACAAACTTGCTGAGTTTTCATAACAGAATTATTAATGTGCTACAGGAGAGAGAGGGATGGATGAATTGTATTTGAATTTCAGGAAAGTGTTAGATAGAGTACGACATGAGAGGTTGATTTGGAAAGCTTAAAATAATGGTGGCATAGATGGTGTTTTATTGAAATGGATAAGAAGTTACCTCACTGGCAGACAGATAAGAACTATGATTAGAGACTTTTCAGCATGGAAGGAAATGATAAGTGGAGTGCCCCAAGGAGCAGTTGTAGCCCCCATTATGTTCCTGGTATATGTAAATGATATACCCAATGATGTTCGTTCATATATGAATATTTTTGCTGATGATGCAAAAATCATGAAGAAAAGTATAAATGAAAATAGTTGTAGTGTTGCAGAAAGATCTAGATCAGCTACATAAATGGAGTCAGTTATGGAAGATTGGTGTTAACACTAGTAAGTGTAATGTAACTGAGATGGACAAAAGTAAGAGAAGACCAAATTGGGATTACAAAATGAAAAGCAGAGATATCAACAAAGCTACTCAGGAGAAAGATTTTGGTGTAATAATACAGTAGGGATTATCAACAAAGAAACATATAAATAAGAAAACTAGGGGAGAATATAATCTGATGAACATGAGAACAACATGTAATTATATGAGCGAGGAGATGCTTGGTAAATTGATAATGACAGTGGTAAGACCTAGACTGGAATATGCTGCCATGGTGTGGTCTTCCCACTTAAAGAAACACACAAATAAATTAGGAATGGTGCAAAGAGTGGCTACAAAAATGATACCAAGGATTTGCAGAATGAAGAGAGACTGGAAAGGTTGAAATTGACTACATTACAGGAATGAAGAGAAAGAGGAGCTATAGTAATGATGTGTAAATGTACTCATGGTATAGAGAACATTGATACTGAGGACTATATCTTAAGGGATGAGGAGAAAGCAAGAGGACAGTCAAAGACAAGGGAGATTGGCCATGTGCAGTTTGCCACAAGGGCGTGGGAAGTAATTCCATCTTGTGCGATGTGTGTGATAAATAGGTGCATAAGAGATGTAGTGGTATCAGAGGTAGACTGCGAGATAATGCTGATTTTATGTGTACGGCGTGCCGGGGTGAGCAGGTGGAGATTGTCAGACATGAAAGGATTGAACTTGCTGGTGAATCTCTTGAGTGTGTGGAAGAGTTTTGTTATTTGGGAGACATGTTGTGTGCTGGAGGTGGGGCTGGAGCTAGCTCTGTGGCTAGGGTGAGAAGTGGTTGGAAGAAGTTCAGGGAGCTCTTGCCTCTCCTGATATTGAGAGGGCTCTCCCTACTTGCTAAGGGGTCTTTGTATGCAGCATGTGTTAGGAGTGTAATGCTGTATGGCAGTGAGACCTGGGCAGTGAAGGAGGAAGATATTCGCCGGCTCAGACGTACAGAAATGACAACGATTAGGTGGATGTGCAGTGCATCCCTGCGTCCAAGGCCTGGAGGGGCTGCGTTTACAATGGAAGAGTTGAGAGGTAGGATGGGACTGGAGTGTATTGTTGTTGTGATGAGGAGAGGTAGATTGAGGTGGTTTGGACATGTGGAGAGGATGGGGGATGATAATTGGGTGAGGAAGGTGAGAAGTGTTAATATTGGGGGTAGGGTTATGAGGGGTAGACTGAGAAAGACATGGGACGAGGTCATTAAGTGTGACCTTAGGGTTAAGGGACTGAACAGGGAGGCTGCAATGGATCGTGCAGCGTGGAGAGCCGCCATTAGGTGACCAAGGCCGACACATGCAAGCATGTTGGAGCCTTTAAAAACGAAACGAAACGAAACGAACTACCTTTGGTGATTTAAGGAAATATAGCATTCCAAATGGAAGTATAACCAAATGGAACAATTTGGATGAAAATGTGGTTTGTGCAAAGAATATTCATGCTTTCAAAGCAGTGATGAGTGATTATATCCATATACAATGGGTGTGTTGTGGAATTCCCTCAGTCAGCTGGAGTGGGGAATGCAGGTATTTTGACTCTTGTACAGTACTTTAACAAACAGCTATTCAACTATGCCCTGTTCAGTTTAACTAGGCATTAAATTACCATCTTTCCTTTTCAAATGCTGAGTTGAAACATTTCTGAAATATGGTGCTAGTCATGAAGAAAATCTATGGGAAGGATGTTGAGGAACTGTGTTAAAGGGGTATCACATGGTACCTGAAATCATGGTTTGCTGACAGAACACATTCCTGGTTTGCTGGAACCAGGCACAAACCCTATCACACACGTTCCTCAAACGCTGATGACGGTTGGCAAAAATGTAAGCAAAGCATACCGGAGTCTGTCCCATCATCTCACACGAGTCACGTGTATCAGACGCAACATGGCTTTTCTTGAATTTGCTGAGGGGAGAGTGATTGCTGCATTGGCTCTTGCAGTGGTGGCACTTGAGAAGAAAGAAGCAGCAGCGGCCAAAACCACAAGAAGGCGGCTGTGGAGCCGCTCCTTGTGGGGCGACTTAGGATTGGATGCTGGATGGATGGATTATTATTATTATTATTATTATTAAAACTTCCCATACCCTTGTGGAAAGGTGTCTTGTTTTTGTCAATATTATTGTTATTATTATTATTATTGTTATTATTATTAGGGCGTCGGGCTATAGATAGATAGATAGATAGATAGATAATTATTATTATTATTGTCATTATCATTATTATTATTTCTACTAATTTTAAAATCGCCATATTTCAAAAGTCACTTGGCCTAGAGCCTTCAAACTTGGTCAGCTTAAGAGGGTATCACATGGTACCTGAAGTCATGGTTTGCCGAAGAAATCGTGGTAACCGCCCACAAAACCATGGTAAAAGGATTTCATGGGCAAAACTGGATTCGGTTCAAATCCATTCCTGCTGACGATTTCTGGTACAAAATGTTTTCTCCAATGCCAGAGCAAGCTGAATGGAGAACTTGGAGGCTGTACTGCAATATTTTGTTTATTTTTTAAAAGTTATAATTCCCTCCTAAAGTGCCTATTACTCTCCATTATATATATTATTAATTATGAAAGCTTAAATAACTTTTGTATCATGCATGGGTGAAACAAGTGTCGATAATTGTAGTTTATGTTGGGGAGCAGATACAGCACACCACGCTGGGTGAAGGAGTATTGTATGTATCTCGCCGTTCATTCAACACTGCAGATATGATGGCATCTGGGCAGATAGTATGGAAGAGGGCTGCTGAAATCGCTCTTATTAAAAAAATAAGGCCATTCCCTTGTCATGAGAAGGCGGCTGCGGAGCCGCCTTCTCATTGTTTTGGCCGCCGCTGCTCCTTTCTTCTCAAGTGTCACCACAGCAAGAACTAACGCAGTAATCACTCTCCCCTCAGCAAATTCAAGAAAAGCCCTGTTGCGTCTGATACATGTGACTCGTGTAAAAAGGTGAGACAGACTCTGGTGTGTTTTGTTTACATTTTTGCCGACCATCGGCGGCGTTCAAAGAACGTGTGTGATAGGGTTTATGCCTGGTTCCATCAAACCAGGAACACGTTCCATCGGCAAACCACGATTTCAGGTACCGTGTGATACCCCCTTTAGTTGGACAGCTGTCCACTTCTTTTGGCCCAATATTGTGTCAAGATGTCAACCGGATCTCTGGATATAATGCAGAACACAGAAAAGTGAGTCTGTCACACTGTCTCAAGGATTGCTTAAGCTAGGAAGATGAAAATTTACTACAAAGTAACCTTAAAGCAGTTGCAGGTTGGAAAAGAGTATGGTTCCAATTGTTTGATTATAATCCAGGAAACCATTTTCAGCACTGGGTGATAACCATATAACCAACCCACATGTGTTCCCTATGTGTCACCAAGTGGGTTGACGGAGGGTTAATGCCCCTTCCTGTAAAACAACTAACTCAGAGACTAGCGGCCACCTCTTACGGGTTTATGGAATTTGGCAATAGATAGATAGATCACCTTGGGTCAAAAATTGGGACTTTTACAGATATTCTGGATGTCACCTAATTTTTCATGAAGGATTTAAGGTAGAGCCACCAAACTTAGTGGACTTATAGACTGTAATGGCCTAAGTTGACATGCACAAGATCAGTGACCTTGACCTTGCCTGGGATAAAAATTTTGGACTTTTATGGATATTCCAAATGTCACCTAATTTTCCATGAAGGATTAAAGCTAGAGCCACCAAACTTGGTGGGCTTATAGACTGTGATGACCTAAAGTGACATGCACAAGATCAGTGACCTTGACCTCAAGGTACCTTTATAGCTCGGCTTCTAGTGGGCAGTGGCTGTGGGAAGTTTTTAACAAAATTGCCCTTGAACAATTTCATGGTGTTCTAGTAATTATTATTATTATTATTAGTGAGTAGTAGTATATTAATGCTAGTATTATTATGAGTTTGTAGAAGTAGTAGTAATGGTAGTAGCTGCAGCAGCAGTAATTAGTAGTAGTAGTAGCAGCAGCAGAAGTAATAGTAGTAGTAGTTGCATTACTGTTATTATTATTATTATTATATATTGTGGTAGGTGGGGGCACTCACCATCCACTCACTCGATGTAGTGCTGCTCTTGGGGTGTCTGTCCTTTCCTCTCCTTCATCCTTCTTTCCTTCCATCCTCTTCTGTCTTTCTTTCATCTTCCTTTTGCCTATGGGTGACTCTTCATTGAGTGACAAGCCAAATGGTTTCCTGTACACCAGGAAACCATTTACTATGCTGGGTGGTAACCATATAACCAAATTTTTGCACCTGGTGGTTTAGTGGGTAATTAAGGCGTTCCAGTTTGAGCCGGTGAAGGTTTATATCCAAGGGATGGTTGGGGTTGATTGTTCATGTAATGCCACTCAGGGATGAGTGAAATGTCGGGACCAACTGCCTAGCCCCGGGCTATACTCCTCATGGAGCAATGTAGGATTGGATGATGGATGGATGGATTATTACACCTCTACTACTACTACAACTACTACTACTACTACTGCTGCTGCTGCTACCACTGCTATTACTACTAAGTAGTTGTGGTAGTAATTGTAGTATGGTAGTCATAGCATAGAAGTCATAGTAATGATAGCATCATCATCATTATCAACAACAATAGAAATAACAGGAGGAGGAGGAGCTGGAGCAAGAGCAGCAGCAGCAGAAGTAGTAGTAGTAGTACTAGTAATAGTAGTAGTAGTAGTAAGAGCAGCAGCAGCAGCAAAAGAAGTGGTAGCAGCAGTGACAACAACAGTAGTAGTAGTAGTTGTGGTAGTAGTAGTAGTAATAGTAGAAGCAGCAGCAGCAGCAGTAGTAGTAGTAGCAGAAGCAGCAGCAAGAACAACAGCAGCAGTAGTAGTAGAAGAAACAGTAGTAGTAGTAGTAAGACCTAGTGTATAATTTCAATCTATCACACCTCTTATGATTTTATTCAGTTACTGAATTTTCGAATGTGTGAGGATATAGCCTTAATAAATCGCCTAAATATGTTCTTCCTGAGTTCACTACGATCGTTATTACCTATGAGAATTAACCTAAATAAATGTATGCCACCCACCGGGCTAATGAATGTATGGCCCGGCCTCCACTATAGGTGGAGGAAATCTTAAAACGAACGAACATATGCCACCCGAAATAGCGGTTGTTTTATTTTATTATATATATATATAGTATATCGAATGTTGTAGAACCCTGAGGGTGGAAGGAAGTGGAGGGATGGTTGCGGGGAATGGAGATGGAGGGAGGGAGGTAAAAGAGATAAAGGAATTTCTGCCGGCTTTTTGTGGAGGGAAAGAAGGAGGGAGGGAGCGGGATTGAGGAAATGAGAGACGGAGGAGGGGGAAGGAGGGAAAGAGGTGGGGGATGGAGAGGTGGAGGAGGAGGGGGGATAGAGGAAAGGAGGTGAAGAACGGAGAGGAGGAGGAGAGAAAGCAGTGGAGGAGGGAGAGAAAGGAGGGAAGAAAATGGGGGACGGAGAGGAGGGGGTTTGGAGGAAACTACAAATTGAAACAATCTTTTACCTATATATGCACACACCTATTATTCATAAATATGTACGTATTCATCGAAAACTACATAATGGAGTAGAACGGAGGGCCGAAGAACAGGAGGAAGGAGAGCAGGAGGGAATTGTTAGGGGGGAGGGGGGGGAGGAAAGGTACCGACTACTACCGACACCAGCTCATTTCGAGTCGGGCACAGCTAAAGTGAGGGTGTTGCCGACATTGGGTAAGCATTGCTATTATTATTATTTTTTTTTTTTACGCCTATTTACTTTTTTTTTAGTTGACCTCCGTAGATTATGTTAAACTCTTCAACCACTGACTTGCTGTGAGGTTAATTATAGTCTATTAAGCTTATTATTAACCGGCAGTGTAGTTTGGAGTTTTGCAAGGTTTTTGTTCCATATGGTAAGGCGCGGTTTTGTGAGGCCGAGGCTTGAGCCCGGCTCGAGCCAGACTTAAGCCAAACGTCCATTTCCGTTTTTGCGGTGTCCAGGCTCAAGCCGGACTCGAGCCGCGCTTGAGCCAGACTCAAGCCAAGTCGATCCACACCTGGAGCTGGCTTGAGGTAGCTCGAGCCCGGGAGTGTGACGTTATATGTACCCTGAGGAGGTGTGCTCGTGTGTAGCTAACGGGTTAGATTTAACAAAAAATAAGAGGGAAAGCTAGAACAAAATCCCAAAAACAACAGAAAATATGGCAGGGAACGAGAAAAGAGTACCGGGAAGAAAGAAATGCAAAGATTGTGGCTACTTTGCAGAAGTAAATGGAGAACAAAGATGCGAAGACTGCGAAAGCATGAGGGACGACGAAGGCTGTGGCAAGTGTAAAAAGATGGTTAGGAACACAGATAATGGAGTGAAGTGCGAAGTTTGTAAGGTCTGGTACCATGCAGGATGTGGCAAGGTAAGCAGAGACTATTATAAAGTTCTACAACAAGAAGAGGGAACAACATGGATTTGCACAAGATGCAAACCTCAAGTTCTGAAGAACTTTGAGGAAGTGAAAAAACTCAGGGAAGAAAACAGAAAGATCAAAAGAGAGATGGAAGAGGTGAAAGAAGAAAATGAAAGATTGAGTGACAGGATAGAAGACCTAGAGCAGAAATGGGAGAGAAAAGAAGACAGAATGGTAGAGCAGCCAGTAGAAAAGATGAAGGGAATGGGAGAGAAAAGAAGACAGGCTAGTAGATATGGCAGTGAAAAGAATGATGAATAAAATGGAGGAAAAGAAAGAGGAGGAAAAAAGAAAGAAAAATGTAATGTTCAATATCCCTGAATCAGAAAAAGACACAGGCAAAGAGAGAGAAAAAGATGATGACAAAAGCTGTGCAGATATAATTGTGGAAGAAATGGGATTACAGAATATAGAAGTAGTAAAGACAATCCGACTGGGGAAGAAAACTGAGGGTAAGGTTAGACCAGTTCTAGTAACAATAGGAAGCGAAAAGATGAAATGGGCAGTTATAGCCAAAGCAAAGACGCTGAAAGATAGCACTAAACCAGAAATAAAGAAAATAGGAGTGGCATTAGATATGACCAAAGAGGAAAGGGAAGAAAACAAGAAACTTAGAGATGAGCTGGCGGAAAAACGGAGGAACATGGAAAATAAAGAAGGGGAAAATTGTTAGGCTAGAGGGTGAAGAGTGAAAGAAAAAGAGTATAAAAAGGGAGAAGGATGAGAATGAGAACGTACTTATAAAACTTATAAACATACAAGGTTTAACAAAAGCAAAAATGAGTGAACTAAGAGAAATAATTGATGGAAACACCATAATGTGCTTAACAGAAACACAGTTAAAAGTAAGAAACATTTTCATAGATGATATGAAAGTATATGAAAGCATGAGAGAAAAAGAAGAGAAGAAAGGAGGAGGTATAATGTTACTACATAAAGAAAATAAAAAGATTACACTGGAAAAGGTAGAAGGTATAAATAAAGATTATTTATATGTGAAAAGAGAAGTGTATGGGAAAGAGATACATATAATAACAGTATACTTCACAGTAAGTGATGATAACAAGAATAAAGCATTACAGCAAGAAATTGAAACACACTTAAATAAATTAGAAGACAAAGCAATAATTCTATTAGGAGATTATAATGGACATGTAGGATTCAAAGGCAAACAATGTATAAATAAAAATGGACAAAGGATACTGGAATGGATGGAGAAGTACAACTTGATAATGTTAAATGATGATCTAGACTGTATAGGGGAAGTGACGAGGAGCAAGAACGAACAACAAAGTGTAATTGATTTTGCGCTAGTGACAGCTAAGTTTTATGATGTATACCAGGAAATGATTATAGATGAGGAAAAAGAAATATTTGATCTATCAGACCATAATTTAATACAAATAAAACTTAAGATTAAGGGGAGATCGAATAAAAATCATAAGAAAAAAGGGTGGGAAGATAGTACCTACTACAAAACAGAGGGAGGAAAAGTTATGGAGTATATAAAGGAAATAGAACAGAATACAAACAGAGGTCATAAGTAATATGGAAAAGTTGAATAAAATAATCAAAGGCAGTGCTGACAAAAACCTTACAGGAAAATATAGAAGGAAGATAAATAAGACTGGACAAATAAAAGAAGAACCTTGGATGAATAAAAGTATTAGAGAGGGAATAAAAAAGAGAAAGTACTATAATAGACTTACGAGGAATGCTAAAACACAAGAAGAAAAAGAGAGGAATAAAGTTTTATATAATGAACAAAAGAAAAAGGTCCAGCTAGAAATAAAAGAGGCCATAACCATTCATGAAGTAAAAATAACAAAAGAAATAACCCATGGAGAAAATAGAAGAAAAAAATTATGGGAAAATATAAATAAATTAAGAAAGAAAAAAGGAAAAGAAGAAAGGGAATTAAAGATATATAACGAAAATGGAGAAGAGTTAGAAAAAGAAAATATCAAAACAGAAATAGAGAGATATTGGTCAAAAATATACAACAGACAACAAAATGGAATAGATATGGTGTGGAATGAGGAGAAAAAAAATGAATACAAATGGATAGCCAGCAGAAACAACACTGGAAAAATTGAGATAAAAAGACAAAATAATGAAAATACAGATGAACAAATAATAACAATCCCGCAACAATTAGGGGAACATATGGACATGGCATTACCAATAACCAAGAATACATCATACATGGAAAAACCAGTAGTAACAACAATACAACTGAGAGAAAATATAAAGAAACTAAAAAATAAGAAAGTGCCGGGACCTGACATGCTAAAACCAGAATTATATAAAATCCTAATAAAAAGTGACAAGATAATGGACACAATGACAGTGTGTTTTAACGAAATAATAGATAAAGGAAAGGTGCCAAAAGAATGGAAAGAATCAAGAACTATGATGGTGCCAAAAGTAAACAGACCAAAAGCAAATGAATTAAGACCAATAGCGTTAACTAACATCTCATATAAATTATTCATGTCAACTGTCATAAAAGATAGAATAGAAGAGCATCTAAGGAATAATAATGAAATAAAGGAAACACAAAATGGATTTACTGAAGGAGGAAGAATAGAAAATAACCTTTTCATTTTAAAATATTGTATAGACAAAATTTATGAGCAGAAAAAAGAGTCTAGTAGTAATATCAGTAGACTTTGCAAAAGCTTATGACTCAGTAAAAAGGAAGAAAATGATTGAAATACTAAAAGAATACAAGGTACAAGAAGATATAATAGAGGTAATAGCAGACACTTATACGGGGGACAGAACAACAATAGAATATGGCAAAGAAAATAAAACAGAAATAAAGATTAATAGTGGCATAAGGCAAGGATGCACAAGCTCAACCATAATATTTAAAATGATAACGTACTATATAATAAACAGGTTGGAAAAAGAAAGCACAGGGTATAACGATGAAATATTTAAAATAGCAGCACTGTTCTTTGCAGATGACGGGCTGCTACTAGCTCATACAATAGAAGAGGCAGAAAAAATAGTAGACAGTTTGATTACAGTAGGAGAAGAGTGTGGGCTAAATATAAATAAAACAAAAAGTAAAATCCTGATCTTTAACATGAAAAACAAACCCGAAAAAATAAGAGAGATAGAGGTAACAAATGAAACCAAATATTTAGGAATTACAATAAACGACCAGAGAAGATGCTTTAGAGTGCACAAGAGACGGATAATTGAAAAAGCTAAAAAGATGGCAAACATCACATACACAATTATAGCCCAAAGTGTAAATAAGGTACTAATAGGCAAAACTTACTGGAAAAGTGTGGTACTCCCAACTATACTATACGGGGCAAATGTACTAGAATTTACAAAAAAACGAAATAGAGGAACTACAAAGAATTGAAAACAGTGTTTACGGAACTACAAAGAATTGAAAACAGTGTTTACCGATACATCTTAGGGGCACCAAGATATGCTCAGATACCAACACTAAGAGGAGAAATAGGGGCATCATGTATGCAGAGCAGAATAATGGAAGGTTATATCAAGTACTTAAAATATGGACTAGAAGAAGGTAAAAATGACTTAATTAAAAGAATAATGCAAGAAAAGATGGAAAGTAGAAAAGACCAGTGGATATGTACAGTAAAAACATACATGAGAGAAATAGGATTAGAAAATAAATCAGTAAAAAATATTAGTATTAAAGACATCAAAGAAAAAGTAAAGAACTGGGACTCATCTCAATGGAAGAAAGAAATAAATGAAAAAAAGAGTCTGGAAATTTATAAAAATTATAAATCAAATATAAAAGAAGAAAAAATATATGATAATACCATAGCATCCATAATATTATATAAAAGTAGAACAAATAATTTACCACTAAATGATAGGAAGAGATTTTCAGGGGGCAATATTAAATGTGATTTGTGCGGGGCAGCAGAAGAGAACATCAAACACTTTTTATTATGGTGCCCATTGTACCAGGAAGACAGGAATAAGGAAGAACACCTACAACAGCCATATATAGAAAATGAAAACAATTTAATAGGACAGTTACTGTTTAGTGAAGAAAATATAGGAAGAACAAAAGACTATTTATATAATATATGGAGGAAAAGAGAGAAATTAAGGAAAAAAAAAGGAATACGTTAACAAATAGCAAAGAATAGAAAAAAATACAAAACAAAACAAAACAAAAGACACACGAGCAAAACACGAGTTAAATACAAGAAAAATAATAAACTAGAAAAATGAATTGACAAGAGGAGTGCCGATGAAAAGGCAATACTCCTCACCTATCAACTGAACTATCAACTGAACTGATGTAGACAAAGATGGCGTCTTCCATTGTGTTGTATGTGCTGTTCTCATTTTTTTTTTTTTTTCAATATGCCACGAGTATGTGGCTTGCACCGATTGATTTTGATATACAGATATGCTAGAATTTACAGTTGATGCACGTGAGAGAACATGTGTAGCTAGAGTGAATTGGACAGCTCGTTTGTGGTGCAGATCAGATCAGATGGTGTTCACTCAGTATTGCTTTTGAATCAGCACAGGGCTGTTCGTTGTTTTTTTTTTTTTTTTTATGTTTTAAAATATGTTTACTAGTGTTCCATACTTTACAGAGGTATTTCTTGTAGTGGTAGAATTTTTTATCTGCATGTTTTGCATATGTTAATAACAGTATGTTCTCTAAATTGCCTTCTTCTACCTCATATTTACTTCTTATATCTTTTAATGCATAAGAAATGTTCAAGAGTTTCTTCTTGTTTTGTTACATAATTCACAATACGTATTTCCACCAATATACCTTGTTTTCCAGTTTAATTTTAAAGTGTTCGAGCAACATCTGTGCAGCAGTATAGAACCTTGTGTGTTTTCATAAAGTTTTTCTTCCTTAATGTCTAATTTTTTCTCTTTATAAAATATAATTGAGGATTTGTTTGTCAGTTCTTCTCTCCAACATTTTCTTTTTTTTCGTGTTCATTTACCTCCTCCTTTATTTCATCTTTTTAAATTGTCCAGTTGGTTAGTATTTCTTATGCTGATTTCCTTCATATATTCCTGAATATTTTTAATCCATGCATCTTTTTTTTTTTTTTTTTTTCCCCATACAGTTCTAAGAACACTTTTAATGCTAATGAATTATTTTCTTGCAGAAGAAAGCAAATAATGAGTGGATGAGGAACAGGGGCGTTGAAGAAGCTGAGAGGAGGACGAGAGAGTTATATGTAGAGAGGAGGAGAGAGGTGAAAAGATTAGTAAGAGGAGAGTGGATGAGGAATTTGGAAGGAATTTGAGTGCAAAGTGGAGGGAATGTAACAAAATGTTCTGGAAAGAGGTAAAGAGAGCTACACAGGGTGCCAGCAAAGTTAGTTGGGGTGTGAAAGATAAAAATGGTAGATTACTAGTGGAGAAGGGAGAAAAAGTGAACAGATGGAGAGAACACTTTAATGAACAGGTGGAATCCCTCCACGGAACACTGGTCTGTACTGCTCCTGTACAAAATAAAGGAGAAGAGTAAAGGTTTCCTTGGTGACTCGCATATTTCTGAAGAAATCAGGATCTTCTTTCTGATCAAGGTGATCACTGAAGCCTTTCTGCTTTCCATGTGATTCTCTGCACCAACCCAAAGGAACATAATGTAATTATAAAGTATGATTTTGCTAATATTCTTAATATATATGTATATTTTTTTTGAGGGGGTGGGGGGACACATTGACTAACAGCAAAATAGCTCACTGAAGGGAACACCTGAATGGTAATGAGGGTCAATTTTTAGTTTCACACAACCACTGATCTTTGCATCAAATCTGAGTGTTTCCATGGTTTTTGGGGTGATTCATTTGATTTTGCCCTTCAAATCTATTGCCAATCAATGGTTTCAAAGGAATGAATATTTTTGCAATCACCTTAGAATCCACTATTTCTTTTTAGAAATAAAGGTCAGAATGAACAGAATCACACCCAAAACCATAGGAAACAGTCAGGTTTGATGAAAAAATATGTACTGTGGGCCTACTACTTACCCCAACCCAACCCAACCTAATGTAACCTAACCACCTAACCTAACCTAACCTAACCCAACCCAACTCAACCTAATGCAAGTATTATTCATTTGCGATCAAAGTGCCTAGAATGAAAAATGGTCTATATTGGCCCAGAACTTATTGGTAAACTTATGTTTCTAAGAATCTCTGGTTGTGCGAATCTAAAAATTGTCCGAATTGAGCACTACCGGATACCCAAAAATCACAAGGCAATGTGACCCTATGGCAGAAATTCCCCACACATTCAATATGGTATGTTGTTATCACAAATGAATATCATCTTGATAATTCCTTTCCCCTGAAAGTATGCACTGATAAAAGAGTTCATAATGCAGGTACAGTTCATGCAACATATAGAGAGTGCTGCACACCTGAATGAACCAGACATGCACTCATACAGCTTGTTGGCCAACTTAATACTTAAATGGCCAATCATCTGCACCCAAAAGAAAAAAATAGATATAAAAATATATAAATCTGGCAGGCACAACATCTGCATGATGAAGTTAGCTCAACTTCTACCAAACTGAATAAGGCACGCCAAACTCTTGTCTGGATGATTCTACATTCAAATTTTATCCAACCAACATATAGTCAGCTGCCTAGGCTCATCATCGTCGTTACCAAAATATTTGACAAACTCATTACCTGCTGCCAAGAAAACTATTGGCCTATGAAGCCTCTTCTCAGCTACCTAGTCACAAACAGACACTTATCAAAAACCGCCTTAAACTCATACTCCTGACATGATTTAACCAGTAATACAACCAGATTTTTTTTTTTTTTTTAATGTGTAGATGGGAAGTGGGAGGTACAAATGTGGAGATACTTGTGTTGGGGTATGTTCACCTTATACAATCAGCTTCAGACAATTGTGGAAGTTTGATTTTCCTTAATAGTAAATCAATGGCTGTAAATATACTGGTGCTGCCAAGCCTAATAAGTACGTAAAATGAAGCAATAACCTATTATCAGACTTTCACTCACCAAACTTTTGATGTGTTAGGTCTTACGAATATCAAAACCTAACCAGTCCATGATTCCAGTTGTTTCTTACCGTCAACAACATAACTTTTTGACCACATTACAAACATGATGGTCACAAATGTGTTGTCTCCAGCATTATTATTAAGCTTGCTACCACTACACCATAATATCAATAAGAGTTCTGTCTACACTCCCATACACTGTCATTGAGAGTACCTTGTTCCTAGGGTTCTCAACAAGCACCCCAAGTTTGTAAATTAAAAGCTTTCATTATATAATGCCATTCATATTTCCAGTGGTTAACACAGCTGCTTTATGTACCTAGTGCCTGTTGCCATTAAAGACGACAACACAGTGACCTGGCTCATGTATTCCTCTACAAGAGTGGACACAACAGTCGCAGACTCTTGTGTCTCTGCAAACAACGGAAAAGTTCCCATCTGGAGGGAAGAACTACTGCTTAGATCGAAAATATATGATTCTCCAATATCTGCCATGCTGCTTTGCGTCGTCAGCTGACCGGGGTGTTTGTTTACATTCGTCAGTACGGCTCGAGTACTGTTTTTGCGGGGCCACTTTGGCTTAAGCCAAAGAGCGAAGCCAGGCTTGAGCCTCAGGCCTCACAAAAACGCGCCTTAGTTTTTTGGTGATATTTGAGAATTTTAATGGTGTGTATATATATATATATATATATATATATATATATATATATATACAAAATAAGGCGGTTTTCATTTTAAGGTATGGTCCTATGGTGTATGGTATGGAATGTGCCTCTGAACTGACACTGCAGCTCACCATCCACTTCCTGGGGCAGGGGGGATGGGGAGAGTCTAGAGCTGTTGGCAGGCCCAGGTGGATTCTTCATTCCGGCTCCGATGATTGTTTGGGCTCCTATGTTTCTTCATTTGGGCTCTGATGACTCTTTGTCCAGGCCCTGATGATTCCTTGTCCGGGCAGGTCCTACAGCCAGGCTCGTCGATTCCTCCGAAGGGAAGATGCGTACTCCAGTGTCGACTGCTATGGCAGGTAAATATAAAGATGATAATTTGAATTGTTGTGAGCAGGTGGAGATTGTCAGACGTGAAAGGATTGAACTTGCTGGTGAATCTCTTGAGTGTATGGAAGAGTTTTGTTATTTGGGAGACATGTTGTGTGCTGGAGGTGGAGCTGGAGCTAGCTCTGTGGCTAGGGTGAGAAGTGGTTGGAAGAAGTTCAGGGAGCTCTTGCCTCTCCTGACATTGCGAGGGCTCTCCCTACGTGCTAAGGGGTCTTTGTATGCAGCATGTGTTAGGAGTGTAATGCTGTATGGTAGTGAGACCTGGGCACTGAAGGAGGAAGATATTCGCCGGCTCAGATGTACAGAAATGACAATGAGTAGGTGGATGTGCAGTGCGTCCCTGCGTCCAAGGCCTGGAGGGGCTGGGTTTACGATGGAAGAGTTGAGAGGTAGGATGTTACTGGAGTGTATTGGTGTTGTGATGAGGAGAGGTAGATTGAGGTGGTTTGGACATGTGGAGAGGATGGGGGTGATAATTGGGTGAAGAAGGTGAGAAGTGTTAAAATTGGGGGTGGGGTTATGAGGGGTAGATCGAGAAAGACATGGGACGAGGTCATTAAGTGTGGCCTTAGGGTTAAGGGACTGAACAGGGAGGCTGCAATGGATCGTGCAGCGTGGAGAGCCGCCATTAGGTGACCAAGGCCGACACATGCAAGCATGTTGGAGCCTTTAAAAATGAAATGAAACGAACGAAAACCTCTGTTGTCTGTAGGGGTTAGGTTGTCCACTCAGGAATTTTTTTTAATTGAGGGCATCATATCTGCATAAAAACTCCCAGTGTATGAGTATTTTTTTTTTTTTTTAAATCAGGCACATCATATCTGCATAAAAACTCATGAGTATTTTTTTTAAATCGAGCACATCATATCAGATTATTATCTTCATGTGAGTATTTTGTTTAATGGAGCGCTTCTTATCGGCATAAAAACTCCTTCATATGAGTATTTGTTTTTTTAATCGAGCACTTCATGGCAGCATAAAAGCTCTAGTGTATGAGTATTTTTAATAGAGGGCATCATATCAACATAAAAGCTATCTGTGAGTATTTTTTTTTTAATCGAGCACTTCATATCAGCATAAAAACTCCTGTACAGTACTGTATATGAGTACAGGTATTTCTTTTAATCGAGCACTTTATATCAGCATAAAAACTGAGTATGAGTACTGTATTTTTTTTTTTTTTTTTTTTTTTTTTTTTTGAGTGCCTTGTATGAGCAGGAAGACTAGTACTAATGGGTACTTTTTCATATCAAGCACCACATTTGCACAGGAAAACTCTGAACATATATTTACTGTATTTATACTGGGGACTTTGTGTAAGTGGAATAGCTTATATATGGGTATTTTTTTCATACTGGGTATGTCATGTGAACAGGAAAATAATTAGAAATCGCTATTTTTTCACATCGAACATCTTGCATGCACAGGAAAGCTTTTGCATGTGGATATTTGTTTGTATTGAGCACTTCGTATAAGTGGGAAAGCACCTATGTATGGGCATTGGCATTTTTTCATATTGAGCACCTCATATTAGCAGAAAGACTTTTACATATGGGTATTTTTTCATATTAAGACCTTGTATAAATAGAAAGAGTTTTACGTATGGGTAGTTTTTCATATCAAGCACCTCGTATAAGCAGAACAACTCTTGCGTATGGGTATTATTTCACATCGAGGTCTTGTATTGCCGGAAGACTCTTATGTATGGGTATTTTTTCATATCCAGTGCCTCATATCAACAGGAAAACCATTACATACAGGTATTTCTTTGCACTGAGCGCTGCCGATAAGAGGGAAAGCTTACATACAGACATATTTCATATCGACCACATTGTATAAGCAGGAAGACTCGTACGCGTGGGTATTTTTTTTTCATTGAGTGCTGATACAAGGCACTCAGTGGGAAAAAAAAAAAAAAATGTAAGAGTCATCCTGCTTAAATGAAGTGGCCACTTCTTATGGTATTAGGGCATCTGACGATAGATAGATAGTCTCGTGTCAACAGGAAGGCTACAGGCAGACCCTGAGATAAGATATGCCTAGATGCGATTCACCCACATAGCGATGGGGGTAGAAATACCATCCTACCCCACTGAACGATGGCCAAACCCCGGTATGACTTTTTTTTTTTTTGGATTGATTTATAAACTGCTTTTAGACCTAGAATAATGTGTTTTAGTCACAGTTGGAGTGAACAGTGTCATTTTGGGGTACAGTTTACTAAGTTTGATTTTTTCCAGACATATTTAATGAATTTCAGATTTTATTTTTGGGTTTAGGTGAGGTCTGTCTACCTATCTATCTATTACCAGATGCCTCGATCCCATTCGGGGTGGCCACAAACAAATCACCACGTCGCCCTGTTCCCCGCCATTTCACTGCCCTGCTCCCAACTCACACCCTATGTTTTTAGGCTTAGTTAGCTTGTTTTAAAGTTATTTAGGGTTAAGGTTAGCTAGAAACTTGTTTTTGGACTCATTTGAGTGGGTTTAGGACTTGGTTGAGTGGAAACCCAAGGCACCAAAATGCATCACTATACTGTACTTTACATGTTAAATCTACCCTGAGTTACAATATGCCACGTAGTGATGGGTTTTTACTTAAACAATTTTATCATTAAACCGGGGTTTGCCTGTACTACATATGGATAATTTTTAAACAGGGCACATCTTATAAGTGGGCAGCACTTATGTATGAGTGAAGCCAACAGGTCTGTACATTGGCAGCTCTTATGTGTGGGTGAAGCCAACAGGTCTGTAAGTGGGCAGCTCTTATGTATGGGTATTTTTACCTGTGGTGAAGCTGACAGGTCTGTATATCTGGGGATCTTTTTCATATTTCTCCTCCTGGAATATCTGCTTTTGGAGAGCTCAGAGCAAAATTCTTATGAAATACAAAGTTGTTCAGGTTGAAATTTTGAATCGATTATATCATGTATGTCAGCTGTTCCGTCGGCCGACACATTAGCTGACTGTTATGCGACTTTCTGTTTGGATTATAAAGAGGCATTTTAGTGACTTATGAAATGCAGAGTTCCTTGGCTTGAAATTTTGAGTTGAATTGACATGTTAGCTGTTGCATCAGCTGATTATTTAGCAGTTTTCAGTTTTCTCCATAAGAAGGGCTTTTAATAAAACAGTTTCACATTCTACGAGTTTCAAAGAAACTTTTTAAATTGGCTGCAATAGTTTCCCTGCAGGTTTATGAAGATAGTTTCTTATTTCATATTGAGCACCTCGCATAGAGAGGAGGAGTTGCATATGGGTAGTTTTTCATATCCACTACCTCATCAGCAGGAAAACCTCTCTCTCTCTCTCTCTCTAAATCTATCTGCAGTATATCTAACAACAGTATAACCAGACGCCGTAATCCCATAAGGAGTGGCCATTTGTCTTTTGAGTTAGTTGTTTTTCCATATGAATATTTTTGTGAATGGAGGGCCTTTTATAAGCAGGCAAACCAGCCTATAGATATTTTTCCACAAAGCAGATTATATAACCTGGATAATTTATCTATCTATCTATTGGCATACTCCATAATCCCATACGGGATGGCCACAAACAAATCGCCTCCATGTCACCCTGTCCCCCACCATTTCCCTTCCCTGCTCCAAATTCACACACCCCTCTCTCATATACCTCTCCACTCCATCCCTTCATCTTATCTTTGGCCTCCCCCTCCCTGATGTATGAAAATATCTTAGCAGGGGGAAGTCCACATATCGCTTTTTCGGAATGGCTTGGGCTCCAGATACTCTGTTCTAGTGAGGTTTTATTGTATGTAGAATTGTTTTAAAAAAAGGAAATATTGGGTAGGGAAATGTGGTGGTGGTGGTGGTGGTGATGATGGTAGGGGGGGATGGTGGTGATGGTAGGGTGTGATGGTGGTGGTGGTGATGATGATGGCAGGTGGTGGTGATGGTGGTGTGGTGATGATAGATGGTGGTTGTGATGATGGTAGTGGTGGTTTGTGGTAGTAATTATGGTGGTGATTATCCTGTGTGAAATCAGTCATTATCATTGGTGTAACTATCATCATCATCATCATCCTATAGATAATGTGTGTATGTGTGTGCATGTGTGTGTTCTTACCTAATTGTATCTTTACAGGAATGAGTCAGGCTCATACTGTCCCGTGTTTTAAACCATATTTATCGTACATATCCTTAAATTTGTGAATTGTTTTGGCACACTATTTCATTCGGTAGTCCATTCTACTGATCAGTTGCTCTATTTGGGAAACTAAATTTCCTTACGTCTTTATCACTTCTCTATGCAGTTTTTTTTGCAGTGTCCTCTTGCTGATGCATCCCCATAGGTTAAGTAATCATTTATGTCTATTTTCTCCTTCCCTGATATGCATTTATATAGCATAATCATGTCATCTCTCTTCCTTCTCTCCTGTAGTGTTGGTAGATTCAGCTTTTTTAGTCTTTCTTCGTAGCTTAGATCCCTTAAGCTTGGTACCCATCTTGTAGCGGCCCTTTGAACTTTTTCAATCTTGTCTGTGTGTTTTTTTGAGATGAGGACTCCAGACTACTGATGCATACTCCAGGGTTGGTCTGATGAATGATGTTATTATCTTTCTTAGTATGTCTTGATTTATGTATGTGAATGCTAT
>NC_137037.1:42743547-42813547 GCF_032717465.1 Coenobita brevimanus
AAATACAATAGCCAACATCCACAGTTCAGGAGGGATAATACATACAAAACACCCATTTTTATTGTTCGGTAAACAAGCACTATGGCTTTTTTGCAGAGTCCTTTTATTTGCCACAGTTTTTTACGATCTTTTGGGCTGATAATACCTGCTGTTGTGGTGGTCCCTGGCTCATTTTAATTACTAAGAATCAGAGTCAATGCTGGAGAAACTAAATACTCGAATTTAATCAAAGAAAAGAGGCAATAGGAGCTCCAAAATTCTTACAACCAAGATTATCCTCTAATATTCTTCAGACGTGTGTGTGCATCTTTCAGGAGTTTACTCTGGAAAATGACACGCATATATCCTTAGCAAAGTCTCATAGCTCATTTAGCCACATCTCATTCAAGGAGGTAGATGATCAGCACACACAGATAAGCTACAACCAACTGACACTGTTTTACTTAGGCAGCAAATACTGTACTGGCAAAAATGCTGAAATTGATGCTATGTTGGTTCAGAGAAGTGGTTTGATTACAGCACTACTACACAGGCATATCCAAACGCCTGCCACTGTCCTACTTAGCCAGGAATACAGGACCACAGCAAGAGCAGCCCACAATTTACTAAACCAAAATACAGGGCTGCCCATATATATCTGGTGTTGTCGGCTCAGTCTGCGGGTATGGGGGAAGCATGTATTTTGACAACTTAATTATGCTTCGTTTAACTGGGTATTAAATTACCATCATTCCTTTGTAAATGCTAGTTGAAACATGAGTAATATGGTGCTAGTCATGAAGAAGTGCCATGGAAAGGATGTTGGGCCACAGTGCTATCTTATTCTGCCAGTGACGTGAAGGAAATAAATCTGCATAAGGACAAAAATCTTGTCTCTTTGTGTCATGTTTGTGTCATACCTTGTGCCATGCTTTTGTGTGTCATGTCTGTGTGTGTCGTGTTTCTGCATGTCATGTCTCAGTGGCTGTTCAATTTGTATATGGATGAAGCTATAAGAGAGGTAATAGGAAGGAATGTGAATATATTGGTATCTAGTGAGGGAGGGTAAGATGTGGAAACTTCCTGAGCTGTTGCTTGCTGATGATACTGTATTGTGATGAATGTGAACTGTAAGGCTTGGTGCATGAGTCTGAGGATGTATGAAACAGAATCCTAAAGAGAATATACGAATGGGTAAAGTTATGGTCTTGAGGGAAACCACAGCATACAGAGTGACACTGGATGGTGAGGAAATAGATAATGAAGGTGCATCCAAGTACTTTACAGTGATGAGTGAGGATGGAAGGATGTGCTTGAATGGGTACAGCAGGGTAGAAAGGTTGCTGGATCACTGAAAGCTGTGATAAGACGTTGAGAAATGAGGCTTAGATCCTGTTGGAAGGGCACAAGAGTGAGAGCAGTGGAAATGACCTGAGGAATGTGTGGAGTTTTATGGACAGACAGATATACAAATGAGGAAGTGGAAAAATGCTGTGATGCTATTAGGAAAAATACTTTGAGATAGTTTGGCCATGTAGAGGATGGGGAATGAGAGAATGACTAGAAGGTATGTGTATGATGTGAAGAGGAAGAGAGACCATGGCAGAGACGGAAGACTGGAGTGGAGAGATACAAGGGAGGGAGGTGTGAGTTGGAGAGAAGGCAGTCAAATAGCTGATAACAGAATGACATGAAGTTAATTTGTTTGTGGCCTCCCCTTACGCGACTGAGATGTCTGGCAATAGATAAAAGTCAGTGGAGGGTAAAAATCTCTTCTTACCAAAATAAGTGAACTTTAAGCAATTACTGAAGAAAATGCAAGAGGAGATATTAAATTACTTGATAAAAAAATGCAACCAATGGATGCAAACAAGCAATCACTATCAAGTAAGAAAGGGTTATGGGAAACAGAAAATGATGCAGGGTAGTGATGGTAAAGCCGACTGAGCCTCCACCACATCAATCATCAAATAATCAAAATCAATATAATAATCATCATTCACTATTATTAAAATCATCACTGCAATCGTAATCATCATCATCCCAGCCTCTTCGTCCCACCTAAGGATGGGGTAAGGTATGGTTCAAAATGCAACAACAAAACACATGGGATCAGAGATGTTATACATGAACCACCCTGTATTTTTTAGCATCTGTGGCACATAACCAGGACTTAACTGCATCTGTTTGTGATGTACAGGCATGTGCAAAAGTATGCCAACAATACTCTGCCAGCACTAACTTGTATTTCATATTTACCACTCTTCCCCAAATGACTAGAGGGTAACATTCCTTCTGTTGCCTGTTTTCCTGATGTCTGGAACAGACACCTTCATATGGCAATGATCAGATATTGAATGTCAGATTAAAATAACAGCCTTCAGTTCCTTTACTATCCCCATACAGGAGAATGGTGGACTAGGAAAGAATATCAACAACACCCGCTGATGTGCAGTCCTTACCAACATAAAATATTTCAAACAACACCTTCCATTCCTACAGCTGGCAGAGAAGTGTCTACATACTTTGCTCATGCTCAGGACAGGATTTAAGCAAAACATTTCATAGCCAATGGTTGTGTACGGCTCCCATTGTCTATAATCCTTCCCACTGCCTTCGTTCCTAAATCCCTTAAGATTGATCTATTTTTAACCTAAGTGTCCCCAGCAGGTAAATAAACTTGTTGTCTCTGTCACTATTCTCCACCATATGTATCAACTCGTATTATCATGAGTGACAAGCTTTCAAGTGGCTTCTGGCTACCCACTGATATAAGTTACTACACTTGGTGTTAATATACAACTAGACAGTCACGTGGTGGTGTAAAGAGTTACGGTGCTCCAGCTGGATGTGGCAATATCCGGTATTAAATTAGTCAGTAGCTAGTCCCAGCTCTCTTCACAAAATGGGGAAACAAAAAATTGGTGAATGACTGGGTGGCTGTGAATGTGAGGTCCAGCATCTGATAGATGTGAACAAAGTGTGCAACGTCTGGCTTGCAATATCCACTTAAGAACGTATGCCCAATCCTCGAGGCATTGCCTAGGCCATAAAAAATATATTTATTTTAATTATGAAAACTGGCCATCCCACAACCCCCTTCATAGAGCAATTATACTTGCTCAATTAATGTACGGCCACAATGTTAGAAGTTATTGCAAGCAAGGCCTGAGTGCATGTTTACCTATACATTCATCCACCTGTGTGCCACGTTTCTCTATTATCGTATAATATAGTATGCAGAATAGTTTTATTCTTCCTTCTCACATGTCCGACAGCCCTCATTACACGTTATATTAGTATGAGTTATGTTTATGTCATGGCACACAATGGTGGCGTTGTGTGTGCTGTAGGGTATTGAAACATGGCAATAGTGTAGGGAGGGGGTGACTCCACCCAAACCCTATGTTACGAGGAGGAACACTATAGAGGGTAACATTCCTTCTGTTGCCTGTTTTCCTGATGTCTGGAACAGACACCTTCATATGGCAATGATCAGATATTGAATGTCAGATTAAAATAACAGCCTTCAGTTCCTTTACTATCCCCATACAGGAGAATGGTGGACTAGGAAAGAATAGTAACGTTGATGTGCAGTCCTTACCACATAAAATATTTCAAACAACACCTTCCATTCCTACAGCTGGCAGAGAAGTGTCTACATTACTTTGCTGCCTTATGCTCAGGACAGGATTTAAGCAAAACATTTCATAGCCAATGGTTGTGTACGGCTGGCCAGTTGTCTTACTCAACCTTAGTCGCTTTACTCGAATCTGGCGAAGTATGTCAATTCTTTCAGAGCTGACGGCAGCAGGTAAATAAACTTGTTGTTTGATACGATTACTAATCAAAGTGGACATCTCGTGACTTTCATGGAACAAGTGGTTCTGCATACAAAGGGGATATCGACAGGGTCGCGGTTTGTAAACAATGAGGATACAACTAGACAGTCACGTGGTGGTGTAAAGAGTTACGGTGCTCCAGCTGGATGTGGCAATATCCGGTATTAAATTAGTCAGTAGCTAGTCCCAGCTCTCTTCACAAAATGGGGAAACAAAAAATTGGTGAATGACTGGGTGGCTGTGAATGTGAGGTCCAGCATCTGATAGATGTGAACAAAGTGTGCAACGTCTGGCTTGCAATATCCACTTAAGAACGTATGCCCAATCCTCGAGGCATTGCCTAGGCCATAAAAAATAAACAAAAAAACTGGCCATCAAACACAACCCCCTCATAGAGCATTCCACCCCCTTACTGTACGGCCACAATGTGGTTATTGCAAGCAAGGCCTGAGTGCATGTTTACCTATACATTCATCCACCTGTGTGCCACTTATCCTTCCAACATATGCAATGATGGACTCCTTCTCACCGTCCGACAGCCCTCATTACCCACGTGAAAACGAATATATGTCATGGCACACAATGGTGGGTTGTGTGTGCTGTAAAAGTATTGACCCAACACCCCAGGCATCCCCAATCCCCCAAAACCCCACTAGTAGCAAAGGGACTTGGGGCCATGCTACACGACAGTATTATAGCAACTAATTCGGCACAAAATTTTTAAAGCTTATTTTTACGAAGCAGACTTTTCGTTCATTTACTGCCGGCGTAAAACTTTAATCTCCTTGGTCTGACATGGCGCATATTTTTACATCCGTACTTAGTGTTCTAACTTCCAGCATAAAACTTTAATAATTTATACATTACTCTGCTGCCTTATGTATTATGGTAGTTATTCCCACACCATACTTGTTACTTATCTTACTCAACCTTGTAGCATGCTTTTATAAGTATGTCCAATTTTCATCTGACGTTAAGAATACAGTAATCGTTTTTCCTGCCACACACACGCTTTCATGGAACAATAAGGTTAACTGCATACAAAGGGGAATCGACAGGGTCGCGGTTTGTAAACAATGAGGATACAACTAGACAGTCACGTGGTGGTGTAAGGAGTTACGGCGCTCCAGCTGGACGTGGCACTATACGGTATTACATCAGTCAGTAGCTAGTCCCAGGTCTCTTGCAAAACAGGGGAAACAAAACATTGGTGGATGACTGGGTGGCTGTGAATGTGAGGTCCAGCATCTGATAGATGTGAACAAAGTGTGCAACGTCTGGCTTGCAATATCCACTTAAGAACGTATGACCAATCCTTGAGGCATTGCCTAGGCCATAAAAAAAACAACAAAAAAACTGGCCATCAAACACAACCCCCTTATAGAGCATTCCGCCCCCTTTCTGTATGGCCACAATGTGGTTATTGCAAGCAAGGCCTGAGTGCATGTTTACCTATATAGTCATCCACCTGTGTGCCACTTATCCTTCCAACATATGCAATGATGGACTCCTTCTCACTGTCCGACAGCCCTCATTACCCACGTGAAAACGAATATATGTCATGGCACACAATGGTGGGTTGTGTGTGCTGTAAAAGTATTGACCCAACCCCCCAGGCATCCCCAATCCCCCAAAACCCCACTAGTAGCAAAGGGACTTGGGGCCACGCTACACGACAGTATTATGGCAACTAATTCGGCGCACAATTTTTAAAGTTTATCTTTACGATGCAGACTTTTTGTTCATTTACTGCCGGCGCAAAACTTTAATCTCCTCAGTTTGACTTGGCGCTAATTTTTTAAAAAAGCATACCGGTACTTAGCGTTCCAACTTCCACACAGGGGAATCGACGGGCCGAGGTTCGTAAACAATGAGTAACGCCAGAGCTGCAGGGTCGATTGGTGTGGGTGATTTAAACAGACAACATAGCGACAATATACACAAGTACCAAACAACTGGCCAAACCACAGGCTATAAAAAAATCTGTCCACTGTGCATCAATTACAATACAAACATCAACATAATAATCCAGCAATAATCATATGCATAATTCACTTGGGTGTCTTCTAGGTGGCTCAGGAGGCTTGCTAAGAAATCACATTAGGAAATCACCCCAGCCACAAAGAAGACAAGCCACTTTGACTGAACTAACACCAGACACTGTTCAACTGAGAGAAACACTACTAGCAGTCAAAGGTATCAAAAGTAACATGAGGAACATTTCCATCACAAAATTCTTGCAGTATACCGGGTATCTACCTAGCTAACACTTACTGCAATATATCTACTACCTATGTGTATCTGCGTAAAGTTTACATATCTGTTTACTTTATCTATCAGCTTGAAATATTGCTGAGCTGAGGCAACACCTTAGCAAAGGAGACATGCTAATCATGAAGTGCAGGGGAAAGGTTTCAAAACTATCTGCTACTGGTAAACCTTGGGAATTTACTTACTGTACTCTTGTTACTCTACCCAGGCATAAAATAAGCATCTTAGCAATAATTTATCAAGTAGAATGCTAGTCATCAAGAAGTGCAGTGGGATGGATGTAGACATGTAGTACTGTGTTATTCTACCACAAAGATATATATGAAAAAAGCAGGTGAATGGACAAATCCCAGGCCACGTTATGGTGCAAGAAGTATGATAATTGAGCATAGACGAATATAAATAAGTTAAAAATCCATCCAATCAGCCATCATCCAATCCCACGTCGCCCCACAGAGGAGTGTAGGAACCCGGGGCTAGGCAAGTTGATCCTGACATTTAAGATGAAAATAAGTTAAAAATAAAGCTCATTATTATCCTTAGACCCCCAGTGCATCACTCTCAGTTGAATAAAACCATCTGGTGCTAGTTGGAACAAAGACAGTTGCTCTCCCACTTACGAACAAGAGCTAAGAAGAATTGCTGTTGAGATTAAACACTTATCGGCTTGAGATTTCATTCGGCTGTGTGGTTGCCAGCCTGATAGTGCCAGGGATTGACTCCTGGCACTGCATCATCCTAGCTTATCATCAATCATCGTCGTCATTGATTGGCCAGTAAAATCAGCACCTAGACTAAGTTTACTGGCCTTCTATATCCTAGTGGTGGAATGATCCAGTTATGGAGCCTAGCACTAACTATTCTATCATCAATCATCGTCGTCGTCATCAACAGGCAAGTAAAATCAGTACCTAGACTAAGTTAACTGGTCTGGTATACCCTAGTGGTGGAATGATCTAGTTATGCAGCCCAGCACTGCCACTGATCATAATTAAAATCATCATTAGGCATTATCATCATCATTCCTGACTCCTCTTCCCACCCAACGATGGGGTCAGGAGTTCTCTATTAAAATATCGTAAGTAGGGGAGCAACTGTTATACTCTGTCCACCTCAACTTGGCTTAAAAGTGATCTGGAAAGGATGCAGAGCCACAGTATTGCTAGCCTTGTCTTACTCTGCTTCTGGCCAATGAAATTAGGCTGCCAAGGACAAAACTCTCTGCCAAGTCAAGGTGGACCAACCAAAATTTTCTAACTCACATTTCAGACGGGTGGTTGCAGCTGTAGTTGTAGTAGAAGGAACTGAGATGTAGAAAGGTTTTCAGGATCAATGGCTGGGAACCTCTATATCTATCAGAGGTACTTCTCGAGTTTTGAGGCCACTGAGTATTTTACAACATTCACCACACAATCTTGTATCGCCCTATGAGCAGCGAAGGAGCCCAGGGCTGGGAAAGTTGGTCCTGACATTCAAGATGAGAGTGACCTGCCACACTCATCCCCGAGTGGCATTACGTTAACGATAAACCCCAACCACCCCTGGGTATAGACATTGCATGATGAGAAAAATTGAGCCAGCACTGCCGGCTCCAGCAGGCAGCACCACCATGATCAACTCCAGCACCACCAGGATCAACGCCAGCACGGCAGCACCACCAGGATCAACGCCAGCACGGCAGTACCACCAGGATCAACGCCAGCACGGCAGCACCACCAGGATCAACGCCAGCACGGCAGCACCACCAGGATCAACGCCAGCACGGCAGCACCACCAGGATCAACGCCAGCACGGCAGCACCACCAGGATCAACGCCAGCACGGCAGCACCACCAGGATCAACGCCAGCACGGCAGCACCACCAGGATCAACGCCAGCACGGCAGCACCAACTCAGCAATCGCAGGAACAGCAGCCTGAGTAACACAGACGGACCCTGAAAATAAGGCAAGGTTTTAGGAGATAATCTCAAGTGTGTTCAAACTTAATCCTTTTGTCTGTGGAGGAGTTCAATATGGATCTTAATTAACCCCTAGTGTACTGGTGCTGGATGGGGGGGGGAGGGCTGCCTGACTACATTTACACTTCTCAATGCCACACCTATCCCACAAGAGGAGAATGATGGACTACAGAAGGGTAACTCAGCCTGCAGTCCACTGGGATAATGTTCTGCTGTGCCTGGGGTTGAACTACTACTAGTACACAAGACCTAAGATGAACAAATCCATTTTACATCATCTGTCTAGCTCAATTCCTTGGTTATAGTCCCTCAAGTACAGTAGAACCTCGGTCCTCGAACACGAATCCGTTCTGGAAGGCTGTTCCAGGACCGAATTGGTCGAGGACCGAACTAATTTTCCCCATAAGAAATAATGTAAATCATTTTAATCCGTTCCAAGACCCCAGATGCTTACCTATTTAAGTTTCAGCACTGGTACAAGTGCTTTCCTTTAAGAGGTGACTGTATATTTCTCTTGCCTTTTCACAAATTATATACTCACTAACACTGTCTCCTGCTAACTGTTTCTCATTGATGAAGATAAGCAATAATTTTTCCACTTCTTCAATTATTTTCCGCACTACTTTCCTCTTTTCACTGCCAGTAGCCGTACTGCATGAACTTGCTTTCTTTGGAGCCATTATTAGGGGCTAATACTACACTGAATCAAGAAAAATGTGAAGCACAGCAGGACAACCACACTGACGAACAACAAAGGTGGACGCGTGACTGTCAGTCGGCCAGCTTCCCTTCGTTTGGCTACGTTCAGGTTGGTCGAGGTCCGATATTTTGGTCGACCTCTGGAGCAAAAATTTCTTGAATTTTTTGGTCGAGGTCCGATTTGTTCGACATGTGAGACGTTCGAGGACCGAGGTTCCACTGTACTTCCTTATTCCCAGCAGAACAAGAAATTCCGACGACTGCATTATTTACCGAACTCTTCATGACTGGCTTTATTCCTGTGTTAATCTTTTGTTACAACTCAGCACTGAATAAGGACAGATGGGAGTTTAAACAGATAGATGGTGGGAAACTGGGTAGTAGATAGATTCCTTCACAATGATGGCCGTCTCCTAATATAAATGAAAGAGTCTGGTGGTAGCAAGTATATTATGACAAGAGCAGAAGGCCCCATACTACAGGTCCCTTTGGCAAAATTCAAAAAAGTCACAATAGGACGCTTACCTGAGAGCGGAGGCAGATGGTTGGTATTACCGTGATTGGGCAGCTGGTCAGTATTAATTTGGCAGCTGGTTGTGGTTTTCTTCTCCCCTTTCTCCGTCTTTGTTGGCAGTTTCCACAGCTGGGTTAATTAACACACCTGAAAAAATAGTACACATTAGTCCTTTCCTTCCAAACTTTGATTAACAAAAGTATCTGGTTAGCAGCAAGAACAATATAACCTGGGAACAGTAAGGTTTAATTACATGGCAGTAAGAATTTGCGAAGTCTGTAGTAATAATAATAATAATAATAAATAATAATAATAGTAATAACAACAATAAAAATAATAATCGTTTCATTTTTAAAGGCCCAACATGCTTGCATGAGTCGGCCTTGGTCACCTAATGGCGGCTCTCCATGCTGCACGATCTATTGCAGCCTCCCTCCAACATGCTTGCATGAGTTGGCCTTGGTCACCTAATGGCAGCTCTCCATGCTGCACGATCTATTGCAGCCTCCCTGTTCAGTCCCTTAACCCTGAGGTCACACTTAATGACCTCGTCTCATGTCTTTCTCGGTCTACCCCTCATAACCCCACCCCCAATATTAACATTTCTCACCATCCTCACCCAATTATCATCCCCCATCCTCTCCACATGCCCAAACCATCTCAATTTACCTCTGCTCATCACAACACCAATACATTCCAGTCCCATCCTACCTCTCAACTCTTCCATCGTAAACCCAGCCCCCTCAGACCTTGCACACAGGGACACATTACACATCCACCTAATCATTGACATTTCTGTACATCTAAGCCTGCGAATATCCTCCTCCTTTACTGCTCAGGTCTCACTACCATACAGCATGACACTCCTAACACATGCTGCATACAAAGACCTCTTAGCACGCAAGGAGAGTCCTCTCAATGTCATGAGAGGCAAGAGCTCCCTGAGCTTCTTCCAACCACTTCTCACCCTAGCCACAGAACTAGCTCCAGCCCCACCTCCAGCACACAACATGTTTCCCAAATAACAAAACTCTTCCACACACTCAAGAGATTCACCAGCAAAATCAATCCTTTCACGCCTGACAATCTCCATCCGCTCTCCCTGACATGCCGTACACATAAAATCAGCAGTATCTCACAGTATACCTCTGACAGCACTACATCTCTTGCACCCCCATTTATCACAAACACCGCACAAGATGGAATTACTTCCCATGCCCTCGTGTCAAACTGCACATGGCTACTCTCCCTCGTCTTTGACAGTACCGCCACCAACCCTAGATATCATCACTTTTGTTTTATCTGCAGTTACCCTTAAGCCCTTGTGCCCCATACCATCCCTCCACTTCCTAAATCTTTCCTCCGCTTCCCTTTCATTCTCTGCAATCAACACCAAATCATCGGCATGCAACATCTCCCACAGGAATCTGCTTTTGAAGTCATGTGAGAGGGCTTCAAGTACCATGATAAACAACATAGGACTCAAAACTGACCCCTGATGCACACCAACGTTCACGGAAAACTCATCACTCAAATCTCCATTCACTCTTACCTGGGTGCAACCTGGGTGCGAGCACCCACATACATAGCCATAACCACCCTAACCAGCCACTCCTCCTAGTCAAGCCTTCTCATTGCCCACTTTACCACCTCTCTAGGAACTCTGTCAATGGCCTTTTCCAAATCAACAAAAACAAAATACAGATCCCTTTTCTTACCAATATATTTTTCCTGAAGCTGTTAACGATGAATATGGCATCAGTGGTCCCCCTACCTGGCATAAACCCAAAATGCATCTCATCAACATTCACTCTCTTTCTAATCATACCTTCTAAGACTCTCTCCATTACCTTCATTATCTGATCTAAAAGCTTTATACCTCTATAATTTCCTATTTCCAGGTCATCACCCTTCCCTTTATACACATTTACAATTACACTCTTCAGCCAATCATCTGGGACAACACCATCCATCCATCATCCAATCCTACATTGCCCCATGAGGAGTGTAGGAACCAGGGGCTAGGTAGTTGGTCTCGACATTTAAGATGAGAGTGACCAGCCTCACTTATCCCTGAGTGGCATTCACTCATAAATAATCATATTTGTCAGGTCAGTGACTAACCACACCCCTATATCTCCTGAGGCCTTCAACATTTCGGCAGTCAACCCAGACACACCTGCTGCCTTCCCCACCTTCATCCTGCCTATTGCCTCACTCACAGTAGCAGCATCAATCAAAGGCCAAGGGCCAAACACTGGATCTGCTGGCTCCAAACCTTCCCTGTCCCAGTCAAACTCCTCATTCAACAACCGGTTATAATGCTCTCTCCATGCATCTTTAATATCCCCACTGTTCACCACTACCCTTCCTTCATCATTCTTCACACACTGCTCACCTATAATATCCCGATTATCCCTCTTCATCTCATCACTTCATCACCTTAAATATCATATTTTTCCTTACCACACTATTTAGGTTATCAAACAAAAGTCTCGGTGACTCAGACTTCGCCCTGTATACCTCTCTTCTAGCCCTACGCTTGGCAGCCAAGTATTCCTCCTTGCTATAATGATAATCACCATCATCATCCGGGCAGGGTGAGGAGTAGCAATGTCCAGACAGCCCAAATTTGCCCAATCCAATGGGCTACGCTTCCATTCGCTCACCATTCAAGCCCCCAGAATCCTGGCTCTGTATGATACGCCAAAAACATTGACCACGTTCTGTAGCTTCAAATAAACGTATCCGAGAGTCAATAATAATATTAGTAATAATAATAATAATAACAGTGCAGTACCCCAGTCTGCAGTCCACATACAGTATACGCTGGCTACAGTTTACATATTGAAGGGACAAAAAAAATGTCATCATATGCTGAATTAATCTGCCTTCCAATACAAAGAATTACAGAAATCTGCCTATATCATACTCCAGGGGTTGTTGCTGTTGATCAACCCTTGTCTGTCTAGATGAGCAGACCCATCAACTGCAGGGAAGCACCTGCCCGTCCCATGCACTGCGTCTGTATTCCCTTGTGGCTGACAGCGGGGAATAGTGTAAAAGTTTAGTTCCTGGATGGATGTCACATTTGGGTAATTCCACGAAGATGTCAACCTTTTGTGTCAAAATCAGAATTGCTTAAAAGTAAATAAATTATACATCTTTTTAAAGCTTTATCATTGAATTTTATGAATCTGAAGAGAAAGAGAGCCTAAACTGTCAACTTGGGAAGCTGCATAAAAAACTGTCATGTTATGTCACCAAAGAAAAACCAGTGCTGAATATAGCAACTTTCATAACATCATTGACCAGAGTATGTTATTGTTTGGAATGCTGACATTGTGTTTTACTGAAAATGTGTCTATTTGAGTTGTGATTGACACTACAGTTGTTTACATATACTGTATGTTGTGGTCAGAATGTAGGATGACCTTTAAATGGAAGTATTTCAGGGGTAACGTGTCTCATGTTTTTTCCCCATTTTTCCCATACACAACTAACAAACTGGTGAATACCAAAATAACTTTATATTATAAACAGGCACCCCAAGGCCTTAATAATGTAATGCTAGGATACTTTGAAATAAACCCTGGTAAGCCATATGGTCTGTCACACACGTTACATGCCCACTGTGAGGAATGTTACCAGAAAATGATGCAAAGTTTCTCACGCACACCTTTGAACAAAAAATCAAAGTACCTGCACTGAAGTCCAATGATAAAACCCCTGTGTTTGTAATTTAGTATGTTATCTTTAAGTTTTTATTCTTTCCAAACAGTAAATTGATTTTGCCTGGTACCTGGTGAGTGTGCATTACCATCATGTCTCCAGTGACTCCAGCTGATTATTTGAATTCTGCTGGTATTCATTTTACACATGTATCATTGTGGACTACTGGGGCAGCAGCCCACTTCAAGAATAGGTATTCTATGGCAGCTCTAACCTCTTACAAAGCCATCCACAACTGCACTGCTAAATGGAACTTTCAAGAAAGTTATCATGGCAAGGGCCCTCATGATAGGATTGGGGCTTTACTAAAACGGAATGTCTACAAGCGAGTTTTGCAAGGTCGCTGTAGTGTACGGTCTGCTGTAGAATTTTATGAGGAGGCTGAACAAATAACAGATAAAACTGAACTAATGTATGTGTCTACTGAACATATAAACACTGAGAAGTCAAGATATGTTCAGATCTGGAGAAACTGTAAGGCAGCAAAATCCATTCAGCAGTGCAAGTCAGTAAAACCTCTTGGCCACTGTAAACGAGCACTGTATCATTTGCCTGCAGACCAATCACCTTTTAAGCAGTGCTAACTTCAGGAGACTGGCTATGACCCACAATCTGACTCCAATACTAGCAGTGATAGGGAAGGTACACCATCTCTTGCAGAAATGTCAGTCATTCATGTCCCAGCCTGAGCCACAGAGTACTACTAATATTGAGGCAACACGAAAACCATCCCAGGTAACTATGTACTAGTTCATGACACTACCAAGAAGCTGTCGAAGCATTATGTTGCAGTGGTAGAATCAGTTCCAGAGCCAGGCATGTTTCAAGTTAATTATTTAAGAAAGAGAAGCACTGACAAAATGGGTGATAGTCAGTTTCATTTTCCTGACAACCTGGACAGAGACGAGATCTCAGAGGATATGGTTGTGCAGGTATTGCCACCTCCTCATGTGTCAAGAATGACACGCACATTCAAAGGGGTGAACTTTCCTTCCTCAATTCTATCTATCTATCTATTGCCAGACGCCTCAATCCCGTTTGGGGTGGCCACAAACAAATCGCCTCCAAGTCGCCCTGTCCCCCGCCATTTCACTCCCCTGCTCCCAACTCACACCCCCCTCTCTCATATACCTCTCCACCCCATCAATCCATCTCATCCTCGGCCTCCCCCTCCCTCTTCCCCCCTCCACCTCACTCACATACACTCTCTTCGTCAGTCTTTCACCCTCCATCCTCTCCACATGGCCAAACCACCTCAGTGTGTTCCTCATAACGCTTCCTATCACATCCACATCCACACCACAATGCTCCTTTATATCCTCATTCGTCAGCCTGTCTCTCCACGTGACTCCACAGGCTCCTCTTAAATAACTCATTTCCACTGCTCTCACTCTTGACTTGTGTCCTTCCAACAATGTCCAAGCTTCACTTCCGTACGTTAGAGTTGGTATCACAATACTGTCATGTAGTAACTTTTTCACTTCCATGCTCACTTCCCTGTTTCTTATCACTGCTTTCAAGGAACCAGCAACCTTTCTTCCCTGCTGTACCCTTTCAAGCACTTCACCCTCCAAACCTCCATCCTTACTCATCACACTACCCAAATATTTAAACGTACTCACATTTTCCAATTCCTCACCATCCAACCTCGCTGTACATTCACTAATTTCACCTCTCTCAAAGACCATCACTTTACTCTTCCCTACATTCACCTTTAGGTTCCGTTTCTTACACACTCTCTCAAACTCATCCACCAAGCCTTGCAGCTCCCCTTCGTCTTCACTCAACAACACAGTATCATCTGCAAACAACAGTACAGGGAGTTTCCAAACACTATCCTCTCTCACCAGGGCCACTCCAACATCCACTACCCTACCTTGTACCTCTTTTATTACCCCATCCATGTACAGATTGAACAACCATGGAGACATGACACATCCCTGTTTCAACCCAACTTTCAAAGAGAAAAATTCACTTAGTTCACCATCCACACGCACTGCAGCCTTCGCACCATCGTACATACTCTTCACAGCATTCAACAACTTCCCATCTACTCCATATATTCTTAACACTTTCCACAATCCTTGTCTATCCACCCTGTCATATGCTTTCTCCAAATCCATGAAAGCCACATACAACTTCTTTCCCTTCTCTAGAAACTTTTCCACTAAAGATCTAAGAATGAATATCTGATCTACACAACCTCTTCCCTTCCTAAAGCCTCCCTGTTCTCCTCAATTAATTAGTCTAAAAGGATGAATTTTCCATCTTCAATGAGCAAGTAATTGATCTTTGTCTTGTTTATATAGCTGTTGTGATATACAGGTAAGCTTATCATGTAACTTTCACATCTCTTACTGGCTGTAGGGTTTCCTACATGTTATAAGATAATTTCTGTTCATAATATTCAAAATTACATTGTTCTTTTCCGCTGCATCACCCCCAACCCTAGTTTACAAGAATCATGTTTTGGTTAATTTATCGTATTTTGTTTTTGTTGATTTGGAAAAGGCCTTTGACAGAGTCCCTAGAGAGGTGGTGAAGTGGGCAATGAGAAAGCTTGGCTTGGAGGAGTGGCTGGTTAGGGTGGTTATGGCCATGTATGTGGGTGCTCACACCCAGGTGAGAGTGAATGGAGATTTGAGTGATGAGTTTTCCGTGAATGTTGGTGTGCATCAGGGGTCAGTCTTGAGTCCCATGTTGTTTATCATGGTACTTGAAGCCCTTTCACGTGACTTTAGAAACGGACTCCCGTGGGAGTTGTTGTATGCTGATGATTTGGTGTTGATTGCAGAGAATGAAAGGGAGGCGGGGGAAAGGTTTAGGAAGTGGAGAGATGGTATGGGGCAAAAGGGTTTAAGGGTAAATGCAGATAAAACAAAAGTGATGATATCTAGGGTTGGTGGCGGTACTGTCAAAGACGAGGGAGAGTGGCCATGTGCAGTTTGCCACAAGGGCGTGGGAAGTAATTCCATCTTGTGCGGTGTGTGTGATAAATGGGTACATAAGAGATGTAGTGGTATCAGAGGTAGACTGCGAGATAATGCTGATTTTATGTGTACGGCGTGCCGGGGTGAGCAGGTGGAGATCGTCAGAAGTGAAAGAATTGAACTTGCTGGTGAATCTCTTGAGTGTGTGGAAGAGTTTTGTTATTTAGGAGACATGTTGTGTGCTGGAGGTGGGGCTGGAGCTAGCTCTGTGGCTAGGGTGAGAAGTGGTTGGAAGAAGTTCAGGGAGCTCTTGCCTCTCCTGACATTGAGGGGGCTCTCCCTACGTGCTAAGGGGTCTTTGTATGCAGCGTGTGTTAGGAGTGTAATGCTGTATGGCAGTGAGACCTGGGCAGTGAAGGAGGAAGACATTCGCCGGCTCAGACGTACAGAAATGACAATGATTAGGTGGATGTGCAGTGCGTCCCTGCGTCCAAGGCCTGGAGGGGCTGGGTTTACAATGGAAGAGTTGAGAGGTAGGATGGGACTGGAGTGTATTGGTGTTGTGATGAGGAGAGGTAGATTGAGGTGGTTTGGACATGTGGAGAGGATGGGGGATGATAGTTGGGTGAGGAAGGTGAGAAGTGTTAATATTGGGGGTGGGGTTATGAGGGGTAGACTGAGAAAGACATGGGACGAGGTCATTAAGTGTGACCTTAGGGTTAAGGGACTGAACAGGGAGGCTGCAATGGATCGTGCAGCATGGAGAGCCGCCATTAGGTGACCAAGGCCGACACATGCAAGCATGTTGGAGCCTTTAAAAACGAAAATGAAAACGAAAACATTAATACATGACTTACATTGTTTTGTGATACAATTACTGTAACCTTCATAAAAGATGATTTTGTAATTATATGAGAAATATAAATCGCACAAGTAACTTTTCTCTCTTTTCCTGTTACGTGTCTCACGGTCACATTTTCCTTAACAGTAGTAAAATTCTTAGGGGAAATAGAATTTGCTGGCTATGATTATGATCCTCATACACTGACATATGACTGATATAAAGCACTTCTTGACCTAACCAGTAAAATCACAGAGTTATTGAAAATACTCACGCAAAGTAAAAGGTGGGGTAGCATCGCGGTAACGTTTCTCACGCCACTTTTAAAAATTTATATAAAATCAGAATAAAAACATATGAATAATCTGACCATGGCATAATGTATTGTGAGGTGTTGGTAGTCTACCTTGCAAACAGCATTTATTTATATTGCCTACATAATACAAGTGAGAGTAGATCAGTAACTTATCTCTGAAAATAACGTTTCTCACGATGGAATGACCCATTTACATCTCTCCACTCAGTTAACAGGGGCACCATAGTTGGCTCAACTTCACCTCATAAAATGGTTCACCTCACAAAAATGGTTACCACTCACAGGTGTAAGTGTGTTCCTGGGTTACAGAAGTGAAATCAAAAGTACATTCAAGTCCCTTCCTTCCTCTCAACTCTTCCATTGTAAACCTAGCCCTCCCAGTCGTAGCATTCAAGAACACACAACACATCCATCTAATCACTGTCCTCTGTATGTCTGAGCCAATGAATATCCTCTTCCTTTACTGCCCATGTCTCACTACCATCCAGCATTACACCCCTAACACATGTCCAAGATGAATATAATTTCCTGACCAACACATATACAACAGAAGGTCCAATACTAGACTTCCTTTACTTAGCCTAAGGTGCCTTCATGTGGTGGCACTGATGTGTGTGAGTGGTGGAGCTGCCCAGGTATTTAAACATCCCTCAACACCTTCCCTATCTCTACATGGAGGAGGATGGAAAAAAAAAAATATGTTCATCCTTGGTTTGTATAAATCCACCAACTGTGTAAATTAAAATAAAAAAAGAACTGACGCTAAAGAGGGATACCTTCACCTGGTGACACTAATATACAACCTCCCTCAACCCACAATTTCAAATAAGGAGGATGGTGGAGAGGATGGAGAGTGAGAGGCTAATGAAGACAATGTATGTGAGTGAAGTGGAGGGGAGGAGAGGGAGGGGGAGGCCAAGGATGAGATGGAGGAATGGAGTGGAGAGGTATATGAGAGAGAGAGGTGTGAGCTGGGACCAGGGCAGTGAAATGGCGGGGAACAGGGCAACATGGAGGCGATTTGTTTGTGGACAACCCTTAAGGGATTAAGGCGTCTGGTAATAGACAGACAGAGAGATAGGATGGTGGACTGCAGGAGAAGAGCACCATCAGCCTGCAGTCCACTATATTTCATAATCTACCTTTTGATTCACTTTCATCGCTTCTCCCACAGATAAACAAACTGAGATACATGAAAGCAACAAAACCACACGTGCCCTATGGTAACATGCCACACATACCTTCACTATAAGCACGCGCACGTGCACATGCGCACACACACACACACACACACAAAGATTCATATCCTGATGGGCCTAAAGCAATAACAAGAACAAAGAGGCATCACATTCACACACTTACCACATTGTACAGGCAGGTGTTGGGGTTAACGTCCATTACAGTTTCAAGTTAGCTGGGGATTCCTCTTCTTCTTCTTTCCGCCTCTCTCTAGGCAGCTTCCACGGCTGACAATCAACTCACGCACCTGAAAAATATATTACACAATTAGTCCTTTCCTTCTGAACCTTAAGTTTACTTAGTAAGAAACGTATCTGGTGGCATCAAGAACAATATCATTTGGGGACAACAACAGGGTGACATGGAGGCAATTTGTGGCCACCCCTGGAGGCATCTGGCAATAGATTGATACTTTTTTTTTTTTTTTTTTAATGCACAGAACACTAAGGCTACAAGAAAAAATAAAAACACGATAACAGAAGCCATATTCAAGACCCAATCATTTCAAGATGCCTGGACACACTATTTAAAACACTAAAGATCACAGACAGTAGGAAATACAAAGACAGTTCCAGAGTTGACCTGTTGCATACATGAAGTACTGAATGTAATAACCGGTTAAGTCTTGCATTTGAGAGTTTACATATTACAGAGTTAAAAAAAAAAAATGTCACCATAGACTGAATTAATGTCTTTCAAAACAAATAAAGGAATCAGACTTAACAACATTCAGGAACAGACTCAGCACTCTTTCTCTCTCTCTCTCTCTCTCACACACACACACACACACACACCGCTCGCTGGCTCAGTGGTAGTGTTCTCGCTTGCCATCTGGTAGACGGGAGTTCGCGCCTCGCTCAAGTTGCGAAAAATTTCAGAGACGAAGTGGGTGGTTACTGTCCCCCTTGAGCAAGGGACGGGTGTATGCGTGCGTGAAGGTCACAGCCTTGCCCTTAGATCAGACTATATGAGCTCTCAGCTCCCTTCTGGGAGGGTAAAAGCTGACGATCACGACCATAAAGTGAGCCTGACTGACCCAGTGAATAACACAAAAGGGGGCGATGCCTAGTAGATTTACCCCTTAATACACTTAAAGCATCATACTGGCAAGCGCAAGTGCAATAAGATTGTGTCATATCATATTGTTTATAAAGGCTCCAACCTGATTGCATACATTCGCCTTGGTCACCTAATGGCAACTCTCCACATTACTTGATCTCTGGCAGCCTCCCTATTCTGTCCCTTATCCCTGAGGTCACGCTCTATAACCTCGTCCCAGGTCTTTTTCAGTCTGCCTCTCACAACTCTACCTGACATTCATACTTCTCACTTTCCCCACCCAATTGCCATCCTCCATCCTCCCCACATGCCCAAACCATCTCAATCAACCCCTCATCACAACACCAATACACTTCGGTCCGATCCTTCCTCTCAACTCTACCCTCAACGTTCACACCTCTCACCCTCCACACCCAGTTGTCATCTTTCACCCTCTCCACATGCCCAAACCGTCTCAAGCTACCCCTCCTCATCACAACATCAATACACTCCAGTTCCATCCTTCCTCTCAACTCTTCATCAACATCTCTCACCATACCAGTTGTCATCTTCCATTCTCTCCACATGCCCAAACCATCTCAATCTATCAATCCTCATCACAATAATGTTTTCATGTACATTTTTATACCCTAACTCCTGTTGCAACAATAATCAACTTACATGATGAAACTAAAAAATCCCTAATTATATATGACATGGTGGGCATACAAAGACAGAAAAAAAAAAAGATCACTTCTATATTTTTACCTTAGAAAGTGCAGAACTAACCATCTACATGATATCTCCTTGCTGGGTATAATTTAGTCAACTACTGAGGGTGTGTTTATACTTCAAGATTACTTTTCTCATTTATTTGTACCCTTAAAATTTGCACACACACACAGGTTCATTTGTGCAACATTAGGGGGTTACAGTAGTCCTTAGCTTTAACTCATCTGATGTCTGTCTATCTGTTGCAAGACGCCTTAATCCCATTAGGGGTGGCCACAAACAAATCTCCATATTGCTCTGTCCTCTGCTATTTCACTGACCTCCCTGCAACTCAACATCCGCTCTCCAATCTTTCTCCACTCCATCTCATCCTTGGTCTCCCCCTCCACCTGACTCAATCAGATCTCCATGTTGCCCTGTCCTCTTCTACTTGGTTTACCTTTCTCTAACTCACACTCCTCTGTCTCATACATCTCGCCACTCCATCCCTCCATCTCATTCTTGGTCTCCCCTTCCACCTCGAAATGAACGGATCTTGAATTTGGCTCTCTTTTGTATTGTTTTTGTTTCTTTCTTGGAAGGAACATTAATGTGGGCTCAGACTGTGGTTCCTTCTTCCTCGCATTAAAAAAAGAAAAAAAGAAAAAAAAAAAAAAAAACTCTTCCAGCTATTCAGACTCTTACACACTCTTTCAGCCAGTCTAACTTTCATACACTCTACTAGCCAGTCTCTCATTCTCCATCCTTTCCACTTGGCCAAACCACATCAAAGTACTTCTCTAAACACTTTCAATCACAAAAGATTTCACAGTAGCTAAGGGGTCTTTGTATATAACATGTGCTACGAGTGTAATGCTGTATGGTAGTGAGACCTGTGCAGCAAAGGAAGAGGATAATCACAGGCTTAAATGTACAGAAATGGCAATGATTAGGTGGATGTGCAGTGCATCCCTGAGTGCAAGGCCTGGAGGAGCTAGGTTTACGACAGAAGAGTTGAGAGGTGGGGTGGGACTGGAGTGTATTGGTGTTGTGATGAGGAGAGGTAGATTGAGGTGGTTTGGGCATGTGGAGAGGATGGGGGATGATAACTGGGTGCAGAAAGTGAGAAGAGTTAATTTTAGGGGTGGGGTTGCAAGGGGTACAGCAAAAAGGACCTGGGACAAGGTCATTAAGTGTGACCTCAGGGTTAAGGGACTGAACAGGGAGGTTGCCAGAGATTGAGCAGCATGGAGAGCCACCATTAGGTGGCCAAGGCTGACACATGCACGTTGGAGCCTTCAAAAACGAAACTAGTCACACCAGGAACTGATCAGAATTTTCAGCCATGTACCTGCACAAAGTTTGGTTTCTAAGGGTGCTGTTTACCCCTCCATAAATATAATTTTTTTTGCTTTCGTTTTATAATCCTGACAGTCTGTTTATATGTGACAGTATGGTGCAGAGACCAAGGATGAGGTGGAGGGATGGAGTTGAGTGATATACTAAGGAGGGGGGAGTGAGTTGAGGGGAGGGCAGTAAAATGGTGGGTGACAGAGCAACTTGGAGACGTTTTGTCTGTGGCCACCCTTTGTGGGATTAGGGCGTCGGGCTATAGATAGATAGATAGATGGTGCAGCACAGATGATTTGCCACACAGCACACCCAAGGCAATAACCCTACATGGAGTTTACTGATGACTGACACTGTGTAGGCAGAGCTGATGGAGAATATGAGATAGTAGAAGGTCAAAAGGAATAGGGAAGTGAGCTTAGAAAGTAGAGAGAGAAAAAGACAAGTAGAAAGATAAACAGATAGAGATAGAGAGAAAGAGGGAGAAACTTTATTACAGTACAATGATTCCTACTCTATCATATGGAAGTGAAGCTTGGCCTTACCTTATGACACCCTATGGAGATCTCAGCCACTAAGCCTCAGTTACGCAGCACCGTGGCATCAATATATTCTTGCAAATACCCTAGCCTGTCGCAGTATGCAGCAAGAGGTCGTGTGTCTCCCATCTTTCGCAGGAAGGCGTCTGATTTCGGCTTGAAGGCTTCTACGGTGCAGGATAACACATTTGTGAAATATCCTTTGACGTGGCAGGATCTTCCCCTCTTGCTACGGAACTTTTATTCAAGCTTGGGTAGTACCAGACTCCTCCACAGGGTTAACATGCTGGTCTCATCCCTGGTGAAAGGACACAGGTCAAGGGTGAGAGCAGTGGAAGAGTGGCAAAGAGTGAAAAAATGTTATCTGAGAGGAGCATGTGGACTGAAAAAGAGGTATATGAGAGGTGCATGTGGAATTATATGGAAAAACAACGACAAATGATGAAGGTGACGAGCACTGTGATGTGGATGTTACGAGAAATACTCTGTGATGGTTCAGTCATGTGGAGAACAGAGAATGAGACTGACCAGGAGACTGTATGAGTGAGGTATTAGGGGGAAACTAAGGCTAAGATGGTGGGATGGAGTGGTGAGAGATATCAGAGGAGTTGTGAATGGCAGAAGACAGAGTGACATGGAGGCGATTTGTCTGTGGCCACCCCTTGAAGGATTAACGTGTCTGGTAAGTTATACAGATAGATACAGGTAGATAAACAGACAAGGTCAAAGGGAATCTGCTGGTAATGCATGACTTCCTGTAAATGTGTTACTATGACCTCAATCTTGGCTATAAAAAAAAAAAATAAATAAATAAATCATGCCCTATGGGTCAGACACTTACATACTGAAACTTTATTTATAAGTGTACATTAGCGATTATTTAATGCACAGCTTCTCCCTTTCCTATAAAAATTCTAATGCTTGATCATTTTAAAAACACTTCCCTACCTTCCTTCCTGCCTCCCTTCCTGGATGGTGTGGAGGGTGGGAGATAATCCTGTCTATTCTTTTCTCACATGTTTGTTAAATCTCTGTAGCCTCACATCCACTCTTTTTTTCTCACCAGAATGAGAGACTGACAAGGAGAGTGTATGTGAGTGAGGTGGAGGGGGGGAAGAGGGAGAGGGAGGCCAAGGAGATGGGATGGAGTGGAGAGGTATATGAGAGAGGGGGGTATGAGCTGGGAGCAGGGCAATGAAATGGCAGGGGACTGGGCAACATGGAGGCGATTTGTTTGAGGCCACCCCTTATGGCAATAGATAAATAGGTAACCTTAATATGTGGCAATAGGCCCCGTTATTCCTGCTTCGTGTAAACACCTGTATGAACTTGATAATTCCTCACATAACTCTCCATTCACTCTCACATGTACAGCAGCTGCCCATTCATAAAATTTCACGTCAACCTGACAATCCATTAAGATACAGTTTTCTCTATCTATCTATCTACTGCCAGACGCCTTAATCCCATAAGGGGTGGCCACAAACAAATTGTCTCCGTGTCGCCCTGTCCCCCGCCATTTCACTGCCCTGCTCCCAGCTCACACACCCCTCTCTCATATACCTCTCCACTCCATTCCCCCATCTCATCCTTGGCCTCTCACAGCCCATTTTTACTATCACCCATGGAACTCTATCAAATGCCTTCTCCAAATCCACAACCATCATTCATTCCCTTGATATAGTCCCACCTACTTCTTCCTTCCCCTTTCTCATTCTGTGTGTCCTCTCTTCCTACTTCTCCCTTGCCATCCTGTCACATTTTATTATTTTTCCAGTGCAGGTGGCTCTACACTGAGCTGCAAGCCTAATGGTTTCCTGTAACTGAGGAAACTGTTTACAATGCTGGGTGGTAGCCATATAACCAGATGATGGGGTGATGTGCAGCCTTCTATGGTGACTGTCAACTGCTTGGACTGATGCATATCCGGAGTCCATCCAGAAACCAAGCCTCCATAATACTCCCTGTACCTCATTTTTTATTTATTATTTATTTTTTTTAATGCAATGAAGAAGGAGCCAAAGGCTAGGAGCCCACAAACCATTCCTTCCAAGAAAAAAACAAAACAAAAACAATACAAAAGAGAGCCAACTTCAAGATCCGTTCATTTTGAGATGTGTGGACACAATGTGTTTGAAAGACTGGAGATCATAGTAAGTAGGAAATACAGACAGAGGGAGACAGTTCCAGAGTTGACCTGTTGCATAAATGAAGGACTGGGAGTAACGGTTAACTCTTGCATTAGAGAGCTGGACAGAAATGGGATAAGAGTTTGCTACTAGACGAGTGCTACGCACCAGTCGTAGAGGTGGGGGAATGCAAGCAGACAGTTCAGAGGAGCAGTGACCACTGATGTAGCAACTGTGACGAAGAGACACAGGTTGAAGGGAGCCAGTAAGAGGAGGAGAGTTAAAGAGACGAAAAACCTTTGACTCCACCCTACTGGAGCTGGGGGGTGGTTTGCATGCATAGGAGAGGCAGAAAATTACTCTTCAGATTAATCAAGTATACCATCTAAGGTTCAGAAAAATCTTGGGTAGATATCTGGATAAGTGGTCAATTTCCAGTAAATGGCCTTTGAACTCGACATATACATGCAACTTTTTTCACCAAAAATGAAGGTATAATCAAAGACAACATGCCTCAATCTCTGCTTCTAATTCACATGAAAATATTGTTTTGGTGTCTAAATATATGTTTTTGATGTCCAGGAATTCAGCTATGTCGCTGAAAATGTGCCCAGACTTACAGAAATGCATAAAAAGTGGAAAAACTGTTTGCTGAGCCCTGTTTGCATGCCTGAACGGCCAAGCATCTGACACATAGCAATCACTTGCAAAAATGTGGGTTAAAGCTTCCTTAAACTTTTCATAATTCTGAGCAGTAGGCCCAGAGTAAAATAAGGATGCCTCCATCATTTCAGAAGCTTGAGAATTTGATTTGATATTTGCTTTCACATGCCAAATCTTCTCCACATCACTAGCAAGCTGTAGCCTATGTATTTGGGCTTCACAGTCCCTCAAAAACTTATGAATGTCATAATTGTCTTCCCCAGTAAACTGTAAACTCGGTTGCGCTGTGGGAAGTACTTTGATGCAGTCTGTGTTTGAAGGTGCCTGAGTAACAATAGGCCCTTGAGACTGTCTGACAGGCGCAACAGGAGGTAAAGTCTGTGGGATACTAGCAGTAGTCAAGTTAGTGGGTGCCATATTAGGTACAGGTATCTGCCACAAAGGAGGAGGGTTAGTCTGACCTTGCACGCCCATATTGTTAGTCATGCCCCAGGTGTTTGGATACGGGCCCTGGGTTTGCATGCCAATATTAGTATTCATGCCCCATTGATTAGGATTCTGGGTTCGCATGCCAGTACCATCTGTGTTTATACCCCATGCATTTGAATAAGGAACAGAAAATAAATTCTGTCCAAAACCTTGTGGTGTACTGAAAACATCTGAAGTATACACAGGTATGTGAGTGGTTGTTGTACTATCAGTAATGACTGGATTTTGCATATCCTGAGTGACCAAAGGTACTGTTGTAGTCTCAACTTCCACAGTCTCCTCACTAGGAGTACCCTCATTAGCAAGACTAGTGGCCATTTTGGATCTAACTGATTGCTCTGGGACTGTTGAATAAGTATGACCAGAACGCAAATGCAAAACGTTTAAATCCTCATCCTGTCTTTCAGAAATATCCTCATCACCTTGATCCTCAATATGTCCTTCACTCATTTTATATGTCTGAGCACTTTTATTTAATGTATCAATCCACTCATAAAATTCTGAGTCTAGTGGGGTTGGCTGATCTCTATTTCCCGTAATTCTACGTCCCCACTTCCTCACTGTATCCATCCAACCTTGTCAGTAATATTCCCCTCCCAGTTACAGGAAGATAAACTGACATAAAAAAAGGATAGTTACGGTAAGTGAGAGAGAACGGAACACATATAAAATACACAGAAAGTATATTTATTTCAAGGGAATTCTGAGAAACCTTTATTTCCACACATTAACTAACTAACGTGTGTTGATTCAAGTGTGTGTGTGTGGATTACTAATGCATGGACACTAATTAGATATGAAAGTCCAGGATGATGTTCCACATTCCACGTTCCACGCTCCACCAGACTCCTTCAACCACACACGGCAGCCCGCTCGCTGTGGGAGTTAGCAGCACGCCAGGCAGTGACGCCACTTGATGCACCACACACGATCGTGGCACCACATAGCCCGCACCCGCTCCCCTCGACTTGCCTCGGCCGTCCGCGCCTCTGGAGTTGCTAGAAGTCGCTAGTTGACCCACTCCTCACCGCACTGGCTTGATCTCTCCTTATCTCGCCTCTCACACACGAGAGCGAGATTCTTGCCAGTTTGCGTTTGAAGACGGAGATATCTCGCACATCACAGGGTGAGATAACTGCCAGTTTGTACTTAAGATAGGAATCTCGCACTGGCAGAATAATGGGAGGAATTAATATTCACCACTCCAGTTTATCTGCTCCACTTAATTCACTGGTAATTAGTCCCATTACAACAGTAGAGTAAGACTTTCTGTTTCACCTTCAGGAACGAGCGACTGCAAGGGTTACTGGTTCACAGCATAAATCCCTTTAGCACTTGTATCGTATCCCAGCACTGAGCACCAATTTAATGTATCGGGCCACGGCTAGCACCAAATTTCTGTGTCAGTTTAGCTGCTAATTCCACCGGATCCACTAATTTTGTGTAGCCGTTATATGGAATAGCACAGGTGACTACATATTATGTGTTCTGCTGTATAGTATAACCAGACCACTGTGTTGGAGATCGACGACACTGTCTGTAGTACACGTCAGCCACTCGCCGTCACTGCCCGACACTTTCCACCAAAGGTCCTCTGCCACTAGAAGGGTGGAAGCTGGTCTGTTATATTAAGTGGTAGCGCAAGGTGACAGAAATGAGCAGATTAAATCTCTCTTTATTGGGCACAGAATAATATAACAGCGACCCGAGAGATATGTAAGAGTGATACCACCTCCCTTGGTAACTATATGACGTCTTCTGACGCTGTACGCTCACCATGCCGACTTGGGCGCGGTGCTGAGGTCAGCTAAAAGTGAGGTGCCAAGCATTTACATAACTCTGGGCTTATGCAAAAAGTAGAGATAAATGACAACTCTACTAGCACATTATACACCTCTATAGAATGGTATTAAGTACATTCACATATACCAACATAATAAATGGTTCCCCAGGACTTTACACTTATGCACTATTCAGATATCTTTTCACTTCTCCTAACCTTCATTTTATAACTGAAACAGGGTGGCACTTGTGGTCTGCCATCCACCTTCTTTCTATACCACAGCTAACAGCGAAATGATATTTGGTTGTTCATCATTCACACTTCATTACACACTGTTAATTATGACTAAACAGCTTTAAAAATTATTATGTAAAATGTGTGATACTACAACTTCATATGGAAAAAGATGTTGACACCAGAACATACCTGCCTCCTTTTATCTATCTATCTATCTATTGCCAGACGCCTCAATCCCGTTTGGGGTGGCCACAAACAAATCACCTCCAAGTCGCCCTGTCCCCCGCCATTTCACTCCCCTGCTCCCAACTCACACCCCCCTTTCTCATATACCTCTCCACCCCATCCCTCCATCTCATCCTCGGCCTCCCCCTCCCTCTTCCCCCCTCCACCTCACTCACATACACTCTCTTCGTCAGTCTTTCACCCTCCATCCTCTCCACATGGCCAAACCACCTCAGTGTGTTCCTCATAACGCTTCCTATCACATCCACATCAACACCACAACGCTCCTTTATATCCGCATTCGTCAGCCTGTCTCTCCATGTGACTCCACAGGCTCCTCTTAAATAACTCATTTCCATTGCTCTCACTCTTGACTTGTGTCCTTCCAACAACGTCCAAGCTTCACTTCCGTAAGTTAGAGTTGGTATCACAATACTGTCATGTAGTAACTTTTTCACTTCCATGCTCACCTCCCTGTTTCTTATCACTGCTTTCAAAGAACCAGCAACCTTTCTTCCCTGCTGTACCCTTTCAAGCACTTCACCCTCCAAACCTCCATCCTTACTCATCACACTACCCAAGTACTTAAACGTACTCACATTTTCCAATTCCTCACCATCCAACCTCGCTATACATTCACTGACTTCACCTCTCTCAAAGACCATCACTTTACTCTTCCCTACATTCACCTTTAGATTCCGTTTCTTACACACTCTCTCAAACTCATCCACCAAGCCTTGCAGCTCCCCTTCGTCTTCACTCAACAACACAGTATCATCTGCAAACAACAGTACAGGGAGTTTCCAAACACTATCCTCTCTCACCAGGGCCACTCCAACATCCACTACCCTACCTTGTACCTCTTTTATTACCCCATCCATGTACAGATTGAACAACCATGGAGACATGACACATCCCTGTTTCAACCCAACTTGCAAAGAGAAAAATTCACTTAGTTCACCATCCACACGCACTGCAGCCTTCGCACCATCGTACATACTCTTCACAGCATTCAACAACTTCCCATCTACTCCATATATTCTTAACACTTTCCACAATCCTTGTCTATCCACCCTGTCATATGCTTTCTCCAAATCCATGAAAGCCGCATACAACTTCTTTCCCTTCTCTAGAAACTTTTCCACTAAAGATCTGAGAATGAATATCTGATCCACACAACCTCTTCCCTTCCTAAAGCCTCCCTGTTCTTCTCCTACTAATTTCTCTGTTCTTTCTCTAACTCTGTCAATAAGTATCCTACCATACACTTTTCCTATTATACTAAGAAGACAAATGCCCCTATGATTACCACACACTTCTTTTTCCCCTTTTCCTTTGTACAAGGGAATAATTATACCTGACTTCCAATCCTCCGGGACTCTACCTTCCTCCCAGGCCAATCTGCACATCTTCCACATCCATTCTACTACTATCTCTCCCCCATGCTTCAGCATTTCACCACACACTCCATCAATTCCTGGGGCTTTCCCAGATTTAACTTTCTTCATTGCTTCCACAACTTCTATCCTACTGATTTCTTCCTGTCTTCTCACCTCCCTCCTTCTCCCAGCCATTCCCCAGCCACTTATACTCACATTACTTCCATCCTCTACGTTCAACAATTCCTTAACCCCTTAAACACGGATCGTCGCTTTTGCGACGGTCGGCCCAAAGGACAGAACGGCGGATCGTCGCATTTGCGATTTGAGTTAATTTTGAATAACCGCGGGCAAGCAGGCTCCAGCTGGTATTGTCTATCAGTACCGCCACCCTTGAGCTACGTTTAGCACACTTGACCTTTGTACTACTGACCTCGGTTGTTGCCAAGTTTCATTTTTTTTACCCACCCACGCACCGATGCGCGGCCCTCCCTCGTCGTGCGATATGGCAGCGCGCGGACGGCTCATACGTGTCAATCTGCGCCGTCATCTAGCAAGCACTTTCTGCTATTGGGAAATGCTTGTTTCCCCAGTTGTCACACTGTGATTTTTTCGCGCGGTTTGCCCCTGTTTAGCGTCAGTCCACGCGAATCTTCCAAGGTGACACCATGTCAAATTCAAGCTCTTCCGAGTCTGTGCCTTCCAGCCCTCCGAAAAAGGGTTTTGTGACCTCAACCCCGTTCAAAACCTTACCAGGAACTGCTAAGGGACTGAGTGACTCTGCAATAGCCAGTGAACTATTGAAAGCGTCCATGGACTATGGGAGTGACGTCGGTGTTTGGTCAAGCCTGGCAGAGTCTGACATGCAATCGAGGGCTGAGTCTGTGCCAGAAGTGACTGTTTCTGTGCCAAGCACCTCAACAGGCAAGGCTCCTGTGAAAAGGGGCTAAGAATATGGAAAGGGGGCCAAGAGGAAAAGGAGTGGTGACCCCGGTTCACAGCCATTGTCCCCTAAGCCACGTCACGCCACCGCCAGCCCGCCACGCACTCCCAGCCCCATTCTCTCGTCCTCCTCTTCAGCTGCCCTGTCTCCTGAGTCTTCAGAGTCGCCTTCACCACCTCGGAAGGGAAGTAGACCTTCGACTTTACGTAGTAGAGGTTTCCATAGGCCCAGTGTTCGTGGTAGTAGGGCTAGAACTTTGTCCCCTAGTGTAAGGCTAGCTCATAAGGAAACTCGCACTAGGCAACTCGCCAGTCACGCCACCGCGAGTGACCTTGAACCCTCTGATAATCTCCCCACCACCACCACCACTACACCAACACGACCTAGGACAGCCTCTGCCTCACGCACTGTCTCACCGCCTGCCTCCCCCACTCCCACACGACCTGCCTCACCCCCCGCCGCCCCCAGCACCTCCCAGCCTAGGCAGGGCACTCTTGATGCCTTCGTGTGGTCAGAGGGCTCAGATTTTGTGCCGGAAGATCTGCCCTTTGATGACAGTGGGTGTGGAGTTCAGGCTGACTTCCCTGTCCAAGAGGATGGTGAATGCTTGGACTACCTGTTGGCCTTCCTTGACAACGAGGTAATGGAGCAGATTTGTACTGAGACGAACAGGTACGAGGGGCAATCTGCTGCAGTTCGTGAAGGAGAAGGTGAGGCGGCAACGCCATCCACGTCGCGGACGGCAGCATGGGTGCCTCTAACGATCAGGGAACTCTTTGTATTTATTGGGTTGATGTTACTGATGCCCCACAATTGGCAACATAAGCTGGAGGAATACTGGAGTTCAGACGATCTTTGCCCAACACCAATCTTCAATAAATACATGAGCCGCGATCGTTTTAGGCAGCTCATGACTTACCTTCACTTCGTGAACAATGATGAGCCTTCCCAAACTGACCCATTATGGAAAGTGAGGGGAATCCTGAACTTGATCAAGGATAAGTTTACGAGGTTCCTGCGCCCTTTCAAGAAAGTAGTGATTGACGAGTTCTTGGTTTTGTTCAGGGGCCGTCTTCGGTTTGTGCAGTATATTCCAAGCAAACGGCACCGCTTTGGAATCAAGTTTTTCGTGCTGTGTGACTGCAAGACGGGGTTCATCTTAGACTTCGTGATTTACACCGCCAGCAATGTCGATTTGGACAAGACTGACCCCCTTGGATTCTCTGGTTCTGTGGTGAAAGTGCTTTTGGAAAAGTACTTTGGCGAGAATCATGTCCTGTATACGGACAATTACTATACAGCTCCTAAACTCGCCAAGTACCTTTCTGAACACGGCGTCGGATCCTGTGGCACTGTCAGGAGCAATAGGGCACACTACCCAGCCTTCCCCGAGGCTGAAAAATCAAAGCGGGGAGATGTGCACCTGAAGAAAACTGACAAGATGCTTGCGATCAGGTGGCATGATAAGAGAGTCGTGAATGTGCTCACCACAGTACACAAGGGGGAAATGCTGGCCACAGGGAAGGTCGACAGAAGGACTGGCGAGCCTGTGATGAAGCCTGATGCTGTCATTGACTACAATATGCGGCTGGTGGACAAGTCTGACATGATGATCGGAGAGATAGACTGCCTGAGGAAGAATCGTCGTTGATACAGGAAGGTGTTCTTGCACTTGATTGATATGTGCATGTTGAACGCCTTCATCCTGTATAAAATCAAGAACAGGAAGCCAGCAAACTACTCTCTCCGAAGATTTTCTAAGACTTGTGTCTACCAGCTGCTTCAGCGTTATGGCCAGGTACTTGCATCAGGTCCCAAATGCCACCCTCAGACACCTCCAGACCGCCTACAGTGTCAGGCCTACCTTCAGCGACACCGCCTGGAGCCACTGCCTGCCACTGCCAAGAGGGGAAAAGCACTGAGGAGGTGTCATGTGTGCAGCCACACTACCAGGCAGGACAGAACCTTTAGGCGCACCTCCTTGCAGTGCAAAGAGTGCAAAATTCCCTTCTGTGCTTACCCGTGTTTCTTTGACTACCACAGCCTGACTAGATATTGAAAATAAGGGTAAGATTCTTGGAAATAATACTGAGAGTGACAGTGATACTAGTGTTTAGTTTTCTTTTACGTACTGACAGTGACAGTCTGATGAGTGTAAATTAGTGTATGTACTTGTAAAAGCACTGACAGTGACAGTGTTTTTTGGTGTAAATAATTGTACATAGTAATAATATAAGTATTGCGAGTGACAGTCACTCCAGTGTAAGAAGTTGAAAGCATATGTTCCTATTCTATGTTCTGACAGTGACAGTTTGTTGTGTAGAAAATATTATTTTTATAACAATGGACAGTGACACTGATGAATAAGGCAAAAACGGACAGCTAGAGTGAAAGTGAGCAATAGAAATGAAGTGCGAGTGGCTGACCGGAGCGAGAATAAAGTGCCTGCCGTAAGGCTGAATAAACTCGCACCGCGGTGGTCTTCCTCATTCCCGATCCACAATACTGGCAGTGACAGTGATTTTTATGGCCGTAATAGTGACAAGCGAACGTTTGCGAAGTACTATGATGGAAAATAATGTAGTATACGTGTTTTTAGCCGTGAAAAGGGAAATGTGTCATCAGTGACGGGAAGATTGCCGCCGCGCTGCATGTCAGCCGTGCGCTCCGTTCATTATAGCCTTATTTTCAGTGCTTATTGTACAAATACGGATTCCAAACAACCTGCGCATTGTTGTATAAAGTGTACTGTGACAGATTGAGGCTGTGGTAGAAAGAAAACCGGGTTTCTGGAGGTGTGAAAGTGAAGACTTTGTTACCCAACTTTGCAAGTCTTCACAAGTCCTTTGGTAGTCCACGAAGGCTCAACATGTGTCTCAGGAGAAAGCTGAATGTAAGTACTATATGCCATAAAAATTTTAATGCTCTAGGGTTAATCTCTGATTTTTGGCAAATATTTTCCCACAGGTACTCAGACCCCGCTACAACCCCGCCACAGCGGGGGGATCAGCCGTACACAGCCGCGTTTTAGGGGTTAAAGTGTTCTCTCCATCTGCTCACTTTTTCTCCCTTCTCCACTAGTAATCTACCATTTTTATCTTTCACTCCCCTGCTAACTTCACTTCCACCCTGTCTTACTCTTTTCACCTCTTTCCAGAACATTTTCTTAGTCCCTCCACTTTACACTCAAATTCCTTCCATATTTTACATCCTGTGCCAAAGAAAACTATATTTATCTAAGCAGACGCCTTAATCCTGTAAGGGGTGGGCACTGACAAATCACCTACATGTCGACCTGCCCCTGCCATTTCACTGCCCTCTGCCCCAAAGAAAACTACACATGGATAATGATACCAATGACTGATAATTGCTACAGAACTGCAAAACAATACTAACCTTTGTTCCACTATGGCTTAACTTGATGTGCAGTACCACCTGCAGATATGTGGTTTAGTCCAGTCATGGATGGCGGCTAACTTGGTGAAGAGGTAGAAATGGCCAGAGTTGAGTCACCAGCAATGGCAATCCTTCTACTCCTGAAAACCATCCACACCACATTACTCACTAACTCAAGGATACTGCACTTGTCTATCTACCTATATATCTATTGCCAGACACCATAATCCCGTAATAGGTGGTCGTTTGGCTGCAAGTTAGTTATTTTATATGGAGGGAAACTAACCCACCACCAACCCACTTGCTGACACATAGGGAACATGTATGGGTTGGTTATATAGTTACCACCCAATGTTGTAAATGGTTTCCTGGCATCTAGGAAACTTTTTGGCTTGTCAATCAATGTAAAGCCACCTGAAAAAGAAAACAAGATTAACAAAAAGTGACAGAAAAGATGGCAGAAACAGGAAGAGATGAGGACAGACACAGAAAAATGAGAGAAAATGTCGCAGTCAAGCTCACCTGGCAACACACGTTTATATACGGTACTGTGATCCCTTGGTTATTATGCATAACTGGTACAAGGCTTGGTGTGTGATAAAGAACTTGCACAATAACAAAAGCACACTACCTATGGGATTTACCCTATAGTACTGGGCATCCCAAGTGCAATCCCAAATTTTCCCTTTGACAATAACACAGACCAACTAAATACATACATTATGATATGCTGTGTATCAGAAACACACACAGGCATGGTTAGATTAACAGAAAGTGAAGACACAATAAGGAACACACACCACAGAAAGACCTGAGATGGGCTTGAGATAAGGGGTTCTCATACTAAGGGATGGAGATGTATCATTACTGGCAGTAGAATGGATTTGGAAGATGTGCAGACTGGCCTGGGAGGAAGGCAGAGTCCTGGAGGATTGGAAGTCAGGTATAATCATTCCCCTGTACAAAGGAAAAGTGGAAAAAGTGCATGGTAGGAGACCTACTGACAGAGTTAGGGAAATAACAGAGGAATTAGGTGAAAAACAGGGAGGTTTTAGGAAGGGATGAGGTTGTGCAGATCAGATATTCATTCTTAGGTCTTTAGTGAAGAAGTTTCTAGAGAATAGAAAGAAGTTGTATGTGGCTTCACGGATTTGGAGAAAGCAAGTGACAGAGTGGATAGACAAGGAATGTGGAAAGTATTAGGAATACATGGAATAAATGGGAAGTTGTTGAAAGCCATGAAGAGTATGTAGAAGGGTGCTAAGGCTGCAGTGTATGTGGATAGGGAACTGAGTGAATTGTTCTCTTTGAAGGTTGGATTGAAACAGGGACATGTCATGTCTCCATGGTTGTTCAATCTGTATATGGATGGGGTTATAAAAGAGATACAAGGTAGGACAGCAGATGTTGGAGCAGCCCTAATGACAGAGGGCAGTGTGTGAAACTCCCTGTACTGTTGTTTGCAGATGATATTGTGTTGTTAAGTGAAGAAGAAGGGGAGCTGCTAGGCTTGTTGGATGAGTTTGGGGGAGTGTGTAAGAAACGGAATCAAAAGGTGAATGTACGGAAGAGTAAAGTTATGGTCTTTGAGAGAAGTGAAGTTAGTGAATGCAGAGTGAGATTGGATGAGGAGGAAATGGAAAATGTGCGTGCATTTAAGTACCTGGGTAGTGTGATGAGTAAAGATGGAAGTTTGGAGGATGAAATGCTTGAAAGGGTACAACAAGGAAGAAAGGTTACAGGTTCTTTGAGGGCAGTGATAAAAAACAGGGAAGTGAGCATGGAGGTGAAAAAGTTACTGCATGACAGTACTGTGATAACAACTAACATATGGAAGTGAAGCTTGGACCTTGTTGGAAGGACACAAGTCAAGAGAGAGGGCAATGGAAATGAGTTATTTGAGAGGAGCATGTGGAGTCACATGGAGAGACAGACTGACAAATGAGGATGTGAAGGAGCATTGTGGTGTAGATGGGATAGGAAGCATTACGAGAAGCAATCTGAGGTGGTTTGGTGATCTGAAGATGGAGAGTGACACTGACGAGCAGTGTGTGTGTGTGAGTGAGGTGGAGGGAGGGCAAGGCCAAGGATGAGATGGTGGGAAGGAGTGGAGAGGTACATGAGAACGGGGTGTGTAAGCTGGGAGTATGGCGTTGGACAAGGCAACATAGAGGCAATTTGTTTGTGGCCATCCCTTATGGGATTAAGGTGTCTGGCAATAGATAGATAGACAAAGCAACAGTAGCTGGTAAATTATTTGTTTCAGTTTTACAATCCTTTATTATAGCACATATTCTCACATTCATGCATCTTCGGAGTTTATACGATATCATACAAATACTGTGTGTTCTTCATTACTGTCTGATAGTTAATGCAATTATTATATGCATTCTGTAACCAGGATTTGCAACACATTTCCTCTCACTATTGTATTTGTTACTATTATATTTGATTTCTGTATTTTCAACGATATTTTTATTACGTTTCCAGGTGTCAAAAACACAATAATTGTGTTATGATTTTATGGAACTTTATAATTAACATCTGCACTTCTGGCAAACTCTGAATATCATTTAAACTCCTGTCTGTCAAAAAATAAAAAAATAAATAAAATACAAAAATAATAATAATCACAATAATACTTTCAGTATGAAATATCAAATTTTGCACTTATTTACAGTTTCCAAGCATTTTCAGTGTTTGATACTGAAACTACACTGACAGGTTTTTCATTCATTCATTCATTCATTGCCAGACGCCATGTATCCCACACGGGGTGGCCAAGGGCTTAGAGTTAATTGTTTTACAGGGAGGGGCACTAATCCTCCACCAACCCCACTTGACACGTAGGGATGCCAACAGCATCTGGTGTTCCCAGGCGGTCACCCATCCAAGTACTAACCAGACCCAACGTTGCTTAACTTCGCTGATCGGACGGGAAGCGGTGTACTCAACATGGTATGGTCAACTTGGGAAATATCAAGAAATAGGACCTCCTTTCCCACCCTAGGGCAGAGTGAGGAGTGGCAACATCCAGACAGCCCAAATTTGCCCAATCCAATGGGTTATACTTCCATACGTTCATCATTCAAGCCCCCAGAATCCTGGCTCTATCGGATACACTAAAAACATTCACCATGTTCTGTAGCTTCACACAAATGTATCCAATAGAGTCAATCCAGACGATACCACGCTAAAATGGGGTGCCAAATCCCTGATCATGCACTTCTCACAACATCCATCAGCCAGCTCGATCTCTTGTCAGTTCCCTAGCCTCACAGACTTCCAAACCTCTCTTCCTCACACTCATCCACCATATCTCTCCACCTTCTCCTTGGCCTACCTCACCTCCTCCCTCCTTCAAACTCACTCAGCTATACCTTTTTCACCACTCTATTGTTATCCATTCTCTCCACTCAGTACACTCTCTTCGATTCTGGCGTCCACCGACTTCCTCACTCCACATCTTTCACGAATCACATTATTTCGTATCTATCCACCTTCGGTGCTCCACATACATTTCTTAGCAGTCTCATCTTAGTTGCTCTCACTCTTGACTTTTCATTTTCATGCCACATTGCAGTCTCATGTTAAAGTTGGCACTAACACTCCTTCATGTAAGCCTCATGCAGCTGCAACTCTCAATCCTCTGTTTTTCATCAAGGCCTTCATTGCACCAGCTACTTTTCCTTGTCACTCTACTTTCAACTTCTTTTGCACATTTTCCTCTCTTTTCTATCACTGTACCCAAGTAACTGAACTCTTTCACCAATTCCAGTCTCTCTCGATTCACTGCAACATAGCACTGGGAGTAACCTTCTCTCTCAATAACCATCACTTTTCTCTTTTCTACATTTACTCTCAAGGTGCAATGCTCACAGTCCATGATTCCAATTGTTTCCTACCGTCAACAACATAACTTTTTGACCACATTACAAACATGATGGTCACAAATGTGTTGTCTCCAGCATTATTATTAAGCTTGCCACCACTACACCATAATATCAATAAGAGTTCTGTCTTCTTTACCATACACTGTCACTGAGAGACTTTGTTCCTAGGGTTCTCAACAAGCACCCCAAGTTTGTAAATTTAAAGCTTTCCTTATATAATGCCCTTCATCTTTCCAGTGATTAACACAGCTGCTTTATGTACCAAGTGCCTGTTGCCATTAAAGACGACAACACAGTGACCTGGCTCATATATTCCTCTACAAGAGTGGACACAACAGTCGCAGACTCTTGTGTCTCTGCAAACAACGGAAAAGTTCCCATCTGGAGGGAAGAAGTACTACTTAGATCGAAAATATATGATTCTCCAATATCTGCCATGCTGCTTTGCGTCGTCAGCTGACCGGGGTGTTTGTTTACATTCGTCAGTATGGCTCGAGTACTGTTTTTGCGGGGCCACTTTGGCTTAAGCCAAAGAGCGAAGCCAGGCTTGAGCCTCAGGCCTCACAAAAAACGAGCCTTAAGCCTCATGCAGCTGCAACACTCAAGCCTCTGTTTCTTATCAAGGCCTTCATTGCACCAGGTACTTTCCTTCCTTATGTCACTCTACTTTCCACTTCTTTTGCACATTATCCTCTCTTCTGTATCACTGGACCCAGGTATTTGAGCTCTCTCACCAATTCCTCTCTCCATTCATTGTAACATCACACTGGGAGTCACAATAACCATCACTTTACTCTTTTCTGCATTTACTCTCAAGGCACGACGCTCACAGACTTCAGCAAAACTTTGCACTAGCCTACTAAGTTTTTGTCCTGTATTTGCAAGTATACGACTACAAAAACTAAAAATATACAACAAAATTTTTCCTCACAATACGCCATACCAAATATGACGCTGGCATCATTCCAACCTACCTCTCAATATTACTCCATTCATCCCCACACAACACTCATACCACCAAAATCCTAAAATTATATGCGAAACATCAAACATTCACTTACCATTAAAATTATTTGTGATATTCTTTAGCCCTTTAACTGACCCCCTTCTCGAAAACATAATGGCGTCTTAGCTATGGGTTCTGTAACAAGTTTTAATTTGCTTTCTCTCTCCAAGTTGAAGTATTTATTATTTGGGCATACAACACGAAATTCACAACAAAGCAAATATCTGTCAAATAATATTGAAGTTATAACGTAACTGTTAAAACTGTTTTAATGCCAGGCTACAACACGAACCAGATTCGAGGTACACAAAACGTTTTACCCTAATTTCCTGAAAAATGAAATCACATCCAAATTACATCATTTGACATTTACATTACCTAAATATATAGCTGCTTAGTTACATTAAAATTTGACGATTAATGTAAACTGTCATTCCGTATGCCACCACATTAGGGAAAATTAATCTGCAAAAGTATGAGACTAAACTGCCTAGTTCCTGTGTAGCGAGAAAAGAGCTTGTCTCCAGGTTCCAAGTTAACTGCTTAATCACCTCCAGACAAAATGCCGTGGATTCGTCTCTTATGTGATTTATGACCCAATGAATAAGAGGTCCACTGGACATGATTCGAAGGAAATTATGACGAGACAGGATATCTCGCTACACCGTATCAAATTTAGCGCATTTCCTTGGCGTCCATGGTTACACATTTTTCATGCGGCTATCATTAATAGTGTAACTGATCAACCAATTTTTATACATTCCTAACTAAAGATAAAACAGTAGACGTTGCAAATTTGCAAAATTCGTGTGTGTGTTACCCCTCGGGCCCTCAGGTCTCAGAAGTGCCAACCATTCCGAAATTTTCACAACGGAATGACTAACAGTGGTAATTTCGTAAGATGGAGCGGTTTGCGATAACATACTTGACACTTAACCCTTACAAACTCTACAACAAATACAAATGATGTAATTTATAAGACGCCCTAATGTTTTTCTCAATAGACAATATCTCCACCGGTTTGTAGACCTGTGTTGTGGTAAACAAACGTGCAGGTATTGTCTTACCGCCGCTTACATATTTTGTATATAAGAAATCTTTAGTATCTTAACTCTTGTCACTGTCATACTTCATTATGAACAGAAGGAGCCAATCTTCTACAAAGGTTTACATATATACCATCAACCCTTTCAGGACGAGGGAAATTTTCAATATATTGTTTCTAGCAGACGATTTTACTTTGCTGTTAGCTTTGGAGTGACCACGTCTTGAAAGGGCTATGGCTCGGGACAAGCCACGGAAACGCCCTATTCCTCAGTATTATTGTACTCCTGTCATGATATAATCTCGACATTTCATGGTATCAACTGTTCTTCCCAGGCACCCTTCCTACACTTAAGTTACTGGTATGCTTGTCACTATCATTAGTATTGTGACCTGGTAACTTACTGCCACAGTCTCTTCACTTAGGGTTATTCTTGGAAGTAAAGTTTTGGTTCTGGGGCATCATCAGAAGGGGCTTACCAATCACTGCCTGTTGTTTACACATTTCTCCTAATATAATTTTGAGGATATTTTAGCTGCAACAATGTTTTTCATTGTGAGAAGTTGATGAAAATACCCATACCTTAATGAGATGGCCTCCCAGAAAAATTGTTACCAGACTCTCCTGTTTGTGAGAAGGTGATTATACTACTCATATCTGACTGCTCCTACACCACACTATTATCTGCCACAGACATTGTATGTTAGATGATTTGTGTGTGTGTGTGTGTGTGTGTGTGTGTGTGTGTGTGTATATGTGTATGTGTGTCTGACTCTGGGCATAGGCTTCACAGCCTGCTCCCAAGGCCTAGAAGTCCTCCTACATACCATACACCTCTACATGTCACCACTTTGGACATCCACCAAACATAATGAATACATGGTTGGACTGTCTCATACAGGAGTGGTGTATTCGTATTTGCTGGGGTTATTTTTATGACATGTTGGCAGGTCTTCTGGCAGATCAGTAAAGTCTGATTTTATGAAATTCCGAATCTTAAACTCTTCCCTGCCCTAGCAGGGATTTGAACCTGGGTCCTGTAGGACTGCAGGCCACCTCCCTAAGAACTGAATCACCACCCAGGCCACCTCTGTACCGACTAAGCCACTGCCTCCCCACTGTATTACATGCTTTAAGCCTTATAAACAAGTGCATCACTGCACCAGAGATATTCATTTACTCTCCTCCAGTTTTTCCAACTTATTAAATGATGAATGAATGACGATTGTTTCAAGCAGCTGCAGGTATTAACCATTCTGAAAACCAGTACAACCTAACACATCCTAACCTAAACTAAGCTAAGCTATGCAAGTTAATCTAACCTGACCTAATCTAATATACCCTAACCTAACCTATCCTATCCTAACTACCTAATCCAACCTATAATATCACGAGGAAAGCATACAAAAAGGATTTGGTAATCGGTGATGTGCTCTTTTGTTTACAAATATGTAATGACAACAAAGATTCATTCATCAATAGTACCGTTCGGTGCAAAGGCTGCAGAAACAGAATGGTGTGACCTCAGGTATAGATATTATTGAAAACAATCTTCTCATAACTGAAAACCATTGCTGCCTCTACAAAGTACCAGTACAATACTCAAAATGATACTGGTGCAGTACTAGAGGAAACCTACGGAGGAAAACTGAGATGACTGATAAGTGCATTTTAGTGGTGCCTCTTATATGAGGTTACCTTCTGGCTCCTTAACTCACTATCCCTAGAAAGGGGGATGGTGGACTGTAGGAGTTTGCTGGGTTATGTGATAAACCTAGGATTACAACAGCTAATACAGTACTATGTATAGTATACTCTGTCTAGCTGCTGTACCTAACCTTGACAGCTGTCTATTTTTATCCTGTACCGGTACCAGAATGCTGAGATGCAGCAAGAGATTAACATTTGAAATGAAGTTAGTCATGAAAAAGTGCTACTGGAATGTTTTGAAAAGAATGTAGAAATGAAGTACTCTCTAGTTCTCTACAAGAAATGCTGTGTGGACAAACATTCACCATACAAAACCTAACCAGACCAAAACTCACCAAGCAAAAATTCACAGAATAAATGCCAATGAGGATGAAAACTCGCCAGAATGTTGCCCGAGCTTTCAGAGAATATGAAACTAAATGCTAGCATGAACTGAAACAAGACTGAAACTAACATGATCCGAACCTTATGAGCTAGTGACATAATATTGTCTAAAACTGTACTGGTGTGATACATTAGCTACCCAAGTTTCATGTATCAATAGCCATGGAGATTATGACAAACAACAAGGCATCCAAAAGCTGTTATCATGCATACATGTATGCCAGGAAAAAAAAAAAGGATTTGGTGGCATATATGAACAAATATGTGGACTGAACTTCCCCAGTCAAGCAACTGGTTGGTTATTTTCATCCATCGTTTGTGGTAGGTGGTGGTGACCATCATCCACTCACTTGATGTAGTGCTGCCTACTCCTTCCTTAGCCTTTATTATTCTTTTTCTGTGCCTGCCCTCCTCTCTTCCTATTTCTCCCATCTTTCCTGTCACTTCTTATTGCTTTTCTTTCCTTTACAGGTGGCTTTACATTGAGTGACAAGCCAAATGGTTCCCTGTAGGCCAAGAAACCATTTACAATGCTGGGTGGTAACCATATAACCAAACCATACGTGTTCCCTACATGTCAACAAGTGGATTGGTGGAGGGTTAGTGCCCCTCCCCGTAAAATAAATAACTCAAAGTCAAATGGCCACCCCTTGCGGGATTATGGCGTCTGGCGATAGATAGATAGTATAACACAGTTATTGACATTCAGGAAGGATGAAACCCTGGTCAACATGGGATACTGCATGCAGGAAGAGGCCAACCTCCATATGGGGGGGAGGGGGGAAGTAACCCTGCTCAACACAGGATATGGAAAGTATGAAGAGGCCAACCTCCATTTAGAAAAAAAAAAGAAACTATATGAACCTCCAGAAGTGTTTAAAGAACATTTACAAAGACCTAGTCACCGGCCAACTATCAAAAGAATTCCTCAGAGCTGTTGGACACTGTGTCCATTTCAAAACACCTCAGTATTAAAAGAATTTTGATCCTTTTTCATAATGTATTGATATATTTCACTGTAGCCCATATTTTACGAATACCATTTTCAGTGTTATGAGTTATGTTACAAATAAAGAACTTTTTTGCATCTTAAAAATATTTTACATGTGAATTGGTTAGATTTACAGTGAAATTTACTGTCTAACTATGCATTTGTTTCACAAAAACTGTAAATGGAAGTTAATTTGTTGAGTATTTATCTTCCTTTGTATTTAACACTTGAGTTTTTGTCTGCTGAGTTTTTAACCCACAACTGCAGGAAATACCAGTACAGTACAATGCAAAATGATGAAAGTCTTCACCAAGTTATAGCAAATAGTGCCACTTTTGTTGTGCCAACACTGATGTTGACTACAGAATAGGCTATTGGATTCTTCACATTCTTTTACTTGTATGTGCAGCATGTCTGTAACAGACAAAATATTTGTACAGTATCTGTATCTTTCAGTTATATTTATTAGCAAAGTCTGAGTGACAAGCCAAATGATTTCCTGTACACCAGGAAACCATTTACTACGCAGGGTGGTACCCATATAACCAAATTATGGCGCTTAATTTCCCACCATCAATAACTCAAGAGTTGCCATTGATCGCCAGCTAGTTCAATATGGATGTCAGGCTACTCACGCAGAGACCACAGAAATAGCATATCTGTACTGTTGTTTGCAGATGATACTGTGTTGTTGAGTGAAGACGAAGGGGAGCTGCAAGGCTTGGTGGATGAGTTTGAGAGAGTGTGTAAGAAACGGAACCTAAAGGTGAATGTAGAGAAGAGTAAAGTGATGGTCTTTGAGAGAGGTGAAGTTAGTGAATGTACAGCGAGGTTGGATGGGGAGGAATTGGAAAATGAGAGTACGTTTAAGTATTTGGGTAGTGTGATGAGTAAGGATGGAGGTTTGGAGGGTGAAGTGCTTGAAAGGGTACAGCAGGGAAGAAAGGTTGCTGGTTCCTTGAAAGCAGTGATAAGAAACAGGGAAGTGAGCATGGAAGTGAAAAAGTTACTACATGACAGTATTGTGATACCAACTCTAACGTACGAAAGTGAAGCTTGGACATTGTTGGAAGGACACAAGTCAAGAGTGAGAGCAGTGGAAATGAGTTATTTAAGAGGAGCCTGTGGAGTCACGTGGAGAGACAGGCTGACGAATGAGGATATAAAGGAGCGTTGTGGTGTGGATGTGGATGTGATAGGAAGCGTTATGAGGAACACACTGAGGTGGTTTGGCCATGTGGAGAGGATGGAGGGTGAAAGACTGACGAAGAGAGTGTATGTGAGTGAGGTGGAGGGGGGAAGAGGGAGGGGGAGGCCGAGGAAGAGATGGAGGGATGGGGTGGAGAGGTATATGAGAGAGGGGGGTGTGAGTTGGGAGCAGGGCAGTGAAATGGCGGGGGACAGGGCGACTTGGAGGCGATTTGTTTGTGGCCACCCCAAACGGGATTGAGGCGTCTGGCAATAGATAGATAGATAGATAGATCTTTAAAAATCTTTCCCGTGATATTTAATGATATACCGTACTTAAGTTCTTCATGATATTATTCTTTAGTAGTTATACTAATTTCCTAGATATGCTTTAATGCAGTAAATGCAGGAAAACTTTACTCTAGAAGTTGTGAAAGCAAACCGGGTGTGACTGCATTCATCACATATTTACAAGTCTCTAGGTGCACATTTTGTTGCAATCCATATAATTTAACTTTCTAAAAGAACAATGCTTCATCTCCAAAATGCTGAAGAAAATTTGCAAGGCTTTTCATATGAAAATTGTACAATGTTTAAAGCCGAAATCGTGCAGAGACGAGACCGCCGGCTGAAATCCGACGATGCCGAGGGCTCCAAAATACCGTACAAAAAGTCAAAACAACATGCCAGTGGTGTACCTTGAACAGGGTATTCCTCTAGACTTCAGGAAATACTTCCGTCTAGGCACTGTCCATATTTCTCTGCAATGATTTGCCATGATCTTTGTACAGTAGGTCCAGCGGGGCAGTAGACACACGTGAGTTTGTTATTGTTTATAATCCTAACGTACGATCTTCAGACGTGTCGTGCTAATATTTCTTAATGAAGAATCGTTACATGTTTCTCATATCACTGTTTACTTTTGTTTTGATTGACAAATACATGAAATGGATGTAAAATAAAGCTTATCGATATTTAGGGAAGGAAAGAATAATAACCGTCCCCAAACCGAGATGGTAGACTCAGCCCACCATTTCTTTATTTTCTTTGACTATAATACAGCCTCTCTTCCTTGTAGCAGTGACTAAGATAATGTTGTTATAATTTCTCCCTTTTAGTGACACGGAGAGCACATAAAATGAACGGAGTTTAGTAGACCGACTTTGATGTCAAAAATTAAATAATCTGGTGAAGTGTGGCAGTTTTTCCTTGGTTACTGACATCGGGAATTAAAGCATCCAATCAGACTGAGCCTGTGTAGGTTTATATCCATGTGGTGGTTGGGATTCATTGCTCACATAATGCCACTCAGGGATGAGCGAGGCTGGTCACTCTCTTCTTAAATGTCAGGACCAACTTGCCTAGCCCCGGACTCCTACGTTCGTCATGGGGTGGCATAGGATTGGATAATGGATGGATGGACAGTACAGGTACCTAAATTATGCCTGGTATATACTGCAGTACCTACAGAAGTGCTGGGGCCTCAACCTCCTTCTTCTTCTTCTTCGTCTTTTTATATATATATATATATATATATATATATATATATATATATACAGTATATATATATATAAAGCTGTGGCATAAGTGGTGCTTGGAATATTCTCTACTTCCAGTTACAGTACATTTTTAACAACAAAATTCTTTCAATGAGCCAATGGCCAGGTGATTTATCAGTGATCTGTGGGTAAGTAGAGCTGGATATGAGGCCTACATTGCTGCCATACACTCCTGATCAGATGAGTTTATGCCTCTGAGGATGGGAAGACACTCCTATAGTAAATAAAATAATCCGACAGGAGCACAGGCAAAATATAGTAAGTCCTTGTTCTTTGGTGCCAGCTTTATGTCCTTTCTTGGGGGGTAAGGGAGTATCCCCACGCATCGGGGTATGCCACATGGAGCAGTGTGGAGGACATCAGGGTACGCCATATGGCGCACTTGATTTACCGCCATTGTTTTATGTTGAAAGTATTGCCCTAGGCCTCTATGGTTATTAGTGCATATGACTGCACTTCACCCCACAATCTGAGCTGCTCTCTAACCCCGTTAAGCCATACAGTACCTGTTCTTGCCCAGCTGCTGTGCAATATGGAGCTCCGTGCATGGACCTCCAGATTCCACCCATGCACTTCCACTCCATGGAAGGTGGTGGATCCGCACCAACTACTCTCTGACAGTGGAATTCAGCAGGCTCTATTTGAGAAGAGTGATGGTGGTGGAAAAACAGGCAGCGGTTACAATGAAATGCTGCAGGATGTAAGCTATGTGCCAGGCAACACTGACTTTTATTTGAGCAGCGATAGTGAGGGTGTTTACTCACAGCATGCGCCTCACCACCCAGACTTCCACCACCCACACACCTACCCTACTCCTCATCAGACTCTGTGGATGTGGAGCAGGAACAGCAACCTAGTAAGAAAGCCACAAGAAAAAGGAAACCTGCAAGGGTTGCTACACCAAGCGTACGAAGGGGTGGATCTGAACCACATGTTGGCAGGCTGGACGTCTTCGCATGGTTGTCTAATAGTTTCAGCCCTGATGTGCCTGCCTTCAACAAGGATCATTCTGAGGTGCAGCCTAGATTTCCTTGCAATGAATGTTCATCTCCACATGAGTTTTTTGTGGCTTTCTTCGACAATGAAGCTATGGACTTTCTATGTGAGGAAAAAATTCCTTCCAGCAGTACTGCTTGCAGAAGGGAACTAGCAAAAAGCAGTCTCCAAAAATGAAAGAATGGGTTCCAGTGTTTGCTCCTGAATTGTACGTGCTTTTTGGACTGATGATGATGATGGTCCATGTAAAAAAAAAAACACGTCATACAAGAATACTGGCTGACAGAAGACATAACAACTAGAGCTACATTCAGAAAGTTCATGCCTCGTGACAGATTCCTGAATATCCTTAACTATCTGCACTTTGTTGATAACAACAACAGGGACCCAACAGACAGGCTGTGAAAGATAAGGACAGCATTCACCCTGCTGAAGGACCCTTCCAAAAAATGATGATCAACGAGTCTCTTGTCTTGTTCTGAGGGCGGCTCTCCTTCAGGCAGTCCCTTCAAGAGACACCGCTTTGGAATCAAGATATATATATGTGTTGTGTGACTGTGAAACAGGGTATGTGCTGGACATGGTGATATATAGTGGTTCAGATGTGGATATCCCCAAGCACACCACACACGACTTCTCAAGCAGTGTTGTCACAGTGCTGCTTGACAAGCATCACGGGGAGACCACATCCTTTACACAGACAATTATTATACATTGCCAGCTCTGTCAAAGTACCTCCTGGAGCACAACACTGATTCGTGTGGTACTGTGAGAAGTAACAGGAGAGGATTGGCCTGATTTCCCTTTAACATCAAGAGGTGACGTCGTCCTGAAATGGTCGGGGAAAATGCTGGTTATCAGGTGGCATGACAAGCGTCAAACAATCATGCTCACCACTGTTCATGAGGGGAAAATGGTGGACATTGGCAAAAGGGACCCTCAAACTGGTGAGCCGGTGACGAAGCCAGATGCTGTAGTGGACTATAATGTGAAAATGCGACGTGGATAAGTGTGATATGCAGGCTGGCAGCATGGAATACATCAGACAGTGTATGAAGTGGTATAAGAAGGCCTTCCTGCACCTGCTGGATGTCACTATCCTGAATGCATTCAACTTGTACCTGACAGTGACAGAAAAGAAGACATCCTTGCTGCTATTCTCCAAGGACATAATTCACAAAATCTTGGAGCAACATGGCCATGTCCAGCCTGCAGTACAACCAAAGTGCCACGCTATCGACCTGCCTGACAGGCTTGAGCAGTGGGACTACCTATCTAAGCACAGGCTGGAGTACATGCCCTCTACATCTGAGACCAAAAAGAAGGGCCGGAAGAGGTGCTATGTGTGCATGAACACAAAGAGAAAGGAGGGTAAAAGGAGGGAGACATCTACCCACTGCTTGAAGTGTGGTGTGGCTCTCTTTCCTCCTTGTTACTCTGACTTCCACACAATGAAAAAATTCTAGTGGAAGCATTGTTCTGGTACTGTAAATAATGTAAATATAAATATTATATCTAAGACTTAGTGAAATAAATGAAACAGTGATATAAGTGAATTTGTTTAAAGAAGATTAGTGAAATAAGTAATTTAGAAATTAGTGAAACATTTATATTGCCTGTAATTTTGCAAATAATGTATGAAGCTATTACTATGTGAAATACAGTATGTGAGTATGTAATAAGCTTAGTAGTAAAATAACTTATTTTGTAAACAGTGAAAAGTTTCAGTGATGAGAGATGTGTTGTAGTGCACTTTTGACTTTGGAAGGCAGTGCCCCACCCTCCCTCACTCACACACACACTGCCTGTGGCTGCCCAGTGTGCAACAGACCTCTTGCTCAAGCCTGTTTTCATGACCTTATTTCACACCGGCACTACAGCCACACTATACAATATGACAGATGAAGCTCATTCTGGTCTCATCTGAAAGCTGAAGGTTAGAAATTTATAATGTTCCCCCCCCCCCCCAAACATTAAGAATTAAGGAGTTATCAATTTCTGAACTTAGACTAAAAATCGTGATACATGCCTGCGTGCCGGGTATGGCAGCGAAGTCTTTGGTTGAAGTGTAGGGGTTAAGTGAATACCGATAGTAAACTGTTGCAGGATTGCCTAGTAAAGATACACTGCTACTTATAATGCTGATTTACCACTTTGGCCTAATTTACAGTTGCAGCTGCAAGAAGAAAGTAAGTGATATTCTGGCACATCCTCAACAGAAATTTATGCCTTATATATTGTACTCTACTGTATTTAATACATCTCACTTCCAGACAGATTTGATATAGAGTGGCACCAGTTGTTTCATCACCATGGTTGGTGTTACAAAGATTCTCCGTTGTCAGTTTACACATTTCTTCAGGAAAAATCCAGGTACTGTATGTGGCTACTACATTTTTTTTTTTTTTTCCCCCCCACTTAACAGTATTTATTTAAAGTTTTGACACTATTTATGGTTCTCACACCCAGGCTGCATGACATCTAAAACAGTAAACTAATTTCATTTATGGATGTTGCTTTACATTTTTTTTTCTCCACTTCCAGAAGTATGGCTGGGGTAATTGTTTACAAACATAGTGCAGTTTTATCCTCATTTAAAGTTGTTGCATTTAAGGCTGCTTCATTATTAGCTTGCTTATGAATTTTACACTTAGCTTTTTTATTTTTTTTTATTTTTTTTTTTTATTTTTTTTTTAGCTACAACTGATTTAAAGTCAGAAATGGGTAATTTTTGTGCTTTTGAATTGTGAATCAAAAGCATTTGTTAGCACATCTCTCAGGTGCTTTTATGGAATGTACCAGTGATAATGCATTTTTCAAGTATACTGTACCAGGTCATTGTGTTATTAAATTGCTTATTGTTATTTTTGTACTACTGTAATACTCTCTATCTATCTAAGGCGTGGCCACAAGCAAATCGCCTCTGTGTCATCTGGTCCACCACCAATTCACTGCCCTGCTCCCAGTTCACACTCCCCTCTCACATGCCTCTCTACTCCATCCCTCCATCTCAACCTTGGCCTTCCTCTCACTCACATACACTCTCCTCATTAGTCTCTCGCTTTCCATCCTCTCCACATGGCCAAACCACCTCAGTGTACTTCTCCTAATGCTAACTATCACATCCACATCCACATCCACACCATAATGCTCCTTCACCTCCTCATTTGTCAGTCTGTCTGTCCATGTAACTTCATGTGCTCCTTTCACATAACTCATTTCTACTTCTCTCACTCTTGACTTATGTCCTTCCAACAAGGTCCAAGCTTCACTTCCATCCGTTAGAGTTGGTATCACAACACTGTCATGCAGCAACTTCACTTCCATGCTCACTTTCCTGTTTCTTATCACTACTTTCAAAGAACCAGCAACCCTTCTTCCGTGTTGTACCCTTTCAAGCACTTCACCCTCCAAACTTCCATCCTTACTTGTCACACTACCAAAGTACTTAAATGTACTTACATTTTCCATTTCTTCATTATCCAACATCACTGTACATCCAGTGACTTCACTTCTCTCGAAGACCATAATTTTACTCTTCCCTACATCCACCTTTAGATTCTGTTTCTTACACACTTTTCCAAACTCATTCACCAAGCCCTGCAGTTCCCCTTTGTCTTCACTTACCAATACAGTATCATCTGCAAACAACAGTAAAGGAAGTTTCCAAACATTGCCCTTTCTAGTTAAGGCTGCTCCAACATCCACTGCCCTACCTTGTATCTCTTTTATCACCCTATCAATATACAGATTGAACAGCCACACAGACACATCCCTGTTCCAGTCCAACATTCAAATAGAAAATTTTGCTCAATTCATTATTCACATGCACTGCAACCTTTGCCCCTCATACATACTCTTCATGGTATTCAACAACTTCTCATTTACTCCATAAATTCTTAAAATTTTCCACATTCCTTGTCTATCCACCATGTCATACGCTTTCTCCAAATCCATGAGGACGACATACAACTTCTTTCCCTCCTCTGGAAACTTTTCCACTAAAGATCTAAGAATGAATATCTGATTTACACAACCTCTTCCCATCCTAACACCTCTCAGTTCTTCTCCAACAAATTCCTCAGTTCTTTCCCTAACTCTGTCAATAAGTATCTTACCATATACTTTTCCTATTACACTAAAATGACAAATACCCCTATGATTACCACACACTTCTTTTTCCGCTTTTCCTTTGAAAAGGGAAAAATTATACTAACTTCCAATCATCTGGGACTCTACCTTCCTCCCAGGCCAATCTGCACATTTTCCATAACCATTCTACTACTCTCTCTCCCCAATATTTCAGCATTTCAACACACACTCCATCAGTGCTTGGGGCTTTCCCCATTTTGACTTTCTTAATTGCATCCACTACATCCATCCCACTGATTTCTTCCTCTCTTCTCACCTCCCTTCTTCTCCCAGCCATTTATACTCCCATCACTTTCTATGTTTAACAGTTCCTGAAGTGTTCTCTTCATCTGCTCACTTTTTCTCCCTTCGCCTCTAGCAATCTATCTTTTTTATCTTTCACTCTCCAACCAGCTACTTTATGTCTGACTCTCTTTACCTTTTTCCAGAATATTTTCATATATTCCCTCCACTTTACACTCAAATTCCTTCCAAATTCCTCAAACACGCTCTTCTTACTCTCTTACTAATCTTTAACTTCCTCCATGCCCCTGCTTCCCACCCACTCACTATATGCTTTCTTCTTTTGTACCACAGCTTGTCTCACCTCTTCATTCCACCATGCTGTTCCTTCCACCCCCTTTTGTCTTCCCTTCACCCTACACACCATGTCACATGCTCCAGAGATTTCTTCTGTGAATATCTTGCACACACATTCCATGTCCTCCATCTGCTCCAAATCATATTTACCCAATCGCTTCTCCACTTCTCTCTTATATTCTGCCATTTTTCCATCATCTTGCAACTTTTCTACTCTCCTTGTATGGACTACTTCCTCCTGTCCTTCCCTCCTTCTATTCCTCCATTGCATTTGAACCTTGACTTTCACCATCACTACGTGGTGGTCAGAAAGTCCACTCTCCCAACCTTTGTATGCTCTTGCATCCATTACACATCTTCTCATTCTGTCATCCAGACATATAATCATTCATTGCCCTCCATTTGTTCAGTTCACCACCCACCCTTCTCATCACTCACTATGTATACCTTGGATCATTTTGTGTCTAAAGAGGGTATTGGCAATCACCAACACCCTCCCCACACAAATGTCCACCAGAGCACTGCCATTCTCATCCACTTCTGCAGGCAAACCCCACTCACCAACTATTCCATCCACCTTTGCACTCTCTACTCTTCCATTCATATCTCCAATCAAAAACACTCTCTCATTCCTTTCAAACTTTTCCATGCATGCTTCCACATTTGCACAGAACGCTTCTCTCACTCTACTTGCATGCTCTTGTGTTGGCGCATACACACACACACACACACACACACACACACACACACACACACAACCGCACACATTTGTATTCCCACTTTCAATCTTACCCACACATTCCTTGAGCCAACTGAACCATACTCTCTTATATTGCTTGCACACAACAATACACACTTCTTTTGCCCTCTCATTCTCACCTACTCCCACACATATACCCCATCCATACTCACGTTCTTACCTCTCCATTTAGCCTTAGTTATTCCATATATGTCTTCTTTTGCACCCAAGCACCTGGACAATCTCTCTCTTTCACGTCATCATTTGTACCCCTTATATTTCATCTCACAATCCGTACTATGTCCTTTGTTCAGTCCTTAATCGTCACCTGTTGGTCAGTCCTGGTACGAGGCTTCTTGTTTGTATTTTTAGTTAGTTGTTTTCTGGGGAGGGGCACTAACCCTCTGCCAATCCACTTCTGTCACATATGGAACACATGTTGGTTGGTTATAAGGTTACCACCCTGCATTGTAAATGATTTCCTGGTTTAATACAATGCATAACAATATGGTCCAGTATGTGGTGCACAATACTGGTATGTCTGTTCTCCAACTTGTGACCCAGTGTTTTACTTTGGCCCAAAATTATAAATATATCACCATTTCTCTTATTACAAAAAGGACAAGAACCAAGAACAGGACAGCAAAGTACAGTACAGAAGAAGCCATCAGTTGTGCTATTTATCCACTGATGTCAGTCGACCTTCCCCCTCCCCCCCCAAGTACAGCATAGTGTACAGTATACTGTATATATGAGAGGCTAGATTCGTGTTTTAAATTTCAGTAGCTTTCTTCGTTTGGAAAGAAAGGATTCAGACTAGGTGAGAAAGCGAAACGTAACAGTTGAGGACCTTGGGAGTTGACAGTGGTTGCTGGTCGAATGAAGTTAGTAGAGAGAAGCATATGACAGTCAATAGGCATGGCTTCAGTATTATCTGGCAGGAGTATGTAAAGCGAATCTATAAAGTAAAGCTATATGCCGATGGTTTGGCTTTTGAGATGAAGCCAAGATTCTGGGGACTTGAATGTTTTGCAAATTATTGTATGGTTCATTTCACTGGGCATGCTATTGATAATTCTCCCACTTTTCTACCTTCGCTTCCCTTACGTCTGGATTCAAGGGTTGAATTTATAATGGTGATATACAGTACTATTTACTGCTTCTTTATATTTCTTTCCTCCTGCTTATGCATTATTTGTGACTCAGCACAGAGAGTGACTGGGCGAATTCCAGCATACATCCCAGAACAGACTCCAGACTCCCCTTCACATCATCCACTACCTCATCATTTCAGGTACCGTAGGGTAATTATATCCTTTTTGTTATGTCCACAGTAAATCATGAAACAATTGCCAATCAAAGTTCTCTTACTCCTTCTAATGACAGTTTATCATTTTTGTCTAATTTACATTATCAGTTGTTTGAAAGTCACAGTATGTTGGTGCACATCACTGACTAATGATGAGAACTTACCTGTACAGTCAAGGACAAAAGTTTGCCCATTATTACATTGCCTCTGCTTCACATTTAGGGCATGTCTGTCACTTTTTTCCCTGATGCAATATATAACAGAATCTGTTATGGGCAAAGATATATATACCAAGCCTCTCTCAGTTTAGGAATGATATCTAGTAATGAAAGTGCAATGCAGAACAAGTGAAATGTTATGCAGACATTACATCCTGACTGTCCAGTACCAACAGCAAGGCACTGAAGTGGATGAATTTCTTGGGTTATTGTTCAAAATTCATGGCTAATCAGACAATTTTACTCAGCTTACCAGACTTTTTGAAATGTTCATCCCTGCAATCCTGTGATGCATTCTTTATTTGTGCTATCTTCAGACAATTCAGTTTAGTTGGGACTTTCCAAACTAGACGGTTTACAGCCTACATCAACCCCTTTATATTATAAGTCAGTCCTAAGCTAAAAAAATATTATCTGGAGGTAGTAAGACTAAATTATTAATGTCACCAGAGTGAAGGAGTTTAACTTACCTTCCTCCCCCAGAACTGTGTATCCAGAGTTCCTACCAGACCCACGGCCAGAATGGAGGAATCAGCTGCGAGAGAAACTGGAGCGGAAGGACATGCTGACCCGACGCTCCGTCATGGAAATACCAGAATTTTACGTTGGTGAGCACTGTAGTGTTATGTGGATATACTGGAAAGTGTTTTGAGAAGTACCTTTGAGATGGTTTGGTCATGTGGAGAAAATGGGGAATGAGACCCATATTAGGAGAGTGCATATGACTGAGGGGGACAGGTGGATGAGATCAAGGTTGAGGTTGAGGGATGGGGTGAAAAGGAACAGTATACATATGATGGTGGTGTGAGCTGGAGGGAAAGCAGCCTGATGGGTGACTCAAAGGTATGTTTGGCCACCCTCTCAGAGAATAAGACATCATGCTACATTGTATATAACTAGATAGATTCAACACCCCAAGCTTCTATGGCTCAACTAAATCAAATTTGTTTGGCATTAGCTGAAACAGAACACACTGCATCACTAGAACTGTCCTGACCATAAGAGTGGCCTATTTCACTGAGTATGGTGTTGATTGGTCTCTCTCTGTTTTACTTTCTTTTTCCTTTTCCTTGTTTTCTGGATCCCACCTCACCTCATCCTGAAGTGGGAAAAAGGACATGATAATTTTTTCAATCCAAGGATGCATTTTTTACATTGTTCTTACTCCCTCCAGATGATTTTAGGCTGGGAGAGTGCCTCTTTAGTGAAGGGATTAATGAAGTCTCTCCCAACTAAATAAAATCATCTGAGGATTGGAAGAATAAAAAATTAAAAATTCCAGACTGAAACCTATAACAGTTACTCTCTTGCTCTAAGGTTCCATCATGGCTGTGACAGTGGGTGACCCTAATGCCTCGGACAAAACCAATCGTTTTGTGGGGATCTGCATTAAGCGAGGTGGAACTGGACTGCGAGCCTGGTTCATCCTTAGAAATGTCATTGACCATCAGGGTAAGGGTGGATATGCTGACTATATCTACATCAACAAAGTTTGTGGACTTGTAATCTGAAGCGTATCAATAAAGGAAAATACAAAATAAATACAGTACTATATGTGCAGATTGGTTGGCTTGTGAGGTGGAGCTAGGATTCCAGGGTGGGGGTTACAATGATATATAGTACGTAAGAGTGGGTGTCCAGCCAATATCACATCCTCTTTCCTTGATTCCTCCCATCTTATGAGGAAAAAAAAAAGATCCGGATTATGAATGAATGTAAATCTAATCAGATCAACACAGTTCTGTGAACTTGTCAAAGTCAGTATCATCAGATATACAAAGTTTTGTGGCCTTTTTTTTTTATCATCATCACCATCATTCCAAACTTAATAAAAAAAAGACAGAGTTAGGTAAGATTCATAAATAAACAGAGAGCACAGTTTTTGTCAGCATAAAAATAAGACAAATCTCAAATGGCATGCCCAGTGAAATGGACCACACAAATAATTCAACTTTAATCCCTTTAATCTCAGGATTCGTTAAGTTTCTTCAGCCTAAATGAAATTATTTGATTCAGCTACAATGAAGTGTTAATGAAGACTGTATCTAATCATCTCCAGTTTGAAAAGTCTCTCTTAAGCTAAATATAACTGAAGTTAACCCCTAAAGACTGCAATTTTCCCACCCTGTCTGGCCCCAGAACTGCATTTAGGGTCCAATTTTTCAGCTTTCACCAAGGTAAATTTTGGTCTCATAGATTTCAAAGAGCTTGATTTTATGCACCAGAAAATGTATATTTTACTCTCATAACTATGTCTAATGGTTGCCGCAGTATCGACCATCAAAGAACGTTAAAAATAGAAATTTTTACCCCTCGTGCGTAGTTAGGGTTTATTGCTCACATAATGCCACTCAGGGATGAGTGAGGCTAGTCACTCTCATCTTAAATGTCAGGATCAACTTGCCTAGCCCCGGGCTCCTACCTCCTCATGGGGCAACATAGGACTGGATGAGGGATGGATGGAATGGATGGATGGATGGTTACCCCTCACATACAGAGAGAGAGAAAAAAGTAAATTTTGGTCTCACAGATTTGAAGATCTTGATTTTACACATCAGAAAATGTATATTTCACTCTCTTATGTCTATTGGTTACCACACAATTGACCGACAAATTTTTTTTTTTAATCACTCCTCACTATAGGCGAGAATGGGACGTCACTGAGGTGGGGGGAGTGTGGGGGGCATCAGAAAGGAAGGAAAGGGAGGGAATATGCCTGCCACACAGGCAATAAGGTCTAGAGGGAGTAAGAGGGGTGATTTGGGTGGGAGGAGACATTGAAGACACAGCCCAATGGAGCAGAGGGAGATGGAGAAATGGTGGGGGGAGAGGGAGGACCAGTTAGGTCAGACACCACCAGATATTGTACTTTCCATTGGCTATGCTCCATATACGTCATCAAAGAGGCAGGGATATTTCATGTCAGTTTTTGGAAGCTTGTGTACAATTGATGATGATAGGACTATGTACCAAGGCCCCAACACATCAACAGATGATCATAGGGCTTTAGAGGTTAAGAGTTACTGCAGTTAAGAGGTTAACTGTGCAAGTCATGTCCTGCAATAATAGTTTGTGAGAAGGTAATAATACACCTTATTATCGAGATTTTAGTTTATCCAAAACTACGATCAGCCATAATACTCAGTTTTTTTTCACTTGACAGAACTAGACCATTCCCAAACAAGAATACCATACTAAGACTGTATGGAATTTACTGAACTTCAGTGATGTGGTAGGAATGAGTCTACTTAGTTACTAGTCAGACTGACTCTCCAATCTGACTCTACCTGACCATTAACTTCAGTACAATTACATCACATACATTTATTTTTGCTACTATAACATTGTTTTATTTAGATTTTTTTATAAAAAGGGTCAGCCAATAACCTTTGTAACCCCTTTACTACTAGGGGGGGGGGTGTCAAACTAAATAAAACTGTCTGATACAGTAGTAGCATAATTGAACTACTGTATAAAAAGATGTCATAGTTGTTGTTGTTGTTATTGTATAACTCCAATATGTCTGGCTGAGCAGACCCATCAACTGTGGGTAAGCAACTGCCCCTGCAGGGCCATCCCATGCAGTGAACTTATGTTCTCTTGCGGTACACCATACCTCGCCACGGCAAAGCAGGAAAGAGTGTAGGTTTGTTTCCCAGATGGATGCCACATTTGCCCAGTTAACAAGGGTGCCATAGTAAGCTGTACATTACCCCGTTATCTGGTTATATGATTACCACCTGGCACTGTAATGACTTCTCAGGTCACAGGAAATCATTAGGTTTGTCACTCTATGTAGAGTCACATTAAGTGGAAAGAAGAGTAATAAAAAGTGACAAGAAGGCTGGGAAAAACAGGAAAGGAGGAGGGCAGACACTGAAAAAGAAGACTAAAGATGAAGGCAGAAGTAAGTAGCACTACATCAAGTGAGTGAGTGATGGTCATCACCACCTACCCCTAAATGTCACAGTAATGAAGGGATTATCATAAATTACACATTACCATGACTACAATGTTGGGCTAAGATTTAATTCACTGGAGGTATAACTCTGGCACAATAGATTTACAGTATGTTTTTGTGCACATGCAAGCTGACCATCATCATCATAGTAATCATCATCATCAACCAGACCTCCTTTCCCACCATAGGCCAAGGGAAGGAGTGGCAACATCCAGACAGCCCAAATTTGCCCAATCCGATGGGCCATGCTTCCATTCGCTCACCATTCAAGCCCCTGGAATCCTGGCTGTATCTATTATGCCAAAAACATTCAGCACATTCTGTAGCTTCACATAAACGTATCCAATAGTGTCAATCCAGAGCTGTCACATTAAAAATGCGTGCCAAATTCCTGATCATGCACTTCTTCTCTCAACACTCATCCAGCCAGCCCGATCTCTTGTCAGTCCCCTAGCTTCACCGACTTCCAAACCACTCTTCCTCACACACTTTTCCACCATACTCCTCCACCTTCTCATTGGGCTACCTCGCCTCCTCCCTCCTTCAAATTCACTCGGCTATACCTTTTTCACAACTGTACTGTTATCCATTCTCTCCACATGACCATTATCTCAGTATACTCTCTGTTTCTGGTGTCCACAGACTTCCTCACTCCACATCTTTCAAAAATCACACAATTTTGTATCCTATCCACTCTCTGTACTCAACATACATTCCTCAGCAGTCCCATCTCCACAGATCTCACTGCTGACTTCTCATTTTCATGCCACATCTTAGTCTCACATCCATAGGTTAAAGTTGGCACTAACACTCCGTCAAGTAAGCCTCGTGCAGCTGCAACACTCAAGCCTGTTTCTTATCAAGGCCTTCATTGCACCAGCTACTTTCCTTCCTTGTGTACTCTACTTTTCACTTCTTTTGCACATTTTCCTCTCTTTTGTATCACTGTAACCAGGTATTTGAACTCTCTCACCAATTCCAGTCTCTCTCCATTCATTGCAACATCACACTGGGAGTCACCTTTTCTCTCAATAACCATTACTTACTCTTTTCTACATTTACTCTCAAGGCACAGCACTCACAGACATCAGCAAAATTCTGCACTAGTCTACCAAGTTCTTGTCCGGTATTTGCAAGTACAGTACAGTAGTACCGCATCATCAGCATACAACAAATCTGAGGTATTCCATCCATCACCATTCATTACCAATGCCATCCCCCTCTCCATTACTCATGTTTTTACTTCTTTCATCACCCCATCCATATATATATTGAACAACCACGGGGATATCACACAACCTTGTCGCACGCCTACACCAATCATGAACCGTTCAGTCAGAAGCCCATTTTCCCTTACACGTGCCCCACTACCATCATAAAAACTCTTGACTGCATCTAGCAGCTTACCAACTACACCGTCAATTCACAAAACTTTCCACAATCCTTCTCTGCCTACTTTGTCCTATGCTTTTTCCAGATCCACAAATGCCACAAACAGCTTATAGCCCTTCTCACAAGCCTTCTCCACTATCTGTCTCAATGCAAATATTTGATCCACACATCCTCTGCCACTCCTAAAGTCACCCTGTTCATTACTCACCAGGACTTATGATATCTCTCTTACTTTCTCTGTAATATTCTTTCGTATACCTCTCATACCACACTCAATAAACTTATGCCATGATAATTCTTGCACTCACTTCACTCACTTTTATTTTTGTACAGGGGTACTATTACAGCCTTTTTCCACTCTGCTGGCACAGTTTCACTCATCCATGCCTTCTTACATATCTCCAACAAGCACTTCATTCCGCTCTCTCCACTACACTTAATTATCTCTGCATACACCTCATCAACCCCAGCTGCCTTCCCATTTTTCAGCCGTTTCACAGCATTCTTCACCTGTGCGAGTGTCACGTTTCCTATCACTGCATTCCTTCTCTGCACACCCCAGAAACCAATCATGTTTAGTTGTTTACAGCAGCTCTGCTCTCTCTATTCCTATTCATCAGGCTTTCAAAATATTCTTTCCATTTGGCCCTTACTTCATCTCTATTGATTAATAATCTACCACTTACCTCCTTCACACTTTCACATTTCTTTCTGTTGTCACTTCTACATTTCTACACCTCTTTCCAGAATAACTTCCTATTTTCAGAGCAATCTGCATACATTTTTCTTCTTAGATCATCATATACCTCCTTCTTTTTCCTCTTCACTAGTCTCTTAATGTGCTTCTTGCTCTCAATATATTCAGTTCTTATTTCAATTGAACGCCTATCCTCTAACCACTCTAGCCACTTCTTCCTCTTTTCCTCCATTGTTCTCTTAACCTCTTCATCCCATCACGCCATACCTTTCTTCTTTGTTGTTACTCTTGCCACACCACACACCGTTTTAGCATTTCTAACTAAGCAATCCCTTTATGCATTCCACAGGCTGTCCAGATCCATTTAATTCCGATTTGCTGATTCTAACTCTTCCCCTACTTCTCCTGTATTCATCTGCCATTTCTTTGATCCTCAGCTTCTCGACTTTCAGTCTTTCTCCCTGACTGCTCCTCTCCTGGTCCACTTCACTCCTCTCACCTTGATCTTGCATACCACAATCATATGATCTGACAGACCTTCACATCGTCCTCTCATGGCTCTCGTATGATAGTAGTAGTGGTTGTAGTAGTAGTAGTAGTAATAATAATAATAATAATAATAATAATAATAATAATAATAATCCATCCATCCATCATCCAATCCTACACTGCCCCATGAGGAGCGTGGGAGCCTGGGGCTAGGCAGTTGGTCCCGGCATTTAAGATGAGAGTGACCAGCCTCACTCATCCCTGAGTGGCATTACATGAGCAATCAACCCCAACCACCCCTTGGATATAAACCTTCACTGGCTCAATCCGACTGGAGCGCAATAATGATGATGATAATAATAATAATAAAATAATGCTTACCTTGTGACATATTGAAGATTTATTGTAATAATGATGATAAAGAGAATACTATTACTACTACTAATAATGCTTAACTTTCCTTGCAGGGCTGGAGATCCTTTATGAGATGTACTCTCCACTGCTACATAGTATTGAGGTGCTGCGTCTAGAGAAGCGATTGGACGATGAACTGTTGTACCTCCGTGATGCCCTCCCAGAGTATTCCACCTTCCCTCTTGACATGGAACCAGAGGTTCTACCCGAGGGTTCACCTGTACCAGTTAATGACATCAAGGTTAGACACACTGTACTACAGCAATCACAAAATGACAATCACAGTGTCAAATTATTCAAGTACAGGTATAATACTGTCTCGCGTGTGAGAGAAAACACAGGAATGAGCCTAGGTTCTGCAAGTATTAAAAAAAATAATAATAAAAATAACCCACAGATGATTAGAAGTTATGATGATAAAACATATCTGATTTTCCGTATCATTGCTCACTATGCACTGTAATATGGCATAAAGACTGATTATTAACAATTATTGGTCGTCCATAAATGATTGCTGGAGATTAGAGGTTTGCTTACACCTTCACACTGAGTTTTAACTGCTCCAGTAGTGTGCAGTGACTTATAATTTTATTCTTGCTATTTCCAGAAGCTGTAATTCAGCTTATGACAGCCTCCTAATAGAAAAGCACTTAATGAAGGCTATAATTAACCATCTCCAGTTTGAAATATATCTTCAGTCGAACAAAACCATCTACGGGTGGCAAGAATAAAATGAAAAATACATCATTGGACTGACGGGATTAATAAAAAAAGAATGAAGTTTTGAAAAGTAATCAGACTGAAGGAGGTAGCAAGAATAAGACTAAGTCACCAGACTGATGGGGATAACAAAAATAAGATTTTAAGTCATCAGCCTGAAGGGGTTAATAAGTAGCAAGAACAAAAACTGAAAGAACATCAGATCGAAGGAGTTAATAATGTAGCAAATAAAAAATAAAACCTACATTATTAGACTGGAGGAGTTACGAACATGGCCATCACTCTCAGGTAAAGCTGAAGCCCCGGCCATGGCATGAGCGGTGGGAGAGGAAGAACCTACAAGGCGTGCAGGACCTTGGGCTCCCAGAAAAATTCTACAAGAAGGCCAAACTCCATGAGAAGCCATGGGAGAAGTATGACCTCATGAAGGAATACAGGTGTGTGTGTGACTGCAGGGGCCAACACACAGGCTGCTCATCCATCACTACCACTATTACATCTACCATTAGTACAACAAATACCATTATTACAGTACTATTGCTACAAATACCATCACTACTGCTACTAGCATTACCCTACCATCATTACCACTACCACAACTACCAGTACTTCCACTGTTACCATTAGTTCTACTACCACAATTCCCATCAGTACCTTTACTACTCCTGTGTAATGCATTCCATGCACTTTACATGGTGTCAGTGGTGCATATGGGGTGAATAGGTCACACTTGAGTTTACCACAGAAGAGGGAAAAGAGTATATGGAAACTGTGTAAGCACAGGGCTGACCATACTTGTTCAATAATCATTTTCATTTGGACAGAGTGAAACCATTAAGTGCAGTATAAATACTTGGATTATTACAGCTTTATAAATAAGCTTTCTACCATCATTCACTCCACTAGATGTAGTGCCACCTACTTCTTCCTTCATTTTTATCATTTTTTCCTGACTGCCTTCCTCTCTTCCAATTTCTATCATCCTTCCCATCACTTCTTATTACTCTTCTACAGAATGACAAGCCTAATGATTGTATGTAATCCAGGAAACCTATTACAATGTTGGGTGGTAACCATATAACAAAATAACAGGTTGATGAGGTTCCTGTTATGGTGCCCATGTGAACTGGATGAAGACACAAATGCAGCATCCACCCAGGAACCAAACCTCCATGCTGTCTGCCACAAAAGAATGTTGATTCACTACACGGGCTGGTTCTGCTGTGGTGGCTGCTTGTCTGCTATTGATGGGTCAGCTCAGCCAGTCAGAAATGGGTACTCAACAAAAACCTTGAAATTATTAGGCTATGGTAATCCAGCCTCATGCTTCCCAACACCTCACAATGAGTAGTATAAGACTGGCTGTTGCCAAGTTTCCTATACAATATTATAATGATACAAAGAAATATTTGTACAGCAGTTGTAACTCCATGCTCATCTGAATGTAAGCCCAGTGAAGTGCAGGCTGAAGTTACTCTCTTCCTGCAGCTCAACATCCTCCTTTCAGGTAATATGGACAGAGTTGAGAGATGTTTGTATAACCAAACAGCAGATCTGCTTGGTTATATCAGTGCCACCACATGAAGGCATCCCTCTCCTTCACCTCATCTTTCTCTCTCTTCTATCTGTACTGCAGTGGTCACTGCCCTCTGAACTGTCTGCTTGCATCCCTCCATCTCTAAGACAGGCGCATAGCACCCATCTAGCAACAAACTCTCATTCCTTTTCTGTCCAACTCCCTAATGCGAGAGTTAACCGTTACTCCCAGTCCTTCATGTATGCAACAGGTCAACTCTAGAACTGTCTCCCTCTGTCTGTATTTCCTACTTCCTGTGATCTCCAGTCTTTCAAACGTAGTGTGTCCAGGCATTTCAAAATGAACTGATCTTGAATTTGTCTCTCTCTCTCTCTCTCCCTCTCTCTCTCTCTCTTTTTTTTTTTTTGAAGGAACAGTTCGTAGGCTCCTGGCCTTTGGTTCCTTATTCCTTGCATTAAAAAAAAAAAAAAAAAAAAAAAAAAAAAAAAAAAAACTATTGCTACAATATAATGACATATTAACTGGATGATTAAGTGATATGTTCTGAATATGTAAAAGACTAAAAGATTATTCTGGACAAGTGAAAAAGAATATAATACTGTATAGTACAACCCATGAATTTCATGAAACTTAACAAGGCACCTAAAGGGAAAGGGGCTATGGGACCAGAAGTTCGTCCCTTAGTTTATGTTGGATTTAGAGGTGGGATAATTGATGATATTTCATTGGACACAAAATTTTAGTTTTATTTCTGTGTCTTTTTCTTTCTTTGGTTTTGGATCCTGCTTCACCACATATTTTAACATCCAGTGATGATGCAGTTTCTTTGTATCTGTAATCTGCTTCACTCCACTTTTTAGGAGGGATTTAAAGATGATCATATTGAAGATGAAATATTTGCAGGGCAACTATCCCAGAGGAGGAGCAGGCAGACATCTTCCAAGAGATTTCACCATACTACCAACAAATGGAAGCAGCACGGAGGCGAAGCAAACGGCGCCACACACAGGCCACACGGTAACATCAGCGCCACCCCACCTCTGTATCTTTTCTACCATTAGACAGTTTTATGCAGAATCATCCTCACCACAAAGAAACAAAAAGGGAACTACTTCCCAACACTACACAGAATGCAGTACCAGCATCTCTCGCCTCCACCTAGCACTACTCTTCACAGACATAAACAGACACTCTCCTCTTCATGCACCCCCACCAGACATTCATCCCACAAAAACTGTCCTTCCCATAGAGATACAAGTACACCTAGCTAGACTTCTGTGGCCATCACTCTTCCCTGTTTCAGTATCAACACAAAATGCAGCTCACAAATAATCCACTGTGCCCTCTCAATAATGCAGTCCCACACACCACAACTCATTTACTCATCTCATGCACCTCACTCACAACACAGACAGTCCTCCAATATTCATCATCTAATTCTGTGTTGCCCCATGAGCAGCGTAGAAGCCAGGGGCTAGGCAAGTTGGTCCTGGTATTTAAGATGAGAGTGACCAGCCTCACTCATCCCTGAGTGGCATTACGTGAGCAATAAACCCCAACCACCACTTGGATATACACCAGCACCAGCTCAATCCAACTGGAGTGTCTTAATTACACAGTCCTTCAATATCTCTATCTATCTATCCATATACCTAGGCTGCTTCCCCCAAAGGAAGGGAGGTAGCCAAGACAGGATGACACACTCCCAATTAACTCATCCACACACACACACACACACACACACACACACACACACACACACACACACACACACACACACACACACACACACACATTCCTTTGCATCTTAGCCCCAAGGGGAGAAGGGACAGGTCCTCATCGCACCACACCGCACGAGGGTCAACTGCGCAGTGCAATCAGTGACATAAGCTGCAGGGCCTGACAACAGAGCTGGTTTACCCCTGCCACATCATAATGGACCCATCCCCTTACCTTCAAAATTGCCTCAACAAAAGGTCTCGGGGAATACTTGGCTGTAATGGCCAGGTTTCCACAGTCCACTGTGTTCACATCCAGATGAGTCTGGTGTTGCCACATCAAAAACAACAGTAACTACTTTCGGACTCTCACGGCCATCCTGGGCCACGATTTACAAAGATTATGGTCACTGCCCTGTTTTAAGTGAGTGCTTCTTTAATGAGCAGGACAAGAGACATGGGAAGTGTCTGCATTCTCCTTTCTTTGTCCTTCCTGCAAAATCATACCTTATGAAAGCTAACTGCTCATACCGGTAAGTCTTTTGAGAACACAGCCCCCGGATTTTAAGGTTTTATTTCGACATGGCTGTTACCCTTGTTTTTACAAATGCCCCCCCCCCCCATACTCAAAACTGAAGGGAAAAATCTATCAAGAAAAAATATAGTGCACAAACAAAGTTCAGTGTACTGCAGTTATTGTTTGCGAGCCATGTAAAGAACACTGTTGTATGAGCAACTGTAATGATGTTCATAATGAAAAACTGTGCACAAACAAAATTCTGTGTACTGCAGTTATGTTTGTGTGTCATGTAGAGAACATATGTTATATCTGCAACTGTAATGATGTTAACAATGGATGCCACTATTTCATACTAAATTGTTTTATTTAATCATCACTTTAAGTAGTATTGGTCTACTTAGGTCTCATTTGAAGTTTTTTGTTGTCAAGTTACTGATGAATATAAACCTTTCTTTCACTTAAAGTTGCTGGTAATTTATTCCAAAGTTGTTTGGAAGTCATATTATCTGTTTAACTTATCAGTTGCTAACCAGAAACATGTCTCAAAAGTTTTCAGTGAAAGCACCATTTGGCCTACATACATTAAAAGAACTTAAGTGAGGACTTACAGTGCAAATATCATACAGAATGTTGTGGTATGTGGATGTGACATGACTGGGAGGGTTAGGATTGTGAATGAAGAGTTGTGAGGAAGGACTGGAGTATATAGCATTACTATGATGAGAGGGGGTAGAGGCTCAAACACACGGAGACAAAAATTATTAGTTGGATGTGATAGGACTGAGGGGTTAGGATTGTGAATGAAGAGTTGTGAGGAAGGATAAGGGTACACAATACTACTATGATGAGAAAGGGTAGACTGAGATGGTTTGGGCACGTGGAGAAAATGGAGGATGACACTTGGGTGCAGAGGGAAGGTGTGAATGTTGAGGGTAGAGTTGGAAGAGGCAGACTGAAAAAGATTTGGGAAGAGGTCATACTGTGTGACCTCAGAGATAAAGAACTGAAGATAGAGGCTGCTAGAGATCAAGCAGCATGAAGAGATGCCATTGGGTGATCAAGGCTGACACATGCAAGCATGCTGGGGCCATTGTAAATAAATAAGTACAGTACACAATTTCACCAGTTATTCATAGGATGCGTAGTGGATGTTTCCTGAAATATGGACTGGGATGAAAATTAACATTAAAACTGTGAGAGACTGAACAATCTTCAATTTGCTGAGGGCACATTTTCGGTGAATCAAAGGAAGACTTACATGAAATGACAGCCATGGTGATGGGGGAAGCTTGAAAGCAGGCTTAAAATTTATTATGAAGAAGACAAAAATTAAGCTTGACATATTCAGGCCCTTCTAATAAAAACTACAAAATGACGAACGGCAGTGTGCTAAGGAATACATATACCTAGGGCAGGCTGTTTAGGCAGACTCAGTCCATGACAATGAAATCAAGAAAAATTAGGAGTGGGGTGGAGTATTTTTGGCAAACTAAGTAACTACATGGAGAATAAGGAATGTTGTTGATATGTCAAAATAGATGGCTATATAATCAAGGTGTCCTTCCTCTTTTAAATCAAATTGGAAATGCAGTCCTACAAAGTTCTCAAAGCATAAAGTATGAAGTGTTCAGAGAGGAATGGAAAGGAAGATGTTAGCTTCCTGGATAAAGGAACAGACTAAAGAATAGGATATCATTCCTCCAGCCAAAAAGCAAATATGGATGTGGGCATGATACGTCGTGAGGACTGCCTGTAATATATTTTTACCACCCCTAGACAATTTAGGGTCACTGGGAAAAAATATCTCATTGAAAACAGGCTGGAAACAGTGTCCTTTTACCCCTGCTAGAAAACCATCCAGTTTTGCTGCACTGTAACTATCTAAAACTATCTATCTATCTATCTATCTATTGCCAGACGCCTCAATCCCGTTTGGGGTGGCCACAAACAAATCGCCTCCAAGTCGCCCTGTCCTCCGCCATTTCACTGCCCTGCTCCCAACTCACACCCCCCTCTCTCATATACCTCTCCACCCCATCCCTCCATCTCATCCTCGGCCTCCCCCTCCCTCTTCCCCCCTCCACCTCACTCACATACACTCTCTTTGTCAGTCTTTCACCCTCCATCCTCTCCACATGGCCAAACCACCTCAGTGGCAGGCTAATTGGAAAGAACATCGTCTTTCTCTCCCCATACTCCTCTGCCTGATTCCCAACATGGATTCCAATCCAAGCACTCAAACACCCATGCCTTTCTAAGCTGACTCAACTCAGATGGTTTCAACAAGAAACAGTCCATATTAAGAACAACTGTAGTAACAATAGACATGAACAAAGCTTTTGACACATCCTGAGATGCAAAATCTTAAACATGAACAAGAAAGACAATGACAAGATGTGACTGGTTACTTCCTTTCAGAAAGAAAGGCCCAAATATTCTGGTAAATGAATGTTCCAGACTGTACTATCCAAGAGTGTCCCACAGGACTCAGTTCCCTCATTTTCACTTTTTAACTTTCCCCCCCATAACCTATCAACTTTCCCTCTTTCAGTAACAGTATAAATGTGCTATGCTGATCACCCAGTAATACAGTATTTTCGTAGTAGTACTTCAAAATTTAATCTGCAGCAGGAAACTCTGAACAGTATCTATATTCACTAGAACACTGGCTTGACAGAAGGAGAATAATTGCTATGAGATATTCTTTCCAAGCGATCCAACAGTGTCTGGGGGTGGCAAGAATATAATACATGCAGTCCTCATGAATCCCTTCAATCTCTTCACTTCAGACAGACATGAATCTCACATGTTTCAGGTCAAGTTTTCCTCTTTACCCAATCACCTCCGCTGCAGATACATCCCAAAATTCATGGGCATACTTTGAACACGTACACATAATCTTTTCTAAGCACATAAACAACATCAATGCAGACATCTTATAATGTTGATGCCTTGAAGGCAATCACTCCCTTTAAACAACAGAAGGAATCACTAAAGACAGTAACTTAAAAAACACAAAACAAACTTCAATAATAACAATTAAAAAAAATGTACAATGACCACAAATATGAACCACTTGAATCACGAACAAATTAACTCTCAAACAAGTACCATGTGAATATAAGAGGTACAGAATTCATTCCTTCAACACGAGCTCCATCTGACCCACTCAACTGCACCACACCACACTACACCACAAATTACAAAAAATGAATAACTTCCCAACACTGCATGCAATGTCTTGACAACATCCTTCCTCTTCCATCCAACACATTTCACAAACATATACCATACATACACAGGCCCTATGGCTATCCAAAACCTCAGGCCACATAACATCACTCATGAACTCCCCTCTATTCCTGATCTTTCAAGAACCACCTTTCCCAGAGAAACATGAGTGCACCTACGTATACTATGGTGTGCTCATCATCCTTCCCTGCTTCAGTACCAACACAACTCATAAAGGATCTACTATTCCCTCACAATAATGCAGCTTCCCATATCACAACAAACTTAATCACCACATGCACCAAACTAACAAAACACTGACAATCCTTCAACAACCCCAGCAAGACCTCTTGGAGAATGCACCCAAAATGGCTGATTTACTACGGTTCATTAGATTCATGTCTAGATAAGCCTGAGGCTGCAACCACCACAACAGGAACAATAATGACAACACCTCTGCCATATTTTTTCTTGCTACCCCTAAATGCTTATGGAGAGTTTGGGAAGGACTTCTCACAGTGAAGGGGATACATACTGTCCAGGACAGTGAACACCAAATGTTTCACTTTTTTTATTTCTCATTTTTCTCTCCTGGCTAATATTCCTAAGCTGAGAAAGGCTTGTTATCCTTCTCCGTCCACAGATGATTCTCTGTGAAATGATACATGCGGGAGGCAAGTGACAGACATGCCCTGAATATGAAGTCACAGTGGGTCAGTAGGGGAACTCTTGACCCTGAATACGCTATCCTGTGGTAAGCCGAGTGGGGAGGGAGGGATGGAATTCTGTTTTTTTTTTTGCCCTGGATGTCTGGTGGTCTAGTGGGTTAAGATACTCCAGCTGGATGTGGCCCAGAAGAGTTCAAGTCCATAGGATGGATGGAGTTAACTGCTCACATAATGCCACTCAGGGAAGTGCAATTGGTTAGTCTCACACTATATGTCTAGACTGAGTACCCAAGCCCAGGTCCCCTACATTTTTCACACGGCACTGAAGGACTGCATGGTGCAAGGATGTGTTTTCCTCTTGGAAGAAGCATACAGAAATACTGAATGAAAAGTAGCAATGCATATTTGGTAATTCTTTATTGTATGAACATCACTCGATTAACGATGCTTTGTAATTGATGACTGTAAAATAAAGTATAATGAAACTAGTTATTCAATATTATTATGATTATTGATCACATCAATCTGATAACATATATCTTATTATTTTCTTTGTATCTTCAAGCACTGTTATGCACCTTTGGATAGACTCAAAAAATGCAGGGTTTGGATAAAGTCTTCACTAACCATATCACTAACAGGGGTCCTTTCTAACACAAACAATCCGAAGGTTGCAAAATTAAAACTAAATAAATAATGCACAGCATTACTGTTGAAAAATCAGTTAAAGAAGAGTTTGACTACCCCCTTTTTTCATTATATTGTTGCCATCTGCTAACAATTATATTCAGCATTGGATAGATTTTCAAACCGGAGGGGTTATATATAGCTTTAATGAGCCCTTCAAATTACTAAGTTGAATAGCCTGGCAGTAGCAAAAACAGAGGGAAAAAGTTTGGACTCCTTTTAGCCTCTTCAGCATAAGGACATCTTTCCTGTTCATGCTGCCTAATGTTTATAAGAGAATTTTCAAACTCCAACAGAATACACAACAGTCATCAATCCTTTTACTACTACGGGGCTCTAAACTAAAATAAACAAAACAAAGTTTTTAAAAAATTATCAGTCTGCCCATCCACAAAAGTCCTATATATATAGAGTATACTCTAAACTAAAACAAATAAAACAGTTTTAATAAAATTATCCGTCTGTCCATCCATCAGTGTCCCTTATGTACTGTATAAACTGTAGTATTCTAAACTAAAACAAACAAACAAACAAAAATTATCCATCCATCAAAGTCCCTATATATGTATATGCTGGTACAGTGTGTATATATATATATATATATATATATATATATAAAATTTATTATTATTATTACAGATATTATTATATTTATTTTTTATTTATTTTTTCTCCATAAGAAGCATAGAAGCCTGGTCCTAGGCTACTCAGCCTCAACAATTAAGGTGAAGGTGACCTGCCTTACTTGTCCCTTTATGGAATTATGTGAGTAAGAAGCTCCAAGCATCCCTCATATGAACCCTTCCAGGCTCAATTCAATTCAGCTGGAGCACTGTAACCCTCTAAATCTCCCCTAAACAATAATTTTTAAAATGACATTGGCTTGAAGGGATATAACAATGCTGAACCCACTCCTGATAACAATGTATCATAATGTTACCTTGATTTATCTCACCATAAACCCTACTAACACCATTTTCTTACCCTCATTTTT
>NC_137037.1:42816047-42931047 GCF_032717465.1 Coenobita brevimanus
ATGCAAGGACAGAAGATGAAAGAAGACAAGACAACAGAGAAAATAAGAGAGAGGAGAAAAGAAAAACAGAGACGAGAGGCGAAAAAAAGGCAAAGGAGAGAAGAGGAGAAAAGAAGAGAGGAGAGGAGAGGAGAAAAAATGGAAGAAAAATAATGAAGAAGAGAAACGGTGCCTTCCCATTTTAGAGCTTCCTTCAGATAATGGAAAGAGGGCTTATGAAAGACAGAGAAAGAGAGAGGGAGGATCAAGGCTGACATCCCTTTCTTTAATCTCTCTCTCTCTCTCTCCCCCTCCATTCGTACTTTTTATTTCCTAACTTCCTTCCTTGCCTCTTTCTCTTCCCTCCTCTACTTTCTTCTTTCATTACTTCCTTTCCCTTTCCCTTCTTTTTTCTCCCTTTCCCCCCTTATTTCCCATTCTTCCTCCTTTCCACAACCTCCTTCACTTATTCCTTCCCCCTTCTCTCTCTCTCTCTTCTCTCCCTCTCTCTTCTCTCTCTCTCTCTCTCTCTCCAACACAAGCAATCAGCAAACATTTTTGAAGCACCCTTTCTCTCTTCCGGGAAAACCTCCACCCTCACAATACCCCCCCCCTCTCTCTCTCTCTCTCCTAACCTATCTATCTTTCATATCTATCCACCGTATCTATGTAGCCATCCATCCATCCATCCATCTAATCCTCCCTCCCTTCCTTCCTCCATCTATCTATCTATCTATCTACCTATTTATCTATCTATCTATTTATCTACCTATTTATCTATCTATCTATTTATCTACCTATTTATCTATCTATCTATCTTTCTACCTCCCTTATCGACTGTCTGACCAGGACGTTACCCTCTCCTCTCCCTCCCTCACCTCTCACGTTTCTCCATCATTTCCATCAACTCATTCTCCTTTTCCCTTCTCTCTTCCTTGTCTAAATTAGCACTAGAATATGATGCTTGTCAGGAAGAAGTGCTGTGGAAAGGATGTGTGTGTGTGTGTGTGTGTGTGTGAGAGAGAGAGAGAGAGAGAGAGAGATCCAAGGTACGAACATCTGGAAATGGATGATGATGATGATGATGATGACAGGACTAGTTAATGAATGCATACTCAAAACACTAAAATCAATGAAGAATAATATAAAAAGAATTATAAATATCATCATCATCATCATCCAGAAACAATAATAAGGAAACACAGGAAGCAGGGTAACTCTCATCATAATGCCCAGCGAGGTGTACACAGCTCCACTCATTCATCATAAAACCCTATGATATGTTCATGCACACCCACCCACTCTCTCTCTCTCTCTCTCTCTCTCTCTCTCTCACCACCTATACTCATTTCACTCTAACCTGACTTAAAGCTGCCATCTCTTTTACTTGAATACCAAGTTTCAACAATAAATTAATGCCAAATGATGCTAGTCACGAAGATGTGCTATGAAAATAATGCACAAGAGCAGCATTGTGTTTTTCTGCCACTGAGCCACGGAAAAAAAAAAAAAAAAAAAAAAAATCTGAAACAGGCTGAAAATCTGGCCCTGTGACCTTGACCTTCGACCAATTGTTTTCATAATCGACTAACTTCATTTTTGCCTGGCCCTTAACTCTGCCACTAAGTTTGGCTCAAATCAGATCAAAACTAAGTTGATCCTGCCATATACTCTTGGCATAAAATAGTCCATCCCTTGGCTGATCCTCAACCCGTCCAATAAGACTGATCCAAAACAGATCAAAACTTTATTATTATTATTATTTTTACACACGGGCACACGGGTCGAAATTTGACTTTGCTCTGTGACCTTGACCTTTGATTGATCGTTCTGGTAACTGAATCCCTTCGTTCTTGCCTTACCCTCAACCATTCCTCCCACTCTGGTCGAACATGAATAAAATACTGTTTAAGTTTTCATGGTATGCCATACTTTATGATTTATCCCGGTGGCCCTCCTCTATGACCTGATCGTTTTAAAAATAACAGGTTAACCCCTTGGCGTAACTTCAACCCTTCCAATTAGTTTGGCTAAAATCGGATTTTTTTTTTTTTGCATACACACACACACACACACACACACACATTCTTTCCATTACACATCGGATTCTTTCTGACATGCATCACATTCTAGTGCTAATCTATTCTTACAACTCAGCACTCACGATGAAGAGATGACAGTTTTAGGTCAAATTAGCGTAAAAAGAGTATATCAACATATTTTGCATCAGTCGGTGTAAAAAGAGTATACCAACATATTTTCCATCAGTAACATACCATCTGATACTCACCTTCTCATACATCAGGAAAACTCATTAAACTTCAGCTAACGCCAGACGATTTTGTTCAGCTGAGAGTGAGTCATAGGAGCCTGACTTAGTACTGGGATAGTACAATTTCAACCCTCTTGTGGATGGGACAACTCTAGTAGTCTGTTCCAGTTGACAAGACGATTTTAATCAGCTGACAGAGTGCGTCATATGAACCAACAACCTTACATAACCGGGACAACTCTTGTACTCTAATCCAGCTGACCCCATACGATTTTATTCATCTGAGTGCGTCCCCGGAGCCTAAGAGTGTTAATGTGTAAATATAAATGCTAAGTTACTGGGGAGAGTCATTGAGGCGAATGTGGTGAGTCAGCTGGGGGGAGTGAAGTGAGATGAGGACAGGAGGAGGGAGAATGGGACGGGAGGGAGGGGGGACAAGAGAGGAAATGGGAGAGGCAAGAGGAGAAAACTGAAAAGAGGGCAGGAGAGAAGGAGGGGAGAGGAAAAGAGAAAATAAAAGACAGAGGAGAAAAGAAAGGTGAGAGGAAGAAATGAGAACACTAAGAAGAGGTCAAGAGAGAAGGGGGGAGGAGGAGGAAAGGAGAGATGGAAAGAGAAGAGGAGAAGAGAAACCTAAGATGAGGAGAAGAATGAAGGAGACAGGAAAAGAAGTTAGAAGAGGAAAAAAAAGAAAAACGAAAGATAGATAGACAGAAAGAAAACTGGTAAACTCACAATCCAATAAAAAAGAAAAAAAAACAGTAATTGAGACGAGTGTGGTGAGTCAGCTGGGTGGAGGTGAGAGGGGAGGAGAGGAAAGAAGGATAAAGGGAGGAGAGGAAAGGACAGGAGGAGAACGGGAGAAGAAGAAAGGGAGGAGAGGAAAGAAAAGGTGAGCAGAGAGGAAGAAAAGGGAGGGGAATGGAAGAGAAAGGGATGGAAGGAATGAAGAGGTGGAGGGGAGGCGAGGAGAGAGGAGAGGAGTGGAAAGAGAATAGCAAGGAGAGAAAAAGGAGGAAAAAGGGAGACGAGAAAAGGAAAGGGGATAAGGAGAAAGGAAGAGAGGGGAGAGGAGGAGAAAGGAAGAGGTGGTAATGAAGAGGAAAGAAGAATGGTGAAGAAAGGGAGAGGAGGAAAGGAGAAAGGGAGGGAAGGAGAGGAGAGAAGGGTTGTAGCAGACAGGCAGAAGGAAAGAGATAAATGGAGAGAAGAGGAGGAAAGTGGAGAGAAGAGAAGCGAGAGGGAGAAGAGAAGATGGACGAGGAGATAAGACGATTAGATGAGATAAGATGAGATGACAGAAGATAAAAAGACAAGACAAGGTACGACGACAGGAGAGGAGACGAGATGAAAAGAAGAGAAGAAAGGAGAGAGGGGAGATGAGAGATGAGGTGAAAGGATGAGAGAAAACACATGAAAAATACGAAGAGGAGATGCAAGGAAAAAGAGGAGAGAAGAGGATGGAGAAGTAAAAACAGTAAAAGAAAAGAAGGGAAGAAGAGAGAAGAAGAGAAGAGATGAGAGGTTCAGGTAACATCCTTTGTCCGTGGAGTACCTAAACACAACACCATAAGCAGATTTATACCACTATACGTAAGTACCTCGGTAAGTAGGTCGGTAAGTTGGTCAATAGGGCTGTTAGTAGCAAGAAAAAAGGGAGGACGGAAAGGAGATGAAAGGGGAAAAAGAGAAACGAAGGGAGGAGAGAAGGCGAGAAGAGAAATGCGAAGATGGCTGAGAAGAAAGGGGAAAAAAAAAAGGTAGAAGTCAGGAACGACAGGAAAGAAGAGAAAGGTGAGGAGGAGAAGAGAAGTGTAAGAGAAAGCAGAAGAGAAGAGAAGAGAAGAGAAAGGAAAGGAGAGGAGAGAAGAGATGAAAAGAGAAGAGAAGAGTAGAGAAGAGAAGAGTAGAGAAGAGAAGACAGAGGAGAGGAGACGAGAGGGAAAGAGATACACGTTTAGGCAGCTTCTATTGTCCGTGAAGCACCTAAATACTACACAATAAGCAGATTTATACCATACGTAGGTACCTCGGTAAGTAGGTCAACAGGTAGGAAGGTACGTGGGTGGGTAGGTCTGAGTACGCAAGCTGGCAAGCAGTACCTTAAGTAAAGTATGTGGGAAGGAGGGTTAGTGGGGTAGTGAACAGGTCGGTAAGAAGGTCCAAGTTGGTGACAGGTTGCTAAGTGTGTGAGTAGATCAAGATATACGTTTGTTAATATGTAGACACACACACAGACAGATACACAAATAGACAGGCAGGTTGGTAAGTAGGCAGGCAGGTCGGTAAGTAGGTAGAATGTTATGTAAATGAATAAGGGAAACTTCTCGCTGTGACCCTCGTGCGGTGTGGTGCAGGAAGGAGCGGTCCCTTCTCCCCTTAGACTGCTATGATCCGAGTAAATGTGTGTGCGTGGATGAGTATTTTGGTGAGTGTGTCGTCCTGTCTTGGCTACCCCACGTTAGAGGGGAAACTGCCTAGATAATATGATCAGTACAAAGATAAAAGCTTAATGTACAAGCATTTCTGCTTCAAATTCCTTCTTATAACCCGAAAGGAGGACGGTGGAATGCGGGAAAGTGGTTGTGACTGCCTCCAGTTCACCGGGTTCATGTTTAAATGAGTCTGGAAGAAGAAGAAGAAAAGAAGACGAAAAAGAAGCAGAACAACAACAACAACCCTATATCACAATGACGTGTGTGTGTGTGTGTGTGTGTGTGTGTGTGTGTGTGTGTGTGTGTGTGTGTGTGTGTGTGTGTGTGTGTGTGTGTGTGTGCTAATGTCCAATAATTGATACTTCATCTTAAAGGCGACTCTGTTAATGAAGGGAGTTGCAAACAGCCCTTTAAAACCTTCTCACAGCCACGGCTTCACTAGTACTACAATACAGCTAACGCCAGACGATTTCATTCAATTGAGTCAGTCACAGGAGCCTAAGAATGTTAATGCTGCCACCACTAATCCTCTTATGGTTAGGATAACTCCAGCTTTCCATTCCAACTAACACCAGACGATTTAATTAGCTGAGGGGAGCCTGACAGCTAACCCTAATAATATATATATATATATATATATATATATATATATATATATATATATATATTCGTTATTACCGTCAGACGCTTTATAAAACTTAGAGACTAGAAAAAAAAATCTTTATTAGTTCCAGCGTTGCCATAACGCCTTTATTTACATCTTATTTCACGTACGTGTGTGGTCAATGAAGACTACGCTACGGCTCCACCTTTTTCCATTGCACTTCTTCGTGACTAGCATAATGTTCTTGTATCAATTTATTATTACAATTTAAGGCTAAGTTAAAGTGAAAAGGTACACCAGGAGATTTATTTCATTTTGTTTTCTTTCTTCCTTTTCAACATCGAGGACCACCCTATTAGACCACCCTATTAGTGAAAAGGTTGATGATGGCTAACTCTAACCCCTCTAGTTCTATAATCCCCCCCTGGGCTGCATAAAATCGGCTGGATATGGCAAGAATTAAGCACCAAAAAGACGTGTCTTGGGTTGAAGGGGTTACGGCAGACAGTCTATTTATGCTAAGTCTCAATCTTCCCCTAGAATAAGTGTGAGGACGTAGGTGTAGCGCTGTGTATCCTCCCGTACCCCCTCAAGTGTTCTCTGTACAGATAATTCCCCAACAATAAATAATGTTAAAGATTATATGCTACCTTATCTATAATTATAGTGCTGACGAGGGAGCCTACGCGTGGTGGCCCCATGTACCTGAATGGAGCAAAACTTCCACCTAAGTGCCAAACTTCCTACTTCCCTGCTCCCTGGTGCGACCCTGCGGAGGCACTGTTCCCTTACACGGTGAATGTATTGTTCTGTACCTGTAGGACGGCCCCACAGAAGCAGTTGTTTACGTACGTCGACGGGTCTGCTCGGCTAAATAGATCGGTGTTAAGCAACAAAATTAACAACTTTTTCAGGAAGGAATATTTATAACTGGTGGGGTTAAATTAAACTTCGCACACCCTTTACACTAACACAGTTTCTTCTTAACTCGAATAAAACTCGTCTGGTGGCAGCAAGAATACAATGGAACAGTCATCGTAGTGAAGGGGTAAGCGGTGCGTTTCGGTGTGGTGACGGAGGGTTGGCACTTCAGGCAGGGTTTTTTCCCGGGAGTGACGCAGCCTGGTGACACATTTTTACGTCATGCGTCACATTACCCCAGTTTCCCGCGGAGGATGTGACGGGAGGGGTGTCGTCTCTGTCTGAACTGTTTTCGATCAGGGCACCGTCTTTGGCATGAAGAGCTAAGGCTAGGTTAGATTTGGTTAGTCTGCCACAGTTGGGTATGTTAGGTTAGGTTAGGGTGATCTAGTTACGTTGGGTCCGGTTACTTTGTTAGGTTAAGGTGGTAATATTTGGTTAGAGTTGGTTAGGTTACGGCTGAACATGCATGGTAAGGGTGGTTTGGCTAGGTTAGGTAAAGGTTGGGTTGGACTGGATTAGGGTGGTTAATTTAGGTTGTTGGAGTAGCTAGGGGTGATTTTTTTTTTTTTATAAATAACAGAACGGAGGAAGGAAAAACAAATGGGTAAAAAAAAAAATAATACATACACCAGGTTACTGGTCGTTAGGTTACGTTAGGTTAGGGGTGGGTTAGTTTACGGCTGAGCTAGATTAGGTTAGCTTTGATTAGGTTAGGATGAGGTCATGCTAGGTTAGGCTCTGTGAGTTATTTTATGCAGGCCAGAAATGGTGTGTGAAAACGAAGCATAATAAAGACACGAGTCTGCTGTTTGCGTGGACGGGAAGCCTGGCATGTATGAATTTGACGGCGGGGCCTTTTTACGTTCTGATTACGGGGTGAACCATATTCTCCAATAATAGACCTGTGGTGAGTCATTCAAAATGCCATCTTAATTCATTATCGTCTTTGTTGTAGCTATAATTATTATCATAACTTTATCATCATCATTATAATGAACTTTATCGCAATTATAAGTTTCATCATAACTTCACAGCAGGCGCTGACGAGAAGCCTACACGTGGTGGCGCCAAGCGTCTGGGTGGAGCAGCTGCGACATCCACCAGGGAGCCAAACAACTTTATATTTCCCTGAACCTTGTCGTGGGACCCTGGTCCTGCCATGGTCAGGCGTTGTCTACCACAAGACGACGCTGGATTCCTACACGGTGTATGTACTATACTGTACAGGTAGGATGGCCCCACAGAGGCAACTGCTTACATGTGGTCGATAGGTATGATCGGCGAGACTGATCGAGATTAAGTAAGAACAATAACAGACTGTAGCACCAGTCGAGCAGGGCAGTACTCCCGAGGTGGATGGAAAGCTGATGACAGGGAGTGCTGGAGCTCCCGTTTCATCAGCCCTCAGGACTAGTTCCTGACCATCCCCCTTTGCTGAACTTTTTCAGTGTCTCAGTTACACAGAGAGTAGGCCAGCATGCTCTCCAGTACAAATTTCTCTATCTATCTTCACCAAACTACATGCACAGTACACACTACACTTCCTATTCAAAATTTACCAAAATGGCGTCAATTCACCCAGCCTCGGAGTCCCCAGGGGGGGGGACCATAAATGCCCCCGCCATCTGCCCCTCTCCCGGTGACGACTCGAGGTGCCTGGAACCACTGTCTGACTCTCTTCTTCTTCATTTCTGCAACATTCGCGGCCTTTCATCTAACTTTCGCTCTGTTGAGCACCACCTCTCCTCCTCTAAACCTCACCTTCTTTTTCTAACGGAGACTCAGCTGTCTGAGGCAACTGACAGCAAACCCTTTTCTGTATCCTCCTACTTTCTCTATACTCATTTCAAAGCCAAAGGTGGCTGTTGTGTATACATACGCAACGACTTTTCTTGCTCTCGTCATCCTGAACTTGATTCTTCTGAATTCTCCACTCTCTGGCTTCGGCTTTCCTGTCATTCTCTGACTAAATATATCTGTGCTGTTTACTTATCCCCTAATTCTACTGACTATCAAAAATTCTTCGACTATCTTACTTCTACAATGGAACACATTCTGTCCATTTCTCCTTTCTCTGAAATCTCCATTCTTGGAGATTTCAATGTTCACCACCACCTTTGGCTCTCCTCTCCTTTCACGGATCCACCTGGTGAACAAGCCTACATCTTTTCTATCCTTAATGACCTAGAGCAGCTTGTACAGCACCCTACCCGTATCCCTGACCGCCTTGGAGAGAGCTCCAACATACTTGACCTCTTCCTCACAACTAATCCTTCTGCTTACTCTGTTAATCTTTTCTCTCCGTTGGGCTCCTCCGATCACAACCTTATTACCTTAACCTGTCCTATCGCTCCAGTACGGCCTGCGGACCCTTCAGGGAAACGTCGTCTCTGGCATTTTGGAGCTGCGGACTGGGAGGCCCTCAGGCAGTACTTCTTTGATTTTCCCTGGAATGATTATTGCTTCCATGGCCGTGAGCCATCTGAGTGTGCCTTGCGCATTACGGAGGTTATTCTCTCGGGCATGGAAGCATACATTCCTTTCTCATATCCTTTGACTAACGCAAGAAAGCCTTGGTTTAATCACGCTTGTTCTAATGCTGTCCGCAACAAGGAGAAGGCCTACAAAAGGTACCGGAGCCAACCCACCCCTGAATTACATAATCTTTACGTTTCTGCCCGGAATCGTGCTAAGTCTGTTCTTCGCTCTACTAAAAATAATTTCATCCATACTAAATGCTCTCAACTCTCCAACTCGAATTCTTCCCGCTCCTTCTGGCACCTTGCCAAAAATCTTTCTAACAACTTTACCTCATCATCCTTCCCTCCTCTTTTCTACTCTGATGGTTCTGTAGCTATTTCTTCTACTGATAAAGCAGATCTCTTCGCACAGACTTTCTCCTCCAATTCCACCTTAGACGATTCCGGTGCTGTTCCTCCATCACTTCCCCCCTCTGACTTCCTCATGGCTGACATTAAAATTTCTTCAGTTGATGTATTTTCTGCCATTACTGGCCTCAGTACTAACAAGGCATATGGGCCTGATGGGGTCCCTCCTGTTGTTCTCAAAAACTGTGCTTCTGTGCTTACACCCTGCCTAGGCAAACTATTTCGCCTTTGTCTGTCAACTTGTACCTTTCCTTCTTGCTGGAAGTTTGCTCTCATTCAGCCAGTCCCAAAGAAGGGTGACCACTCCCAACCCTCCAACTATCGTCCAATTGCTTTAACGTCCTGTATTTCAAAAGTTTTCGAGTCAATTCTTAATAAAAAAATTTTAAGGCATCTTTCCTATCACAACCTTCTTTCCGATCGTCAGGATGGGTTCCGTCAGGGACGCTCCACTGGCGATCTTCTCACCTACCTTTCAGACTCCTGGTCATCCTCCTTTCGGGACTTTGGCGAAAGCTTTGCCATTGCACTTGACATCTCAAAGGCTTTCGATCGAGTCTGGCACAAATCTTTAATTTCCAAACTGCCCTCCTACGGTTTCTATCCTTCTATCTGTACCTTCATCGCTAGCTTCCTTTCTGGTCGTTCTATAGCTGCTGTCGTAGACGGCCATCGTTCTTCTCCTAGATCTATCAACAGTGGTGTTCCTCAGGGCTCTGTCCTATCACCAACTCTCTTCCTTTTATTCATCAATGATCTTCTAAGCTGTACATCTAACCCTATCCACTCATACGCTGATGACTCCACCCTTCACCTTTCCATTCGGTTCCCGCAACGCCCATCTCAACAGTTACTTCAAGAAACAAGGGAAGAGGCTATGGCACACCTAATGTCTGACTTGGCTCATATCTCTGACGGGGGTAAAAATAATATGGTTGTCTTTAATGCTTCTAAGACTCAGTTCTTACACCTATCAACCCGACAAAATCTTCCACAGGTATACCCACTAATGTTTAATAATATTCAGATTAATCCTGCATCATCCATGAACATGCTTGGGATTTCATTTACTCGGGACTTATCTTGGAAAGATCATATTACATCTCTTGTAAAATCTGCTTCCAAGAGATTGGGTGTGCTAAGCCGACTCCGCTCTTTCTTTACCCCTGCACAATTGTTGACTCTATACAGGGGTTTTATCCGCCCCTGTGTGGAGTACAACTCTCATGTGTGGGGAGGCTCCCCACATACAGCTCTTCTCAATAGGGTGGAGTCAAAGGCTTTTCGTCTCATTAACTCTCCTCCTCTTACTGACTCCCTTCAACCTCTGTCTCTTCGCCGCACTGTTGCATCTTTATCTCTTTTCTATCGCTACTTTAATGGTCACTGCTTCTCTGAACTGTCTGCTTGCATTCCTCCACCTCTACGACGGGCGCGTAGCACCCGTCTGGCAGCAAACTCTCATCCCTTTTCTGTCCAACTCTCTAATGCAAGAGTTAACCGTTACTCCCAGTCTTTCATTCATGCAACAGGTCAGCTCTGGAACTGTCTCCCTCTGTCTGTATTTCCTCCTGCCTATGATCTCCAGTCTTTCAAACGCAGTGTGTCCAGGCATCTCAAAATGATCGGATCTTGAATTTGGCTCTCTATTGTATTTTGTTTTTCTCTTGGAGGGAACTGTTACTGCGGGCTCATGGCCTTTGGTTCCTTCTTCCTCGCATAAAAAAAAAAAAAAAAAAAATCATAACCCTCTACCCTACAAATACATGGGATGGATAGTGGACAGGGTCTACAATCAAGTCAATGGTTATTTTGTCAAAACACACACACACACACACACACACACACACACACACACACACACACACACACACCTCACAACCTAACACCCGTTCTCTCTTTGCGAGTCCCGGGTGCAATAAACCAAAGTAAATCGCTAAGGAAAATGTGTTACGTATTCTCCTATGCCACTCTGATAATGGACCCTAAGCAGATACTAGTCAGGTGCTGATGTTCTGGTGGCTGGTAAAAGCATGCATAATTATTCGTCTTACCCCTGGATGTATCAAATGCACCTACGAGGGAAACTATATAAACGAGAATATACATCCCAATTAAGTGCAGTTGCTTGGGTGAAAAGTGTGCTGCCTCTCCCCTTTACCGAGATCCTAGCAACGCCCTGGGTAAGTAAACAGAACAGAGGTACCTGGGTAAGAAGAGTTAAATAAAATGCTAGGTAAGTACAGGTGAATGAACATGTAAAAACTGCTTAGGGGAGTAGGATAGATGCAAGCTTCCTATAAATGTCTACCTACTTCACGAGAATAATTATGGCAGACGCAACAAACAGAATTTACTCCTATCTCCACAACTGTCCTGTACGAGTCTGACCGGCACGGGAATCGAACTGTATCGAACTGTGAATACTGCAGTTATGGGTAAGATGTGCTACCCATCACACCACCGGTTCCACCTTAGTAGAAATACGGGCGAAGGCGTATTCCAACAACCCAAGAAAGAAGAAAGATACAACTTCATGTCTGTTCACTATTTCTCCCTAATTAACCACGAAACCTGACCCAGGTGGAGTAACGTGGCATTTAACGGCTCACGTGTTTACCGAGGCCACACGAGATCAAGAGCAAGGAAGAGGGGGGGGGGGTGAGAGTTAGTGGGCCAGAGAGATGTAAACAAACGCCAGGGCGCATCTCGATCCTCGTTTGTTGCGGCGGCCATCTTGGATTCGCGGTCACTGTTGCTGAAACACGGGAATAAAAGTATCTAATGGATTTTAGGGACGGAGATGGAAATATCTGGTACCAGAGGAAAATAAAAATACAGAAGAGAGGAATATTATGTAGCAGAAATAAGTAACACTGAGTATAAAAAAAAAATAAATAAATAAAAATAACGGTGGAATGAAGATGACAAGGAAAAGATGAAGATGAAATGGAGAAAAAACGAAGAAAAAGATAATACCAGTACGGAGTGGATGTACAGCAGAAGGAAGGACGAGAAAAGGGAGAAAATGGTATGAAGACAGGGAACAGAAGTTTTATATATATATATATATATATATATATATATATATATATATATATATATATATATATATATATATATATATATATATATATAAAGAGAGAGAGAGGCTCCGTTGATACCTACCTACCTTACACAACCTACGGTACCCTCTATTATCTGATGCCAAATGTTACTTTCCACTTAATGTCACGTACTTATCCCTACTTAAACCCTCCTTACTTTTCTTGTGCAGCTCAACCCATTCAGTCCGATAACGTAATTTTTAGTATAATCTTGCTACTTCCAGATTATTTTACTCAGCTAAAATCAGATTATTTTACTCAGCTTAAATACACTTTTCGACCTGGAGAGATTAGATACGGCCCTCAGTACTTCTGTTTTATAAAGGGATTATCCTATGATAATGATAAATAAACAAATAAATACATAATAAATCCTCCAGCAGCATGATAAACATACTACAAATATGTAACTAGTGTGAAGGGATTAATATTTTCTCATATGTCGTTCAGTTTAGTAGTTGTTGAGTAACCCCGGTCTGCCAGGCTGGGTACACCTATCAACCGAAAACAAGCAACCACCTCTCAGGGCAGTCCCGTGCCGTGACCCGATGCTCCCCTGCGATAGACTGCACCTGACCACTGCGAGGCGCGGGTAAATTTGTGGAGGTTTAGTTCTTGGATGGACGCCAAATATACACCTCTACCCAGGTAAAAGGAGCATCATAGCAGGTTCCGGATCACCCCGTTAGTTGATTATATGGTCAATACCCAGCGTTGTAAATTGTCTGCTGGGTAACAGAAGACCATTAGGCTTGTCACTCAATGAGGAGTCACCAGAAGAGGGGAAAAGAAGAAAAGAGCAACAAAAATGACAGGAAGGACGCGGAGGAATTAGAAAGAGAGGAGGGCAGGCACAGACAATGCATAATAAAAGTGAAGAAGAAGAAGTACGCAGCACTACATCAAGCGAGTGGATGATAGGCCCCTCACCTGCCAACAAAATCATATAATCATCCTTAACTTCTTCAGTACAATGATTTTTTTTTTTTACGTCGCAGCTGCTAAACACGATCTCACCTACAGCTCTACTTCCAAACATACCGGGCTTGACTTTAACCCCCCCCCCTCCTCTCCAATTCCCCCCCCCAAAAAAAAAAAAAAAAATCTCTTATGTCTGAAGTGGTCGATTTTCTCAGAGTGACTGTCATCATTTTTCAAAACATTCATTTCACTCAGTTGTTTTAGAGAAACAAAATTACTGCTGGAAACTATCTACCATTTCCAACAATAACTTCGTTTCTCTAATCCTCTCACTCCCAACGTGACACAAGAGTACACTCCCCACTTACCGATATATCTTACTTATATCACTACAACCTCGCTACCTATCTACCTAACAAGTATTTACCTCCCTGTCATTGCGTCACCTACCTACCCATCAATCCACCTACTTACATACCCGCCACAGCGCCACCAACCTACTGTACCTACCTAAATACGTACCTATCCGCATAGCCACTTCCCTGCCCATCTATCTAACTTACCAACATCCTGCCAATATACCTACCTACCGAACTACCTACACGTTTTATTCCCCCCCCCCCTCTCTCTATCTTTCACCGCTTCTAATTACTGTTTTAGTTTCTGAGACAGACAGATGGACATACAAAAGAATAAAGACAGATAGATGTATGGACAGATAGACAAAGATAGCAAGATACATACATATATATATATATATATATATATATATATATAGAGAGAGAGAGAGAGAGAGAGAGAGAGAGAGAGAGAGAGAGAGAGAGAGAGAGAGAGAGAGAGAGTACTAGCCGATGGTTTTCTCTTTCCCCGTCCCCCCCAACCCCTTGTTTTTTATTAGCAGGTCCTGATATAACCAGAGGGAAAACAAAGAGCAGCCCCCTCCTTCTCCCGTAGCCCCCCTCCCCGCTCTCTCTCTCTCTCTCTCTCTCTCTCTCCGTTTTCTCTTGTTACCGCCATACTATTTTTTTTTTGTTAGCGTTCATTGCACTTGTTGATGGTATTTAAGGCTATCTGTAATTTTTTCCTCTTCTCTGAGGTTATTCTTCATATATCCAGATGATTTTAGTCAACTTCAGAGAGACTGTCGAAAAGGACCGTTCATTAACCCCTTCACTACGAGGGTGCCCGCCCCAAGGAACCCATGAGGTGTATTCCAGCGCGGTTAGGAAGCTTAATATATACGTTTTATTTATTACACCTTAACATTATCTTTTATCTTACTTATTCCATTCTTATACTGACAAAAACTGCATGCCACACGAATATAAAAAAAACAATCAGATACAGAAAGAAACTGAGAAGAGAAAGGAATACGAGCCAATATCCTAAATTGGGGTGGAAATTGGGCAAAAGTGAAAATTCGAAGTTTCCGATGACAAGCCGGTAGGTGGAGGAGGGTACGCTATGTAACCTTAAAAAAGCAATATCTCAAACGCAGCAACCCTGGCTAGTTATGGGCCAATCTTAATAAAATCGTCCGGTAGCAGGTACAATAAATAATAATAATAATATAAAAATCGTGGTGAAAGGGACAAAATAATATATAACACAGGCACGTATTATTAAAATCCAGTTCGCGATGTGTAGTTAATGTCACAGTTTAATATCTTCAGGTAAATGACGCTCTCTCTCTCTCTCCAATCCCCTGAACTGGAGAACTGTAGCCTCACGTAGCACGAAAATGTACTGCTGCGGTCAGGAATCTCTCTCTCCACCTTTAAGACGAACAATTATGCAACTCCAACACTTAATTCTGAAAAATGTGCTGGGTTACGAAGAGGGCATCACAGTGTTTCAAAAGTTAACGTTCACCCTCCCGTTATTTATCGTACTGAAGTGGCTCGGTATTGGTGTCCGAAATAGTGCATGTGGAAGGGGTTAATGAAGACTATGAGAGAGAGAGAGAGAGAGAGAGGGGGGGGGCAAAAATAGCGCTCTACTAGAAACTCACTTGCCTGTATCTTATGCTTTACGGGGAAGGCTCAGTCTCCTGGTGTGGGCGTGAGTGTGCAAGTGGGAGCAGGAACTAAATAAAATGATCCAGGACAGACACTGGTATCGCTGAGAGCGGTCCCCGCAACACGTGAGATATCGGCCTGAGAATGAATGAGAAGCGCTATATATGGACTACCCTGTGTATCGTATATTGAACTCCGTGGATAGTGATTAATTGATATGTTGTGTGCCTTTGTATTACGCTGATGCCGTCTGTCGATATGGCTCTCTCTCTCTCTCTCTCTCGGACTGCCTGCCTACCTGTGTGTCTGCGCCTGTCTGTCTGAGTGTTTGCCTATCCCTCTCTCTCTCTCTCTCTCTCTCTCTCGGACTGCCTGCCTACCTGTGTGTCTGCGCCTGTCTGTCTGAGTGTTTGCCTATCCCTCGCTCTCTCTCTCTCTCGCACCTGGCAACGACCACCTGTCCTCTATTCTCGCACCCAATTAATTAGAGCCAGGTAAACTTAGGGAGCCAGCCCTTCTATACTTGTGATCCCCCCTCTCTCGTATATATATATATATATATATATATATATATATATATATATATATATAGAGAGAGAGAGAGAGAGAGAGAGAGAGAGAGAGAGAGAGAGAGAGAGAGAGAGAGAGAGCATCACAGCATTCGTTTTAGCCCTTTCAGTACGATGACGTCCTATTATTCTTACCCACACTACACTGAACGATTTAACCTCATAGTAGTAAATGGGTCTCTCTCTCTCTCTCACACACACACACACACACACATACACACACACACACACACACACACACACACATCTAAAAAATAATGTAACTTACCTACCTACCAACCTACCTTCCTACATGGTTTCTTCCCTACCAACCTACCTACCAAGTTACACAACTACCTACCAAACTCCTTTCATACTTACCTACCTACCTACCAACTTACCAATCACCCAGTATCCCTACCTACCGACCAACCATTCTCCTTCCCTTCATTCTTTTTCCATTAGTTCCTACCTACTTACATACCTACTTACACACCTTCCTACTCAACTGATATTATACTTCTTTGCCTAACTAACTACTTATGCACCTACCTACCTACTAACCTACCTGTTATTGTATTTCCCTATTTACCAATCCACCTTTCTACATATATCTACATTCCTACCTAGTTACTTACCTACCTACCAACCATTCGTACCTACAACTGGACTTTTCACAATCCTCCCTACCTACTAATTTGCCAACCCATCTACTTACACACAGGCCTACCTACTCACCAGCCTACCTTCCTACCGACCAACAATTCCAAATCAATTGCTTACCTACCTACTTATTGCCTATGTAACCTACCTTCCTCTCTCCTTACTTTACCTTACCTACCTACCTACCTACTTACACCCTACTTACCAATCTACTTTCCTTGCAGTGTAATCTATCTTTCTCCCTCCCAACCTACCCACCTACTTACCTATCTACCTACCTTTCCTACTTACCTACCTACCTACTTACACCGTACCTACATAAGTTAAGCCACCCCTCTACTTATCCAGCTCAATACTGAGGTTAACTACTGCATTGATTAAAAGATTGGATGAGGGTCTGTTCTCTCTCTCTCTCTCTCTCTCTCTCTCCAGCCCATGTTATTTTTTTCTGGTTTCTCTAATGTGGTTTCTAGTCCATCCATCCTCAATGCGTTTTTTTTCCCTCTAAGATTTTTTTTTTTAACTTTTTTTTTCGTCATTTCTTTTTTGTGGTTTTGCGGGTTGTTGTTCCTCACCGTCCATATATATTTTTCTTTTCTGGGCTTAACGATTTTCTTTGTTGGCGTGTGTGTGTGTGTGTGTGTGTGTGTGTGTGAAAGTGGGGTGGTGAGGTGATCTGGTGGTGTGGTGTGGTGACGTGGTAATGTGGTGTGGTGTGGTGGTGTGGTAGGGTATTTTCCACAGCTGGGTATGGTGTGGTGGTGGTGGAGTGGGTACTGGGCAGTGGAGGGTCCCTGAAATAGACATTACTGGGGTTTCCTTACCAAATTCCTCACTCTTCTCCCTACCCAGACCCCTAGCATACCTCACTGACCCGACACATACTTCCCAGCATACTCACTCTCTCGCCACACCATACTCTCTCTCTCTCTCTCTCTTTCTGCCCGTCTGTCTCTCTCTCTACCTACCTACCTATTTATATATCTATCTGCATCTATTTATCTCTCTATGTATGCACACTACAAGATACTTTAACTCCCTCTCTCTCTCTCTCTCTACCTACCTACATACCTATCTATCCATCTGTCTACATCTATTTATCTATCTGTCTATGTATGCACACTACAAGATACTTTACCTCTCTCTCTCTCTCTCTCTCTCTCTCTTCAGCCTCTCCCCCCAAACCCTCCACTCCGTTTCCCTCCTCCTGAATCAGCTCCTTATATATATATATATATATATATATATATATATATATATATATATATATATTTTATGTGCTCGACTCTGGACATAGGCTTCTCAGCCTGCTCCCAAGGACCAGTAGTCCTACATATCGTACACCTCTGCATGTCACCACTTCGGCGCTAACACTCACCGTCCATATTGAATACATGCTAGGGCTGTCTCATACAGGACCGGTGTATTGGTATTAGCGGGGGTATTTTTACGACATGTCGGTGGGTCTTCTGGTAGATCGGTAAAGTCTGCCGTAATGAAATTCAAATCCTTAAACTGTTCCTTCCCCCAGCGGGGATTTGAACCTGGGTCCGGTAGGACCGCAAGCCACCTCTCTACCGATTGAGCCACAGTCCAATACATTAAAATCAAATCAATAGACAGGGTGAGGCAAGAGTTTTAACCCCACCATTCGCTACCAGAATTTTGTCTTTTTCTGCCACCTTTCTTTTATAATGGCAGACGATTTTACTCAGCTTTAGAAGGGACCTCTTGTAGTGGAGGGGTTTATAAGGCTACATTTAACCCCTTTAGTTCGAAAAGTCTATCCTCTGCTGAATAAAATCGTCTGTAAGTAGCAAAATATAAACTGTAGTGGTGGTGGTAGTAGTAGTAGTAGTAGTAGTAGTAGTAGTTGTTGTTGTTGTTGTCCCAGGTTCATCCGAAAAGTGAACCTCAGCTCAATGGACGCTATCCTTCGCCTAAAACACACCATCCTCCTTTTGGGCGTGAGGGCGGGGGAACTGAAGGACGTTTGTGTAACCTGGTAGCTCCGCCGCCCAGTTATATCGGAGCCACCACGTGAAGGCGTCCCTCTCATGCATCCATAAACGGCAAAATTTATATACATCGTGGGACAAGGGGGGTTAAGATTTTCACGCCCTGAGAAGGTTGGTGGAGACGATTTGGCCAGTCGTAAGATGAATGAAATCGTCTGGGAGTAGTATGAGTGATATAAGATTTGTTCAGGTATATAATTATGATCTGTGTGAGTTTTATGTATGTATGGATGGATGGATGGACGCCAGGATGTATGTATATATGTATGTAGGTATATTTTTTGTTTGTTTGTATGTGTGTAGGAATATTTATGTACGGTATTTATTACGTAACGTATGTATTATGTATGTCGTATGTATGAATGTATGTGAAGTATGTATGTATGTGTGTACGCATGGCTACGTATGTATGTATGTATGTACAGTATTTATGCATGTACGAAAGAATGAATGCAATTACGTGTACGTAGCGATGGGTAAGTATGTATGAAGACAGTTATTAATATAGATGTAAAATTGTAGACAGTAACCAAGAAATGCAGTTGCCAAAAAAAGAAAGAAAAAAGAATAAGAAAAAAAGGAGAAAACTAAACAGATGCCATATTCAGCTTACTGCACTTAACCGGGGAAAAGGAATAAAAATATATTAAAGACCTGAAGAGAATTTATGAGAGAGAGAGAGATCCACCAAACTCATGGGATATGCCGGAAGACAGTTAATATAAGGCGCGAATTTAAATAATAATTGGAGAGCTGTGTGCCAAACATATTCCCTCGGTTAGTTATTTCTCAGTGATGGAGAAAGATGGAATATTTATTAGTGAACAGAAACGGAATACATTGATACCTATTTACCTATCTATCTGAGAGACTAACTAGGAGAGGGTATAAGAGTAGTGAATAGGAAGTAGTGGCATACCTCATAGCTACTGGAATCTTATTTATTTAGGTAAAGCTTCACCCCCCCCCACAAGATAGGCCTACACTCACAGCAAGACTCACAATACCCCTACACCTCACACAAATACACCCTCATACCCAGGCCGAGGAAAACCAGTAGGCATGTGGCAGTGACGCTTTCGTAACTCTTCTTCCTTAGCGAATTGTTTAGAATTTTACATCTTATCATTCAATCGTGTATTAATTATATTGTTTTACTATCCACAGTATCTGTAACATGCAAAAGTTTTGCATGCAAGAGGTAAAATAAATGGCTAACCAAAAAGTGCAACGGTACATCCAAATTACAAAACGGGCAATTACTTCACAGGATTTTTGTAAAGAGTTTGACAGTTGCTCACGAGAGGTTATTTACGGCGTCTTAAAAGCACAAGGTATGGGAGGGGATATGTAAAACGGATATAACCTTGGCTAAACTGGCGGGCAAAAGAGCGTAAATATATGCTGTGTTTAATCTGACGGGAGAATGGCATCAGGTGGGTAAATTAGCAGTAACATTCCTACCGCCTCCCCTGCTTTTCCCTCCATTCTCTCCACGGACCCGGAAAAGTAGTCTGGCGCCACACTTGATGAGGAGGCGGTTCTACACGTCTCCCAGGCCAGCGAGATTACTGTCAAAAGCCATTAGTGTTGATAGAAGTTGTGATATATTATGTGCAGGGATATGGAAACAAAAACTGGCAGCACATAATTAGCAGGCAACTGGGGCGGCCGTCAGGAGTTTGATAGTTAACCCCTTCTCTTCCATGTCGTGTTATATTATACAGTATACTCAAACTACCCTCAGATGTTTTTATGGAATGCCAGAAAGGGCCGCTATTACTGAAGGGGTGAGTGAAGGCTGTTCATTAACCCATCCAGCTGGAACAGTCTCTCTCTCTCTCTCTCAGTTGAGTAAAATCGTCAGCAGGTACACAAGAATAAGGTCATCGCAGTGAAGGTAGACAGTGTAAGGTTGCATCTTCACCACACTCTAGCAACACCATTAATTAACAAATATAAATTGTAAAATAAATTCGTACACGGGGATACACACACACACAAACACACACACACACACACACACACCACACACACACACACACACACACACACACACACACACACACACACACACACACACACACACACACACACACACACACACACACACACACACACACACACACACACACACACACACAGCCCCTGCTCATACCCATCCCCGTCACCTTCCTCCCTTCCATTTCCTCTTCCGTCAACTCGTTTCCTCCCCTCTCCGTCAATTCACTGCCATTCTCATCTACCATTTCCTTATTCCTCCCTTCCCTATCCTTCTTCCTCCTTCCAACCTTCATTCTTCTTCTTCCTCCTTCCTACCTTTCCTCTTCTACTTCCTCCTTCCTTCTCTTTATAATCTACCCTATAATATACATACTCAAAGGGACCAATAGAAAGGTATATATCTACATTCCTTTTTACTACCTATTCCTTCCTCTTTCTTCCTCTCCCCTTTCTTCCTTCCTCATCATCACCTGACCCACTCCTTACCTTCTCTCTTCCCCTTCCCTTCCTTCCTTTTCCCCTCTCCGTTTCTCGTTACTTTTCTTGTTTCCCTCTCCTCCTCCTTTCCCCTCCATCTTCTTTTCTTCCCCTTACTCCCTCACCCTCTCGCCTCCTGCTCCACTCTCACTCCCCCCCCCTCTCTCTCTCTCACACACACACACACATACAATATATATACCACGGGGTCACATTTATGGGTATGCCGGCTGCAATGTTATGGGGTCTGTCTTTGATATGGGGGTTATATTCGTATGTGATTTCTCTTCTCTCTCCTTTTCTCTCACATTTTTTCTCCTCCCTCCCTCCCCCTCATCTCTCTCTCTCTCTCTCTCTCTCTCTCTCTCTCTCTCACACACACACACACACACACACACACACACACACACACATCCACCCACCCACACAAACACACCTATCCCACCCCCACCTTCTCCCTCTCTCTCTCTCTCTCTCTCTCTCTCTCTCTCTCTCTCTCTCGGCCATAATAATCAAAGGCGGCGAGTGTTTTCATCCCGGGGCTGGGGAGAAAATGGATTGTCTAAGATTTTGCTGAATATGAGAGAGAGAGGGAGAGAGAGAGAGAGAGAGAGAGAGAGAGAGAAGGGGGGAGGGGGTAGGCAAGGCTAGGATGAGCTGAGGTAGGATGTGATGGGTGAAGCGAAGGATGAGGAAGGAGAAGGAGGTAAGTAGGAGAGAGAGAGAGAGAGAGAGAGAGAGAGAGAGAGAGAGAGAGAGAGAGAGAGATAAGGAACTGAGGTAAGGATGAAGCAGGGCGAGACAGGCAGGGTAGGCAGAGGAGAGAGAAAGAGACATCAGATCTAAGGCATGGGTTTGAAACAGGAGTGGGAGACAGAAGTGAGGCAAGGTGAGTCAGGGATGGAAGCTAGACAAGGGAAGAAGATAAGAGATAAGGAAAGGGTGAGAGATAGGGATAAGGCAGGGAGGTTAGGCAGGGGTGAGAGACAAGAGTGAGAGACAGGGGTAAGGCAGGGTAAGAAGGGGTGTAAGGAAAGGTGAGGTGGGCAGGTAGGCATGAGTAGGAGAAAGGACTGAGGGATAGGGGTGAGGCAGGGTCAGGAAGGGATGGTAGGCAAAAGCAGGGCAGGGAGGCAGGCAGGGGTGAGACAAAGGACGGGATGGGCAGAGAGATAGGGAGTGAGAGAGGGGTGAGATAGGGTACAAAGGCAAGCAAACAGCAACAGATATATGCATGCTATTAAGGCAGTTTGCTATGGGGGACATGAATAACGGCGGGATTCGAGGTGACAAGGACGTAACACCTCTTCCTTTGCGATTTATTTTGCTCAGGCTTATTTCACCTCAACATTCTCTAGTACATATATAATTTTAGTATATTCTCCGTGGCATGGATTTTCGTTGACACCTTTTCCTTAGCGATATATTTTGCTCAGGCTTATTTCACCTTAACATTCTTTAGTATATATATTTTTAGGTGATTCTCGGGGGCATGGGGTTTCGTTAACACCTCTTACTTTGCGATTTATTCTGCAGAGGCTTTTCATACTTCGACATTCTCTTTTTATGTTATCTATTCGTTTTAATATCGACACAGTTTGAATCAGTGACAAACAAGATGACAGAGAAGTGTAATGTTCAGAATAAATCGCAAAGGATGATGTATAACGAAATTTCACACACACACACACACACACACACACACACACACACACACACACAAATATGAAGCTTGTGGTCATATAATTAAAACTGAGAATGGAAACATCTAATTTGTGAAGCACGTGATGATGATGAAACACGTCTTGCCTTTCTGCGTCGCTACCTGTAACGTGGGATGCAGGCTAATCACACCTACCAATTACAGGTGTTCAATATTATGGGCTTCCTTACACCTTCGCTCCAGTTTTAATTATGCTGTCGATAAGGTGTTCATTTTACGATTTATTCTTGGATCGTATATTTGTCAGCTTAGAAGACGCACTAGGACCTTTTCCTCGGCGATTTATTTTCTGTTTCCCCTTAATATTCTCTTCTGTACTTTTTGTAATTTTTCACAAACTAATCGCCTCCATGTCGCCCTGTTCTACATCATTTGGCTGCTCTCCCTCCAACTCACACCGTCCTCCCTCCTATACCCCTCCACTCCACTGCTCCACATTATCCTCGACTCCCTATTCCCCTTCTCCATCCCTATCTCACTCGCATACACTCTTCTAGTCAGTCTCTCATTCATCACATAGAAGAGAATATTTACGAGCAATATTCAGAAATAAACTAATAAGAAGAAGGTGTTAGGGGACCCCTTGATCGACGAGAGAGTGGAAATAAGACAAGGATAGTAAAGTAGGAAGGCTCCCCCCCCCCTACACCAATCTCTCCAGCTGAAGACGGCAGGAAAAAATGGGAGCAAAACTGTCATGGAAATGTGACGGGGAAAAAGGGAACAGTGGGCAGACGGGGGTGAGGCTGGCAGGTAGCTAGGAGTGAGGCAGGGAGGTAGGTAGGGGTAAGAAAGGACTGAGGCAGAGGTAAGGCAGGGGTGAGGCAAGGCCGAGACTGGGGTGAGGCACAAGTGAGGAAGGGTTGACGCAAGGTTGAGACAAGGGTGAGGCAAAGATGAGGAAGGGTGGAGGCAGAGGTGTAGCAAGGTTGAGACATGGGTGAGGGGGAGGTGAGGAAAGGGTGAGGCAGAGGTGAGACAAGAGTAATGATGGATCAAGGAAGGGTGGAAGCACGTATATCCCATTGGATCCCAGGGGTGCTGGCCGAGGCATTGCACTGGGAGGGTACTAAGCGTACCGCCCTCCGCCTATCGGCTCATAGTCACGACGCTCATAGGTCCCTACTCGGGGGTTCCCTACTTCATTATGATTTGAAAATTCCCAGTTCGGTCCAATGCTCTGGACACTGAGCTCCAATGGGATATGGAAGGAGTGAGGAGAGGTGAGGAAGGAGTAAGGCAGGGATGAAGCAGAAGTGAGGGAGGGGTAAGGCAGGGATGACGCAGAGGTGACAGAGGGGTAAGGCAGAGGTGAGGTAGAGGTCAGGGAGAGGTAAGGCAGGGGTGAAGCAGAGGTGAGGGAGAGGTGAGGCAGAGGTAAGGCAGGGTTGAGGGAGCATTTCAACCTCAACATAAAATCTTTTTCCACTCTTACCACCCAAGGACGTCCCCTCCCTCCCTCTTTCTCCTCCTCCTTCTTACCTCTCCTTCCTTTCACTCCTTTCCTCCATCTTACCTCTCCTCCCCTTCTCACTGTCTTCCTCTCCCATTCCTTCTCCTCTCTTCTCCCCTTTCTCATTCTCCTCTTTATTTCGAATTTCTCCTTTCTCCTCAACCTTCTCTCCCCTCTTACCTCCCCTTCCCATTCATTTTTCTTCAGTCTCCACTCTCTCTCTCTCTCTCTCTCTCTCTCTCTCTCTCTCTCTCTCTCTCTCAAGGGGTATACATCACATAACTACAACCCTTTCCCTCTCCTCCCCTCTTATCTTTCACCCTTCCCCTTTTCTCCATTTCCATACCCTTTCTCTCCTCCCTTCCCTCTCTTCTTCTCTTTTCCTCTCCCCTCCCCTTCCCTCCCCTCTTCAAGAAAGCGAAAGAGTGTGGGAGGAAAAGAGAGGAGAGGGGAGAGGAGGGGTGAAGGGATAGGGTGACCAGCAGGCAAAAATGGCCGATACCTTGGAAAATATATATATATGCAGTGAGAGAGAAAGAGAAAGAGAGAGAGAGAGAGAGAGAGAGAGAGAGAGAGAGAGAGGGGGGGGAAGGGGGCGCTGGGGACAATTTTATTTGCAAAATCACCACCCGCACATCTCTTTCATCTTAGACACACACACACACACACACACACACACACACATGTATGCATATACTAATAAACATAAATATATATTGAAATAAACACATACATACTTACACACACATTAACATACACTGACATCTTAATTAATACACACACACACGTGCTCACACATACATGGCCACACGCAACACACACATTAATATAGAGAAACATATACCCGAATACTACACATACTAACACACACTAACCCATTATATCAATACACATAAATGAAGATACAACCATATTTTCGAATAAGCCAGATACAAAACACACACACACACACACACACACACACACACACACACACACACACACACACACACACACACACAATCATATTCGAAACAGAAGGAACTAAGAGAATGTATACCTCTGCTAACACCAATATAATCTATAAGCCCACCTCCGTTCAACGTTCCCGGTGGATGTAAATAATTCTACTGTACTGGCCTGCCTCACTACACAAGCAGAGAATGCATACCTCTCCTGACGCCAGTACAATTTATGATTTACTCCGAATCCACCAACTCTTCAATCACCCCGTGCTCACCTATCCACCAAACTTCACTGAACTCTGAAAACATATTCAGATATTCTATACGCAAACAAATAAATAAACAGCTGTCAATACATAACCTCCTCCAACTTCTTTGGCGGAGGTAATAAGCCCACATCACATACACAAACATACACATACGTACACAAAGATTAATGTACACATATATTTATTCAAATAAATGCACATACAAAAACATAAACATACATTAACGTATGAAATCATACATTTGATGAAACACATACAATCATACATACATTCACACACTTATACAGACAAATGTATATTCGAATAAACACACACATACATATATATTACAGTATATGCGTGTATGTATATATATATAAAACTCACACACACCTTCACACACACACGCAGACACACATACACAACACTTATGCATTCAAATTCTCTCCTCTCATACACATACCAATACACAAAAACACAAACACACATAGCCAATACACATACATAAACACATAAAACATATACACACAGTCAATACACACATACATACATATATCCAACACACACACACACACACACACACACACAGCCATCAATACATATTCACACAGTCATGAACACACACAAAGCAATCACTACATATTTAACTCTGTATTAGAGACTTCCAAATAATAAATAACAATCACACGTTCTCAAATTCCCTCTCTCTCAAAAATTCTAAAGCTTCATCACTCAACGCTTTTATTCAGCAGAGAGAGAGAGAGAGAGAGAGACATAACCCTTTCAGTATGGTGGTCATTTCTGCCTTACTCTTGCTATCCCAGACGATTTTCTTCATTCAACTCTTTCACTGCATTAAATCCCCTCCCCTCCCCGTTTGAAGTCTCTCCCAGGCTGAATAAAATCACCAGGTGGTAGCCATAGCACGGAAAACACATCGTCGTAGTGAAGGGGTCCAGTTTTTGAGTTCGAATGGGGTCGGCAGGTAGGTGGGTAGGTAGGCAGGTAGGAAAGTAGGAAGGTAGGTAGGTATGAAGGTTGGTAAGAAGGTAGGTAGGTAGGTATGTAGGTATGGGTAGGTAGGCAGGAGTGTAGGTATCTAAGGATAAGGAGAAGTATGACACTAAGTAGGTAGGTAGGGAGGCAAGTAAGAAGGTTGGTTGGTTGGTTGGTAGGTAGATAGGCAGGTAGGTATCTATGGATGGAGAGAAGCAAGACACTAGGCAGATAGGGAGGGAAGTAAGAATGTAGTTAGTCAGTTAGGTAGGTAGGTATGTAGGGAAGTAGGTAGGCAGGTATGCGGGTGGTTGCGAAGGTGGGTAGGTAGGTAGTTATGTAGTAGGTTAGTTGGTTAGGTAGGCAGGTACATAGGTGTGTAGGTAGGTAGGTAAGTAGGTAGGTAGGTAGGTAGGTAGGTAAGTAAGTAGGTAGGTAGGTAGGTAGGTAGGTAGGTAGGTAGGTAGGTAGGTTGGTAGGTGGTTGGTTATTTATGTATTTAGGTTGGTAGGTAGGTCGGCTGACAGACAGGTATTGAAGTGGCCAAGGTAGGTAGTTAGGTAAGTAGGTAGGTAAGTACTGCAAAAGCCAGGTGGGTATATAAGAAGGCAAGTAAGTACAGCAGCAGGTAGGTAGGTAGGTAAGTAGGTTGTAGTCAGCTGCTGAACCAATCCAACAGTTGGCAAGGGTAAGTGGTCACTGTCATACCAGCACGCCACTTACCTAAATATACCACAATCTACCCAAATCTACTTAAGTCTCTACATCTACACCACTCCACCCAAATATACTTATACCTCTACATCTATTCCAATCACCACACATACCCCAATCTACCCGAATCACACCCTTCCTTATACTCCAGCCCACTCTCCCTCCCCACCCACCCCGCCAATCCGTCCACCCATCCGGCTCGTTGTAGCAAATAATGATATGGTTGTAGACGTAAAGGCTGTATGGTAAATGGCTACCATGTTTACATCATGCTGACAAGATTATTTCTAATTAGTTCTAACCTTGGCCACCAGGGACGCCACTTCAGCAACTGTAATTACACATCTCAATTCGTCGTAAAAAGTTACACCTGCCAATGCTGTTTAGAGGGTTTTATATGCATCCCCTTAATTTCCACAGAGGACAGACAGACAAATTTTCTCTATTATATCTACCTTTATCTATCTATATTTATTTATCCATCTATCTATAAACAGATAGATAGTCTGATACACACGGATACCCAAATCTACTCGAATCACAACTCTTATGCCCCAATCCCCAAACACATCCCCCAAAAAAAAACAATCACTTTTTCTCTTATAACCCAGTCTCCAAACATGCCCCAGTCAACTCAAATCACATCATTTCTTATACATCATTCTCCAAGCATACCCCAATATACCTGAATCACATCTCTTATACGGGTACCTAATTCTCCAAACATACTCTAGTCTACCCGAATCGCATCGTTTCTTATGCTCCAATCTCCAAACATGTCCCAGTCATGCCTCACACATCCCTGTCTCCACACCTATCCCATTCAGGTGTCTACAAATACCACAACCATCTCCACACCTAATCCAATCTCCACACCTTACCTAAATCAGTAAAAGTGATGCACTCACAGTTGAATATTTCTTTTTATTCTCAGACGACTAATCTCAAACTTCATCCAGAACGCTCGAGGAAAAAGAAAATCCACGCTTCTCTATTACCTATTATTACCATTTCCTCTTTCGTGTACGCTTTGATTTTTATCAGGTTCTGCATCTGTTGCCAGAAGCTCAATCAAAGAGTTCATCCGCCGAGGCAAATACAAAACGTCCCCACACCTCTCTCTCATCCATTATCATTATTCTCTGCCACTACTCTCAGTGCCACGTTCTTGACAGCTTGAGAGGTATACAGGCATTTTTTCCCCTAAGCGACTTAAAAAAAAAATCCTGTCTCACTTTAATAATACTTTGTTACTGTTGCTCTTGACTAACACCAGTCTATCTGACCGAGCACACCCATCAACTGCAGGTAAGCAACCACCCCTGCAGGGACGTCCCGTGCAGTGAACCGATGTTCCCCCGCGACAGACAGCGTCTTGCCACAGCAAGGTGCATAGATGAATGTGGAAGTTTGGTTCCCGGGTGGACGCAGCATTTGCGTCTCTCCACCCAGTTAACACGGGCACCGCAGTTGGCTCCACATCACCCTGTTATTCCTGCACTATAATTCTTCACTCAGTTATTCCACCTCGTTTTTTATCTTCCTCTCCTCATTCCCCCACTAGCTTTGCCTCTATGCACAACCCCACTGCCGAGGCACCCTGAGTCACGCACAAGGTCACTGGCTGACAGCATTTGGCCACGCACACAGCCAAGCAGCCAAACTCTCAGCTATAAAATCAAGCTACATAATCTCATAGTCAACAGTCACAAAGCTGCAGGACCAGATTTTTGTGAGGCTAACAAGCTCCCGGGAATTTATATCTACCTGTCTGTCGATCGATATATCTAACAATCTATCTACCCATCTATTCACCTATCCCTTCATTCATCCATCCATCTACTTATCTAGAAATCTGTATCCATCTGTACATCCACCCATCCATTATCCACCCATCTACTTATCTATCTGTTTAACTATCTATATATCTCCCTAACTATCTAACCATCCATCTATCAACCAATCCATCTGTTTATATTTTCACCTATCATGTTCACTGCTATTATCTCCTGTGTTGGCACCTTATCCACGCCACACTCAGCCCCACCAACACACCCTACAGATAACGAAGCACATACTGATAAGGAAGGGCCTGCCAGGGATGCTCCTAGGGCCACGAGGACACGACTACAGAGCCAGCCAAAACACTCGGGTAAAGATTTGTGGTGGAAGAGGCAAGAAAATAGTGGTACCTAGTTCATCGTACCAGCAATACTACTAATGGTGCTGCTGCTATACTACTACTACTACTACCACCATCAATAATGCTACTACTACTACTACTACTAATCACCATCAATATTATTATTACTACTACTACTACCACCACCAAACAATACTACTACTACTACCACCACCAAACAATACTACTACTACTACCACCACCAAACAATACTACTACTACTACCACCACCATCACCATCATTACTACTATTACTACTACTACTACTACTGCTGCTGCTAATACAAATACAACTACTACAACTAATACCACCACCAATACTAAGAATATTACTACTACTACTACTACCGGTACTACTACTACTACTACAGCTGGTACTCCTACTGCCTCCCCCCCCCCTCTCTCTCTCTCTCTCCCTGGCTGACGCTCCCAGCAGGTGGATTCGGCGCCAAAGGGTCCCAATATTGTCAACATCGGGGCCATTTTCCTCATTCCCACCAAGTCGTTTCCCCGATTTTTTTTTCTTCGTTTGTTTCCCCGTCCACCTGTGTCCTCGCTACAAAATCGTCTGGAGGCAGCGAGAATAAACTACAAAGGAGAATAAATTGGAAAGTAACAGGAATCCCCCCAAAATCGTCTGTAAGTAAGAAGAATAAATCCGCCAAGTCTATTCGTGTTTTCTTTTTTCTCTCTCGCCACCTGTGCCTTCGCTACAAAATCGTCTGAAGGTAGCATGAATAAAAGTACCATCAAATCGTCTCTCTCTCTCTCCCTCTCTCTCAGTTCCCCTCTAACTGCGTCCTCCTTACAAAATAGTCCCGGAGTTGCAAGAAAAAAAATAAACCCAAATAAAATCGTCTGGATGGCAAGAATTAAAAAAATAATTCTTCGCCATTCGTTCTCCTCATCTCGGTCTGCAAACCTCTTCAGTACGAGGCCTTTCCTGACACCAGACGATTTTATTCAGCTGGGAGTAATTAATCCTAGAAGTGACAGGCTCAATTAAACCCCTTCAATCCGACGACGCAGTTTGATAATAATATAACTGACTGGTGGTAGCAAGAGTATATTCAGAGACATCATCGTACTGAAGGGAATAATGAAGCGTTTCACTTCCAGGATGGCTCAGTCTGCTGATGTGGGCGTGGGTGTGGTAGAGAGGAAAGAAAGTCCCCACAACACACAAGAATCGCCTGGAGTGGAAGCGAGGCGTAATATATGGACCACCCTCTACGTTGTATGGGCAGATGGGTGAAGAATAAGGTGAAGATGGAAAGATGATACCAAAGAAAATGGAATGTCAGCAAGATGGCCGGCTACTGGTTGATACTGCACAGCGAAAATCCACCAAATATCCATAAACGGAGAAAATCCAGACGCAGTGAGAGAGAGAGAGAGAGAGAGAGAGAGAGAGAACTGAAGGAGTCTATAAGCTACTAGTGGGATGGATTTTGCTTACTTCCATTCAACATTAATAGTTACATTTACATTTTCAATCTCCGTTTTTCTTTGCCTATATGCCGGTTCACGCACAGTCAAATAATATTCTCCATAATTTTCTGGGAATGCCTGACGTGATAGAGGATAATGGTGTGAAATATGGAACCAGCAATCCAAAAATAATAATAATAATAATAACGATAAAACAAAAAATCACTGAAGCAACTTTATTAAATTTTCCAGACCCGAGTTACTTTATATTACCAGACGTCGCACCTTTGCATACCAAAATAAAGACTACTGTACACTCGCCGGCAAAAATATCGCTCCAATTGTTCATCCAATAATTATGAAACGCGTACACAATATTATGACAAGATGGATTGAGTGGTTTTCGATAATTATTGTTCACTGTATCGTTATTTATCATGTTTTGTTGCTATTATTATTAGTAGTAGTAGTAGTAGTAACAAGTAGTAGCAGTAGTTCTTGTTGTTGCTGTTATTATTGTTATTTTTGTCACCATGTTCATTTGAAACGTGAGCCCCGTGGATTGCAGGCTTAAGTTCCCCTTCTCCTGCAGTCCATCCTCCTCCATTCGGGTGATAGGAATGTAGTTGAGGGACGCTTGCAGATCCAGGCAGGTGAGCCGCCCGGTTATATGACACCACCACATGAAGGCGTCCCATCCCCAGCACCCTTACTTATAATCCGGTGTATCGATATTTATGTCCACACGGGTATGTGGCGAGGATATATAAAAATGAGGTTAATTGTGTCCCCCTCCCTTCCCCCCCCCTAAAAAAAAAAAACAGAGGGCATATATATATATATATATATATATATCCTGAGGCCCAGCAGTCCTCCTACACTCCGTAGCAGATGGCGTCATACACCTTCGCATGTCACTTTACATCCTGTCCATTCAGATCACTGAAAATACAGTGCGACACACACACAAGTATACTCATTAAAACTTTTCCTGTTTCAAATACACTGCTCTCACCACAGACACCCTTGCCTAATGCGTACATGGCCACTCTCCCTCAAAGAAAGTTTGGTGCTGCAGTGGCCCTCATACAGACTCATACTAGTAAAACAATACCTCCAATAAATACATCTTCAACATTTTGCTCTTGTTATTGTCTGAAGATTCGAATTACTTATGGGAAGACCCTCTTTGAAGTGTTTCCCATTAATCCGTGCAATATAACGTCTTCAATTCTTGCTACAGACAGACGATTTTATCCCCCCTCCTCCATGAGCCCCCAGCCCCGGGACCCAAGGAGCTGCGCGATAAGAAACAATGATGCCAAGTGTACGGGAAGAAACACTCAAGGAGGGAGCATTTTACGGCAGGCTATGTTTAGATATGCTGGTGTGCTGTGTGCTGCCGTGGTGGTAGTAGTAGTAGTAGTAGTTGCAGTAGTAGTAGTAGTAGCAGTAGTACTAGCAGTAGTAGCAGGAATGGTGATACTGGTAGTGGTATGAATGGTGGTGGTAGTGACAAAATATGGTTGTGGCAGTGGTAGTGTTGGAAGCAGTAGTAGTGGTAGCATTTGAAGCTGCTGGTAGAAGTAGCTATATCGGTTGGGTTGTAAGGGTAGTCGTGGTAGAGATGATAGTGGTAGGAGTGGAGTATACTGGTAGTGACGGTGGTAGCAGAGATGGTAACGAGAGAAGAACTAGTGGTGTGGCAGCGATGGTAGTAGCAGTGGTAAGAGTAGTCGTGGCTGTGACAAGTACTAGTGGTGTGGCAGTGATGGTAATGGTAGTAGTGAAAGTAGTGGTAGTAGTGGTGATAGCAGTGATGGTGGCAATGGTGGTAGTGGTTGTAGATATAGTGACAGCAATATTTATAAACAGTAAATAGTGGTGGCAGAAGCTGTGGCAGTAGTTGTATCAATGGTGGTAGTAGTGGTAGTGATGGTAGTAGTGGCAATGGTGGTGATGGCAGTGGTGGTAGTAGTGGCAGTGGTGGTTGTACTGTAGTGGTAGTACAACAGATCCACACCCATTACCACAGCCGACTAAACAGACCCATCTACTTGGTCCGTGCAAAATGGGATCCCGCACCTCTCCCCCCCCCCTCTCTCTCTCTCTCTCTCTCTCTCTCTCTCTCTCTGGATGTAACAACTAGGGTCCTCTCTCCCATAAATCACAGGGAGAGGGTAGCCGAGTACGAGCAGCGAGTGGACTGTGATACGAAAGAACGCGAGGTCAAGATGAGATTTGGTTGATATCAGTTCAGTATTTTTTTTTTATTTCATTTTTGCTACCTCCTGACGCTTTTATTTGTCTATCGGAAATTCTCGTGTGTGTGTGTGTGTGTGTGTGTGTGTGTGTGTGTGTGTGTGTAACAGATAGAAAGTGAGGTGTGTTGAAACGACTGCATGTTTTCTTTATCTTATTTGTTCTGCGCGGCCGCCCTTGAACGGAAGCACACACACACACACACACACACACTCTCTCTCTCTCTCTCTCTCTCTCTCTCTCTCCCCGGACCAGCCAGCCTGAGAGAGTTTACATAATGTGAGGGAAGTACTGGTAGTAAATAGGGATGAAAGAGCTTGCCTTGTCGGAGCAGAGGCACCAGCACACTTACACAATTTCTTAGTTCGAGAGGAAATCGTCTTAAAATAAAATCGTCCTAGAGAAAAATCGCCTGCAAATAAATTCGTCTAGGAAGAAATCGTCTGAAAATGCAATCGTCTTAGAAAAATCGTGTAAAAATACAATCGTCCAGGAAAAATCATCTGAAATAAAACTCAGAGAAAAATCGCTTAAAATGAAACCGTCTCTGGAAAAATCGTCTGAAAATAAAATCGTCTAGGAATAATCGTCTGAAATAAAATCGTCCTAGAGAAAAACGTCTAGGGAAAATCGTCTGAAATAAAATCGTCTTAGAGAAAATCGTCAGAAAAAATATAGGAAAAATCGTCAGAAATAAGATCGTCTCAGGAAAAACCGTATGAAATTAAAATTTGAAAGTCATCTTAAAAAATCGTCTGAAAATAAAATCGCCTGGGAAATCGTCTAGAAATAAAATCGTCTTTAGTCCACGTTTTCCTTGGTACTGTGTTGTCTAGGGTATACTGTAATTTCTTAATTCATTCACTACGATGATGTACTTTGTGATTTCTCCTTGATATTACCAGGAATTTATACATTTATTTATTTATTTATTTATTGGCTTAGGGAAGACGTCTTAAACTGGAGGAACTTGATGTAGCTTTTATTAACTTGAGAGAGAGAGAGAGAGAGAGAGAGAGAGAGAGAGAGAGAGAGAGAGAGTCCTTCCAAAAATTACGAATCGTCTGGTGGTCGCTAGAATTAAGAAAAAAAATCACCCGACTGAAGGAGCTAAGAAAAAAATCATTTGTCCTCCAAGCCCTCTCTAAAACAGCGTCAGCGAGAGCAGAATTTAACGTCTTGGGGGGGGGGGGATTTTGATGGGAGACAGTGCCACGTCTGATGGGAGAGTGGCTGGAGAGGAGGGAGAAGGAGAGGGGAGGAAGGACAAGGAAGGGGAAGAGGGAGAGAGAGAGAGGGGGAGGAAGATTTGGAAGCAGCATATCAATCGTCCTATGTTGTGACAGATGCAAATGTTTAAGCTTACCCGAGCAAGATGCAAAAACAAGGCCATGTTAGTGAAAAAAAAGACAAGGGAAAGAAAAATGGTATTAAATAAGAGATACCATTTTTTTTTTCCAATGCTGGCGAAAAAAGACAACGGAAAGAGAGATGGCATCAACAGGAGATAAAGGTGTTTTTCTGAGCAACTAATAAATATATAAAGGTTTCCCGATGAAGACGCTTTCATTTACGTGTTTGAACGACTTGGCTATGTACGAGTAATGAAGTGCAACCTTTCTTCTTTCTCTTTTCTTTTCTTTTTTCTTTTTTTCAAACGTTTGTGACTACTCTGATTCTATGGCTCTATTTCACCAAATACTGTACATAAGATTTTTAATGGCCATATTCCTTTACTGACCTCAAGATAAAAACACTCAGGAGTTGGTTGTTATCAGTACTTTTTATCACATTTGTGGACAGCATTACAGCACATATGATCAAGGCAAGTTATATTTCATTCGTAAAAGGATAAGAAGTAAAATCCACACCAAAGAAAATAATATCTGTAATCGTAAAGTCTGGATACCAAAAATAATAATTTTAAAAAGAACTTTGCACTCTGGATTGCAGGCGTTATCCTTATGTGAAAAAAGTCATAAGCTGTTCAAAATAAAACTACCAACTGTGCCTCGAAAATTGAAATATCATAAACAGAAGAACGCTGTAAATGACACAGCCGGCGTGACACGACTCTACGGTATGACTTCTAAGATGGTTCATGTCTACTGCCACACTACCATTCCACACTACAATACCTCCACAACCATAATACAGCACCACACTCCCATCTCCACACTACCACTACCATACTATACAACCATACCTCCACCTCCACACTACCACGAAACAACACGCGAACTTCAAAAGGACATATATATAGTCCCTTCAATGAAAGGTCTGTCCCAAGTTGAATAAAATCATTTAGCGGTTGCAAAAACATTAAGATTTTATCATACTGAATCGTTTAACATAGATTATAAGAGCCTCAAAGCCTTATCGGACCGCTGAGAACTTATGCAAATTAGTGCCTTTTCTAAACCATGCTTCGCTTTGGAGCAAATGCTTTACAACCCTATGGGGACGCAAAACATTTGTGGTTACCACCACCACCACAGTTACCACCACCACAACCACAGCTACCACCACCACCATAACGGCTACCACCACCACCATAACAGCTACCACCCATCATCACAGTTACCACCACCACAACCACAGCTACCACCACCACCATCACAGTTACCACCACCATCGTCACAGCTTATACTACCACCCCCACAACAACAGTTACCACCAGCATTATCATCATCATCACAGTCACACCACCACCACCACCACAGCTACCACCATTTTCTGTTGAATAATATCGTCTGTTCAGAGCATCAATGAAGTAACAGACATCGGAGTGTCGATGTACAACCCCCCCCCCTCTCTCTCTCTCTCTCTCCAATCTGAATGAGACAGCCCTACCAGGTGTTCAGTACAGATAATATGATTTGAGTAGTGCCCAAACGGTGGCATGTGAAGCTGTGTGGTGCCATTTGTTGCGCGTAGAAGGAATGCATTATTTTAGGGAATCCAAGTTTACCCCCAAAATCGGATACATTAGAAAAACACAAATGCCTGTATGGACGGTGGGTATCAGTGCCCAGGTGGCGACATGTAAAGGTGTGTGTGTATGTGTGTGTGTGTGTGTGTGTATGTGTGTACCACCCTGTTTCACACTACTGCTAAGTCTCAGGGAACGGATTATCTAGTCTATGCCCAATATCGGATATTCATAAAAATGGACATGTTGAAGGAAAGTAACATACAGGAGAGAGAGAGAGAGAGAGAGAGAGAGAGAGAGAGAGAGAGAGAGAGTAAACAGAAGGACAGATTGGAAAAGTAAACAGACACCTGATTTACGTGAGTCAGTGAAGTTGAAAAATGAACAGCAGTCAGAGGTGGGAGGGAAGTGACAGACAGACAGACAGCTAGATACAGACAGGGACCGATAAGTGTAAAGATGGATTAAGAGATAGATAAATAGATAATATAGATAGACATGGATAGACCGTGGCAGACAGACAGACATATAGAAGGGCTTGTCTAATTAATACATAAAAAGACAGAAGGTTAGACAGAGATATAACAAGATAAAGACATGTATAAAATAAATGAGTAGGTTGACCGATGGGTGGATAGAAACGGATAGATGAATGAATAAATGCACAGATGGCTGCACTGATGGAGTGATGGATGAATGTATGTACAGATGGATAGAACGATACACAGATGGATGAAAAGATGAACTGATGGATGGACAGATGGAACGATGGGTGGCTGGAGATGCCTACTGTGTGTAGAAAGCTGTACAAACAAAGGGGACCCGGTTACGGAAATGGAAAAAGAGTATCATACATGCTCTCTCTCTCTCTCTCTCTCTCTCCTGGTGATGCATCCGGTATGAAAACGCACAGGAATAACAATACTCATCTACATGTAATATTTTCGCAATGAATTTTTGTTGGAAAATAAAAAATCAACTGTGGAAATAAAATTTTGATGGACTGACAGAAATTAGATAAGACTAAGGAGAATTTTTATGGATGGGCGAAAGTCAGAAGTTTGTTATGAACATGGGATTTATAGATGGAATATCAGAAGTTATATGGTAAAGGTCAATAAAGGAGACAGATCCTAATATGGGGACACGTGCACATCAATATGTATCACGTACGTCAAAAAAAAAAAAAAAAAAAAAAAAAAAAAAATGCGTTATACTAATGCACCAGGGTTGTCCAAAATGCAGCGTCCGACTCTGAAACATTTAAAAATACATCAATAACACTATGCAAATATGCGTTGTGTGTGTGTGTGTCTGTCCACATCTGACTCCCTCGGATTTCCACGGGCCATACATCAAAGGACGCGGAACGACCAGCTGACAACGATGGTGTAAATTATATTTGCGTGCGGTCAGTTGTGTACGAGCCACGCGCACTTTCATGCCCGATTTTTCGCCAGATATTGGGAACCCTCTAAAGGTCATAACGCTGGGTGGAACGGACTAAAATTTGGCACGGGTATGACCGGTATGTCAGAGCAGGTCCATGTCAAGTTTGGTGTCAGTGTGTGTCTCGGGGGAAAGCGCTAAGTGGCCCGATAGAGCCGCTAAGAGCTTGTTGACTCCTATAACGTGTTATTTAGCTATTTACATTTTCCCACGTAGAAATATCGCAATGCCAAAAGTGTAACAGCAGTACTGTCCAGTGATGCAAAAATGATGTACTGTGTTGCAACAAGGTTAATGTGTTTCGTGTATAAGCCATCTTCACTCTTGAAAGCGGCTCGTGACATCATACAAGCGACTTAGGTTTTCGAATACTAGTTGCCAAGTGGTCTTTTTATTTTCATTTACTGTGGATAGCTAAGGAAATAATATCGAATTTTATTTTGGCACGATGAATGAAGATTAATAACAATATGTGATTCTATATGAAACACAGGCTATAATTTTCATCTCCATAACTGATCTTTAATCTCGGTGTGAAAACTTTATGTGAATGTCAGAAGTTAGTGATCAATATGGAAATTTTGTATGACTGCTGGAAATAATTTATGAATGTCTTTTCCCTCCACCTCCACAGGTTCATGAGAAGTTATAATGTTCTTTAATTATACTGCACTAAAACAAGTAAATAAATAAGAAATAAATAATAAATACGGAAATGAATACAAATAATTCAGCAAACAAAAAATACGGAAAAATATAGAAATCAGTAAGTTAATAAATCAGTAAATAAGTAAATAAACAACTGAATAAAAAAATAAAATCCATTATACACTCACCTACAGGCTGCCGCAAAATCTACACGCGTCGAAAACCCGTCACTTTCATATAATCGTGGGATGATTTTTGTTTTATTCTTGTTGTTCGGCATCTGGAATGTTAAAGTGGATAGTTTTAATGGTCATACAACACAGAGGTTAAATTAGGGAAGGGCAGGCTAGGCAAGGTAGGATTAGGATAGATTAGGTAAGGAAAGGTAATGTAAGGTTACGTTAGGTTAAGTTAGGTTAGGTTAAGTCAGTAGAGTAAGTTTGCCCACAATATACAGAACTGGATTAGGTTACGAAAAACAGGTCTATATTAAGTGAAATTAAGTTTAGCCTAGTATAAGTTAGGTTAAGTTAGGCGACGTACGGTGGTGGTTAAATGAATGAGAAGTGCTTTTCGTCTCCACCTTAAGTTGGCCAAGGCTTTAAGAGCATTTAAATAATTTCCTTCCGAGTCGACGCTGTTTTTAGGAGAATAAATTAAGACGCTGAGCCAAGACGTTCACAGACCCTCACTCTCACACTCTGCCTCCCACACTGACTATCTATCTATCTATCTATCTAATTCTCTATCTTTCTATCTGCCTGTCTGCTGTCTCCATCTCTGTTAACCTATCAACTTACCTATCTCTCTGTCTACTTACCTACCTAACTACCTATCTGTCTATCTATCCATCTATCTATTTATATCTCCTGGCCTGTCTGTGTCTATTCACGTCTACTTACATACCTACAATACCTATCTATTTATATCTATCGGCCTGTCTGTCTATTAACCAACTGGATATCTAACTGCCTCCCATCTATCTACCTATCCATCTATCTGTTTGTCTGTTTGCCAAATTGATATCTACCCACCTACAACAAATCTCTATCTATCTATCTACCTACCTGTCTGTCTGTCTATCTCTGTGTCTTTCTGTGTGTCTCTGTGTCTGTCTGTCTATTTTCTATCTATCACCTTACATCGTATCACATCATCCCTATCTACTACATGTGCTATTTTAACTATATATCTACTACCACATAATCCCTACACATTCACCTATTTATCTATTTACCAAGTATCTATCTATTTATTTATCTATCTGCTTTTTAACTAGTATCTCCTACTCTGTCTACCTTTCACATTACCTCTCACACTATATCTATCTGTCTATCTATCTATCAGTCAATCTATCCATCCATCTCTATCTATCTATGTCTCTCCTTGTCTACAGAAACTGGATATCTAAATACCTACCTACCACCAATCTATCTATCTATCTATCTACCTATCTATGCATCTGCCTATCTTCCGGATCTCTCTCTCAATCTATCTGTTTATCATTTCATCGATCAATCCCTGTTCTATTTATGTCTATTTTTTTCTGTGGTGTAGTTTCTAGATTTATTATTTGCCTACTCAATGAACTCCATATCTCCATCTATCTACACCGTATTTATCAATGTCTATCTATCTACCTATGCCCTACCTACACACCTTACCTGCCTACCTACCTACATATATACATTCATATATACAGTACATACATATATACCATCAATCAGCCTATCCATCCATCCATCCATTCATCAATCTATATTAATTTTACCAAGACCATCACGAAAAATCAAAGCGAAAAATGTAAAAAAAAAAAAAAAAATTCAAAATTAGCAAGATGTAAGAATAGCGCTTCTTGTTGACTTTCGCTGACGAGTAGCATATTTACGCTCTGCTAACTCTGTCAATGTCTCGCCCCCCCTAAATAAAAAGAATATAAAGAAATAAAATAGAAAATAAGTGCAGAGAATTTCAATTAAAATATGGACAAACGTATGGAAATATTTACTGCGTACCTGTATAGTGTAGTTAATACTGGCACACACATAGGCACATACACTCATAAAACATACAAGAGTACACATACATATAAACTCTCCCCCTCACACACACACACACACACACACAACTATATACAACTCCCATAAAATAACATTGATACAAAACACACATACATAAAATACACTCACCCAACAACCTTACACACACACACACACACAAAATAAAACTGAGATGAAAGGGAGAGAGCGGCTGGGGTGAGGGGGCAAGTGACGGTGAGGGGGCGAGTGAGGGGGCGAGTGGGGAGGAGGGTGAGGGGGTGAGGGAGAGGGCTGGTGGTGGCTGGCCGTCAAAACACCAGCCCTGAGATCAAACCCCGTCGCTCTGGCTCCATATTTATAAACTTTCTTGAGCCCGTATTCTACAACCACCCAAAAATCCCACAGCACAATTTCCTCAGCGATTTATTCTGAGTATTGCGCCGTTTTATTCCTTGTCCATACTAATAAGGCAATGTCGGTAATAAAAACACATGTAACCCCAGAAAATAAAGGGAAATATCAAAGCGTACCAGACCAAATAAATCGCTCAGAGAAAGGTATTAAGAAGAGTATAAAGCCACCTAGAATACCACCCTAATCTCCGTATAATTTCGCTTGCTTTTTCTTTCGCCTTGGCTCCTGCATCTGTCACTCACTTTTCCACCGAACTAAACTGAATATCAAGGTGAAAAAATGCGAAAATGGGAAGATTTTTGATGTTAAACTGCAATGGATTTCGTTCACTCTGCAAATTGTTTAACCCCTTCGCTCCGATGGCGTATTGATGTATTCTTATTACCTTTACTAGCTTTTATTTAGCTTAGGAGAGACTTCGTTCTTTATTCGTTTCTTCATATTCTTTCTTACTCTATTTCTACTTCTTCCTCCCCCCCCTCTCTCTCTCTCTCTCCCTCCTTCCCTCCCTCTCTCTCTCTCTCTCTCTCTCCCTCCCTCCCTCCTTCTCTCTCTCTCTCTCTCTCTCCACTGACCCCTTCACTAACATAAATCCTTGGTCAGCAAAACAAAACTATCTATACCCTATTCACTCTAACTTGGACTACAAAATGCCATCTCTCCATCCTGAATATTGAGTTAGAGCAACAGATCAACACGAGGGAATATCATGATAGTCACGAAGAAGTGCTGTGAAGAGGATGTGGAGCCGTGGTATAGCCCTTTTCTGCCACTGAGCTACGGGAAATAAGCTGCAAAAGGACGAAAATCTGGGCCAAGTTGAAGTGAAAATAGTGTAGTAGAGCGAGTGAGGGAAAAGACACGTCATAGGAGTTACGAGGCTAAGATTCTTGATAAATACGAGCCCCTTGCTTCCCTCACACGCCAACACACCCCGCCACTTCAAGAGAAACACGAGCGGTTTATTTTCCACGATTTTTCTTCAGTCCCCCCAACTTACTCTTCTCTCGATGCCTCGTTTTCTTTTGCGTATTTGGACCTTCCTGAGTGTTTTGTCTTCCCTTTTTTTCTTTTAATTGTGGGTGCGGGGGAGAGGGGGAGAAGGGGTAAGGAGGGGGGGAGAGGGAAAAATGATGGAGTAGAGGGAGGAATATGGGAGAGTGATGGGAGGGAGGAAAGAAGAATGAAGGGAAGAGGAGAGTGAGATGGGGATGTGGGAGGAGAGTAAGAGGGGGTGGATGAGAATAGGGAAGGGGAGAGGAATGGGAAAGGAGAGTGGGAAGGGGGATGTGAGGAGGGAAAGGCAGAAGGGAGAGGGAGGGGCAGGGGAGAGGCATAGGGGAGTGGGAGAAAGAAGGGAAAGACAGAGAGGAAAGGAGAGGAAGGAACAGGAAGGACAGGGAGATGATGGGTGGGGAAAGAGAATGGGGTAAGTGGGTGATGGGGAGGAAGGAGAGGGAAAGAAAAAGATGGGGAAAACGGAAAACATGAAGGAGAGTGTTAAAGGGTTGCAAAGGGAAAGAAGGAAGGAAAAGTAAGAAGAGAGACGGAAGGAGAAGCGAGGAGGAAGAGGAAAGAAAGAAAGAAGGAAGGAAAGGGAATGTGAGAGGGAAGGAAGTTGAGAGAAAGCAGGAGAGGGATGGGAGGAGGAGGAGGAGGAGAGAAAGATGAGGGATAAAGAGTAAGAATTTAACCCTCTCACGGTCATGGCAACTCTAGTATTCTATTCCAGCTAATGCCAGACGATTTTATTCAGCTGAGAGTGAGTCATAGGAGCCTGAGAGTGTTAATAAGAAATGTGGAGAAAGAAGACAAGAGATAGGTAAACAGGAGGCCAATTAATGAACTACACACGGACATCAAACGCTGCTTAAGGCGTCTGTTGTGCAGGAGAGTAACAAAGGAAGCTTGGTGTGTGTGTGTGTGTGTGTGTGTGTGTGTGTGTGTGTGTGTGTGTGTGTGTGTGTGTGTGTGTGTGTGTGTGTGTGTGTGTGTGTGTGTGTGTGTGTGTGTGTGTGTGTGTGTGTGTGTGTGTGTGTGTGTGTGTGTGTGTGTGTGTGTGTGTGTGTGTGTGTGTGTGTGTGTGTGTGTGTGGAGGGATTAGAAATAGCTCATTAATCCTTTTACAACTCCCTCTCTCTCTCTCTCTCTCTCTCTCTCTCTCTCCACATAACTCCACTGCAACACCACACCACCATCAAAGCACCTCCACATTCCCCTCCACTGCACCTTAGGGATTTATCTCTTGCACCTCACCAGATGCTTTGGCCCGAGAAATCCTTACGTAAATCCTGATGCTTCTTATTCCCTTTGTATTTCGCTTATCTTCCCCTTGTATTTCAGTCTGTATTCTTCCCTTTGTATTTCAAGCTGTATTCTGCCCTTTGTATTTCTGTCTGTATTCCTCCCTTTGTATTTCAGTCTGTATTCTTCCCTTTGTATTTTTGCTGCACTGTACCCTTTGTTTTTCAGTCTGTATTTAAGTGTGTTTTTCTGTACTTCCCTTTCTGAATGTTTTAATTACTCTTTCCTTTGCACGCTTTTACATCCCTTCCTGTCTCCTTTCCTCCTATTTCTCTTCCTCTCTTTTCCCCTCTATCTCTCTCTCTCTCTCTCTTTTCCTCCCACTCTACGTCTTTTTCCTTGTTCCTGTTTCTCATTCTCTCTTCCTACCTCTCTTCCTCCCTTTCCATCTCTCTTCTAACCTTTCGTATCTCTTCTTCTCTCTTCCTGTCTGTCTTCTTCCCTTCCTGTCACTCATCATTCCACCTCATCTCTCTTCCAACTTCTTTCCCCATCTCTCTTCCTCTCTTACTTTCTCTTTCCCTCCCTTTCCATCTCTCTTCCTCCCTCACTTTCTCTTTTCTTCCTATCTCTCTCCTACCTTCCCAGCTCATTTCCTCTCTTCTTCCACTTTTCCTCCTTTCCTACCTTACTTCCCCCTTTCCTTCCTATTTTCTTCCCATCATATCTTTCTCCTCCCTGTCTCTCTTCCTCCTCTCCCTATCATTCCTATGAGAGTTACATAGAGATACACAGAACACACAGACACAGCGGTTCCTTCAAGACGGTTTAGAAAGATTTACCTTATAATTACAGAGGCTTTACTCCTTCACTCCATCAACTACTGTTTATTTTAATCTTGCTAGAACCAGACGATTTTTTCAGCTTGGAAGACCTGAACTGGAGGGGATAGATGTAGCCTTCACTAACACATCTCTCTACAGCTGAATAAAATCGTCCGCTGGTAGCTTAACAACAATAACAACAACAACAACAATAATTATAATAATAATAATGGTGGCGGTAGTAGTACTAGTAGTAGTAATAGTAGTGGTGGTGGTGGTAGGAGTAGTAGCAGTAGTAACTAATAAAAATCATCATCATCATCATCATCATCATTTAATTCAGTGTTGCCCCATGAGGAGCGTTTGACCCCGGGGCAAGGCAAGTTGGACCTGACATTTAAGATGAGAGTGACCAGTCTCACTCATCCCTGAGTGGCATTACGTGAGCATTAAACCCCAACTACCCCTTGGCTATAAACCTTTACCGGCTCAATCCGATTGGAGCTCCGTAATTACCCACTAAACCACCGGGAACCATAATTTGATTATATGGTTACCACTCAGCGTAGTAAATGGTTTTCTGGTGTACAGGAAACCATTTGGCTTGTCACTCAGTGTAGGGCCACCCGTAGACAGAAGGAAGAGGAAAGAATGAAGGAAAGAAAAACAGAAGAGGAAAGAGGGAAAGAAGGAAGGACGAGAGGAAAAGACAGGCACCTGAGAGCGGTGGATGGTGAGCGCCCCCACCTACCAATAATAATAATAATAATAATAATAATAATAATAATAATAATAATAATAATAAAACCTGTCTCACTGAAGAGGGTAGCAACAGGATGGTAAAGAGGAAGGCCCTCTGCGACCTCCTGCCCCCCCCCCCCGGTAATCAGTCGTACAGGAAAATTGTGAGAAGTAACACCTTGCAGGACCACACTGCTTGAGAGAGAGAGAGAGAGAGAGAGAGAGAGAGAGAGAGAGAGAGAGAGAGATATGATAGGCTAGATTGGAAAGGTAGGGACGGGCAGGGTAGGGTATGGAAGGTCATTACATGTACAAAGCAGGGCAGGGCAGGGCATGGAAGAGTAAGATTGTGGACTGAGAAGAGCATGGGAAGGCAGAGCAGGGCAGTACAGGGTTAGTGGCAGAGTAGGACAGAGTTAGAGACAAGGCAGGGTTAGAGGTAAGGTAGAGCAGGGTTGGTGACAGTGCAAGGCAGGGGTAGGGGTAAGACAGGGCAGATTTAAAGGCAGGGCAAGGCAGGGTTAGAAGTAAGGTAGGGCAGGGTTAGAGGCACGGCAGAGAAGGATTAGGGGCAGGTTAGTGAAGGGTTAGAGTTACGGAAGAGGAAGGTTAGATTCAAGGTAGGGAAGTGTTAAAGACAAGGCGACACAGGACAGGGTAAGATTAATGGCAGGGTAGGGCAGGGTAAGACAGAAAAAAGTAGGACTGAGATTGGGCGGGTGAGGCAGAGGACAGGGTAAAGGAACACAGGTTCTGGCAGGGGAGGGTGACTAACACTGGTATAATCTTAGCACAGAGAGGTGGCAATGGTGGCAGACACGCTGACAACACACACACACACACACACACACACACACACACACACACATATTTACCCAAACATACTGTGCATAGGAAAACACATACAAACTCCACACACACACATATATATTTACCTATACATACTGTGCATAGGAAAACACATACAAACTCCACACACACAACACACACACACACATTTTCCTATACATTCTGTGCATAGGAAAACACATACAACCTCCACACACACACACACACACACATACACACACACACCCAGGGCATTTTCCTCGGAGGGAGAGTGACAGCCAAAAGTTACCCTCTCTAATGCTGGCCAAGACGGTAACAGGAGTGGATGCATATTATAGGACTTTCCCTATAACTCGGCCTAAAATTCCCATCTCCCTATCTCTAACTTGGCCAAAAATTCTGAACTCCCTATCTTGAATTCTGAGTTGTAACTATATTAACGCTAGAAAGTGATGCTAGTCATGAAGAAGTGCTATGGAAGTATGTAAATCCACAGTACTGCCTTCTTCTACCAATGAGCTACACCAAACAGACTGTGGAAGGACGAACATCAGGGCCAAGTTAAGATGAAAGGAGTATAGTTGTTATTCATTGGCTGTGTCTGTATGTCTGGATCTGTACCATATAATCAATCTTTAAGACCTAACATGACGCCAATATAAACTAGCACATGAAAGGACATACAATCAGCCCTCACTTTAAATGTCTCCCACGCTCGGATTCGAACCCAGCACTAGGACACACGTTAATCAGGCGGCGAACACGTTAACCAACCAGCCACCGAGGTCCATAGATCAAGTACACCCTAACAAACACATCCATGAGCGTTACAATGTCGTCATCATCATCATCAGCAGCAGCACCATCATAATCATCATCACCCTATCTCACGCTCTTAATAAATTCCCAGGTCCTACTGTATTCATCTTAATTCAAGCTTTAATGAACACATTCCTGCTGTCCTGTACATCACCATCATCATCACCATCAGCATATCTCACACTTTTAAAAATTCTCCAGGCGCAACTGTATCCATCTTAATTAAGTCTACTGAACACATTCCTCCAGTCCTGTGCATCATCATCATCATCATCATTACATCATCCTAACCCTCCCTCCCACTTAGCAAATAAATCGTCTAGGTCTTACAAACTTTAATGATGCACTTTTTCTCGTCCGCGCACACCCAGGGAAGAAGCCATATTCAGGGTGACACAGATGAAGTTGTGGCATGTCTTCCTTAGCGATTTATTTTGCAATTTAAACCTTAACATTCTCTTATATGCTATTTGTATCATTTTAATTGCGTCTAGATCATTATACAAGAGGATACTGAGGAGTAATGTTCAGAATAAATCGGTCTGGAGGAGGTGTTACGAATGTCCGAGCCCCCCCCCCCCTAGAAAATACGGGTCAGTAAGAGTGAGGGGCAGACTGACTCCACTGGCTCTTTCCCTCGCCCTTGTATATCTCAATTATGGTGGTGGGTGGACTCACTCACGTGCTATATATGCCACCTGCTCTCCCCCTCCTGCCCGCTCATTGGTGCACAGGTGGGCAGGGCAGGGACAGCGGTGGCCAGACAGGTGGGGGTGATGGGGAGGGTAAGGTGGGGTGGTGGGCTGAGGTGTGGTAGGGTGTCAGATGGGCTAGGAAGGGTAGGGGTGGAGGGTTGTGGTGGGGTAGGTATTGGTGTGATGAATGAGCTGCAACGCTGTCTCTCTCGTAACTCTGCCATAACTCCGTCTGGAATGCTAAGTTGTGACAAGGAATTAACAGCAGGGTGTCAATGACGTGTAGGGTGGTGGGAAGGACATGGTGTGAGGGGTTGGATGGAGTGCTGTGGTAGGATCAGGCTGTGGGATAGGTGCGATGCGGGGTGATAAGGACGCTGTGATGGTAGTGTGGTAGGTGGGAGGTAGGGTGGATTGCAGGGGTGGGGGACGTTTGTGGAAGGTGTGTGGGGTGGCAGGGTGAGTGGAGTGACGTGGAAGGGTGATGTGTGGTGGTGTGGAGTGCTATAGTGGTGTTGGGTGGTGACTGGGTAGATATTGTATGAAACCAACACTCTATGTGATGAAAGGTTGTGGTATGGTAGTGTTTGGTGCAGTGCGTGGTGGTGGTGGTTTGGTTGGTGTGGTATGTGGGTGCGACGTTGTGTGGTGAATGGATGTGAGACGCTGACGGGTGGGTGGTGCATGGGTGGGTGGCGAATGATGGAAGGATGACGTGTGGTGGTTGTAGTGGTGGTGTGGTAAATGAATGTGGTATGCTGGGGTGTGGTAGGTATATGGGTGAGATATGAAAGAAGACGAGCTGATGTGCTTGTGATAGTGGTGGGATGGTGAGTGAGTGTGGTATGCTGGAGTGTGGCAGGTTGGGTATTGCAGCAGGATGACGCGTTGTGGTGGTGGTGGTGGTGGTGGTGAATGAGTGTGGTGTGCTGACGTGTGGTAGGCGGGTAACAGTAGGGGGATGACGTATTATGCTGGTGGTGGTGGTGTGCCATGGGTGAGGTGAGGTGAGAGCAAGTGACGTCAAGGCAAGTGACATCAATGGGACGTTCCGGGACACTTCTAGAAGAGTGCGAAGGTGGCAGGGTGGTGGTACAGGAGGCAGAGGAGGAGGAGGAGGAGGAGGAGGTGGTGGTGGTGGTAGAGGAGATGGTAGTGGAGGTGGTGGCGGTGCAGGTGTGACCCTAGTGAGTGTTTATTTACTCCACCACTACACCCTTGCTACACTCCGGCCCTTCATTCTACCTCAGTCACCTTCCCAGCATACACATTTTCACCCTGACTTACATTGTGGCCTTTCATTCCACTCCAGTCACACTCTAAATCCACTTAACTTTATCCAGATTAATTTACTCTTCCAAGCACATTTAATTCTATTTTTTAAACCCTGACTCGACTTTATCCTGATTTCATTGAACTCCTTTCCCATCCGGTCCTAAAATTTCTTAAGTCATGATTCTGGCGATGATTTTTTTTTCAATATATTGTTCCTACTTTCTGAAAATTTTATTCCACTGGGGGATGGGGTAGTGTGTTGGAGGGGCGTAAGAAAAGAGTATCCAGGTCTTACACACACACACACACACACACACACACACACACACACACACACACACACACACAAAGGGTAACGTCTTTTCTATTGTATTCTCGCCAGACGATTTCATTCAGCTATGGGTTCTCGTGCTGATGGGGTTTACTAAGGCTACATCGAGAGAGAGAGAGAGAGAGAGAGAGAGAGAGAGAGAGAGAGAGAGAGAGAGAGAGAGAGAGAGAGAATTCTAAATGGCACAATGAAGCTTCGTAGTACCTCTCAAATTGCGATTTATTTTGCATATTAGCCTACACTTTAATATTCCCTTGTCTATTATTCATATCACTGTAATACCACCACTACATAAATAACAAAAAATAAATAAATAAATAAATAAATGAAAAGGTCATGGGAATGAGAGGATAAATTGTATGATAAAGGATATAATTCAATAAAGGATATTATTCAATTAAAATGATTGAATTGGAATGAAGGACTGAGAATGACCAGGATAAGGATAATAATATACGCTGAGGAGGGAAGGTGGGGGAGAGGGGGAGTATGTGGGGTGAGGGTGGTGAGAAGGAGGGGGAGGGGGAGTATGTGGGCCAAGGTTGGGGTGAGGCTGGGGAGGTGGGGGAAAGGAGATGGGGCGAGAGGGTAGTATAATCACAGAGCACTTGCTATCATTACACAGGTGTTCTTTACCTTCACTAATGGTTTGGTGAAAATATCGCGATCTCTGGTTCCTGTTTATTATTTCTATCTATCTATCTATTGCCAGACGCCATAATCCCGTAAGGGGTGGCCATTTGACTCTTGATTTATTTGTTTTACAGGGAGGGGCACTAACCCTCCACCAACCCACTTGTTGACACGTAAGGAGCACGTATGGTTTGGTTATATGTTTACCACCCAGCGTTGTAAATGGTTTCTTGGCTTACAAGAAACCATTTGGGTTGTCACTCAATGTAAAGCCACCTGTAATGGAAAGAAAAGGCAATAAGAAGTGACAGGAAAGATGGGAGAAATAGGAAGAGAGGAGGGCAGGCACAGAAAAAGAATGATAATTATTACCATTATTATCATTCTTATTATTATTATTATTATTATTTTTTATTATTATTGTTATTGCTATTATTATTATCATTCTTCTTCTTCTTCTTATTATTATTATTATTATTAATATAACTACTATAATTATCATCATCATTATGATCCTCCTCGTAATTATAGCTTCTGAATATTATAACCTCCATAGGGGGAAGAAGCCTAGGTAAAGAGAGAGAGAGAGAGAGAGAGAGAGAGAGAGAGAGATTATGAGTTGATGAGGAAGAAAACGTGACAGACCCTGGGAGTAGGTCAGATTTTATTAGCTCGACTTTGTGAGATTATGAGTCGACACAAGATACACGTGACAAGAGAAGATTTTTTTCTTATGAGGTACTTTGCGAAACTCACGATAAAGAGCTTAAGAGTATTTATGAGCATGAGTGTGACATGGCCGAGAGGATACAGAGATGAAGAGGATCGGATTCTTTTATGAGCTAGTCCTGGGAATCTGATACGCTTTAGATTATAAGCCTAAGGATATTTACGGGTATTTGTGAGTATTTCTGAGTAATTATGAGACATACTTCGTGACATCACCTTTAGGATAAAGGGATGAAGAAGGTGAGTATTTATGAGTATTTTTAGGTATTCTTGAGCTTCAGCCATGAGTAACTGGGTATTTATGAGTATTTGTGAGTATATGTGAGTGGTGAGATCACCTAAAGGATACAGTAATAAAAGTATTATGTGTGAGCTTGGGCCATGAGTAACTGAGTATTTATGAGTATTTGTTGAGTATTTATGAGTATTTACGGATGAGTATTTATGAGTATTTGTTGAATATTTATGAGTACCGGTATATGAGTATTTATGAGTATTTGTGTATCTATGAGTATTTGTTGAATATTTATGAGTATCTGTTGAGTATTTGAGTATCTGTGAGTATTTATGAGTATTTATAAGTATCTGTGAGTATTTATGAGAAACTGTGAATATTAATGAGTATTTGTCGAGTATTTATGAATATTTGTCAGTATTTATGAGTAACATGTGCATTTATTTGTATCTGTGAGTATTTATGAGTAACTGTGAGTATTTATGAGTATCTGTTGAGTATTTATGAGTAACTGTGAGTATTAATGAGTAACTGTGGGTATTTATGAGTTTTTGTTGAACATATATGAGTACCTGTGAGTATTTATGAGAATTTGTTGAGTATTTATAAGTGTCTGATGAGTATTTGAGTAACTATGAGTATTTATGAGTATCTGTGAGTATTTATGAGTAATTGTGAGTATTTATGAGTAACTGTGAGTATTTATGAGTATTTCTGAGTCCTGAGTAACTCGTGACATCACCCCCTGAGGCTAAGGTGATGACAAGGAAGGTCGGTTTCTCTTACGAGCTACTCCTGTGCTCATATGCTTAAAGAGAGGCGGTGGTGGCGTGGGTGGAAGGGTAAATTTGGAGGTGATGGAGGAGGGTAGTTTGTCTTTTCTCTCTCTCTCTCTCTCTCTCTCTCTCTCTCTCTCTCTCGGCTAGTTCAGTATTTTCTTTTTTCTTCTCTTCTTCGGTATATCATTCTCCTCTTATTCCCTTTTCTGCTTTCTCAGTTCGTTTCTCAATATCTTGCTCTCCCCTTCTCTCTCTCTCTCTCTCTCACACACACACACGCACAGTTATGGTAAGGGCTGCAGGGCTGGTGAGGGCTGGGGCAGGGAGAGAGAGCTATTTTTTTTTTTTTTATGCGAGGAAGAAGGAACCAAAGGCCATGAGCCCGCAGTAATAGTTCCCTCCAAGAGAAAAACAAAATACAATAGAGAGCCAAATTCAAAAGGGCTAAAGGAAAAAGAAAGAAAGAAAAAAATAAATGCTGAAAAAAAAGGCGGTTGGGATAAGGGCTAAGACTCCATTTAATAAGGTTAGAATCATTAACCCCTCTTCAGACGATTCTTACTGCTACCAGACGATTTTTAATTCAAGTTAAGAAGGGCCTGTCGTGCTGAGGGGGGTTTATTAGGCTACATCTAACCCCCGAAGTCAGCAGAGTCTCCCCTAAGCTGAATAAAATCGTCTGGAGATGGCAAGAAAAAATGTTAAAAAAAAGTAATGTACCATGGGCTAGGAAGGGCAGGGGGCTACGGAGAGGTGCTGGGGTAAGGGAGGGAGTAAAGGGGGTTAAGGGCTGTATTTAGGGCTGGGGGAAGGGCAAGGGCTATAGAGAAAGACAGTGAAGGCTCTAAGGGCTCAGGGGAGGGTTAGAGTTGCACAGAGAAAACAAAGGGCTTTCTGTAGGGGGTTGGTAAGGGCAGTGAGGGGCTCTGGTGAGGGCTGGTAAGGGCTGGAGCTGATTATAACACTAGTAAGGGCTATAATAAGGGCTGCAGTGAGGGCTGGTAAGGGCTGGTAAATGCTGGGGCTTAATCTGTATCTACGTGGCGTCTGGCTGGGTTGGTACATGCCTCACATAGTGGCCTAGGGGGTGAGGCAGCGGGGAGAGGCAGGGGGTGAAGAGTGAAGTGGCAGAGAGACAGAGTGAGACAGGGGAGGGGCAGGGTGAGACAGGGGTGATATAGAGAGGCAGAATGAAGCAAGGGTTGAGGGAGGGGTGAGGTAACAGGGACAGAGACAGGGTGAGGCAGGGATGAAGTAGAGAGGCAGGGTGAGGCAAGTGTAGAGGTAGGGATGAGGGGTGAGGTAGCAGAGAGAGAGGCAGGGTGAGGCAGGAGTGATGCAGACGTCATGGCGGGTGAGGGTGAGGTAGGGAAGAGAATGGGCTGAGGCAGAAGAGTAAGGAGAGAGGAGAGATAAGAGCAAGGGAGGGGAGAGGCAGGAGAGGCAAAGGTGAGGCTGTGGCAGAGTGAGAGAGAGGAAGGGAAAACAACAAAGAGGGAAAGGAAGGGGGAAAGAGAAAGAAATGATAAAGAAAAGGTAGGAAGGCACAAATGACAGGGTGAGGCAGAGGAACAGACAAAGGAGAGATCAATGCAGGGGTAGAGGCAGAGGGAGAGACAAGATGAGGCAGGGGAAAAGTAAAAAGGGAGAAAATACCAAAATCGGGGTAAGTAAGGGATAAGATAGAAAGGATAGCTAAGTTTAAGAAGGGGGTGAGGTAGGATGAGGCAGGGGGTGAGGCAGGGGGGAGGAAGGGGTGAGGCAGGAGTGAGTTAAGGGGGGAGGCAGGGTGAGGCAAGGGTTGAGGCAGAAAGGTACTGTACAGAAAGGGGAGGACAAGTACAGATGGCAAAGAGGGAGGGATAAGGAGAGGCAGAGATGGAGGGGGGTACGGGGGGTGAGGCAAGACTAAGTGGCAGGCAGGTGGCGAGGCAGGATGGGGAGGTATGCAGTTCAAGGTAGGCAGAGCGAGGCGAGAGGGTAAATAAGTGTGAGGCAGGTGGGGCAGGCAGGGGGGTGTAGCAGAAGGGGTACAGGGAGGAGGGGTGTAGGCATGGGGGGGGTAGGCAACAGGTGCAGAAGAGGGAGAGGAAGAAGGGGGGGAGCGTCGAGTGCGGCACAAAGGGGAGGGGGAGTAGGCAGGGAAAGTGGGTTAGGCAGGAGAGGGTAGGCAACAGGTGCATCGGGGGTTAGGCAGATGAGAGGCAGTGTGGAGTGAGGCACAGGGGCAGGCAGGGATTGCAGCTTAGGCAGGGTGACATGGAAAGCAAATTGGGAGAGGCACACAGTTAGGCAGCTTTCAGACATAGAGGGGGCGGGGGATGTTGCTTAGGCAGAGGAGACAGCTTAGAGTGAGGCAGGAAGAGGAGAGGCAAAAGCGTGAGATACAGAGGCCGGGTAGAATACGTACATGCGGCCTCAAAAGTTCTGCTGACCCGGATAAATTCATCAGTGTCCATTGTTGCGGATTCACCACACCGATTTTCAGAGTCCATGGAAAGAGACGCACGAGAAGGGAGGCAAGCAGGGAGGCAGGGAGGCAGGGAGGCAACGAAGACAATTTGGGAGGTCAGGCAGGATATGTAGCTTAGGCAGGGAGGTTGGGAAAGCAGTTACGTGAGGTACAGAAGTTAGGCAGGAAATGTAGCTTAGGCAGGGAAGGTAATTTAGGTGAGGCACAAGGGTTAGGTAGGAACTGTAGCTTAGACAGGGAGGCAGGGAAGGCAATTTAGGTGAGGAAGAAAGGTTAGGCAGAAATTATAGCTTAGGCAGAGAGGCAGGGAGGGCAATTAAGGTGAGGCACAGGGGGTAGGCAGCTTGGAGAAGGGTAGTTTGAGAGGCAGGGATTGTAGCTCAGGCAGGAAGGGATGGGAAAGGCATGCTTGTGAGATTCAGGCAGGTATATCAGGCAGCTAAGAGACAACCACAACAACAACAACAACAACAACAACAACAACAACAATAATAATAATAATAATAATAATAATAATAATAATAATAATAATAATAATAATAATAGGTAAAATAATGTGTTTTTTGGGGGAACATGGAATACAATGATGATGATGATGATGATAACGATGATGATGACGATGATGATGATGATGATGATGATACAAAAAAAAAGAACAATAAACATCAAATATACTCAAAGACCTTGCACCCTCGACGCAAGCAAATCAAGTGGAATGAAGAGAAGAAGAGAGGCGGGAGTGTGGAAGATGATAGGAGAGAGAGAGAGAGAGAGAGAGAGAGAGAGAGAGAGAGAGAGAGAGAGAGAGAGAGAGAGAGAGAGAGAACTGAAAGATGGATTGGGGTGACGAAAAAGAGGAAAGAGAATTGGCTGCTGGTAGTCCAACACCCACCCTCTCTCTCTCTCTCTGTTTCATTCCTCACTTTCTCTCCCTTCTGCCTACCCATCCCATTCCTTCTCTCACTTCCTTCTTCTTCTCTCTCGCTTTCTTCCATATTTCTTTACCCTCCTCTCCTCACGTCTCTTCTCCTCCTTTCTTCACCATACCTTCCTCCTCACTCCTCTCCCTCTCCTGGCTACCCTCCCTCCCCCTTCCCTCTTCCCTTACCCTCCCTCTCCCTTCCCTCTTCCCCTACTCTACCTTCCCTCTCCCCAAATTCCTCTTCCCTCTTTTCCTCCAACTCGTCCCCCTTTTTCACTTCTCTCCCTCCCTCCTCCCCTCCCCTTCATCACCGCCCCCTCTCCCCATTCCACCCTCCCTATTGGTCTAACTCCCTTCTGACACACACTCTCTCTCTCTCCATTCCTCCCTTTCTCCCAACGGCAATACCCCTTTTACTCTTTTCTCTCCTCTACTCTCCTTTTTACCTCTCCCCTGTTTCTCCCTTCCTCTCCCCCTTTCTCCCTCCCTCTCCCCCTTCCCCCTCCCCTCATTACCTTTAAAAATACCACTGGTCCCTGCTGTCTGTCGCTAAACCACCTCTCTCTCTCTCTCTCTCTCTCTCAGCCACCACATGCGTGTTCCAACTCACTCTATGTCACTTTCATTTAATCACACACACTTGCAGTCATTGCTTTTGTCCCCTCCCCCCCTTCTCTCTCTCTCTCTCTCTTAGCCAACAGATCCGTGTTCCAACTCACTCTATGTCACTTTCATTTGATCACACGCACGCTTAGTCACTCTGTTTTGCCCCCCCCCCCTCCTCCCTCTCTCTCTCTCTCTCTCTCTCTCTCTCTCGCTTTAATGTCCTGTTATTAAGCGTCTATAAATAGCAGTTTAATCATTCTGTTAATATTACGGTCGAGCCGCCAAGGAAGGACCATAAGGGCAATGTGGTCTGTGTATCTTTAACTCTCTCTCTCTCTCTCTCCATCCAGTTTCATCTCTCTCCCCTCTTCTCATTTCCCCTCCTATTTGCTTTCCATTTATTGTTGTCTCTTTTTCTTCCTTTATTCCAGTTCATCAAAGTTACTCCCTCTTTTCACAGGTTCTTCTGTGTGTGTGTGTGTGTGTGTGTGTGTGTGTGTGTGTGTGTGTGTGTGTGTGTGTGTGTGTGTGTGTGTGTGTGTGTGTGTGTGTGTGTGTGTGTGTGTGTGTGTGTGGAATACTTGAATTTTAGTGACTTTGTGAGTAAAAGTGAGTGAGAGTGAAAGATAGTGAGAGAGACATTGAGGGCGGGTCCCGAAATAGTGAGGGGAGGGGGGAGGTAGCAGTGACAATAGACGCCCTACACACACACACACACACACACACACACACACACACACACACACGGCTCTTGGCACACTAGGCTAAGTGCTGGTGATGAGGACTGGTGGTGAGGGCAGGAGCGAGAGCTGGTGGTGGTGAGAGGAAAGAGGTGGTGGTAGTTGTGGTGGTGAAGGGTGGTAGTGGTGGTGGTGAAGGGTGGTGCTGGTGGTTGTCGTGAGGGCTGATGATTGTGGTGGTGATGGTGGTGGTCAGGGATGATGGTGATGAAGGGTAGTTGTGGTGAGGGTTAATGGTGGTGAGTGGTGGCAGTGGGGATGGTGGTGGGGGGGTGAGGGATGAGGAATATGATTGAGTGACAAGAACAAGATAATGATGCGTAAACCTAGGCGATGAGAAGGACAAAAGGGGTGAGTGCTGGGGTGTGGGGTGAAGGGACACAGCAAGGGGGTCAAGGGGAAGGGGTGAGAGGTGGACGTGTGGGTGAGGGGTAAGTGGTGAGGGGTGAGGACTGGAGTGAGGCGAACTACATAAGGGAAGGGAGTGGCTATACCGTAACCATTCTCCAGAGAGGGGGTAATGCTCGGTCTTTTTCCAGGGGAGAGGAGGAAGAGAAAAATTTGCGAGAAAACTGCCTCGCGTCCCGTCAGAGAAAACGTCTTGGAGGGGTTAACTATACATTTGTTAGGGGCATCATTATCACGCTATCTATGGTACTGTCTCCGTTTGTTGTCCGTAGTCTCGTCGGGTGGGGAAGCTCCTTAAATACCCTTTCCTATGCGATTTATCTTAATATATGTTTCAATACGTTTCTGTTTCTAAAATCATTCTAATATCGCCATACTTAGCACAAGGTACAAAAGCTCCTTAACACCCTTTCCTAAGCGATTTATCTTACTTCATGTTACAATACTTTTCTGTGTTTCTAAAATAATTCTTATCTCGCCAAACTTAGCACAAGGTACAAAAGGATACTAACCAACCGGATCCAGAAATAAATCGCTGAGGAAAAGGTGCCAGAGAGAGCTTCCTTAACTGACCAGAATAAGGGCGTAAGCTTCACAGTGTCGCCTAATGTGTAATGAGGCTGAGCAGGTTTGACAGTGTTGTTTACGATAATCTCAATCCTGTATTTTCAATGGCACAGGAAAATCAATATACTTCTATCTTTCACCATGTATCTTGCCTAATTCCTTGATCTTCTCCTGTATGTAACTGATATATACCATCTCGATTTAAAAAAAAAAAAAAAAATAGAAATAACAAACCAGAATATTAGGGAATAAAAATGCAAAACAAATCGCTAAGGAAGAGGTGTTAAGTACTCTCCAAAGCCAAGATAATACCGCTCAGTACACACACACACACACACACACACACACACACACACACACACACACACACACACACACACACTCGTCTACATTATCCTCTTCAAAATTCCAAGACAGAATTTTCAACATGTTCCCCGATTACGACCCCCGATAAACTGAAGGCAAGCAGGCCGATGTTCCACGCAACACAGGGGGCTTTGTGGCACTTCTTCACTGATTTGTTATGCCTGTACACCTAAACATCTTCTTTCATTTTATTTACCTACGCAGAGACTTTCATCATTTTGCAGCTTCTTTCTCTCAGCTCAACGGCAGAAAAAGACAGTACAGCGGTCGATGGCATTTCCACAGCACCTCTTCGTGACTAGGCAGCAAGTTTCGCCAGGTTAAAACGAACATAATATACCACCGATAGTTTGACTCGGAGGATACTAAGGTGTAATGTGCAGCATAAATAGCTAAGGAAGAAGTTTTAAGGAATTTCTAAAGATTATGTGGTCTGGTGAATTGGTAAATGGCTAAACAAAAATTATAAATAAATAATAAAATAATCAAGCTGGAAAAATGAAAGAAAAGAAATACAGGTGTTACTGACGACAAAGGATCATACTGCAAAACAATTTCAAGATTCTCTCTCTCTCTCTCTCTCTCTAACCCTTCCAGTTCGACGACACTATCTATGAATTTCTTTAGCTTAGGAACCACTTTTACCCATTTATTTATTCCTTAGTGTCGGAGATAATTACGGCCTTCATTAATGTATTCCTAAACTGAATATAAAGTCTAACAATAACAAGACTAAAAAAAAAAAATGACCAAGAGACTAAAAGTGTTAATATATCCAACCCTCGGCATAGGCTAGGCAGTCGGTTCCCTGAGGCCTTGCAGTTTTTGTAAGCGCAACAGATGGCGTCACACACCTTATTAAGTATGTAACCTTCATTTTCGTACTGTAAAATAATATAATGATTTTTACTGACGACTAACTAGGAGTGGATACATCATCATCATCATCATCATCATCACCATCATTACCACAAACACCACTACCACCACCACCATCACATCCACCACCAACACCACCAGCACCATCATCATCATCATCGCCACTACCACCATCACAACCATCACCATAATCCCACCTCACACTAATAATGATTTAATTAGTTCTTGATTAAATCCATTGGACGGAAATATGGCAAACGGATTTTCAAAATGTAAAAAATGAAATGTTACTCTCAGAAAGTTAAATCTGAGAATGTAAACTACGAAAAATATTTGGCGTTATAACAACAAATTGGCGGAAACTGAGCCAGCAATGTTACTATCTTCACCTTCGCCTTCCATCTCATCTTCTTATTCATTTCCTCTTCTTCTTCTCATGTTCCTACCTGCACCTTCATCTTCTTCCTCCACCGCAGCTTATTCTTAGTCTTTCTCCTTCCTCCTCCTCCTCCTCTTCTCTTTTTCTTGGCTTCTTCTTCTTCGTCCAACTCCTTTTGTACTCCTTCTTCTAGTCTACTCTGTCTCTTTATCTACTTCTTCATCTTCTCCCTCTTCCTGTTCCTCCTCCTATGCACTCTTCTCGTCTACCTGCTCCCTCCTTTCCATTTTCCTCCTCTTCGTCCTCCTCCTCCACTTTTTACGCCTCCACCATTCTCTCCTTCCTACTTCTTACTACATTAACTTCCCTATCTCTCTTTCTCCTCCATCACTTTCCCTCCTCCTCCACCATTTTGATTCCTCCTCCACCACTTTCTTTCCTTCCCCCCTCCTCCTCCTCGCCACTGACCCACTCCTCCCTCTCCTCTTACACTTCTTCCTTCTCCTCCTCCTCCTCCTCTTACTCTTCTTTCAATCCCTTTTTGTTCAACTGCCATTCCTTCTCCTCCCTCACTTAACTCTCTCCCTCTTACTTACCCGTTTCTGTGTTTCCTTCCCTTCCTTCGCTCCATTCTTCATTCAATTGCTCCTTCTCCACCTCTTCTTATTCACCCTTCCTCCTCTTCTTACTCACCTACTATTCCCTTCCTCTCTTCCCCCTCCACTACTCTCTTCCTCCTCCTCCTCCTCCCTTGTGGTGCACGGGTGTTCTTTTCTTAGCTCCTCTGTTCCTTCCACACCCCTGCCAGACCTCTCTCTCTCTCTCTCTCTCTCTCTCTCTCTCTCTCTCTCTCATTCTAAGCCTTCACACTTCTTGCCAGATTACGATTCTCTCTTCACATTCACTAATTCTTTCATCTGAGAACACACACACACACACACACACACACACACTCTCTCTCTCTCTCTCTCTCTCTCCCCCAGCCACCAGATCTGTGTTCCAACTCACTCTATCTCGCTCTTAACTGATCGCACTTTCTCAGTCACTCACTTTTTTCCTCTCACATCACTCCACTTCTACTCTCTCTCTCTCCCTCCCTCTCAGGAGCAGTTAACAATTCAGCTTAGAAATATCACAAGCCACTGCCACTCCCATGTCTATCACGCTACTCTCTCTCTCTCTTTCTCTCTCTCTCTCAGTACCCAACTACCTACCTACAAATCTCTCCATCCCTGTGTATCTATCAATCTGTCTATCCATATATCTACCTAACCACTTACCTATCTGCCTACCTATTCATCCATCTATCTGCTTATCTACCTATCTATCTATAAAATCATCTGATGTTAATAAAAATGAACAAAAAAAATTATTATATATTCCAAGTACAATGGTGATGAGAAAAATGCAATTCTTTCCAAATGATACAGTCAAAGGAAGAAATAATCTCTCTCTCTCTCTCTCTCTCTCTCTCTCTCTCTCTCTCTCTCTCATTATTTCTACTTAGTTCTCTCAACCTTTCCTCTCACAATCATCTCTCTCTCTCTCTCTCTCTCTCTCTCTCTCTCTCTCTCTCTCTCTCTCTCTCTATTCAGTTGTCAAGATCACACGTCCAGCTGTCCATCCACAAGGGCTGTCAAAGAGTATCAAGTGCTTTAATATTGCGCACTACACTCCGCTCCACCCTCGCCTGCCAATCTCTCTCTCTCTCTCTCTCTTTCTCTCTCCCTCTCTCACACACACACACACACACACACACAATAAAAATCTCCCTTCCGTTTTATCATCTAGTTTCTGCTCCCCCCTCCCCCCCCTCTCTCTCTCTATCTGACTGCCTGCCTACCTGTGTGTCTGCGCCTGTCTGTTTGTGTCTTTGCCTATCCCCCCCCCTCTCTCTCTCTCTCTCTCGCTAATGAGGAATGATTTATGCTTCGTGACTGAATGGGTGTACTGAATGTGAATGAGGGACGTGGGGGATACGCCTCTCACCCTGCCACACTCCCGCTTTCATTGAGAGAGAGAGAGAGAGAGAGAGAGAGAGAGAGAGAGAGAGAGAGAGAGAATTGTGAAGATGATGATGAAATGGAAGAAAATAATATCAATAACACCACGTCCATCTCTTAATAATGTATCACCTTTCTATAATAATCTATCACCTATCTATTGCATATCTATTTCGTCTGGCTATCTACCCGTGCCTAAAAATCTATCTATTCCTTAACCTCCTATTCCTAATGTTAACTGAAAAGGTAAGGAAGGAAATAACTACAGTACATAAATTCTAACTTCTACTTCAGCTACAGGATTTAACATAATTTTCATCTCAATCCTAGTTCATCTGACGCCTTTACCATCACCCCAAATTACCTTCCAACAAATATGCATCAAATCTATCTATCATTCTATCTGTCTATCTATCACGTCTATCCTCTCAGCTATAGCCTCTCATTCCATGCCTATCCAATATTCCTCAGTCCTTCTCTGCCTCTCCTGCCGTCCTTCATTCCTTCCCAATCCATCTTCCATCATACTCTTCATCTGTCTTTCATTCCATTCCGATACATTTCTTTAATTCATATCTATCCTCGCAGCTGCATTCGTCATTCCTATATCGCAATGACTATCCTGACTCTGTTGCACTCCTTCATCCCTAAATAAGTAAATAAATAAATAAATAAATAAATAAATAAATACCCAAACTTAGAAAGAAACCCAACGAAACACCACATAATAATAATAATAATAATAATAATAATAATAATACTGTCTAAACCTCTCCCAGTCGCCTCTTCTCTCTCCTACTTAATTTCACCTATCGAGTGAGGTATAGGAGTCCAAAATGGGAATACCGGTGCTGCTAACCCCCTCATGCTCGGGACAACTCTAGTACTCTATTCCTTGCGCCTCCAGACGATTTTATTCAGCTGTAAAACGCAATTACGAGGGTGATATAAAAGATAAAAATTCCAAAGGATAGTGGCATTGAGATATGCTTTAAAATTACAGACGTCTCTCTCTCTCTCTCTCTCTCTCTCTCTCTCTCTCGGTATGTCTCGTTGGTCTCTTATCTTTGGTTGTAGCGTTCTCTCTCTCTCTCTCTGTCCCAGTTTCCGTCGGCATCTACGGCACTCGAAGGTAGGTGAACAAAAGAGACACTGAGCAGGGAGAGAGAGAGAGAGAGAGAGAGAGAGAGAGAGAGAGAGAGAGAGAGAGTACCGAACAGTACCACGTGCCGGTCCCCAAAGCGCCGGGGGGGGGGGGGATCTCAACCCCTTCAGTACGAGGATCCGACTTTTTTTTTCTCCCCCCCCCTCTCTCTCTCTCTATCTATCTATCAAGCCATCTTAGTTAACTTAGGATAGATTTCTAGGACGGGAGGGGGTAGATACAGTCTTCTTAACCCTCTCACGCACGGGACAACTCTAGAATTCCATTTCACGTCAGACGATTTTATTCAGCTGATGGGTGAGTCATGGGAGCCTGAGTGTTAATCTCCTCTATCAAAGGGTTTTATTGGACCAAAAATCGTCAGGTAAAAGCAGCAGTATTAATAATGATAATGATAATCATGATGATGATGATAATAATAATAATAATAATAATAATAATAATAATAATAATACCACTAACAACAACACTACCACCACAAACAACAAAAACAATCATAATAATAAAACTACTACTACAACTACAACTACTACTAATAATAATAAAATAAATAAATAAATAAAGCAGGGGTCCAGCGGCTAACCAAGTGTGGGCCAAAATTAGACTCTAGGGTGAAGCCAATTTACACACCCTAACCCTTTGCAGCCCCCTGGGTCCTGCGTGTGGTGTGTAGGGTGGTGGTGGCGGTGGTAATAATAATAATAATAATAATAATAATAATAATAACAATAATAATAATAACAATAATAATAATAATAATGAAATGATGACGATGATGATGATGGAGGTGGTGGTGAGGGTGAGGGTGATGTTGGTGATGATGATGATGATAATAATGATGATGATGATGATGATGATGATGATGGTGGTGGAGGTGGTGATGATGATGATGATGATGATGATGATGGTGGTGGAGGTGGTGGTGATAATGATGATGATGATGATAACGATGATGCGTAATACTACTACTAATACTACTACAACAACAACAACAACTACTACTGCTAATAATAATAATAATAATAATGATAATAATAATAATAATGAATAATAATAATAATAACGTTGGTAATACACGCTAAACATCCATCATCCTACACCACAAAAGTCTCCCTGTTTTGCCGCTCTTGCTTGCCCAGTCCCATCAGATGAAGTGAATATTTATTTTCTTACTTTATTCTTCCTACAGACGATTTTTTGCAAGTAGGGGAAAAGCTCTAGTAGGGAAGCGACCAACCCCTTCACCCCGACGAGGCACATTGTACTGTATTCTATTTATTGCCACCGCTAGACGATTTTATTCAGCTGGGAGAGACTATTTTCGAACTGGAGGGGTTAGAGAGACTTCCTTAGCCCGTTTCGACAGCTGAATAAAATCGTCTGAGATAAAGCCCTCATTAATCCCTGTCTTATGCTGAATAAAATCGTCCGAAGGTATGAAGAATAGAGGTCATCGGAGTGAAGCGGTCAGGCTATGTGATGCGTGTGTTTGTTTAGGCTTTCTCTTTCAGACGATTTTCTTCAGCTGAGAGAGAGAGAGAGAGGTGAAGGGGTTGATGGAGGCTAAGATCTAACCCCTCCAGGCGAAAAATCCTCCCCCAACGCTGAATAAAATCGTCAGGTGAAGGCAAGGATGGAATTATAATGTACTCGGGCTGAAAGGGTTAATTCTCCTACATGCCACTGATTTCTCAGGGGGTTTGATTTCTCGTTGATTTCTCACTCTCTCTCTCATCATTATTTTCACTCATGATTACTCTCTCTCTCTCTCTCTCTCTCTCTCTCTCTCTCTCTCTCTCTCTTATCACCATTATTTTTACTCACGATTATTCTCTCTATTACCATTTCACTCCCAAAATCTCTCTCTCTCTCCTCATCAACCCGGAGTAATATTGGCTTTGATTAGGTTGTAAGGATGATCAAGTTAGCTATTTGTGCTCTTATTAGCGGGAGGGGGAGGGGGTAGTGGAGAGGGGAGGGAAAAGAAGGTGCGAGGGAGAAGGCAGGGGGGGGAGGAGAAAAAGGAAAAGAAAGAGGAAGGTGGGAAGAGGGAGGAAAGGCAGAGAGAGGAGAGAGAAGCGGGAGAATAAGGGGATAGGAGGAGGAGGAGACCACCTATCGAACACACGTAGATCATTTTTTCCCCAACCCTCTTCAATTCCGTATCATTTCCTCATCATCTTTCATATTTGGTCCTCCTGTCTCTCGGCCAAAACTCCCTGACACCTTCGTTATTTTTTTACGATTTAGGTATCTGACAGAGATTTAGTGGGTCAAAGGTCAAATCATGGAACCACATAATAATAATAATGATAATAATAATAATAATTGTAAATAATAACAATAATAATATCAGTAACAATAAAAATAAAAATAATAATAATAATAATAATAATAATAATAATAATGATAAAAATAATAATAATAATAATAATAATAATAATAATAATAATAATAGTGCTCTGTGGAGACCATCTTGCTCTCCCTTGGAAATCTAACAATCTTTGATTCCTCTTTTTCTTATCTGTCCTTCTCAATATTCCTCCCTTCCTTACTTCCTTCTTTCTTTACCTTCTCTCTTTTCCATCCTTCCCGTAAAATCTTGCCTTCTTTCTTTAATTTCTCTTTCCATCCTATTTCTCTCTCTCTCTCTCTCTCTTTCATTCTCTTTTCCTTCCTTCCTGCCTCACCTTTCCCCTCTACCCTCTGACTCATTCTTTTGCCCCACCTATCCCTCCTTCCTAACTTCATCCACTTCTCCCTTTCTTCTTTCTTCCTTTCCATTCTCTTCTCTCCTTCCTTCCTCTCTCTCCCTCCCTTAATCCTTTCCTTCATTTCTTTCTCTCTCCTTGACAACTCCCTCCTTCCTCTCCCCATGGTATCTCCCTTCCCTACTTCAGCCATTTCTCCTTTCCTCCCTTCATCCATTCCTTCCTCTCTCTCCCTCCCTCACTCTCTCTCTCCCTTTATCCTTTCCTTCCTTCCTCCATCCTTCTCTTTTCCCTTCCTCTCTCGTTGACAACCTCTTCTTCCTTTCCCCCACTCTTCTCCCTTTCTTTCCTTCCTTCCTTCCTCCCTCCCCTCCTCCTTCACCCCCTTCCTCTTCTCCCCATCTCCTCCTCCTTCACCATTTCCTCTTCTCCCCATCTCCTCCCCTCCTCCTACCTTCCTCCCTCCCCTCCTCCTTCACCCCCTCCCTCTTCTCCCCATCCCCTCCCCTCCCTGCAAATCACCCCGCCATACCACACTCCCTAATTGCCTAAAACACATAAATTTTCAGCTTTTTCTTTGAGTTTTTGTAGGTACCCCTAAAAGTACACTTTTCTTCCGATTTCTTTTTCCTGGTGTGTGTGTGTGTGTGTGTGTGTGTGTGTGTGTGTGTGTGTGTGTGTGTGTGTGTGTGTGTGTGTGTGTGTGTGTGTGTGTGTGTGTGTGTGAGAGAGAGAGAGAGAGAGAGAGAGTGTAAGGAGTAAAAAAGAAAGGGAAGCAGAAAGCAGCAGATATATTTGTGTATTTAAGGCTCTTTATCATAAGCTACATTATATTTTACAAACATTATACTGGTCAAAGACATGGAGAGCAAAGTAGGAAAGCTCCCTACCCCCTCCGGCAGGAAATATTATGAAGCGACTAACATATAACACAAGTTAGTAGTCATGGAAATTTAAAAGTGGAGAAAAGAAAGAAGACAGAGACAATTAAAAATTCTCTAAACTGCTCTAACAGGTGTAACATTTTCCAATGAATTTAAAAGTATATATTTCGTTGCTAAATTTGGCGAAACGCTGCCAAAATTGCAAAAAGATGGATTTCCTTAGTGTCTCTCTGTGGGTCCAAATTGTAACTACACGCTTTTCGGTGTGTCTAAGGGAAAATGTGTTGACAACACAGTTGGCAACATGTTTGGATACATGTATGCAGCAGTATAGGACAGATGTATACAAACATGCTACAGTGCAGCTTCAAACCTGCTGGCAGCAGAGGTGATGGGATCAGTGTGTCCATACGAGGCAGCCGAGACTTCATCATGATGTTGCCAACATGATCTGGACGCTGCTGTTCCCAGCATGTCTGCGGCTTGTTCGTTTGTGTTGTTTACATGTTGCCAGCACTTGTCCCAGCACACGTGTGGACGCTCTCTAACAAAACTTTTTGGAGTGTTGGCGGAGCAGGCAGCGCGAGCAAAACCCTAAGGGTAAATATGAAGACTGAGCTCTGACAACATAATTCAGATTAAATGACGAATCATATAACTGGAACTAATTAATGTTATTCAGACTGACTGACTAGTATACAGAGGAAGGAAAAAGTTTGTCTGTCTGTCCCCTAGGGAAATCACGAACTTTCTAAACAACTCTAACGGATGTAACTTTTTACGACGAATTTTACTGTGTACATTACAGATGCTGAAGTGGCGCCCCTGATGGCCAAGAAGAAAACTAATTGGAAAAAACCTTGTCAGCATGATGTAAACATGGTTGCCAATTACCATAGAGCTTTTTACTTCTACAACCATATCACTATTAACTAGAACGGGTCGGATGAGTGGACGGATTGGCGGGGTGGGTGGGAGGATAGTGGGAAAATAGGTTCATGGTAGGAACAGGTCCAAGGGGAATACATCTCTAAGGAAAAAGGCCCAAGGAGGAACATAGATTATATGGGTAGAAAAGGACCGCGGCGTATTCTCCCCCAAGTGGAGTGACCATCCAGGGTCCCGGGCAAGGCTTGTATGAAGAGCCATAGGGTTTTACTCGGGCAACCAAGCTAATTAATACTAAAACTAAACGTAGAGTACAGTATTGGACACAGTTACAAAAATATTCATCACGTGTATAAAACACAAGGGGGAGTAACGTTATCTTTCCTTTATCTTTTTCTTTTATGTCGACTGTGCAAGCACTTTATATGGAAACCATGATTTTTTAACTTCATATTATACCTGACAACTACCAACCAACAAGAGATTTTATCAGTGAAGATGAATAAAAAGTGAAAATGAAGAAACAAGAACAGGAAGACCAAGACAGCATGGGATTGACTGCTATAATGTTTGTGTTGATAAGCTGGTTGTGTGTCTATTGTCTGGCACTGATCCACCTGCTCATTCACTGTTGCTTTTATTTCCTGTCCATCAAGCTGAGAGAGAGAGAGAGAGAGAGAGAGAGAGAGAGAGAGAGAGAGAGAGAGAGAATCTACATAATCTCTAGCCCTGCCCTATCTCACTCTTATCTCCCCACACCTCCACCTTATCACCCCACTTGCATATACAACCACGCAGATCCCCTCAGGCTATCTCCCCAACACTAATGACTTGTTACGGAATTAAACGAAGCGAGGTGAACTCCGGGAATGTGCGCTGGGTAATCCGATGGTGAGAGAGAGAGAGAGAGAGAGAGAGAGAGAGAGAGAGAGAGAGATTTTTCAGCCCTACGTATCAATTGCTCTTCGCGTTCCACCAAACATGACTTGAACGTGTACAGAACAGCTGCTCAAGGATGTATGCAGGCTACTGTAATAATAACAATAATAACCATATAACCAAATTTTGGCGCCTGGTGGTTTAGTGGGTAATTATTGCACTCCAATCGGATTGAGCCGGTGAAGGTTTATATCCAAGGGATGGTTGGGGTTTATTGCTCATGTAATGCCACTCAGGGATGAGTGAGGCTGGTCACTCTCATCTTAAATGTCGGGACCAACTGCCTAGCCCCGGGCTCCTACGCTCCTCATGGGGCAATGTAGGATTGGATGATGGATGGATGGATCATCATCATCATCATCATACAGTCCCATTTTTTCCCATAAATGAGGAGCGTAGAGACCCAGGGCTAAGCTACTAAATCGCTAAAGGCAAGGGAAACCCGCCTCACACACCCCTGAAAGGCGTTATGCGAACAAGAAAACTCAATAATAAATATTTTTCCAGTATCTGTTTGCTATCTACCCTATTTATATTTAAATTTCACTACATTACCACTGAATTACGTGCTAGTCACGAAGACGTGCTATGAAAATGATGATAACCTGTAGTATTGTCTTATTCTGTCACTGAGCAACGGAAAATAAACAGCAAAAGGCCAACAAATGCATATACTCCTTTTACTTCAACTTGGTCTAAATTTTCATCCTTTAACAGCTTATTTTACGTAGCTTCGTGACAACAGATGGCAATGCTACGGCTCTGCGTACACTCCATTGCACTTCTTCGTGACCAGCATCATGTTTTAGTTTTAATTTCCCATTACAGTTCAGAATTCAAGAGTAAAAAGGAGTAAAGCTAAAGTGAAAGAAATATATAGTGACAGAAAAATTGATACTTTGTTTAAATTGAAGGTCTTAGGTCCGTATTCTCGTTCCCTAAGAAGGCTCCCTAGCACCTTTTCCTAAGCGATTTATTTTTGGATACGGCCAGTTAATAAAATTTTGCAAGTTATTTATGAAGACCATTGTGATATCAGACTAATTATATTTAACACAAAAGGGCAGCAAAGTGTGATAAGCAAAATAAATCGCTTGGGAAGAGGAGTTAAGGAGCAGTGAAAAGGCAGGCGACAGAAACGGGACTTGAATATGAGGAATAAGACTGATTTCTACCGTAACACACAAAAAGGACGGCAAAGTGTGATAAGCAGAATAAATCGCTTGGGTGGAGGTGTTAGGAGGCAGGGAAAAGGCAGGCAAGACAAAAGGGACTTGAATCAGAGGAGTAAAACCGGAGGAGGTATTGACAGAGCAAGCAAGGAGATTGTTTGTGGTGGAGATGATGTGTGGTGGGTTTATGTCAGTCAACAGGTGTAAGGGAGGTGAGGTGGTGGGGCTGGATCATCACCATCATCGTCATCATCATCATCATCATCACTGTTACCATGATCATTAATTTCAGTGTTGTTACTATTGCCATCATCATCGCTACCACTATTATTATTATTACTATCATTATTATTATTATTATCTCTTTCACCATACGCTAATCACCAACATCATTATCGTAGCACCGTCTTCCTCATCATTTAACCAATCATACTCATCACTGTTACCCTTAGCATCACCATTATCACACATCACAACTATAATCCCACATCACCACTGCTATCATTCATTGCTATCATTATCATCATCACCAGCATCACTTCCTATTACCATCCCTATCATCATTACCCCCAATCACCTTTATTTGAGACGAAAACAGACAGAAGATAATAAAATACATAATAAAAAGGTAAATCTATTGTAGGGAAAAATATACAAAGTTTCCCCTCGTAAAAAAATCGTCCTCCTCAGCTGAATAAAATCGTCTGGAGGTAGATAGGAGTCCTCGTACTGAAGGGGTTATCTATCTATGTATAAAATTCTTGAACGATGTATACCTGTTCATTCATTAACTTATTTATTTATTTATTTATTTATTTATTTATCGGACAGAGTTGATTTGGACTGGGAATAAAAATTGTCTTTGAGTTATACATCGTTCGGGGGAGGATATGAGAGAGAGAGAGAGAGAGAGAGAGAGAGAGAGGATGGGGGAGGGAGAGGAGAGAAAAGGGGAAGTGAATAAAGGAGAGGAAACTACCAAAGCAGAATGAGAGAGAGAGAGAGAGAGAGAGAGAGAGAGAGAGACGGGCCCAACCACCACTACCAAAATACTCCTCCACCTCTTGTCTGTAACTCGAACCCCAAATTGTTAAATGTGTGTCGAAAAGAAAAGAGAAGAAGGGAAAAAAGGGAGTATGGAACCTGAGGAATGTGTGTGTGTGTGTGTGTGTGTGTGTGTGTGTGTGTGTGTGTGTGTGTGTGTGTGTGTGTGTGTCTCAAGGTTTGTACAAGAACAAGGGTCGAGGAGTGTACACAGTATCATTCTCTCTCTCACTCTCTCTCTCCCCATCTTCCTAACTTCCTTCCTTCCCATTTCTTTCATTCTCCCTTCCTTCCATCCTTTCTTCACAAATCTTCCTTCTTTTCTCCCTTGCCAGTCTTTATATCCTTTCTCCCTTACTCTTCCTCCTACTTCCTTCCCTTCATCATACCTTCCTTCCTTCCTTCATACCTTCTGTCTTCCATTCCTTCAAGATTCCTCATCCTTTTTACTTCCTTCCTTTCTCTTCTCCTTCACATTTTCCTTTCTTCTTTCAGTCCATTCTTCCAACCACCTACCCCTTTTCTTCGTCCTTCCTTGGTCTTCTCCCTCTTTTCCCCCATCCTTCCTTCTCACCCTTATTTTTAGGTTTCCCTCCCTCTTTCACACTCTCCTTCCTTCCTTGGTTCCCTCCCTCCTTCCTTCCTTCCTTCTTCCGTCCATTACTAGTTCCTTCCTTCCTTCCTCCTCCCTCCACATGCTACTCTTCAATACACTAGCGTAAAGTTAAGGCGAACACACACACACACACACTCACACAGACGCGCACACACACACACACACACACACACACCAATGCTCTCTCTCACTGGGTAAGAGAAAATTATAGCATTCTCTCTCTCTCTCTCTCTCTCTCTCTCTCTCCTACACACATACAAGTCCATTTTAATATAACGTTTTGGCTAATAAGGGGAAGGGAAAGGGGGGGGAGGGAGGGAGGAGGAAGAGAAAGAGAGGAGGAGGGAAGTTAAAGAGGAAGGAAAAACAGAGCAGGGAAGGAGGGAAAAGAGGGGAGAGGAAGACCGAGAGACAAGTTAGATAGATAGACAGGAAAAAATAGATAAATATAGATTGATAGATAGACAGATATAGATAAATGGATAGATAGATGGATGGTTGGATGGATATACAGATTGACATACAGGCAGACAGACAGACAGATAGATAGATAGATGAATTTAGAGAGAGAGAGAGAGAGAGAGAGAGAGAGAGAGAGAGAGAGAGAGGCTATTTACACTTTGAATGGTGACCTACGTTCTCCAGAATGCGACCAATGGGAGAAGAGATTGGTAAGTGTGTGTGTGTGTGTGTGTGTGTGTGTGTGTGTGTGTGTGTGTGTGTGTGTGTGTGTGTGTGTGTGTGTGTGTGTGTGTGTGTGTGTGTGTGTGTGTGTGTAGTCGCTTAAAACACATTCATGTTCTCCCCCCTTTCTCTCTCTCTCTCTCTTTCTCTCATTTACAGAGGCACACTCGAATACTGTCGTATCAGCTGTTCACTGAATTTGGAGAGGAGAGGAGAGGAGAGAGGAAGGAAGGAAGGAAAGGAGCGAGGAAGGGAGGAAACGAAAGGAGGAAAAGGAAAGGGGGGAAAAGAATCAGATGGGAGAGAGAGAGAGAGAGAGAGAGAGAGAGAGAGAGAGAGAAGCAAAGGTTAGAGGGAGAGAGTAGGGAAGGAGGGAGGAAGAGAATGGGGGAGAGAATGGGGAGAGGCTATGAGGGTAGGTTACTTTCCACTGCACTGGCCAAGAGTACTTCCCCCTTCCCTCCCCCCTTCTCCCCTCAATCACCCTCCCCTCTCCCTTACTCCCCTCACCCATCCTCCCTTTCCCCTTACTCCCCTCACCCATCCTCCCTCCCCCGTTACTCCCCTCACCCATCCTCCCTCCTCCGTTACTCCCCTCACCCATCCTCCCTCCCCCGTTACTCCCCTCACTCATCCTCCCTCCCCCGTTACTCCCCTCATCTATCCTCCCTCCTCCGTTACTCCCCTCACCCATCCTCCCTCCCCCGTTACTCCCCTCACCCATCCTCCCTTTCCCCTTACTCCCCTCACCCATCCTCCCTTTCCCCTTACTCATCCCCCCCCACTATTTCCCCTTTTCTCTCCCCACTCCCCTCTTCTCCCATCTCCCATCTCCTCTCCCTTGCCCCTCTGTTCCTCTCTACTCCTTTTCTCCCTCCCTTTCCTTCCCTCTCCCTCACTCCTCCCTTACTCTCCCCCTCCTTTCCTCTTCTCTCCTCTCCCCTCCCCTTTCCTTTCCCTCTTCTTTCTGTCTCTTCCTTCCTTCCATGATAGGAGAAATAATATAAACAAATGCTGAGAGAGAGAGAGAGAGAAACTTCGAATATAATAATAAAAGTTTCACTGAACACTAAGACAGACGTGCGAAATTTAACCCTCTGACTATGGACGATTTCTTTCAGCTCAGTAAAAAAATCGTCGGGAATAAGCTTGAACAAAATACACCCAGTTCACTTACACAGACAAATCGTCCTCAACTCCCTCACCCCAAGTCCACCTTTTACTGAATCCTCTTCATCTCCAGACGATTTTATTCAGCTGTGGGTTGGCTTTATCGAACTAGGGATAGGGGTTTTGATACAGCCTTCATTAACCCCTTTACTACAAGGCGGGGCTGAATAAAATCGTCTGGGAATACCAATAAAATAAACGAGATAAATAGCAGGGAAGCGACTAACATTTTTTATCTGTGAGGAGCTGAAAGAAATCGTCTGAGGTCAAGAATAAAATACAATAAAGACAGGGTTTGTAAGATTTTAAACCCCTCTGAAGCTGGTGTTATATTTTCCTTGTTTATTTCCATGTCTCCAGACGATTTTATTCAGCTTATGAGAGGGGCTTAGGACTAGAAGGGTTGGGTGTGGATTTACCCTCTCTCACGCTGAATAAAATCGTCTGAAGCGAGAAAAATGTAACAAAGGAGGTACTTGGTGTGAAGGGGTTACAAATGTGGGGTTTCTCTCTCTCTCTCTCTCTCTCACACACACACACACACACACACATACAGGCGCACGATCTTTTCTCGGGAATGTTATTGTGTCATATCAATGAAGACGTGTGTGTGTGTGTGTGTGTGTGTGTGTGTGTGTGTGTGTGTGTGTGTGTGTGTGTGTGTGTGTGTGTGTGTGTGTGTGTGTGTGCCTAGTATCTGAACCACGTGCCTCTATGACTGACGGGATTAACCTCTTCATTACGAGAACGCTTTACTCATTCTTACCATCTCTCCAGACGATTTCATTCAGCTTCGTAGAGACGTTTGGAACTGGAGGGGTTAGATACAGCCCTCACTAATCCCTTCAACCCCAGGACCAAATTATCATTTATTCTAGCCACCTCCAGACGATTTTCCTCAGCTATGGGGACACTTTTCTGACTGAAGGGGTGAATACAACCTTCATCAACCTCCTCAGTGTACTAGTTCTTCCCTAAACAGAAATAAATCGTCCGCAGGTGGCAAGTATACATCTGAAGAACACGTTTAAAGAATTGATGTCGTTGCTGCTTAACTTATGTCTGTGTGGCCAAGCAGACCCGTCGACCACAGGTAAGTGACTGCTTCTGTGGGGCGTCTTACAGGTACAGTACAGTAAATACACCGTGCAAGGACCCGGCGTCCTCTATTAGTAGACAGCACCTCTACTCGCCAGGGTCGGACCTACAGTACGTCATTTCCCACGGCGAGGCAAAGGAAAATATGAAGAGGTTTGACTTCCAGGTGGACGCTGCTGGTGCTTAACTCCACCCAGGGTGCACAATGCCACAATGCTTGGGCATTTTATCAGCGCCACGTCCTCAGGGTGAAGGTATTAAGGGCACACCTCCATCACCCCATCAGGGCCATGGCTATTTACCGGTTTATGCACCGACACACGATTGTATTCAGCTCAAGTGGGACCCCTAGTATTGAATGGGATACCAGGCACTCCTACATCACCCCTCAACAACGAATGCAAACCCCCTGAAAAGGCTTCTTGAAAACAATCCCATTCCTTAATAAAAACTCTTGGAAATACAACAGTTACAATCGCACCAGATGAAAAAAAAAAATACCACCGCCTGCAAGACACATAATCCCACCTCTGAAAAAAAAAATCCCTTGTAAAGATGCCTCTAAAAATCCCTTGCAAAATGCCTCTAAAACTCCCTTGTAAAAATGCCTCCAAAAAAATCCCTTGTAAAAATAACTCTAAAAAATCTCCCTTGTAAAAATGCCTCTAAAAAATCCCTTGTAAAAATGACCCATAAAAAAAATCTGAAATAAAAATATAATGAAAAAACGAAAAAAATCCCACCCCTTGAAAAATCCCTTATAAAATCCCACTAAGCGAATAAAATCTCTTGAATAAAATACCAACCCTTGAGAGAAAAAGGCTTGTCTCTCCTTCACCGACAGGGAGAGAAATTGATTTAAGATAGCTCATGTTAGAGAGAGAGAGAGAGAGAGAGAGAGAGAGAGAGAGAGAGAGAGAGAGAGAGAGAGAGAGATTTGAACGGATTCACTGTTTTAGCTTGCCTAAGTGGACCTTTGTTCAGTACCCCTCCTCTTATCATTCTCTCTCTCTCTCTCTCAGCAGATTTAGCGCCAGCCTGTCCTACACATTTCACTGGATTTCTTTCCCTCTCTTATACTGCTCTTGTTTTCATTCACCTTCACGTTTTCCCATTTTCTTCGCCTTCCTAACATCTTTACTTATATTAACCTTTCCTTTATTTTCCTATTGATATTCTTTACTATTCGTCTCTCCATTTTTAGCTTCATTTTAGTTTATATATTTTAATTATTTTTGCCACTGGATTGAGAGGGCTAATGTCAGGCCAATCTATTTTTTTTTTTTTTGGGGGGGATTATTAATAGGACAAGATCCAGAACTCCTTCCTGTGGTACCTAAAGGCTTGATTCACTCTTGGCCAGCTGCTTCCTGTTATGTAAGAGAGAGAGAGAGAGAGAGAGAGAGAGAGAGAGAGAGAGAGAGAGAGAGAAATTTCCTGTTGGTTGTGTGTGTGTGTGCGTGAGAGAGAGAGAGAGAGAGAGAGAGAGAGAGAGAGAGAGAGAGAGAGAGAATTTCCTGTTGGTTCTGTGTGTGTGTGTGTGTGAGAGAGAGAGAGAGAGAGAGAGAGAGAGAGAGAGAGAGAGAGAGAGAGAGAGAGAGAGAGACAGACAGACAGACAGACAGACAGAAATTGACGAGAACAAAAATGACAGGAAATGAAAAGAACAAGGAAAGACGAGAGGGTGAAAAAAAAAACAAGAGGAAGAAAACTAAAGAAAATGAAAAAGAAAAACAATAAAAACTCCATATTAATACAAACAAAATCAGAGCCAAGACAAAGGGAAGAAAAATCCAGAAAAGAGAAAGAAAACATGAAAAAATATAAATAAAAATGAAAAACAGAATCACAGACACAGCAAAAAGAAACAGAAAAATGCATAAAAAAAGGACTCGAAAAAATAAGAAAAAAAAAAAGGAGAAAAAAGGAGCAGGGGTTGGGCAGCAAGTCAAGCATGTACTCCCCTAGCCTAAAAATGAGAGAGAGAGAGAGAGAGAGAGAGACTATAGCCAAGGCCCCGTAAGTGCTTAGTGGACAGTGACCGATCTCTCTCTCTCTCTCTCTGGTGTCTTACTCGTATTTTTAACTTCGATTCCCTCTCACAGCTTCCTCTCTCTCTCTCTCTCTCTCTCTCTCTCTCCAATCACACATCCCAGGGGCAAACTCCCATTATAACTTTTTTCACCACTTCCTTTCCATTTCGCCAAAGAAAGAATCTCACAAATATATCCACAAGAACCATCCGCCCTTCCTCTCCCCTGATTCTCATTATTGTTGATTGGTTTTTAATTCGCTCTATTGCCTAGTGTTGTTGGGTGCCTGATTGTTTGTTTGTCTGTGGAGTAAATAATGGTGGTGGTGGCGGTGGTCGTAATAATAATAATCATAATAATAATAATAATAATAATTACCTGTGCAGTTTCTTCCTGTGAACCCAGAGATAATTTTGGAAACTGAATACTCACTCCTTCGATATATAAGCCGACATTTTGAACTCCATGTGCGCCCAATCCCACTTCTGGTCATTTTTATTTTGGGATGGGGGATGACCCACCCAATAAGCTCCCCAAATATCGCCTTCCAAATGAGAGTCCACCGTACAACATGCATTAAGATATCAAAGTCAAATCTGCTCTACTTTCACTCTTTCTGAGAATGTTAAATTTACTGAAGAGGTGGCTGGTCCCCCATGAGATCACGGTTGGAAAAGGGTGTACAGTGGAAAACCAGTAACCAGCCCAATTCACCTGGGAAGTTTAATTGAAATTCATCATATAGCATAGGAAGAATTTAACACACACACACACACACACACACACACACACACACACACACACACACACACACACTTACCCTGATGCGTACACACGTCCCAGAATGAGTACACAACAGTTCAGTCCTGTATACAAGTACTCCCTCATGTAATGTACACAAAAGTTCTCTGATTAGTACACACACACACACGGGGTACATAATTACAACCTAGACCCCTTCACTACAATGGCCTGTTCAGCAGATTATTCTTAGTACAACCAGACGATTTTCTTAGGCGAACCTCTAAACAGTGACGGGGTTAATGTAGGCCGTATCTAACCCCACCAGTTCCTAAAATCTATCCCACGCTGAAGAAAATCGTCTGGAGATAGCAATAGAAAACGCGTCACCGGATTGAAGGGATTAGTATTTCGTGCATAAGCCATTCAGAGATCACTTAAAACTTCACTACCAGACGATTTTATTCAGCTGTCGAAAGATCTGTAGTAGTGAAAGGATTCGGAAGCAAATTTTACATATACCAGTAAAATTCTTGTATTTTACTATGCACAGCTCCTGACGATTTTATTCACCTGGGAAAGATCAACGTTTGTTCATTCTAGTTCCTACTTCCGGATAGATAAATAGGTAGATAAATGATAGATATTGATACAGACATACGAGAATTGATAATGAAGTGAAAATGAAGACACTAAAATGAATGTAGGAAGCCTGCAAGCATCTAAACGGAGACTTGGCATTGGCTGAAACCAAATGTTTGCTCTGACAGACTGGAGAAGTAACAAACAACGGAAATGAGGTGGTTAAAATAGCTGAAGAATTATATGCAAGACTTCAGTGTGTGTGTGTGTGTGTGTGTGTGTGTGTGTGTGTCCAGTTATCACATAATCAAACTCTTATTCCATTATAGTAATCATATTAGAGAAAAACAAATCCATCCTTTTCACAATATATATATACTATGCAATGAAATGTCAAACTCATAAACACAGCATCATGATATTAGACATAAAACTATAGATTAAAACAACTATCAAGGCCATAAACACAATCACACGGCCATAAACACACATACACACACACACACACACACACACACACACACACACACACACATTACAGGCACACTCGTCACACCAGTAAGAAAAAGTACATGTATTTTCGTCAGACCATTTTATTTGTCGCCTTTCCTTCTTGTTACGAAAAACGGATCACATTAGTATTTATTATCATTATTTACAGAAGCATCAATCATTACTGTTTTGGTTCATATAATTAAACACAACTCAATTAACGAACGAAATGCAGGAATCTGAGATAACTAACGAATGAAAAATGCAGGTGTGAAATAATTAACGAAAGAAATGCAGGTGTGTCATAATTAACGAACGAAGTGCAGGTGTGAAATAATTAACGAACAAGTGCAGGTGTGTGAGATAATTAACGAAAGAAATGCAGGTGTGTGAGATAATTAACGAACGAAATGCAGGTGTAGGATAATTAACGAACGAAGTGCAGGTGTGAGATAACGAACGGAATGCAGGTGTGTGAGATACAGAAGTTGTCTCATGTGAACGTAAAAGTAAAGTGACGAAGCTGGAGTTTTATAATTTTTTGTAAACAGAGAAAATGGAAGGCCATCTTTACTCTTCATCCGGATCTTCGCCTCTCCCCGCCCCCTCTCCCCCCGGACCTACTCCCCCGTCCTCGGTGCAGAACAATAAATAAAAGATAAATAATAAAAATAAACAATAAAAAAAGATAATAAAAAATAAAAACTGAAGGAAGGCTTTTCGACAAACACACACACACACACACACACACACACACACACACACACACACACACACGACGTCCTCGGACTGAAGGGGGTTAATTAAGGATGCAGGGGACTCAGCCTCCGACAAACAAGCAAAACTGTTTATAAAAGCCAAGTAATCAAGGCAGCAGGTTACACAAATCAAGGAAACAAACATCTATTATACGGCTTCACGGAAAAGGTGACATCAAACAGTTCTACTAATTCTCGTCTTTTTCTGTTCCTTACCTTCTCTCTCTCTCTCTCTCTCTCTCTCTCCCTTCCTTCAGCTATCTACCCCCCCAAGGAAAACAGCTGCTTACTTGCTGTTGATGGGTCTGTTCGGTCAGACAGATCAGGGTTAAGTAACAACACCAACTCCCTTCCTCACTTTTTCCTCTCTCTCTCCTTCTAACCCTTTTCTTCTGCTTTCTCCTCATCTTCACTTATCCCCTCCCCTCCTCCCTCTCTCTCTCTCTAACCACCGTGCCACAACAATAGATCACGATAAGGATACGATAACACGACAACCAACATTTCCCTACCCTCACTTGCTTAGAAAAAAGAAAGAAAGAAAAAATGCTGGTTAAATGTAAATCAGTTAGTGGTGTTGTTATTGTGGGCAAGGTGAGGCATGACAGGCATCTGGTGTGTTGGGGACTGTGTCTGTTGGTGGAGGTGGTGTAGAAGTGATGGAGGAGAGGTTGGAGATGGAGGAGGGATGAGGAGAAGCTATGGAGAGGTTGTGTGTGCGAGGGGGAGGTTGGGGTGGTGATGGAGGGGTAAGAGGGTGATTGGGAAAGGAGGTGGAAGGGTAAATGATGGAGGAGTGGATGTGGTAAGGTGGTGGTGGTGAAGTGACAGTACAGGAATGGTGTGGATTAAAGGTGGAGGGACAGCTGAGGGTGGAGGGTAGTGGGGGCAGGGAAGTTGTAGAGAGTTAAGGGTGAGAAAGAAGGGAGTGGCAAGGGTGGAGAGGGAGAGAGAAAATTTGCTATGGATGGTGGTGAGATGGGTGAGAGATATGATGAAGTGAGGAACAGAGGCTATAGTGGATGACTGGTTGGGGTGAATGGGTGGGAGGTGATGTGGAACGGGTGAGAGTGACAGGTGAGGTGGAGGGGTAGCTGAGGGGTGGCAGGGAGTGAATGTGGACAGTGGAGGAGGAGGATGCTGGTGGAGGAAGTGGAAGTAGAGGAGGTGAGGATGGTGGTGGGGAAGAGAAACAAACCTTCCAACCCGTCTGCATATTCCTGGTTACTTTAGCATGATATTATTAGCCTTACAGAGTCCCAAGGCAGTGGAAAGGAACTACTGACCGGAGATAAGCATAACTCTACTCGTATCCCGTATTCTATTCTGACAAACAGTATTAATTAACGATCTACAGTAAATTGAACACCACTAGACACGCATTCCATGATGAGTGCCAGCTGAAACCACGTTATTCTGTCCATCTAAAATCTATCAGTCAAAGCTTTAACAACCAGACGATTTTATTCAGCTCAGGATTAATGAGAGCTGTATCTAACCCCTCCAGTCTCTCCCACGTTCAATAAAATCGTCTGGTGCAAAAAAGACTGAAGGGGACGATTAATGGGGTAGAGGAGTTTTTAAAGACGTGGACAAATATTCGCTTACTACGGTATCCCACACCGTCTACAGCACACTCAGGGCATGTCCGTCACTTTCCTCCCTGACGCATCATATCAGAGAGAATCATCAATGGGCAGAGAAACATAACACGCATCCCTCGGCTTAGAAATATCACCCAGAAGAAAGTAAGAAGAGTTGAAATGGAACGCAAACTTTTGTAACTACGGCCGGAGAAACACACCAAGCCTCTCTCAGCTTAGGAATAATAGCCAGACGAGGAGAGTAAAAAGCATAGAGAGATGAAACACTAGACTAACTTTTGCCACCGCCTGTACACCACCCAACCCATATTCCCCCCCCCCCGGTGTTGGAGCGAGGCCAGGATCCATCACGTGTTTGTCACTCATAATTCTTCGGCTCATTCTTGTCTCCTTTGGGCTCCTCTGATCACAATCTTGCCTATGACACAAGCAAACCTAAGCTCAATTTTATGCCGCTGGTGAGATTTGTTACAGTGGAAAGGACAAGGAAAGAAGAATGTAAGCTATTTTCAATTTTCTTGTTCATCCTGAGAGCTAAGACCTATTTCTTGTTCACTCATATCATCATCACTACTATCATTATCATCATCATCATCATTATCATCATCATCATAACTACCACCACCATCATCACTAACACCACCACCCTCATGCGTATTCCACCATTATAAACAGGACGAGCAAGAGAGAGAGAGAGAGAGAGAGAGAGAGAGAGAGAGAGAATAGAACCTCAGGGCAAATATCACCAGAACTGACGGGGAAATAGGCCAACGCACCCATTACCACACACCCTTCAAGCATTCCAATTTCCACACAGTCACATACACGTTACCAATCATTCCTCTTTTATATATTCCACTTTATCCACTCACTCATATAAAGACTGCCTATACTCCCACTTTTACATCTTCCACCTTTCTCATCCATCAGTAAGTATTCCACCCATCCACATAATCATACAGTACTAATCATCTACCTTATACTTCCACCTTTTCATCCACTATTTAGTCCACCTAATCACAAAATTTTTAAAGGACCAATCTCTCCACTTTTATTTATTTTCCACCCTCTTCACCTACCAAACATCTTTTTACTTGTGAGAGGAAAACAAAGGTGCTCTAATTCACTGTCTTATTTGCAGTTTCTTAGCAAGGCCAGTGAACTCCGGGATGTTTGCGCTGTTTGAGGAGGCTGGGTCTTTCTTGCGTTAAAACACACACACACACACACACACACACACACACACGGCGATATACATGTCAAAATACATACACAAGTTTCTATGCCTAAAGAGAGAGTGTCCACGAAACACACGCACATAAACAGTCATAAATATAAAACACCCACCCACCCACACAGAGAGAGAGAGAGAGAGAGAGAGAGAGAGAGAGAGAACCACCTACGCCCACATGCACATCCGTAGGTAAACACACAAAAAGCTAAAATTGACGTCCCCACCCCCCCACCTCTCACCCCACCCCCCACAGACAAATAAACACACACACACACACACACACACACACACACACACACACGATTTTTTCTATTTCTTATTTTTTTCCCACGTGTTCCATTAATTAGTTAGCTTACCTGCAACACCTGTAGCGTTCAGGGGCTCAATATCGGGCCAAAAGTGTGTGTGTGTGTGTGTGTGTGTGTGTGTGTGTGTGTGTGTGTGTGTGAGAGAGAGAGAGAGAGAGAGAGAGAGAGAGAGAGAGAGAGCTATCATAGGAATGTACCAGAGAATGAGAGAGAAACGTGTGAGAGATATAGAAAAGGTGTGTCAGAGAGTGAGTAAGGTTTGAGTGAGAAAAAAATGTAAGAAAATATAGAGATACTGAACAAGGGACATACTAAAAGCATGAGAAAGAGTGACATGGTAAAAGAATGGGTGTGAGATAGAGAGGGATTGTTTGAGAAAAGAGAGCGAGAGTGAGAAAAGTGAGAGTGATATCAAGGAAAATGTAAAAGAGAGAGAGAGAGAGAGAGAGAGAGAGAGAGAGAGAGAGAGAGAGTGCCAAATGTTCGGTGATTCCTAAGTTTAGCACTTCTATGTTGGGCTTGGTGGAGGCATTTGTGAAAGAGACCATGCCATCTCTCTCTCTCTCTCTTTCTTCTCCTCTCCCTCTTTTTCTCTCACTTTTCAATCCTCTTCTCACCCCTGTCTCTCCTTCCTCCTTTTCTATATTTTTAACTATCTATCTATCTATCGATCTATCTATACCTTTTTCTTTCACTTCATTCATTCTCTCAATTCTTAAGTTTTCCATCTCTCTGTCTCTCTCTCAAGAATTAATAACGAATGGTTAACGAGAGTAAATGAATATGAGAGAGAGAGAGAGAGAGAGAGAGAGAGAGAGAGAGAGAGAAACTACGTGCCTCTAACCCCTTCAGTGAGAGGTAAATTATAAGCCAAACAATATCCCCCTAACGCAACTCATCCAATAGAGATCGCTTAGGCATCAAATTGAACAAACGGGAGAGACTAATTAAAACACACACACACACACACACACACACACACACACACACACACACACACACACACACACACCACAAATAAAATCAATACACAGCACTGGAAATACAACAGCTATAACTAAAAATACAACAGAAATACAGTAGGTAATACGAGTGAATATAACTGAGAATGCAATCAGAATACACCTACCACAATACCCATGCCCATTTATCGGTGAAAATATCGTAAAATAAAAGAAAATGATAACTCAATGCCGTATTCTCGTAGGTTTGGAAGGTTTCGTGGTATTTTTTCCTAAGTGATTTATTTAGCATATACACCTTACTCCCCTCTTGTATTTTCATGATCCAAAAGACTTCAACATTAAAAAGACCAAGATACATCACCACAACTATACTGTCAGACCATCACTACAAGCACACTACTATCACACCACACTACAGTTACATGGCATCAGCACACCATCACTATATCCTACCATCACCACCACCACTAGACACACCACACCATACATACCACCCCACCGACACACCTCAAACCACCAGCACCATCCCACATCACCACACACACACACACCACCACCACCACTACAGACACACCACATCATGCATACCACCAAAGTACATCAATAGCCATATCATACCACACCACATCACACCACACCACACCACACCACACAATTTGACGCACACACTTTTCACTCAACCCCCCTCCTCCTCCCCCCCCTCTCTCTCTCTCTCACACACACACACACACACACACACACACACACACACACACACACACTGCCCCCTCCACCAGGCCCCAAACAACAGCACACGGGACGCCACATATTAATTTCCAAGGGGGAGCATGTTTACGCTTTGGAGTCGCTGCCGCCCCTCACAGGAAGACGGTCAGGCTAAATGTTTGGTGGTGTGGGTATCCGGGATTTGTCGTGCGCAAGGAGGGGGGGAAAATTAACCTCTTCAGACCCATGACGTGTTTACATTTACTCGGGGAGTTTTTTTTTTTTTTTTTTTTTTTTTTTACATATATCACCGAACTGAGGGGGTAACTATTCAAAACATCAGCACATCTTTTTTTTTTTCTTTCTTCTTCTGCTACTACTTCCTTCTTCTTCTTCTACTTCATCACCATTATCATTATCCACAATCATCATCATATCATTAACAATCATCATTATCATCATTATCCACAATCATCATCATCATCATCATCTCCTTCTTTTTCTCCTCTTCCTCCTCCTTCTTCTTCGTCTTCTTCTTCCTCCTCCTCCTCCTTCGTTTCTTTATTTTTGCTACCTACAGACGATTTTAGTCAGCTGGGGTGGGAGGGTTAATCGTCAAATGGAGGGGAGTAAACAGCATTTATTAACCCTCTCACCCCTCCCCCCCCAAAAAAAAAAAAAAATCAGAAGCTGCATAGAAGAATCGTCTGGTAGGAGCGAATATAAGAGGTTAAAATCGCACCATCGTAGTGAAGAGGTGGCGATTTACCACTTCAGTTCGAGGATGTCCTTTTGTTGTTCTTGCGACACCCGAACGATTTAACCCCTTCAAGCCCCTGACGTATTTTGGGGGCCTAACTCTTGCTATTTTCAGACGATTTCCCTCAGCCCTGGGGTGGAATTTTCGCTATTTTCAGACGATTTCTTTCAGCTTTGGGGGACTTTTTCGATATTTTCTAACGATTTCCCCAGCCATGGAGGGAATTTTTAATATTTTCAGACGATTTCCTTCAGTTTTGGGGGGCTATTCGAAATGGAGAGGTTAGATTGAGGACAGAGCAACGTTTCCCATAATTAAATAGGGTAAAATCGCTGAATAAAATCGTCTGGTGATGGTCTGAGAAAACGTAAATGACGTCACCATATCGAAAAATGACGTCACTATCTCGAAAAATCCCATCACCCTATCGAAAAAAAATGACGTCACTAACTCGAAAAATCCGATCACCCTGTCGAAAAAATTACGTCACTTACTCGAAAAATGACGTCACTAACTCGAAAATGACGTCACCCTATCGAAAAAAAAAGTCAATCTCGAAAAATCCCATCACCCTATCGAAAAATTGTCACCAAATAAAATGACGTCACTAAATAAAAAAAAAAAGGTCACCAAATAAAAAAAAATGACGTCACAGGAAAAAATGACGTCACCATATCGAAGGGGGAGGGGAAGATTTAACTCAGAAACAACCCCCCCCCCCACTTAGTGACATCTTCATGGCCAAATTAATCCCTTCTTTTCTTAGTGTTTGCCTTCAGCTGAATAAAATCGTCTGGAGATAAGAGATAAGGAAATAAGTGGCTTGAATTGAGAAGTTAGAATTATTATCATTTCCAGTATGAGTCTGATGATTCTCTCTCTCTCTCTCTCTCTCTCTCTCATACACACACACACACACACACACACATACAAAACCTCACTATGAGCTATACAAATGTCAACAGTTGGAAGACCATCTTATATATCAAGATGTATGCGCACCAGGTGTGTGTGTGTGTGTGTGTGTGTGTGTGTGTGTGTGTGTGTGTGTGTGTGTGTGTGTGTGTGTGTGTGTGTGTGTGTGTGTGTGTGACAGAGAGAGAGATGAAGACATAGACAGACACACAGAGACACAGATATGCATAATGAGAGACGGACAGATAAGCAAACAGACAAACAGTTAAAGATAAATATCTATCAGTACTGAGGAGAAAGAGCAGAGATGGAGATCGGCCTACCATCTGACAGACAGACAGATAGATACGTAAACAGACAGACAGACAGATAGACATAAATAGGCGTAGCTTAGAGAGGAAGAGAAATGAGAGATAAGGTAAAGAGAAAGACAGACAGACATGGATAGAGACTGAGAGAAACAGATATACTAAGACTGATAAACAAATGTATAGACAGAACTATGTAGAGAGAGAGAGAGAGAGAGAGAGAGAGAATAAAGAGCCGTTTATTCTCGTTTTATTATCGCATTTTAAAACCTTTCTAACTAGTCTAGCCTCCCTCCCGCTCCCACTTCCTCTCTCTCTCTCTTCTTTTTTTCTTCCTTCCGCCTCAATTCCTCTCTCACCGTCTCTCCCTGCCGCTTTCATTTTCTTCCTTCCTCCCCTCCATCTCTCCTTCGTTCTCTCCTTCTTTCCGTCCCTCTTTTCCCCTCCTTACCTCCTTCCTCCCACACCCATCCCTTCGATTCTTACTTCTTGCATTCCTCCCTCCCTCCCTTCCACCTCTTTCCCTCCTTCTCCCCTTCTTTCCTCTCCCTTCCTTCCTATTATCTCCCTTCTCTTCTTTCCTTCCCTCCTCTCCTTTCTTTCCTTAATTCTTTCCGCTCTTCCTTCCTCTCTCCCTTTCTTCCTACCATTTTTCCTTTCTCCCTTCTTTCTTCTCTTCCTTCCTTCATCTCCCCTTCCTTCCTCCCTTCTTTCCCTCCCTCCAGTTTTTCCCTCCAGGTCATATGTCTCCTGCCTTCACAATCTGTCACTACCTCTGATAATGCCAAGGGTCGGGGTGTTGTAGCCCTAGAAGACTCCCTGTGGGTCATAGGAGCTTCACTGCCACCACTCTCTCTCTCTCTCTCTCCCCTATCTTCCTCTCGCTTCCTCCCTTCCCCATCGTTACCCTCCCTTTTCTCTCCCCCTTCCCAGCCTTCAATTTCTCCCCTCCCTCCATTTTCCCTCCCCTCTTCCCTTCTTACTCCTTCCATCCTATCTCTTCTCCCCTCTCCCTTCCCCTTCCCCTCCCCTCACCACCCATCTATATTTTTCCTCTCCTCTCCTCTCCCTCCCTCCCATTTCTCCCCCCCTCCTCTCCTTTCCCCTTTCCCCTCCCCTCCTTCTTTCCCTCCCCCTCCCCTTCCCCTTCCCACCCTTCTATATTTTCCCTCTCCTCCCCTCTCTTCTCCCTCCCTCCCTTCCTCCCCTACCCGTCATCCCTTTCGCCACAACAAAATGGAGTTAGTGTGAAAGAAGTGACCTTGGCTTCTCTCTCTCTCTCTCTCTCTCTCACACACACACACACACACACACACACACACACACACACACACTTCATCTTTTCTTCGTCTGCTGTATACCAAATTTATCTACCAATCAATCTATCAGCGGGGACATATTTGATCTACACATATTTCTGTATCTACAAATCTATGAATCTATGTCGGTACTTTTAAGACACCTTGCCGTGTGACCCTGACCTTTGACCTACTATAATGTTCTGATAAAATAGGTCAACATCTTTACTAATCCTCAGGACGTTTCCAAGTCTGACCAAGATCAGAACTAAACTATTTTATTTAGCTTGTTCTCTCTCTCTCTCTCTCTCTCTCTCTCTCTCTCTCACACACACACACACACACACACACACACACACACACACACGCTTTACAGTACCTTTGCGAGGGTGGGTGTAACTTTTAATTAAGGAATATCTCTCTCTCTCTCTCTCTCTCTCTCTCTCTCTTTCTCTCTCTCTCTCTAAGACACACACACCGATAACACTCATTCACATCAGTCAAAGAAAATTATACTCTGCTTCCTTCTTGCTATCGTGTGTGTGTGTGTGTGTGTGTGTGTGTGTGTTTTAGCCACTGTTTTTACTTAACCCTTTACTGATTATTATTCATTTATTTTCCCAATCAATGAAAGAAATATCCGCAGATGGTTCAAGACGTATATGTCACTAAGTTATATATTACAATTTTTATGTTTTTGTTTTTTTTCTATTTTTTTCCATTCTACTCAGACTCCCAACATAAGTGGCTTCGTGACACCTCTTCCTAAGCGATTTATTCAGCTTATTAGACCTTCACATTCTCTTGCATTATGTCTTCGTAATATCGACACAGTTTGTAATATGGACGATTTGTATTACTAACGTTCAAGAGGATACTGAGGTGTAATGTGCAGCATTAATTGCTAAAGAAAATGCGTTATGGGGAAAAAAAATTATAAGGGGTATGCCTGTATCATCATCACTTCATTAAGGTCGCTGCAGGATCACGTTTGTCTCCCGGGATGGACAGTGAGAGCCGGATCCAACACCCTTGATGCTCGGGTATTAGGTTATGAATGGAGCTGTGGGTGTGTATGAGGGGATTTGTGCATGTCAGAGTGGCAGTGTTGTATGTCTGTGTCAGGATGCATGTCACCCGTATACACCGACGGTATACAAACAGATGTAAACATACTCGTATGAATGGACACACTACCAGCACTGGGTTATACTTTATGTCTACAAAGATGTGAGTTGCGAATCCAGCACTGTACATCGGGAAACGAATACCCTGTCACAAAGCCACTAAGGCTTCACATTACTGCTATTGCTACTCAGCTCCACTTATTCTCTTGCTAACCAATCTAACCAGTATCGCTCATTTCACGGCTCTTCACATTCTATATTATCACTTCATCCCGCTAATATATATGGTACTCTTAACTATAATTAATATATTTTGCCCATACTGAAAAAAAAAAAATAAGGAAACACTACTGGCAAGGATTACGTAACAAAATTAGTACTCAGGTGAGGAAGAGCCAACTGTAAAATACTAAAAAATATACCTTCTAAGACCATATGTATAAGAGTACTCGTGTGTGTGTGTGTGTGTGTGTGTGTGTGTGTGTGTGTGTGTATATATATATATATATATATATATATATATATATATATATATATATATATATATATATATATATATATACAGTATGTTGAAGAAACACAAATTACACGTGTTTACATACGTGGAAAGTTTTTAACGCTCCAGCCGGGAATCGAACCCGAGACCTCTAGAAAGAAAAAAGAAAGCCGCTTGTGTACTGGCTGGGATAGATTAAAGTTGCTGTCACCTGCCGAGTTGCGTGGGGCTAAGCAAAACTCCTGATGTGTCTGAATACATGTATCATCATATGGTTTGGGGCTGAAATACATCCTCCCATAACGGATCTGCCTGGTTCGTCATTGAATGCATGTACCTAAGCTTTTATCACGCCATGAAGTAGTGGTAACAGTGCCTGACTTCTATCTAGAGGTCTCGGGTTCGATTCCCGGCTGGAGCGTTAAATACTTTCCATATACAGAATGTAGATTTTATTCAGATGAAAAGAGACTTTTCAAACTGGACGGAATAGCTACAGCTGTCATAAATCCTTTCACAAGTAAAGTGCTCTCGTAACTGAATAAAATCGCCCATAAATACCAAAAGATAGAACAGGAATGACGTTCTCTCGCTCTGAGGGGGACGCTGATGACCACATCTTACCACTCCGGCTCCAAAAATTTACGGAGCTGACCCAAATATTCTGGGCGGTGAAAAACTAAATAAATAAATAATATCCAAATAAATAAATAAATAAGTGATACAACATGGCGTCCTCGAAGTGACTGATAATGGTGTCCAGTCAACTGATGTGAGAGATTTTTCTCTTCAGTAGACAGAAAATACAGAACAAAGAACCTAGTGATAAGGCAGACGATAATGCAGTACAAAACATGGTAAAATATATAAACAAATAAACACACACACACACATCTAGCTATCTATTCTCTCTCTCTCCGACTCTTACAATGCTGTTCCACTCGACCGTATTTCGATTCTCTCGAGAGCTCCCACTTCACATTTTCAAACAATACACGAGAGAGAGAGAGAGAGAGAGAGAGAGAGAGAGAGAGAGAGAGAGAGAGAGAGAGAATAAACTAGAAAGCGCTCAAAAAGCGCATACCTCCGCCAATGCCATTGCCATGAAAAAGGATGCTGATCCGGATTCCGATCCGCCCTCAAATTTAATCGTTTCTTCCTTGGCCCATGGCCCACCCTTCCACAAAATTTAATCAAAATCCATTCATAACTTTTTCAGTAATCCCGGATCCGGATCCGCCCCAAAATTTAATCAATGCCTTCTTGGTCCATGGCCTGTAAGGATTCCATATTAAAAATACAATTAATTATAGAAAACATGATAGATAGATAGATAGATAGATAGACAGAGCACCAGGCAAGCCTGGGAACGGGAGATGAGCTTGCTAGTGTAAGTGAGGAAATGTTGACAATACCCCGGAAGCAGCAAGTCAGGGGATGAGATAAGTAGTGTGTCAGCGAGATAGCATACGAACAATGCCTAGTGACCATACACACACATACACACATACTCACACACAGGTTTCTAGAACATTTCAACAACAGTGTAACACACGTGACACGACCCCTGCTACACCAGAATTTAGGAAGCAGAGCTCAGAAGGAGGCTAGCTATAGAACCGACAGGTAGTGGAGAGAGTGAACAAGAAGAGGGGTCCAACTAGACTTACTTAGTATATTAAGTCTCTGTAATACATACACTACTCAACTTAAGACTTTCTCTGAAGATAATAAATCAAGATCAACTCCCTGTATTCATCTTTAACTCCTACTGCTATTCAATTATCAAAATAATAATAAAAACTCAAGACTCACCTATTACAAGAACAGAGTCACAGGCCCACCTTTCCACAAAATTTAATTGAAATTCATTGAGAACTTTTGATGATATGTGTAGGATACTCCGGATCCAGATCCGCCCTAAAATTTAATAATTTCTTCCTTGGCCCATGGACCACCTTTCCACAAAATTGCCTCAAAATTCGTTTATAACTTTTTGAGCAATCTCTCTAACAGACAGACAGACAAACAAACAAACCAACGCCGGCAAAAACATAACCTCCTTGACGGAGGTAATAAAAAGATAATACTACAATAGGAATACTAACGATCAGAACGTACCAGATGAATAATTCAGAAGAGTACTCCTTCAAATCTGGAACTCGCAAAGAAAACGGGCTCCCACCAAAGGAGGATTATGTAAGCGAGAGTGTGAGTTTCTGATTCCCCCCCCCCTCTCTCTCTCTCTCTCGCTCTCATACAATCACACGCTGACTCACAAACTTTCTCACTTGGCCACTGTGAGTAGGGAGGCTTATGATATTCTTTTACTCCTCGCTCTCACCCTCCTCCCTCCCTCCTCCCCTCTCTCTCTCTCTCTCGGAGTATTAGATAACAGGAAATGACTATCTACTTATATCTATCTGCCTATATATCTATCCATCTATCTATTTAAGCAACTATCTCTTCATCTATCTGAACATCTACCTCTTACACAACCAAACCCTATTTTATTCTTTCACAACTATCTCTCTCTCTCTCTCTCTCTCTCTCTCTCTCCAATCAATACATCAATAGCCCCTTCTCAACCTCGCCTCTTTAATCAATTCTACTTTATCTTCAATTACTTTCACGCCTCTCTCTCTCTCTCTCTCTCTCTTTTCCATGCTTACAGACACATTTCCTTCCTCTCTTTATCTGTCTTCAATTCTTTAGGTCATACCTCTCTCTCTCTCTCTCACTCTCTCTCTCTCTCTAACATTCACAAGGGTTCAAACACATCACATCACTGCCCATAAACACCCATTCAACATTCATCAAATCCATACATTTCAATTAACATACTGGGAATAGAGATGAAATATTAAAGCATGGTGTGTGTGTGTGTGTGTGTGTGTGTGTGTGTGTGTGTGTGTGTGTGAGAGAGAGAGAGAGAGAGAGAGAGAGAGAGAGAGAGAGAGAGAGAGAGAGAGCGAGAGAAATGTATGTGTATGGATGAGTTTGCTCTAATGTATAAACTAGGGTATGTGTACGGTTATGTGCGTCTGTGTGTGTATGATTATGTACGCATTATGTTCTGTGTGTACAAGCTTTGGTATACATGTGGTTATGGGTGTGCGTATATCAGCTAATATTTAAGAGTATAATTACGTAAACTCAGTCTCTCTCTCTGTCTCTCTCTCTCTCTCTCTCTCTCTCTGTCCATTATTCATGTCAGGAATGATACACAGGCGGGCTCATTTCACAAACCCACCTCGGAGAGAGAGAGAGAGAGAGAGAGAGAATAAAGGCTACAGAGACCTTTCCTTTTCCTATTCTCCACTTCAGGCATTATAATTTCTCTCCTAGCACATTCTCGTTACTGGTTTATTTCTACACACGCTACGCCAATACTCTTGTGAAACAGAATAGTCTTGCACTGTCTGTCGATATCACAACTATAAGCAATATCAACACCAGAAAGCCATCAGAAAGCGCATACCTCCGAAAACGCCACTGTTAATAAAACTTACAAAATCAGGCTGTAGTTTTCAGACAAAAAGCACGACTGTATTAGTTTTTCATCAAGTTCTGGGCATTAATTTTATAGAAATTTTAATAATCCGCAAAATTGCTCTATCTCGCAACGTTAAAAAAAAAGAAAAGAATAAAAAAATCTACATCCAGATCCGCCTCAAAATCTCTTCAAATTTTCCTTGGCTAATGGGCTGCCCCTCCAGAAACCTTCATCGAAATTCCACTGCAACATTTTGAGATATTTTGAGAACAGACAGACAGACACGTGTGATCGCATAGCCTCCGCCCAACTTCGCTGACGGAGGTAATAACGAAAGAGTGTGCGACAAGTAGTATCCAGTCCAAATCAAAGGAATTTAACAGAAGGGAAATAAATAAATAAATAATAAGCATAAAAATAGGTGTTAGTCCATGAAGCCAAGGTGAATTCAGTGTTATAACCCACATGATTCCCCCCTACTCATTAATTGCACTGCTGCGTATAACACTCTGGTTTTAGCCCTATTTAATGTTCCTTTGTATCTGTCTGTCTGTCATACTTTTACTCATCAATGGGTACTTTATACATACATACATACATACACACACACACACACACACACACACACACACACACACACACACACACTCTCTCTCTCTCTCCCTCCCCTAGCAAGTTGACAGGAAACCCAACACTTGACAAAGTTTTAAGACAGACACGAAAAGGTCTGTTGGCCTCTTCAGAGAGAGAGAGAGAGAGAGAGAGAGAATATTAAAGCAGTTTGTCCCTCTTTTCATACCCCCTCACACACCATCTCTCTCTCTCTCTCTCTCTCTCTCTCTCTTTCTCTCTCTCATCAGGCTTATCTCCCACACTGAGTACACACCCCAAACCTAACATGTTCCACACAAGTTTAAATCATTCTCTTCACTAACCTCATGGCTAAAGTTTGGGGAGGAAGGAGGAAGAGGAAGAGGAAGGGAGGAAGAGGAAGAGGAAGGGAGGAGGAGGAGGAGGAGGAGGAGGAGGAGGGATAAACAGATGGGATGTGTGGAAGACAGTGTGAGGAAAAGGGAAAGAAAAGGAGAGATGGGGAGGTACAAAAGGGGAAAGGGAAGAGGTGAGGAGAGAGAAGTCTTTACCGAATGAGTGAGAGGATGAAAGATATGATAATGACGAAACGAGAAGGACGAAACACAGGATAAAAGACGAAGGAAGAGGAACGTGTTTGGGTGGTAAGGGCAAGAAATAAGGGCAAAGGATGGAAACAACTAAGCTTTGGATTCCACCCCCCCCTTCTCTCTCTCTCTCTCTCTCTCTCTCTCTCTCTCTCTCTCTCGATGGAAGAGTAAGTTTTCCTATTAGTATTATGGCCTGATCGCTTCTTTTGGGTCGTGAGGTCCTGGTAATCTGTATATATTCTCTCTCTCTCTCTCTCTCTCTCTCTCAAAAACAAGTATACAATGGAAGACACATTTACCGCCCAGAGGAAGCTAAAGTTCCACAAAGTATTACCCGGCCAAGCCCTGAATCCTCGTATACTCTTGTCGATATATGATCCTTACACCAGGGACCGCCAGGTATCGGAAATTCCACTCAACTGACACAGCTGCGAAGTCTGAACAGGAAACGCACACACAATGGTCTAAGAAATATGCATGAGGGTGACAGAAAGCTACTCTTGGCATACATAATTTTCGGCACTGATTCGTATTAAAATGATTACTCCGGAGAAAACAGTTGTTCTGCTTTTGTTATTAATGATTATAATTGTTCTGTAATAGTCCTTCAAAATATTACCCTCAATGATGCACGAAAACTACTCTGCAAACCAGTGTAGGTACAGTATTATTGTGTACATTATTATTACTGTGTTGTAAACTGGTGTTATAGAACTGTTACGGTTTATTCCACCTGTCTTGCGGAGCTTTATCTATCCCACAACGCAGTCGTAGAATTTAGGACAAAATATATCTCTCAACATTAAGTGTTTCTTTGGTGTTTCAAACCACAATCAAGTCATAAACGAGGGTCCATGGCATGATATACGGCAATGCTATACCACTGGTGACCACAATGAACACCGCCCAGCAAGTGCGCCAGGAAATCATTATTCAATTTACAAGGATATATAATGCCTTGCGCATATCACTAATTTCCATTTACCACTGTGAACCATTATATGGTAGTCACAAACTTTACAACCGGTAGGTATGTGACCTCGCTCGTAAAATTCATCGACAGCACTCAACTATGTTTATATTCATAATGTTTTCAAACACGGTGTCTGAAACAAAAGAAATTAAGTCCATTAAGAACACCTGGCCAGGGGGACGCAATCATTAGCATAATTACATTTAGCTTTGGTGGGTCCGCTCTGTGGCACTTCATATTGGATTACGCTGTTTTCAGACGGTACGCAATTCTGTCGACACAACAGAAACCGGTTGAATGTCCTAATCCTCAAGATGAACCTGGTGAGTGCTAAACATCCACGCCTGAGGTGACCAGGGCTACCAACATGCACAGGCCAAGGCTACTTTCCTATACTGGGTCGACCCTATTTCACTGTGTTACACTCACCTGTGCAAAGATCATTCTTTTACCGAGTGTACAAATTGGTATGCAAAGAACGCTTCATACCTATCAATCAATCTTTCTTTTTCCATCCATGCATCCTTCCATCTATTTCACTATTCTATCTACTTAATGTACAGTCACTGAATGCTGTAGCCATAATATACAACTTTACTTGGAACTAACGCAGCGATATCCCATACCAAATAAATGGTGCTGATGAGCTCGTCAGATCTTCCATTGTCGTACCATGCTATACACGTCTGGAATCCGTCAATACCAAAACTGAAATCCCAACACCGTAGAAAGGCCTTTTTTTGGGGTGAAGGCTGTAATGTGGAGAAATTAATAAAACCAGAGGCATCCAGTATTTAGGATTTACAGTTATTTCACGTTAAGACTGGGATTTTTTTCTTTTCCAATTTCCCGTAGCTCAATGACGGAAGAAGACATTACTACGACTCTGCATTCATTCCATATCCTTTTTTTTCTTTTTTCTTTTTTTTTTTTCTAGATTCTTTTCACTTTAATTTACCCTACAACTGCCATCTCTCTATCTTCAATGCTGAGCTGTAACAATAGATTACCACTGCAATACGATGCCAGTCACGAAGAAACGCAAAGGAAGAATACAGAGGCGTGGATCTGTCTTTTTCTGCCACTGAACTATGCAAAATAAAACAGCAAAAAAGACGAAAATCTGAGCCAAGTTAACGTGAAATGGCCATAACACCGTATCTCCTTGCTGATCTTTTGCTCCAGCTCAGCACTCGAGATGGAGAGAGAGCAATTTTACACCTTCTTTGAACATGGGTATAGTTAAACAAGATTCACTGGGATTCGAAGCTTTGAGACAGTGTAAGAGACGTATAAGGTCTAGCACATTTCGAAGTAATGTGGAGTAATTCACCTGAAGAATGAACCAACAACCCATATGATTATTAAGGATTTAGTTTAGTAGGATTCACTTGGCTCTGACATTTTAGAGACAATGTAAAGAAAAAATGAACCATGATTGAATATGTATGACAAGAAAATATTAACTCGTTCCTTTAGGCTTTGAAACATCTCGAAACAGTAAAAGGAATAAACTGATGCCTGGGTTCGTATTCCCGTCGTTTAAGGAAGCTCCCTAGAACCTCTTCCTTAGCGATTTATTCTTCGATATGGTTCGTTAATATCAATTTGTACCGTATGTTAGGTATGCAGAAAATGGTGGTAGTGGAATGATTTAAATAACACAGAAGTGGACTGTAACGTGGAATGGGCAAAATAAATCACTTAGGAAGAAGTGTTGGGGAGCTTCCTTAACCAACGAGAATACCGGCCCTGGTGTTCTAGTGGGTTAAGGCTCTCCAACAGAATATGACCCGGGGAAGAGGAGAGAAGTGAGGTTTATTTCTCGTAAAACAGGGGGAAGTACCTGGTCACTCACCTTAAATTTCCAAAGTTGCCTAGCCTCGGTCCCTACGCTCCACATGGGGAAAATAAAGAATAACTGAGAAATAGATGAGCTGGATCAAGGAAGCGAGGTGGAAGCAGCCTAATCATTACTGATTAGTTTAGTATGATGCATTTAGTTTTGAGAGCTTCCAGAAAGTGCAAGAAAACACACATAATTCCTAATCGTTTTCCCAAGCATCTTTTATCTCTTTTTTCTTTATATATTTTGCAATTTTAGTTTCCGCATACATTTCTTTCTTTCCTTCTTTCTGTATTATAACTTCGAATCGGTGTAAGGAAACAAATATAACTCCAATAATGCTTCCCCACACGTCTTTTTTCCCCCACTGTTCTTTCTTTTTAATTATTCAGTTCTTCCCGTATACTTCCGTTTTGGGGGAGTTCGGAGACAGTGGAAAGAAAAAGTAAAAAGATATTACTCCCACAATGATTTCCCCAACATATTTTTAACATGTCTGTGTCTCATTAGAATTCTGGTGGAGTCGTGTTGTTTTGTTATTCCGTAATGTGTGGTGATCTGTGAATCACTTCGGGGAAAAATGGATCAATAAGAGAGAGAGAGAGAGAGAGAGAGAGAGAGAGAGAGACCATAACTAAACTTTCACTTGCAGATTTTTGTCACAAGCCAATTATAATTTTTGCAAGTTACCCCCATAAATAACGCACCAGCCCACTCCCTAACGCACTCTACCACACACCACCACCACACTCCCTACCACACACCAGCCCACTCCCTAACGCACTCCACCACACGCCACCACCCCACTCCCTACCACACACCACCACCCCACTCCCTAACGCACTCTACCACACACCACCACCCAACTCCCTACCACACATCACCACCCCACTCCCTAACGCACTCTACCACACACCACCACCCCACTCCCTACCACACACCAGCCCACTCCCTAACGCACTCTACCACACACCACCACCCCACTCCCTACCACACACCAGCCCACTCCCTAACGCACTCTACCACACACCACCACCCCACTCCCTACCACACACCAGCCCACTCCCTACCACACACCACCACCACACTCCCTACCACACACCAGCCCACTCCCTAACGCACTCCACCACACGCCACCACCCCACTCCCTATCACACACCACCACCCCACTCCCTAACGCACTCTACCACACACCATCACCCAACTCCCTACCACACATCACCACCCCACTCCCTAACGCACTCTACCATACACCACCACCACACTCCCTAACGCACTCTACCACACACAACAAGTAGACTCTCTAACGCACTCTACCACACACCACCACCACACTCCCTAACGCACTCTACCACACACCACCACCACACTCCCTAACGCACTCTACCACACACCACCACCACACTCCCTAACGCACTCTACCACACACCACCACCACACTCCCTAAAGCACTCTACCACGCACCGCCACCACACTCCCTAACGCACTCTACCACACACCACCACCACACTCCCTAAAGCACTCCACCACACACCACCACCACACTCCCTAACGCACTCTACTACACGAAAAGAATTAGAGCAGGGATTTATATGGAAAGTAAGAGAGCAGGGATTTATATGGAAAGTATGAGAGCAGGGATTATATGGAAAGTATTACAGCAGGGATTTATATGGAAAGTATTAGAGCAGGGATTTATATGGAAAGTATTTGAGGTGGGATTTATTTATTTCAATTTTATATATTTCCCCTAAGCTGACTAATACCGTCTAGAGATAGCAATAACAAACGCCTGACAGTGAAGGGGGTTAACTTCACTAATTAAACAGTAAATCTTGCCATTAAGGTCGGACCACCAAGAAAGAACCGTAAGATGTGTGTGTGTGTGTGTGTGTGTGTGTGTGTGTGTGTGTGTGTGTGTGTGTGTGTGTGTGTGTGTGTGTGTAACTCTCTCTCTCTCTCTCTCACACACACACACACACACACTTTCCTATTTTTTTCTATTTCTTCCTAAAGCCCCACCTCCTCACTTACAGCCTTTTTGTTCTCTCTCTCTCTCTCTCTCTCTCTCTCTCTCTCTCTTTCCCAGACCTTCTCATTTTTCTCTATTTCTCCCTAAAGCCCCACCTCCATCACTTATGGCCTTTTTGTACTCTCTCTCTCTCTCTCTCATGCCCCCCTATCTCTCCCTTGTTCCTGTGCTTGACCTACCTACGTTTTATTTACTTTAGTGTCTCCCTTCCTCCCTCCTTCCAGCCTGCCTGCCTCCTTGTCTCTCTCTCTCTCGTTCCCTCTCCTCTCCCTTCCTGCCCTTCTTCCTCCCTTTCCCTCTCTCTCTCCCTCCGTTTCTCTCTCCCTGCCTACTGTCATACCTGCCAGCCTCTCTGCCTACCCACCTTACCTACTCCCCTCTCTTCCTATCACTGCCTAACCCTTATCCTTATACCTACTCTGCCTACCCCTATTAACGCCACCTTGCCTACCCCTACTAACACCACCCTGCTACCCCTACTAACGCCTCCCTGCCTACCCCATACCTGCCTCTCCGTGTCCCCTTTCCTGCCTTACCTTCCTCTTCCGTTACTCTCAACCGTGCCTACCCTCCTGCCTACCCCTAACCAACTCTCCTTGTTCCCCTGCCTGCCCTACCTGCCTCCTTGTTTACTTTCAACCCTACCAACCCTCCTGCCTACCCCTCCCTCCCTACCTCTCCATGCCTACCCCTGTCTGCCTCTCTCCTGGGGCTGAGGTCTTTACGAGGGTCCAAGTGCGATTTATGGTCCCATGTGAAAATGCAGATTCTCTCTCTCTCTCTCTCTCTCTCTCTCTCTCTCTCTCACACACACACACACACACACACACACACACACACACACACACAAGCACTTCTCTAATTTTACAGTGAATCTCCCTGTCATATATCCATGCCCTCTCTCCCTCTCTCTCTCTGGATCTACGAGACGAACAGGGTGGCTTGAGATGGCGTGGGATATGCTTCATGTTCACGAAACCCTTCCCTCGAGTCTGTCAGGTGTGTGTGTGTGTGTGTGTGTGTGTGTGTGTGTGTGTGTGTGTGTGTGTGTGTGTGTGTGTGTGTGTCTGCAAAACCTCATTCTTTCCTAACCTCCCACCCCATCTCACTTGTCACATCCGCCTCTCTCTCTCTCCACCAAACCTCACCCCACCCCCCTCTTATTCCCTCACCCTTCACCCCTCCGTCCCTCACTCCCTACCCTCACCCTAAACCCCGAAACACCTTTCACCCTATATCTCATTCTTCATCCTCACCCTTCATCCACACCCTACCTAATACCTCACACATATCTCTACTACTACTACTACTACTACTACACACACACACACACACACACACACAGAATGGTAGTTAATGTGACTGGTGATGAAAATGATAACCCGTGTGATGGTAGTAATGGTAGTGATGGTAGTAATGGTAGTAGAAATGGTGATAGTTGTTGTATGGTAGTTATGATGTGAAGGTAAATGGATGTGATGGGGTCAGTAATAATGGTGGTAGCTGAGATGATGGTAGTTGTGGTTGTGGTAGTTGTGGTATCAGGTGTGGTGGTAGATGTGGTGGTAGTTGTGGTATCAGGTGTGTTGGTGGTGGTAGATGTGGTGGTAGTTGTGGTATCAGGTGTGTTGGTGCTGGTAGATGTGGTGGTAGATGTGGTATCAGGTGTGTTGGTGCTGGTAGATGTGGTGGTAGGTGTGGTGGTAGTTGTGGTTGGAGACGTCAGCATATACCTTACCTCAGCATCCTTCATAGTTACACACATAAGGCTTCCACACGCGCACATACACTCACTCACTAGCGCGCACACACACACACACACACACACACACACACACACACACACACACACACACACACACATACTTTCATACTTACACGTACATACATACACACACTAACACCTAAACACACGCACACATGCTTAGCTTCAAGACATAAACTCACACCTGCACACAAACACAGATACATAACAACAAAGAGCACTTAAAGACTGCAACATCCTCATTCCTCACCTGGATTAGGGACACAAGATTTTACTTTGCCCTGTGATCCTGATTTTCGACAAGTTACGCTTAAAATCGAAAAAGCGGTGCCAAAGCACAGCAAACCTTTCCCCGGCAGTCACTTAGTGCTGACGTATACACACAACAGGGACATCTAGTCAAAGATGTCATAAATCAAATTTGAAGTAAACTGGGTGAAAACTGACGATTTTATGCCCAGCTGAAATTTTATGTCCGACCCACCTGACACTGACCCCCCCTATGGTCAACCAGGAGGTGACCCCCCTGATGTGATGAGGCATGTTACAGGATGCAGATTTGAAAGATGCACCTTTAGGTTTTGGTTTCATATCGATATGACGAATCTGAAACGAGTTATGGAGAAAAAACTATACATATATATATATATATATATATATATATATATATATATATATATATATATATATATATTTATTACAATGATTGGGCCAACAGCCTGGGCCTTGACCCAATTTGGCGATCAGAAGGTCATAGCCCCTCATCCCTGTCATGTTAGTCAAATTCGCACCCGTAGTTTTCGCGTAAAGTTGTTAACAGACAAACAGACAAACCTTGTGAAAACAATACCCGTCCCCGAACCCTCCCTTTGAACCTGACCTATGACCCACTGCTGACAGAAACAATAGGCTTACTTCTTGACCGACCCTCAGCCCTTCCACCAAGTTCAGTTAAAATCTGACTAAAACTGAGATGTTTTGCTAACACCCCCACACCCCGACACCCAAACTCACCCACTCCCCACCCACCCACACATACACACGAGTTAAAATTTGACCTTGGATTGTGATCTTGACCTCTGACTATTTCTTCTCAAAACTGCATAACTTCATTCTTGCCTTACCTTCCACTTTCCCTCAAGTTCGGTCAACTGTGGATAAAGATTGTTTATGATGATTTTGCAAGACCATGACTTTTTACTTGTTATTCTAAAAAGTAAAAAAAGCTTCCTTATTTGCTGTCCCTTAACCCTTCCGCCAAGTTTGGTTAGAATCGAATAAATACACCTGAGTTATTTTGTTTCTCTCTCTCTCTCTCTCTCTCTCTCTCTCTCTCTCTCTCTCTCTCTCTCTCTCTCTCACCTATTTAAAGCTACGCCAGTTTAACTCATAACCCACATACAGGTACGCACATGAACACATACAAGTACACACACACGCACACACACACACACTCTCACACACACACGCTTCCCTCCTTCCCCCCCTCCTCTTTCTCTCTCCCTCTTTTCGCCACTGTTGCATCATTCTCTGCTAAGTATCACCGCTGCACTGACTACCGCTTCTCTGAACTCAGTCGGCACCCCTCTCCCTTTACGGCGGGCACGCAGCTCCCGTTTTGCGACACACTCTCATCCCTACTTCATCCAACTCTCTAATGCCAAGGATAACTCGTACTGTCAGGCCTTTACGTATACAAATGGTCAACTCTGGCACAGTCTTTCTCAGTCTGTCTCCAAATCCCTAAGTCTTTGAAAAGCAATGTGTACAGAGATCTCGAACTGAATACGTTTTGTTTGAACTGCACTGGAAGGAACCATATGTAGACCTCCAGTAAACACACACACACACACACACACACACACTGGTGGGGTCAGGTGACTATAAAGACGATTGAGAAGGAAGGTGGGTCTGCGTGGGGATGGGTGCGCATGAAGGGGGTGCAGTGTGTATGGGGGGATAATGAAGTATGGGGAGAGGTGCATGGGGACTGAGAGGGGGTGGGGTGGGAGTTTAGGGAGGGGAAAGAATGTGGGTAATGGAGAGGATGGTAGGTATAGAGGGTGGGGAAGGAGGGGATATGGGTGAGAGAGGTATAGGTACTGGGAGGGGGTAGGGAGGGGGAGGGATGTGGGTGTTAGGGAGGATGGTGGGTACAGAAGGAGGGAAGGAAGTGAGGGATGGGGTGATGTTCTTGAGCTGGCTGGGATACAGGGGGTGGGAGAGGGAGGACGGCAGGGTAGAAGAGGGATGGTAGAAGATATGGGGTGGAGAAGGTGGGGAGGAAGGTGGGTAGTGGAAGGGTGGTACAAGGTATGGGGTGGGGCAGGTAGGGGTATGTTTGGGTATGATTAACGTGCTTTACTAACAAGCTGTTCGGTGATACCCGGCCTGGCACCTCAGGACAAATATTAGGTATCACCCAACACCAGCTGCCAGGCACGCAGGCACGGGGGGAGGCAGGCTGGGGTAGGGTGGGGCAGGATAAGTTATAGAGAGCTTGTAGTGGGGTAGGGTGGGGCAGGATAAGTTATGGAGAGGTTGTGGTAGGGTAGGCAGACAGACAGGCAGGCAGGCAGTCGGGTAGATATAGGTAGGCAGGCAGGCAGGCAAGAAGGTAGGTAGGTATGTAGGTAGGTATGGCAGATATGAAGGTAGGCTGTCACGGAGGTATGCCAGGGCGAGGTGGAATGTTACAGATTAGAAGTAAGGGGAGGTTTATTAGCAAAGGGAGGGAAAGAGAGACAAAGTGAAACAGAGGGAGGACGAAGGATCGAAAGCAGGGTTAGGCTGGTTAGGTTAGGATGACAGAAGGACAAGGTAGGTGAGAGTTGGGACAGGTTATATGTAGGGTAAGCTGAAAGGCATGGAGAAGTTTGAGAGTGGTAGGATTAGTTACAGAGAGAGGCTGAGGCTGGGGAGGTTTGAAAGAAAGGTGTAAGAAGGAAGGACAGACAGGGGGAGGCAGAGTAAGGAGGGAGGATATGCTGGGATAGGCAGGGTATTTGTAAGTAGTAGGTAGGCAAGGAGGCTGAGTATTTGTAAGGAGAAAGAATATGCGCAAGGAGGAAGGGTTTGCGGGCTCCTGGGCTTTGGTTCATTCTTCCTTGCATTTATCAAAAAAAAAAAAAAAAAGGAAGGGGAAGGCAGGGTGTGTGAGAGGAGGGAGGGTAGGAATAAGGAGGGAGGATATTTGCTAAGAAGAAGGGTACGAAGGGAGAGGCAGGATATGTTTAAGAACAGTAGGTACAAGGAGACAACAAGGTTCTTTTTTCAGATCACCTAGAGATTTTTTTTTTTTTAACAGATGAGCAGAAGGAAAACCAAATGTAAAAAAAAAAAAACCGTGCACCAGACTACAGGCGTCCTCCATTTATAAAAATTCTATAATCTTGCTTAAATCTGGGAGTGGACTGATTAAGAAGACTTCACGACACCTGGAAAGTGGGTTAATGTTGTCAAATTAAAACCATGTAACTTAGATAAGGGGATCAAGTGGCTCTGGGGGAATGCCACTTATTTACCAACAAGGAATGTGTATCAGTTTAGGGTGTGTTTGTTACATCGGTTCCCTTTCAGTTCTCTGGTCGTACTATTGGGCGATGGCAATTTAAGTATACAGTTTGTATGATACTTAGCCTACATCCAAAGCAGCAAGGTTGTAACAGTGCACCTAACATGTGTGCTATAGTGTAGTGTTCTCTTGTGTGGTGCGGTAAAGCCTAGTGTAATGCAGTTGAGTGTTCTGTAGTGAGGTGTGGTAGAGTACGGTGTTTTATAGTGTGCTGTGGCGCTCAGTGTGGTGAAGGAAAGTGGCCTGAGGTTTTGCATAGTGCCGTTAGGTGTGGTGTATAGTTGTATGTAGATTTAGTGTACTGTAGTGTCGGGTAGTGTAGTGTGGTAAGCTATACAGTACTGCCATGTACTGTAGTGCACTGAGATGAGATGAGATAAGGTGGGGCGTGGTGAGGTGAGGTGAGGTGAGGTGAGGTGTGATGTGGTGTGGTGTAGTGAGGTACTGCAGTGTAGCATAGTGTAGTGTGGCAGGTGTAGCCAGTACTAGCCAAGATAAGAGCCAAAATACCTACAGGCTACCCACACTTTTCACCTCTATATCTCAGTTTACCTTCATCACCATTATCATCACTACCTTTGCCTTCCTCCTAATCATCACCATCGTCGTCGTCGTCATCATCATCATCATCATTAATCGCAACATCACCACGTTCTAACATAATCATCATCAGCATCATTAACTTCGTCTTTACCATCAACATCACCATCATCCTCTCTCATCACCACCATCATCACAACCTACATCCTTACCATTATTATCATCACCTAACTTCCCACAAACAAACAGGCGAGGAGAGAAAGAAAAACTAGCCAAATGTGACCACAAAAATAGGGAGAACAAGTAGCAGAGTGCCAAGTGTCGCGAGCCAAGCAACCCCTTTCAATAAAACCATTTCCAGTGCCACGCCGAAAGTATAGCAGGTTATTTTTATTTTTCACTTTTATTTATTGATTGGTTTAGTTAGTTGGTTATGTATTTATTATTTGTGGTTTACTGCTGTTTCTTTTTACCGTGACGTCGCCTTGTACTCCCTCTCAGCTGAATAAAATCGTCTGGCATTTGCTGGAGACACTAGAGGGTGCCACGGCGTCCTTTATCGTCCTATCACCAGACGATTTTACTCAGACGAGGGAGTGGTGTGTTTCTCGCCTCTTCCCTACAAGGACCCACCCTTGCAGTGAATATACCCTTCTTGTGATAGAAAAATGAAATTGCCATACTTGAAGGCTGGCATTATAATTATCACCATCATCATCATCATCATTAGTAGTAGTAGTAGTAGTAGTAGCAAATGTTATGTTCTAGTTGTTGTTGTTCTTCTTCATCTTCTTTTAACTCCCCGATTTTTTTTTTTTCCGAACTGAGATGTCACACAATTGTAACCCTCAAAAAACCCTTCCCTACTGGAGGTCTGTCCCAGAGTGAATAAAATCGCCTGCAGCTAGCAATAGAATAAATCGCCTAGAGAGAGGGGGTTACATTCTGCCTCCACTAATCCCTTCCCTACTAGAGGTGTGAATTAAGATGAATAAAATCGTCTGGAAGTATAAAATAAACCGTCGGAATAACTCTCCCTGAAGATGGACGCGGTGGCATTGTGGTTAGCATGCCCCGGTCGGAGGAACAGCCGTGCAAATGATGGAGCCCGAGAATGAGACAGGGATTATTTTATATATTTATTACGTAGTCATCAGGGGACGAAGGCTGGCCATCTACCCTTAAATGTACTGGAATTGGATAGGCTAGCCACAGGACCTCTCTCTCTCTCTCTCTCTCTCTCAGTGATATACGTAGACACACACACATAGTATACTTAAATACACACATACACAGGACCACACATACGAGTACATGCACGAACAAATATAATACTAGTAGACAATTCTCTCTCTCTCTCTCTCTCTCTCTCTCTGACTCATCTCCCGACCACTAGTCCACTCAATGCTATGGGACTTATCTGTGTTTAATGGTTCACCTGCGTTAGCCAGAAAAAACATACCTGGGAGAGTTCATGGTATTACGAAGAGGAGGAGGAGGAGGAGGAGGAAGAGGAGGAGGAGGAAGAGGAGGAGGAGGAGGAGGAACAAAAAATTAAAAAAAAAATATAAACTTCAACTCAATTCTAGTAAATGCTTTCTTAAGTACTTTATTTGCATACTTGGTTAAACAGTAGTCTCTCCCTCTCTCTCTCTCTCTCTCTCTCTCTCTCTCATGCAGGGCTGAGAGTAATGTCACCCATGTTTTCACTTTGCATGACGTAATGCATGATGGATTATCAAAGCAACATCAGTTGATTTTTTTTTACTGACATTCAAAGTCTAATATGTCTCTCTCTCTCTCTCTCTCTATCATATTCTAAACTTTAAAAAATCCCATACATACACTTACGAGTATCTACTTATTTATCTATCGACGCAGGAAAATACACCACACACACACATACACACACAAATATATATATATATATATATATATATATATATATATATATAGATATATACACAACTTATCAGTCCATATTTGCATGTATATATCAGTCTATCTATCCATCTACCTGTCTATCTATCTATCTATTATCCAATGGACGAGTCTGTACGCATGCATCTGTCAATCTATCTATCTATACGGTATTTCTCAAGGTATGTATTCCTCTCTCTGTCAATCCAAAAACTTGCTTATCCATTTATCTATCTATCTGTCCATCAGCTACTCCGTCTATCGCTCTCTCCGTCTATCCGTCCGTGTGTCTGTCAATAGATACAAACAACATCGCAATGAAAGGGTTAATGAAAGCCATCTCTCACTCACTGTATCACCGTCTTTCACTCTATCAAACCCCTTCCCTATATCATGTTCCTTCCCATTATCAAACCTTTATATCCAACCCCTTCCCTATATCAAGCTATTTCCCTTTATCTAACCTTTATATCTAACCCCTTCCCTATATCTAATCCTTAAAGTATATCTAACCCCTCCCTACATCTAATCCTTATATCTAACCCTTTCCCTATATCTAATCCTTATATCTAACCCCTTCCCTATATCTAACCCTTATATCTAACCCCTTCCCTACATCTAATCCTTATATCTAACCCTTTCCCTATATCTAACCCTTATATCTAACCCCTTCCCTATATCTAACCCTTATATCTAACCCCTTCCCTATATCTAATCCTTATATCTAACCCTTTCCCTATATCTAATCCTTATATCTAACCCCTTCCCTATATCTAACCCTTATATCTAACCCCTTCCCTATATCTAATCCCTATATCTAACCCCTTCCCTATATCTAATCCTTATATCTAACCCCTTCCCTATATCTAACCCTTATATCAAACCTCTTCCCTATATCTAATCCTTATATCTAACCCCTTCCCTATATCTAATCCTTATATCTAACCCCTTCCCTATATCTAATCCCTATATCTAACCCCTTCCCTATATCAAGTCATTTCCCTTTATCTAACCCTTATATCAAACCCCTTCCCTATATCTAACTCCCTTCCCTTTATCTAACCCCTTCCCTATATCTAACCCTTATATCTAACCCCTTCCCTATATCTAATCCCTATATCTAACCCCTTCCCTATATCAAGCTATTTCCCTTTATCTAACCTTTATATCTAACCCCTTCCCTATATCAATTCCCTTCCCTATATCAAGCTTCTTCCCTTTATCAAACCTTTATATCCAAACCCTTCCCTATATCAAGCTTCTTCCCTTTATCAAACCTTTATATCCAACCCCTTCCCTATATCCAATCCTTATATCTAACCCCTTCCCTGTATCTAACTCCCTTCCCTTTATCTAACCCCTATATCTAACCCCTATATCTAACCCCTTCCCTATATCTAATCCTTATATCTAACCCCTTCCCTACTTGAAGACTTTTCTAGGCTAAATAAAATACTATGTCGGAAGCAGAGAAGTGTTGTTGTTAGATTTGGCCTAACCCAATAAATAAATAAATGAGTAAATAAATAAATAAATAAAATAACAAACCTTCCTAACTGCACAATACCCTCCCCCCAAATGAATTTCACTGCTGAATGCATCGATACAAATTTGCTTTAGAAGATCAGGCTTTTGTCAACATCACTGACTGGTGTTTGCTGAATTCGTTGTGACGGGCAGATACATGGATAGACATAAATATAAATACGTTATAGATACAGATATATCGATGTATAAATAAAAAAAAATATAGATAGACAGATAGATACAGATACTGATAAATAAACAAATAGAAATGTAAAAATATAAACACAATTCTATTTCCCTTTTGTTTTACGTGCGTCACCAAGCCGTCAAAATAAAGCACAAAATCACCATTAAATTCCATTATATTTTCACCTCCGGCAGGGGATGATGCAAAATTAAAGAAGCAGAATGATAGGCAGGTGTGTGTGTGTGTGTGTGTGTGTGTGTGTGTGTGTGTGTGTGTCGCGGCAGGTGTATGTGGGGGGCAGAGCGTGGTGTAGTGCCCAAAAATACTCCTCCGGGTGGGGGCGGGGCAGGGCAAGGAAGTGCCCCCCCTCCCCCAACATACCCCTGCCGCCTCATGTTACACTCACTTTACCCCCTCCCCTCTCCTCCCCCTCATCAACACTAAGCTGGAAGCTGGATAAATGTGACGTTGAGAGGGCGGGTCTGGTGTGGTGCACTTTAGCGTGGTGTGGTGTGATGTAGTGTAGTTTAATGTGGTGTTGTGTGATTTGTTGCAGTGTGGTATGATGCTGTTTGGTGTGGTGTGATTTGATGCAGTGTGGTATGTTGCTGCTTGGTGTGATGCCATGTGGTATGGTGTGGGTCTGTGTGGTGTGGTTTACCATCGTAAGGTTTAGTAGGGCAAGAAATTTAACAGCATTCGGTCCAATTAATGAAAACGTTACGCAGTTTAGCCTTGTTACTACCGGTCGATTTTACTCAGTTTAGGACAGCCCCGTAGTACAGAAGGGGTTAATGTGGTGTGGTTTGGTGTGATGTGGGTGGGATGAGGAGGGGGTGTGTGGCAGGGGGAGGTAGGGAGGGAGGGGAAGAGAAGGGAGGGGGTGGAGTGGCGGCTAGCGACCGCTGGCACCCCTACCGACGCAGGCGCAGGCGTGGGGGATGGGAGAGGGGAGGGTGCGGGGCGGGTCGGGGGGTCGGCGCGCCCTGCCGACCATTTGGTGGCGCTGAGTGTGCCGAGGGAGACGTGTCACTCCCGCCCGTGACTCGGTGTGACAGTGGCAGACGTCATGACGAAAGCCAAACTCTGATTCAAAATAATTTCTTTTTCTCCTCTTCTAGTGGCAGTGTCTGTGTGGTTGTGGTTGTGGTTGTGGTGGGACCGGCAGCATGGCTGAACACAGGGCTAGTTCCTCACCCCACTGGGGCATGCGTTTGTTAGGTCTCAGTGTGCTAGTGCTTACTCTTTGCAGTCCTGTCTCGGCTTCAAACTACACGAACGGCTCTGGCGAAGACGATGCCGCTGCACAATGTCAGGACGGGCTTATCGTGCCACTATGGCGGCCCCAGGATAACCTGACCGTAGGCGAGCGTGTGGCCAGGGCCATTGTGTACTTCGTGGCCATGATCTGGCTATTCATCGGGGTCTCCATCATCGCCGATCGCTTCATGGGCTCCATCGAAATGATCACCTCGCAGGAGAAGGAAGTGACGGTGAAGAAGCCAAACGGTGAGACCCAGATTATCGTAGTCCAAGTATGGAACGAGACTGTGGCCAATCTCACCCTCATGGCCCTGGGCTCATCCGCACCTGAGATTCTCCTCTCCGTCGTAGAGATGTTTGCCAGGAAATTCGAGGCTGGAGATCTCGGCCCCGGCACCATCGTCGGCTCTGCGGCCTTCAACCTGTTCGTTATCATCGGTTTGTGCGTCTATGTGATTCCTGACGGCGAGGTGAGGTACATCAAGCATCTCCGTGTGTTCTTCGTCACCGCCTTCTTCTCTGTCTTCGCCTACATCTGGCTCTACTTCATTCTGGCCGAGATCTCCGTCGGTGAGGTGGAGTTATGGGAGGCTTTCCTGACCTTCCTGTTCTTCCCCATCACCGTCGTTCTCGCCTACGTGGCCGACCGTCGCCTGCTGTTCTACAAGTACCTCACCAAGGAGTACCGCATGAACAAGCGAGGCGTCATTGTCGAGACCGAGGGCGCTGATGTGGAAATGGGCAAAAAGGACGAGCATGGACCGCTGTACGACGAGAATGTGGACGAGACGGTGAGGGAGTTTGAGGAGCACCGAAAAGAGTACATGGCGGTGATCAGGGAGCTGAGGCAGAAACACCCAGACATCCACATGGACACCCTGGAGTCGATGGCCCGGGAGGAGATCATCAACAGAGGACCCAAATCCCGCGCCTTCTACCGTATCCAGGCCACCAGGAAACTCACGGGAGGCGGCAACATCATGAAGAAGGCGAGGGAGGAGGTGAAGCACGAGGACAAGGAGACGGTGGAGGAGAAAAAGGACGACGACACCATCAGGATATTCTTCGACCCCGGCCACTACACTGTGATGGAGAACGTGGGCACCTTCGAAGTCACCGTGGTACGTGAGGGAGGGGACCTGAACACAACCGTTATCGTGGATTACAAGACGGAGGACGGGACGGCAAATGCAGGGGCGGATTACATTGCTGCTGAAGGGTCCCTGGTCTTCCTTCCTGGCGAGACGCAAAAGACCTTCCGACTTGAGGTTATCGACGATGAGGTCTTCGAGGAGGACGAACACTTCTACGCGCGCCTGTCCAACATGCGCCTGGGATCTCCTGACGGCACGACTGTCACCCACGCTGTCAACGGCGCCGCGGGACAGCCCAACAAGCCTGTCAAAATGGAGTTGTCTGCCCCCTACGTAGCCACAATCATGATCCTCGATGACGACCACGGTGGCATCTTTAACGTGGCCGAGAAAGACGTGGAGATCGTGGAATCCATCGGTACGTACGAACTGAAGGTGGTGCGCTGGTCCGGTGCACGTGGACGCGTTAAGGTGCCCTACAAGACTGAGGACGGCACGGCAAAGGCAGGCAAGGACTACGAGGAGACTGAAGGGGAACTGGTCTTCGAGAACAACGAGACTGAGTGAGTACGGCAGTTTTATTTTAGTGTCCTCTCCCCTCCTCTAAGACTTTCTTCTTTCTCCCGTTTTCTGATTACTTTCCCTCCTTCTCCATCTCTGTCTGTCTGTCTTTCTTTCCCTCCTGCTTTCCCTCCCACTCAGGACGCGAAATTTTAGTGTTCCCCGACCTCTTCAGACTTCTTCCTTTCTCCTGTTTTCCCTCTTCCTCTGTCCATGGTCTTTAAAAATGATGTATGTCTCTGGCTGTCTGTCTTACCCCCCCCCCCGTCTCTGTCTCTTTCTCTTCCCCTCCGCCCTATCTTTCCCACTGTCCTCCTTTCACTCATACTCTTCCCCTCCTTTCTTCTCGCTCTCTTTATATCTATCTGCATCCATCCGTCCAGCTATCTCTATTTAAGCCTATCTATCTATCTATCTATCTATCCATCTATCTTTCTATTGATCTCTCTGTGTATCTATATTTCGCCCTCCTTTCTCTCCAATTCTACTTCTCGCTCTAATCCTGTTTCTCAGTGCCAAACTATTTAACTATTCCACACAAACTTTCTTAACCTCCTCTCTCACTGTTTTATCCTATCTCTCTCTCTCTCACACACACACACACATACACATCCCCTTATCTCCTCCTCTGCTATTCTCACACCCTCCCCTCCCCTCAGCATCACACTCTCCTCCTTAATGCTCCCTCCCCTCTTTCCAATCCCGCTCTCTCCACATTTTCCTCTTCCGCATTCCTTTACCGACTCTCTCTCTCTCACTCTCTCTCTCTCAATTGTTCTTTCCCCCTCCCATGCGCTTCATTTCATCCCCGTCTCTCACCGCCATCTCTCTCTCTCTCTCTCTCTCTCTCATGCATAGTCACTATTTTTGTTTCAGCTCCCTCCCATTCATATCCGGTTTCGCTTCTCCCCCCGTCTCTCTCATTCACTTTCTCTCTCTCTCTCTCCCTCTCTCTCTCTCAGCTATCAAATAACATCATATCCACGCGACAAACACACCGCTCGCTCCATTTCACCCTTCCCTCCCTAAACCCCTCCATTTAGGCGATTAATTCCCCTAACCCCACCAATTATTAGGCCCCTCCTGCTGCCTCCAGACGATTTTATTCAGCTTAGGGGAAATAAATCCAGTTGTGTAAATAAATAAAAATAAATTCGGGGGTCAATGGAGACTTGTAATCCCCACATAAGGGTTCTCTGTTAAAAAATCGTCTGGATAGAAAGGAGTAAAGTAGTAGTGGTGGTGGTGGTGGTGGTGGTGGTAGTAGTAGTAGTAGTAGTAGTAGTAGTAGTAATAGTAATAGTAGTAGTAATGTCTACGATAACTAAAAACAATAGTAAAACAGGATTAATAAAAACACTAAAACATGAACAAGAATAAAAACAGCACTAAAACGACAACAAAAACACAAAACAAAAACAACAATAACATGAAGCCCCCACGGTCCCTCATTTTTTCAACCGATGGAACCGGGTAAATTGAATGGGCCACTATGGAGATTTTTTAACATTTCTTCCTTAGCGATTTATTTTTCATTTTACATCAACAATATATGTGGATACTGAGGTGCAATGTCGGGAATAAACCGCTATGGAAAAAGTGTGAAGGGATATCCCGAGGCGAATTCCTTGCATAAATGAACCCCCCCTCCAGTATCAACATAACGTGTGTGTGTGTGTGTGTGTGTGTGTGTGTGTGTGTGTGTGTGTGTTATTTTACTATTAAGTCCATATCGAACCCCATAATATATCTAATTGAACCCACTAATATATTTAACTGAACCCCGGAACATACTTAACCCATTCCATCCAGTAAGTTATTTTTAGTTATTTTTTCAGCTAATTTCTTCCATGAGACACTATTCCTCGTTCTGAAGGGGCTAACGAAGGCTATATCAACCCCCTCCTAGTTCCAATACCCTCTCCACAGCTGAATAAAATAGCCTGGTGGTGGCAAGGATAGTATATAATGTGAGCTATCGGGGTGAAGTGGCTGAGATTAAACGCTTCTCCCAGGACAATAAATAAATAAATAAATAAATGAATAAATAAATAAATGGGGTGTGTGAAATCCGTAGAGTTAATTATAGACATTTTGTAAATGAGACTAATTCCTCGACTTACCCTTCCTCGGAATGTAAGTGAAATGTTATGCGTGAAATCCGTAGAGTTTATCGGCAATATTTAAGATTTAAGAATTTCTGGCATTTACGATTTGAGAATTATTAGCATTTCCGATTTCTGAATTATTGTTATTTAAGATTTAAATATTACTGGTACTTACACTTAATGAATTATTGGTATTTACGATTTTAGAATTATTTGTTTTTGCGATTTATGAATTGTTAGCATTTATGATCTGAGAATTATTGGCATTTACGTTTTTGGAATTATAGGCATGTGTAAATAAGCATAATTCCTCACGTAAGAGATCCCACATTATACAACTAAGCCTCATTTGCACAGCCTACAAGACAAATATAATAAATAAAAATAAAATAATATGCTAAGCGTTATATCCGTAGAGTTCCTCCGAAATATTTACCTCATTTACAGTCCCATCTCCGTAAATGAGCCTAATTTCTCACCCACCTGAACCCACAAAATGTTTTCTAAGCTCTTATCATAGGTTAAGTGCTATGTGTGAGATCCTTAGAGTTAATTCAGTGACTAATGACATCTGTGACTCTAATTAATCCAAAAAATTTAGTGTTGAGCTAATGATATCTGGGTAGATTAATTAAGCCAACATACTTCCGGGGTTGAGTTAATGAGACGTGTAAATGAGACTATCATTCACAGTGTTAATAACGTGTAAATGATACTAATTCAATATATTTACGGTGTTAAAAGCAGCAAATTGCAACTATAATGGGCCTAATCCTATATATTTACCGTGCTATGAACTAATGACATGTAAGATTGAGATTAATTACTTCCACATAATTTGCAGTTAATGGTAACTGACATCTGTGTAATGAGACTAATAAATCCAAAACATTTACGATGCTGAGCAAATGACGTGTAAATGAGACTAATTCCTCACTAAAACGAACCACAGGAATATACTGTAGTTAAGTTTCAAAAGCATATTCATCAGGACGGAAAGTAAGTGAAATGTTATGGGTGAAATCCGCAGAGTTTACCCGTAACATTTGCTCTCGTTACTTTTAGACTTAGAGCGGAGAATAAGTGAAATGTTATGGGTAAAGCCGCAGAGTTTATCCACAATATTTGCTCTTCCTGCTTTCAGACTTCGGACGGAGAATAGCCGAAATGTCATGGGTGAAATCCGCAGAGTTTTTCCATTATAATTGCGCTCGCTGCTTTCAGACTTTCGGGCATGTGTGTATTTGGGTTTAATTCCCCGCTCAACTGAACCCCTGAAATTATGCTGGAAATCTACATTCTTCTGGACGGATAACAGGTGAAATATTAGAAGTAAAATCTGTAGAGTTAATACAATAATTCATGGCTTTATGAATTATTTGTATTATTGTAAATGTGACCATTTCCTTGCTACACTGACCCCTTTTCACTTCCACTAAGCCATGTGATTTCTTGTGTGTTGTGGGGACGGCTATCAGTTATCAGTACTCACCCTGCATCCTTTATTCATTTCCTACTCCTCCTGCCACAACTGCGCCCACACCAGCCCACTGAGCCGTCCTAACAATGCATAAAATACCGCCAGATGAGTTTCTAGTGGGGCGCTATTTACGGTCTACCCTATATACAGTAATTAAGCTCCAAATGCACACCCTTCAGCGCGAAAAATGAATGAAATTTTATATTCAGCTTTATATAAGAACCTCCAGAATAAAAGATAAAGGAGAAAATCGAATGAACTTTCACAACAGAATAAAGAGGGGTTTAATTCGGCTAAATGAACCTCCAAAATAAAAATAAATAGGGTTCACATTAGCTAACTGAACCTCCAGGATAAATATGTTAGGGCTTCAATTCTTTCGGCCAGGAGGGGAAGTAAGTGAAATGTTATGTGGGGAATCCGTAGAATTTATCCAACATTTTAATTTCCCCCGGCGAGCAAGAGCTATTAACTCTCCTGCAAATATGCTGCTGGTCATTATCCTTCGCATAATGAGCTGGCGGCACTGATTGAGAGAGAGAGAGAGAGAGAGAGAGAGAGAGAGAGAGAGAGAGAGAGAGAGAGAGAGAGAGAGAGAGAGAGAGAGAGAGACGGTATGCGCAATTAACTTTGAAAAGTATATATTTAGAGGAAGACTGTTGATATTTATGGTCCTTGTTGAGAGAGAGAGAGAGAGAGAGAGAGAGAGAGAGAGAGAGAGAGAGAGAGACGGTATGCGGAATTAAATTTGACTGAAAATATATTAAGAGGGAGACAGTTGATATTTATGATCCTTGAGAGAGAGAGAGAGAGAGAGAGAGAGAGAGAGAGAGAGAACAGAGCCGTAGGTGTAACTGTTTCAATCACCAGTGGAGAGGGATTAACAAGGTGCGGCTTTAAGCGAGAGTGACGAAAATAGTGTAGTTACCCTTTACTGTTTCCGAGCTGCGATTTAGCCTTTATTGATTAAGGAAGAGGATTTAATTTACTTATAGGGACTGCGGACTTGATGATTGAGGAGTATTTTGAGAGTATTTATTACAATTTATTTTTATCCGACAGACGTGGACCATTAAAGGTGAATAAATAAAGGTATTGAGGACATAATGATTTAGTTATAATTCTATAGTACCCCCAAAAGCCAATTTATTTCACCCGACGGAACTGACCAGCTCAAAAATAAAATAAAAAATAAATATACTCCAGATGTAATGACTTACTATACCGGTATTTTGTAGTCTTAAATTCACTAATGCTGCAGTTTAGCTACGTGACTATGTTTGAAATCTGATAGTATTCCTTCAGCCGAGTGTTTTCATCTGACTGACCTGCGCAACTCGGCGTATTCCTTCTACCTATGACCTCCAGTCTTTTAAACGCGGTGTGCCCAGGCATCTGGAAATAAATGGATATTGAATTTGACTCTCCCTAACTTTTTTTTTTTTTTTTTTTTAATTCTTGGAGGGAACACTCTTGCAGCCTCTGGCCTTTGGTTCCTTCTTCCTTGATTAAGAAAAATCTCACCACTTTTATTATTAACGTTACTGGCAATTTGATCAGCCTTAGGGGGTAGAAATGAGTCTCCTTGGTTACCAGTCAAATTTATCCCCCAATCTGACTCCATCTGGCCATGAACTGAGCTAAAAGGGTTACAGGTGTTCGCCAGGTGAAAAAAAAAATCGACAACAGAAGTTTCTAAAATAGTTCTTTCACCTTAACTGACCCAGACGTTCGACCTTTTGCTGCTAATTTCACGTGGCTAAAAAAAGGCTATATATTCTTTAAATAACACTTCTTCGTGACTAGCATAATAGTCTACTGTTAACCTACTATTCATTTTTAAAGGTAGAGAGACGTCAACCTGAGGTCAAGTTAAAGTAAAATACAAACTAGGGAATAACAATCAGCAATTTCCATCAGCAATTTGACTCAGCTTCCATGATATAAGCGTCAGTGAGGTAGGCTGAATACATAAACACATCCTGATTTAATGGAGTCATTCTGGATATGTATAAACCAGGTGAGAGGCGAATATAGACGCGGCTGGCAGGGCCGTAGGGTGGCCTCCTAGTCTCTCTCTCTCTCTCTCTCTCTCTCTCGTGGCTGGTCCGGGAATCGAAACAGGGACCCTCGATTGCAGAAGGCAGAGAAGGAGGGAAGGAGAGGGAGATCAAGGAGGAGAGAGAAAAAATGTGAGATGGGAGGTATGGAGGAGGAAAGACGAGAGGAGAGGGAGGAAAAAAATTAAGAAAGGAAGGGAGGGTGGGAGGCGGAGAGAATCAGAGATGAAGAAAGAGGAGAGAAGAAAAAAAAGGCGAGGAGAGGAGAGGAGGGCAGAGAGTGAGGAAAAATGGAGAGGGAGGGAAAAATGTAGGGGGGGGGGGAGAAAGGGGGAGGAGAGATAAGAACACTTGCCATTGATTATGTATAATAGTAGGTCAGTGGCCGAGAGAGAGAGAGAGAGAGAGAGAGAGAGAGAGAGAGAGAGAGAGAGAGAGAGAGAGAATTTTTAGCTTATCAATTTCCACATACTCTTGAAAATAAATCACTTAAATAATAATAAAAACACAAACAAAACAGCCTCTCTCCTATGAAAAATAAAGTCCTTGGAACCAGCAGGAATAAAGTCAGACATACGCCATCCATTTGTTAATAAAGGAATAAAGCAAATAAAAAACTAAATCAGTAAGGTACATTAATTAACTCGTCTACAGTCTACATCACCATCATCAGAGAGAGAGAGAGAGAGAGAGAGAGAGAGAGAGAGTGACATTTACTCCGCCTCCCCTCACAGCTTTGCTCAAGGTCGTAAGAGGGGAATGCACCTCCCCCTTCCCTCTCTCTCTTCACTATCCCCTCTAAAAATACATGCCCTTTTTTAAGATGAATAAAATCGTCTGAAGATGTTAGGGAAGAAATGCATATAAAAACACGTCATTTGAATCAAGAGGTTTATAATGGAGGAGAGGAGAGGAGAGAAGGAGGAG
>NC_137037.1:42936047-42943547 GCF_032717465.1 Coenobita brevimanus
GAAGGGAAGGGAAGGGAAGGGAAGGGAAGGAAAGGGAGGGGAGGGGAGGGGAGGGGAGGGGAGGGGAGGGAAGGAAAGGAAAGGGAAGGGAAGGGAAGGGAAGGGAAGGGAAGGGAGGGAAGGAACAGAACAGAAAGGAAGGGAAGGGAAGGGAAGGAAAGGGAGGGAAGGGAAGGGAAAAAACAAAATGGAAAGAAATAGAAAAGAAGGGAAGGGAAGGGAAGTAAACGGAGTTGGAAAATTCTCTCGTTCACAAAATTACAGGAGCATGTGAGACAGAGGGAGGCTGAGACGGAAAGGGAGAGGCAGGAACGAGAAGGGGCGAAGGAGGGTGTGACAAGGATGACGAAAGAGGAAAGGGGAGGAATAGAACTAGGGAGTCAGCATCAGCGAGGAAGTATACTGACACTGCCCGAAGTTTGCCTCTTGTACGGACATGTATTTGCTTGTATTGGTAAGGACATATATTTGCTTGTATTGTTACGGACATATATTTGCTTGTATTGGTAAGGACATCTATTTGCTTGTATTGGTAAGGACATGTATTTGCTTGTATTGGTAAGGACATGTATTTGCTTGTACTGGTAAGGACATGTATTTGCTTGTATTGGTACGGACATATATTTGCTTGTATTGGTAAGGACATGTATTTGCTTGTATTGGTAAGGACATATATTTGCTTGTATTGGTAAGGACATATATTTGCTTGTATTGTTACGGACATGTATTTCCTTGTATTGGTAAGGACATATATTTGCTTGTATTGGTAACTCCTGCAAGACGACCTAAACGCAGACCAAACAAGCGAAAGGGTTCGTTTGAATCGAAGCTCCTGAGTATCGTGCCGGCGTTCAATCCGGAGTTAAACTCGTCCCCGTATTGGCATGGGTGTTTGGATCTCAGTTGAATAAAACACGCTCCTTTACTGGCATGGGTGTTTAGATCTCTGCTGAATAAAACACACTCCTTTACTGGCATGGGTGTTTAGATCTCTGCTCAATAAAACACGCTCCTTTACTGGCATGGGTGTTTAGATCTCTGCTCAATAAAACACGCTCCTTTACTGGCATGGGTGTTTAGATCTCTGCTGAATAAAACACACTCCTTTACTGGCATGGGTGTTTAGATCTCTGCTGAATAAAACACGCTCCTTTACTGGCATGGGTGTTTAGATCTCAGGTGAATAAAACACGCTCCTTTACTGGCACACCTGTTTGGATCTCAGGTGATTTTGTACACGTATTTTGGCGACTACTCTCATGTCCCTTTTTTTTTTTTCTTTTCTTTATTTTTTTATTTGAGGCTCTGGAATAATTTTAAAAACATCAATCCAAAATCTGAGAAACCCGTCATGAGATACTAGGTTCAGGTACAAGCAAGAAGATTTTCAGGTACAAACATGACGATTTTCAGGTACAAGCATGACGATTTTCAGGTACAAACATGACGATTTTCAGGTACAAGCAAGACGATTTTCAGGTACAAACATGACGATTTTCAGGTACAAGCATGACGATTTTCAGGTACAAACATGACGATTTTCAGGTACAAGCATGACGATTTTCAGGTACAAGCATGACGATTTTCAGGTACAAACATGACGATTTTCAGGTACAAGCAAGACGATTTTCAGGTACAAACATGACGATTTTCAGGTACAAGCATGACGATTTTCAGGTACAAACATGACGATTTTCAGGTACAAGCATGACGATTTTCAGGTACAAGCAAGACGATTTTCAGGTACAAACATGACGATTTTCAGGTACAAGCAAGGCGATTTTCAGGTACAAACAGGACGATTTTCAGGTACAAGCATGACGATTTTCAGGTACAAGCAAGACGATTTTCAGGTACAAGCATGACGATTTTCAGGTACAAGCAAGACGATTTTCAGGTACAAACATGACGATTTTCAGGTACAAGCATGACGATTTTCAGGTACAAACAGGACGATTTTCAGGTACAAGCATGACGATTTTCAGGTACAAACTTGACGATTTTCAGGTACTAGCATGACGATTTTCAGGTACAAGCATGACGATTTTCAGGTACAAACAGGACGATTTTCAGGTACAAACAGGACGATTTTCAGGTACAAACAGGACGATTTTCAGGGACAAACAGGACGATTTTCAGGTACAAACAGGGCGATTATCAGGTACAAACTTGACGATTTTCAGGGACAAGCAGGACGATTTTCAGGTACAAACTTGACGATTTTCAGGTACAAACTTGACGATTTTCAGGGACAAGCAGGACGATTTTCAGGGACAAATAAGACGATTTTTAGGTCAATTCATTAAAAAATGCGTGAGGTTGAGGTAAAGAGGACTGATGAAAATAACACCTACACGAAAATAAAACACGAACGGCATGAAGATACAGGGAAAAAACGAAACACGAGAGAGAGAGAGAGAGAGAGAGAGAGAGAGAGAGAGAGAGAGAGAGAGAGAGAGAGAGAGAGGATGGGATGGAGGGAGGAAATAATGGTTGGATGAAGGAAGGAATGAAGGGAAGGAGGAAAATATGGGAAATTGGAGAGAACGAAAGATGGGGAGAAGAAAGGGAAGCATGAAGGAAGATCAGGAAGGAAGGCAGGAAGGCATGATGGAGTGAAGGAAAGAAGGAGGGGGAGAAGGAAGATAGGCAATTGGAGGAAGGAGGGAGGGAAGGAGAGAGGGAGGGAAGTAGGAAAATGCAGTGTTGTGAATACATTAAAAAATATGATAATGATGACTGCATACAGGAGGGAATGAAAGACAGGGGAGAGATGGGAGGAAAGGAGGGAAAGACAGTAAAAGGGAGGGAGGGAGGAAGGAAGGAAGGAAGGAAAGAAGGAGGAACAGAGGGATAGAGGGGGGGGAGGAGAGGACATAAACAGGTACAAAGGAAAGCCAACAGCAACAGCCCTATTAGTCCTTCCTACGCTGTTTGTTATAGGATAGATTATGATTAACGTAACTATTTATGGGTTTAAGACATGGATAGGTATGCAGGAGGAAGGGAGAAGAGGAGGAAGAGAAGCATGGAAGGAAAGCAGGAGGAAGGGAGAAGAGGAGGGACAGAGGCATGAAAAAAAGCATCAAGGAGGGAGATAAGGAGGAAGAGAAGCAAAGAAGGAAAGAAGAGAGAGAGGACAGCAGTAAAGGGAAGGAAATGTGGGAGAGAGGGAAAGAAGGAAGGGAAGGAAGGAACAGATTAAAAAGAAGTACGAAAGGAAGGAAGGCCGGATGGAATAATGGCTGGCTGGATGGAAGAAAGAAAGGGAAGGAGGGGTGGGAGAGAGAAAATGGAGAGGAAGGTGGAAGAGAGGGAAAACAGCTGAAAATATGTATTAAGATACCATAGACAAAAATATACAAGTAATTGAAGAAATATGTCAGCATATAAGTAAATATTTAAATAAATAAATAAATAATAATAATAAAATAACAATAAGAGAATGAAGTATAGCCATGCAATACAAAACCCCCTACCGGATGATAACCATACATATGTACTGTGTATACAATGTAGGCATGACTGCAATACGTATGTTCTGTGTACACAATATGGATATGTAAAGACCTTGACCTTGGGAGTAAATGGCTGGTTTTGCGCGTGACACACCGTCATGGTATGGGGAACGACACACCGTCATGGTATGGGGAACAATTGTGTGAAGTTATATCAAAATCTGTCCATGCATGTGGAAGTTACAGGGCGGACAAGAAATGGCAGACGGACTGACAGATGTGGCCCAATTCCGGAGTACCAACGGAACCGCGCAAATCTGTAGTCCCCGACCGGTTTGACTGATATGGGACTAATAACAACACCTCAAAGAATGTTACACCTGCGCCCAACTTAATAGTTAAACTATCACTGAAGCGCCACCCTCTGACCCTTAAACTATCACTCAAGCGCCACCCTTTGACCCTTAAACTATCACTCAAGCGCCACCCTTTGACCCTTAAACTATCACTCAAGCGCCACCCTTTGACCTTATCCTGCGACCTTGACTTTCCATTACTTCGGCAGAACTTTTTTCTTCAGGTCTCCCATTACCACTCCAAATCAGGTAAAATTCTATCCAATGCTATACTCTTTTTACTTTAACTTGGCCGAAAATAATCTGTCAGTCTTAAATGCGGGGCGATAACAAAAAATATACCCTAGAATATGATGCCAGTCACGAAGAAGTGCCACGGGAAAGACACACAGCCGTAACATAATCTTCGTATGCCACTGCGCTCCGCAAATTTAGCAGCAAAAAGACGAACATCTGGGCCCAGTTAAGGTGAAAAAAGCAAAGTTTATATTTTTCCTGACCCACAGCTTGACCACTGAGCCTATTAGCCCAAAATGTGGCAGCTTGTTCTTCTGTTGGTCTTCCGTAATTATTTCAACTTTGGTATTACTCCTTCCAACAAGATTTTCAAAATGATGGTATGAGAGACAAAAACACAAAATTCTCGTGTTACAGCCGCTCGGGTGAAATAAGAGAAATAGTTATAACATCATCGATTAATTCTTATATAAAAACTGCAACAACAACTATAAAAGAAAAATAACAGAGAATACACATCAGTACTCACTTTGAGCGTTGTTTAAGTTCCATCGCAGGCATCGTACGTATCTGAAAAATAATATATGCAATAATAATAATAATAATAATAATAATAATAATAAAAACAACAAAACATTCTCCCACCAACGTGTATCTCCAACCATCAGTAAAAAAACAGATCAGTAATCATCTGCAAATCGGAGGCATATCATCGCAGGGTCACAGAAATCGGGAAAATTCTTAGGATTTCGTCCATCGGGTTTCAGTGTCTCTTCGCGTTCGTCTTATAAAAAAAAAAAAAAAAAAAAAGCAATCCTCTGGCAATCGGAGGCATATCATCACAAGTTCACGAATATTATTAACCAACAAAGTCAGACATCCCGGGATACTGCCTACAAAGTTTGGATACAGTTTGCCCACTTGATTTAGAGATATTTTAGGGACAGACACACCCAAACACATACAAAGACGCTGGCGATTACATTTTCCCCTCGCTTGGCAGGTGATAACGAGAGAGAGAGAGAGAGAGAGAGAGAGAGAGAGAGAGAGAGAGAGAGAGAGAGCAAGAAATCAACCAGAACTAAGAGAAAGAGGAAGAGTCAAGGAGGGTTAAGAGAAAAAAAAAAAAGTCACGAGCAGTAAAGAGGAGCTTAAGCCAGCGAGGAGAGGTTATAGACGCCAGAAGAGAGGGTGGGACGTGGACAAAGGAGGATCAGACAGGCGTTTAGATTGGACTGAAACACGCTAAAAGGGAATTTAACCACATTTTAAAGGAATCCAGTTCTTTATAGCAGGTTCTCTCTCTCTCTCTCTCTCTCTGAGAATTTTATTTCATTCAATATTATTCGTTCGACAGCTTACTTTCTACCGATGAATCTTTACAGTAGGAGAGAGAGAGAGAGAGAGAGAGAGAGAGAGAGAGAGAGAATCATGGGGTTACGAGAAAGTACGCAGAATTACGAGAAAGAAAGAGAAGAATCAAGAGTGAGCAAGAGTGAGAGAAGAGTTATAGACACCATATCTAAACAAAAGGGGATCAGACGGAGCTTAGAAGGGATCACAACACGGTAAAGGAATCCAACCCACATTTGAAGGGAATCCAACTCCTTTTCATAGACTCACGTTTTCTTAGTCTATTATTAACACGATATACGGATCCTAACATTACCTTCTATTATTTCCTCTATTACTCACGACACATTATGGCGATAGAGATAATTATTATATTGTTTTTAAAGGGCTATTATTTCCGTCTATTATTTCTAAGACTGAGCTTTGATATTTTATTATGGCACTTTTCTCTGCTACTTATTACAACAGACGACCCAACTTCCATTATCATATTACAAAAGGATTCAATTCTTTATAAACTGAGGTATTGTTATCATCTACCTATCATTGGCCGTCTGTCTGTCTATATATATCTATCTATACCTATCTATCTATCTTGAAAAAAAAAAACATGGGGTATATAGTCACCCCCCCCCCTCTCTCTCTCTCTCATCACGTATTGTGCACTGATGCCCACCGTCTATACCGAGAGAGGGATGGTTAACTGAAATAACATCAGTGTACAGTCACTGTTTATCACTGATAGAGAGAGAGAGAGAGAGAGAGAGAGAGAGAGAGAGAGAGAGAGAGAATCTATGTATAGCCGGACGCCCTAGTCCCGGAAGGGCTGTCCATACTAAGCTTTATATTTTTCTTTTATTCCATGCCCCCCCTTCTCTCTCTCTCTCTCTCTCTAAAGTCCTTTCGTCCTCTCCTTCCTCATCCCTATTTTCTTCCATTCACTGCCTATTTTCCCCATTTTCTATCCTAATTAAGGCTACTTCCCCCTCTTTATTTATTTCTCTATTTTCCTCTTTATTTCCTATGTGTCTGAGACTAACTGGTGCTGGTGAGAGGCGCCTTCTCGTGGTGACACCGATACAGCCGGCCGGATCAACTGCCCGGTTATACAAACGTCCTTCAACATCCCTATCCACTGAAAGAACGATGGTGGGCTGCAGGAGAAGGGCGTTTCCATCCTGTAGTTCACTGGGTTCACGTTCCGAGGATCCTGGGGTTATAACTCTTACTACTCGGGACTAATTATTAACTGGTTTATTCCCATAACGTATTAAATGCTTTGTTCTGGCTATTTCCAGACAATTAAACTAAGGGAAACACTCGTACTAAAACGATTAATGAAAATAATATCTAACCTGCTGGAAATATAATAATAATAATAATAATAATAATAATAACTAAAACTCTGTAACGGATCTGCGGACAATCACTATTCTCCATCTACTGTTTCTTACAATGACCTTGACCCCGGAGATTTGGAATTTTTTAGTAAAACGAAATAAACTCTCAGACATCGGTCCGCCAGGTTACTTGCTCAGATCCCGCTGAAACCTCCAGTAGACAAGACCACCTTATATCGTACACTCATAATACTGATGACTCTTTCTGCCACTTAACGTAATGGATTTGGATTTTTTTAAATCAGCAATGGCCCATGCCAGGACACATAACCTGGGCCTTTCAGTTCCTTCCTCAGCCTCCGGTTCTCCTGGAATCGTCGCGAGACTCTGAGGCCAGAATAATAATAACACCAGCAAAAACAATAGTCTCCACCAATGTAATAGGTGGAGACTAATAAGAAAAATAATAGAATAACTTTAATCACAGCAAGATACATCAATAAAAAATAACTAATCACAGCGAACAGGTAAAATGATGTCGGATTTACCTGACGTTGAAGTAATTAATGAAAGAATGGGGGGGAGATTATTAACCCCTCGGGAGGTGGGGGAGGCAGGAGGGGAGAGGGAGACGAAAAGGAAGGGAGGAAGAGTGACGGGAGAGGAGAAGGAAGGGAGGAAGAGTGACGGGAGAGGAGAAGGAAGGGAGGAAGAGTGACGGGAGAGAAGGAAGGGAGGAAGAGTGACGGGAGAGGA
>NC_137037.1:42948547-42953547 GCF_032717465.1 Coenobita brevimanus
CCACTAAAATTTCTCTAATACATATTTCTCTTCCTGACTCCCCTAAACGATAATATCAGACTTTCTCATCTCAAACTTTAATCTTGTACTGAAAGGCTTACCCAGACTTTTACCAATTTTCCTCCCCATACTCTAATTTAAGACTTCCTTCCTTCATATTTCTTTCCTCACAATTACTTTCGGTTATTTTTCACTGCCCTTTCTTCTAAGACTTTTTTCCCTTAAACTTTTACTTTTCACTTCTTTTCAGACTTTCTCATGGTTATTTTTTCTTCCTCACCCTCCTTCCATAATTTCACATCAATTTTTCACACCTACTATTTTCTTGTTCTTGCCTTAGACTTTCTTTCTCCTTCACTTTCTTGCGTGTGAGTCTTAAGAGGACGGATAGTGTGTGTGTTTGTCATTTAGGCGATATTAATAGCTCCTTCATCACCACTTTGGACCTTACACGACATACTCACCACACCTCCACGTCTTCCTTCTTTCCTTCATCATTCTCCTTCCTTCATCATTCCCCTTCCTTCTTTCCTTCTCTTTTCTTCCTTCACTCCTCTCTTACTTACTTCCCTTCCCTTTTCTTCTTCTCCTTCCTTCCTTCCTTCTTTCTTTCCTTTCTGCCACCATTCCACTCCTCCTTCCTTTCTTTTCCCCTCATTTCCAGCCCTCTCGTTTTACTTCACTTCATTCATTCCCTTTCTCCGTCTCCTACCTCCTCAAATCATTTCACCTCCCTTCTCTCCCTCCCTTCCTCCTTTCCTTCCCTCTGTCTCTTCCTCTCTTCCTTTTTTCCCTCCCTCTCTTCCTTCTTTCCCACCCTCTCTTCCTCCCCTTCTCTGCCTCCTCTCTCCCCACTTCATTTCACCACCCTCCTCTCCCTCCCTTTCTCCTTTCCTTCCCTCTATCTCTTCCTCCCTTCCTTCTTTCCGTCCCTCACTTCCTCCCCTTCTCTCTCTCCTCCCTTCTCACTTCATTTCACCTCCCTTCTCTCTCTCTCCCTTTTATTCTCTCAGCTATTATCGTATCTTCTGCTTCTCCCTCCATTATCATCAATTCTCACTATCTCCCTCTTCATCATCTGTTATGGCTTCTTCTCCCTTCCTTCCTTCCTCCCGCCTTCTCCTTCTTTCCATACTCCTCTCTCTCTCTCTCTCTCTCACTCCCTCTCTCTCTCTCTCTCTCTCATTATACATTTCCCTCCTTTCTTCCTTACCTATCTCCTCCCTTACCTTCCTTTTCCTTTCCCACATTTTTCCTTATCTGGTTCATCTCCTTCCTTCCTTCCTTCCTTTTCTTTCCCCAATCTTTCCTTTCTTCGTTCTCCTTTCCTTCCTTCATTCTTCGCCTTTCTTTCCTCCTTCCTTCCTTCCTTCTCCCCTTCCCTCTCTTTACTTTATAAAGCTAAATCATTAATCTTGCTGTTATCACCTTCCTCCTCCTCCTCCTCCTCCCTCTCTCTCTCTCTCTCTCTCTCTTGCATCTTTCTTTCTCGTCATTCTTCTTAATGTCTTCATTTTTGCACTTTCTTCATCCATTCTTTTTCGTTCATTCTTACATCTTCCTCCTCCATTCCTCTTTTTCTTTCTCTCCATCTTCTTTCCTTGTATCCTTCTGTTTTTCTTTCCCTATCCCTTCCATCCATCCTCCTTTCCTTCCATCCTTTCCTTTCCTCTTCAGTTCCTTCCATCCATCTCTCTCAATTCCATGCTGCTTTCCTTCCATTCCAGCCTTCATTCTTTCAGTCCCTATTCCATCATTCCTTCCCTTCTGAATTCTTTCCTTTCATCCTTATTTCCTTCTTCCCTTCCATTCTGTTTTCCCTATTCCTTCCCTTTCCTTCCTTCCTCTTTTCCTTTACCCCATTTACCCATCATTCTTCCTTCCTCCATTTACTCTCATTATTTTCTTCCTTATTCCTTTAATCCTTTCTTCCTTCACCTCCCCTTCTATCCCTCCTTCCTCCTTTCCTTCCCACTTCCCCATCTTCCCATTTTTCTCCTTATTTCCTTCTTCATTACCTCCATCCTTCCTTCCCTTTCTATCCTCTCCTTCCTTCCCCCCTCCCTCTCTTCCTTCCTTCCTTCCTCCCTCCCTCCCTGCCTTCCTTCCCCATTATACATACATTTTGTCGGCTTATGGGATCACAAAATAATGGGGGCGTTTGAGAGAGAGAGAGAGAGAGAGAGAGAGAGAGAGAGAGAGAGAGAGAGAGAGAGAGAGAGAGAGAAGCATTTGACTTTATGGGAAAAGCAATTGAGATTTTATGCTCTCTCTCTCTCTCTCTCTCTAAAATGATGCAGTATTGAAAGCCAGACTGACTTTATGAGGCAAGTGATAAAACGTTCAGTCTCTCTCTCTCTCTACCATCCCTCCCTCCACCTTCCCCTCCTTTTCTCCCTCCCTTTCCTTTCTATCTTCCCTTCCCTCTCCCCCACCAGATCCCCTTCCCTTCCGCTCTCATTTTCCCTCTTCTTCCCATTTACCCTCCCTACTTCTTTCCTCCCCACTTCTCTCTCCCTCCTCTTTCCTTTCTCCTTCCTATCCCTGCCCCTTCCTACCTTCCACTCCCACCTCTCTCTCTCCCCAACACCTTTTTCACCCCCACCCTCCCCTTCCCTCCCTTTCACCTACCATCTCCCCCTCTCACCCCCTCCCCTCCCCTCCCCTCCCCTCTCAAACCACCCAACCAGCCTTATAAAGCGATTACACTGACCTCATAATTACATTAGTGGGGTGGCACGAAGAAGGCCAGGGGAGGAAAGGGGCAGGGAGGGGAGGAAAAGGGAGAGAAAGGGGCCTGGGAGAGGAGGAGAGGGGAGAGAAAGGTACAGGGATGGGAGGAAAAGGGAGAGAAAGAGGGAAGGGAAGGAGAAAAGGGAGAGAAAGAGGGAAGGGAAGGAGAAAAGGGAGAGAGAGGGCCTGGGAGGGGAGGAAAGGGGAAAGAAAGGGACAGAGAGGGGAGAGAAGTGGAGAGAAAGGGGGCAAGGAAGAGAAAGAGAGGGAAAGAGGGGAAGGAAGGAAAAGATGGGGAGAGAAAGAGAGGAGGGAGAGACGAGGGAGAGAAATTATAAACGACAGATGAACCGACAGAGGAAGAGAGAGAGAGAGAGAGAGAGAGAGAGAGAGAGAGAGAGAGAAGGAAAAGAAGGGGAGGGAGAGGGGAGGAGGAGAGGTAGGGAAGAAAGAGGGAGATAAGGAGGGAAGAAAAGAAATGGAGGGGAGAAACGTAGGGAGAGAAGGAAGGAAGGAAGGAAGGAGGGAGAGAGGAAGGGAAAGGAAGGGAGGGGTGGAGAAAGAAAGACAAATAAATAGAGGGAGAGATAGAAAGAAGCAGAGAGAAAGAACAGGGAGAGAGGAAGGAAGGATCTCTCTCTCTCTCTCTCTCGTTTACAGTTCATCAATTATTTTCAAAACTGGCTATCAAAGGGTGAGCGAGGGTGGAAGGAAGGTAGGGAGGGGAAAAGGGAAGGAAGGAAGGAAAGAAGGAAGGATGGATGGGAAGAAGGATGAAAAATGCAAGGAAGGAAGGAAGGAAAGAAGGAAGAAGGATGGAAAAAAGGATGAAAAATGCAAGGAAGGAAGGAAGGAAGAAGGGAGGGAGGGACGGAGGGAGAAAGGAAGGAAGAAGTTAGGGCTAGAAAAAGGAAGGGAGGAAGGAGGTTGGAAGGAAAGAAAGAAGGCAGGGATAGAAAAAGGAAGGGAGCAAGGGAGGAAGAAGGAAGGAACGAAGGAAAAAAAGAATGAAAGAAAGAAGAAAGAAGGAGAGGAAGCAAGGAGGGAGGGAAAAAATGAAGGAAGGCAGAGGAAAGAAACGGAAGAAATGATTGAATTAGTGAACGAACGAAGGAATGAGTAAGGGAATGAGGATGGGAGGGAGGATGGAAGGAAGACGAGAAGGATGGATGAACAGGAATTAGAAGGAAAAAGATGGAATGGAAACAAGAATGGGAGAAAAGAGGGATGGAAATTATATATGAAGGAGGGAAGGAAGCAAGGAAGGAAGGGAAGATAGACGGAAGGGAGAAATGAGTGAATGAAAGAAGGAAGGAAGGAAGGAAGGAAGGCAAGGAAGGAAGGAAGGAGAGAAGGATCCAACGGGGAAGGAAACTGACATGACTGAGGGGAGGAAGGAAAAATGGATATAAGCTTATCAGGACTGAGGGATGGAGGGAGGGAAGGAAGGAGGGAAGGAGAGGAGGGAAGGAGAGGAGGGAGGGAAAGGGGAATGAGGGGAAGAGCAAGGGACGGGAGGAGAGAGAGAGAGAGAGAGAGAGAGAGAGAGAGAGAATACGACCCTGAATTAGGCTTAGAAACTTTGTGCATTGTAAGTGTTATGCTGTGGGAGGGGAGAGGGAGGGAGGGAGGGAAGGAAGGAAGGAGGAAAGGAGGGAGGGAAAGGAAGGAGGAAGAGAAGGAAGGAGGGAATGAAGGAAAAGAAGGAAGAAGGGAATGAAGGAAGGAAGGATATGTTCGGCAGAGGGAGAAATGAAGAAGAGAAGTGACCCCGACAGACAGAAAAGGATGAAAAGAGGAAGGAGAAAAAAAGGAAGAAAAGAGTTAAAGAAAGAAGAGGAACAAGAAGGAAAGAAGGAGGAGGGAGGAAAGAAGAGGGAAGTAAGTAGCAGAGATGGAACCCAAATATGAGAAAAAATGAGAGGGAGAAAGGAAGGAAAGGGGAGGGTGCAAGACAGAAGAAGGTAGAAGAGACGAGGGACGAGAGAAGAGGAGGAAGGAAGAAAATAAAGGAAGGAAACACTGAGGGAGGGAAGAGGGAAGAGAGGAAGGAGGGAAGGAAAGAGGGAGGGATGGAAAGGGGAAGGGACGGAAGAGGAGAGAGAGGAAGAAAAAAGGTTAGGCGAGAGAACCATGGAGAGAATAAGAACTCAGGAAGGAAGGAAGGCAAGGAGGAGGGAGGGAGGGAGGGAGGAAGGAAGGAAGGAAGGAAGGAAGGAAGGAAGGAAGGAAGGAGGGAGGGAGGGAGGGGAGGAGGAGGGAGGAGA
>NC_137037.1:42958547-42973547 GCF_032717465.1 Coenobita brevimanus
AATTCTCCTTCCCACTTCCCTGAGGTGAGAAAGATCGAGGAATACTGAGGGAGCTGCAGGAGGGAAGTATTGAGAGGGTAGTGGGTAAAAATTGATTGTGGTGTATGTTCAGTAATATATAAATTCACATGAGCGTCAACACTCACTCCCTCCCTCTCTCTCTCTCTCTCTCTCTCCCTATATCTATCTATTCATCTCTATTTCTCACTGTCTATCTATCCATCCCTCTGCCTCTGTCTCTCTCTTTTTCTACACACACACACACACACACACACATTGACCCCACTTAACCTTACTAATATTATTTCTCTCTCTTTACAGGTAAGTACCGACTAGTGGAAGACAACAACAAACAACAACAACAACAACAACCATATACCTTTCTGTGAGTACCATATAACCCTTTCAGGACGAGAACCTTTTTTCTTACTAGAACTCTCCTGGGGGGTTTGGGGGGGTTGAGGTAGTGGAGGGGACGTGAAACCCCCCCTCCCTTAACTCCTTCAGTACGAGGCTAAATAAAATCGTCTGAACAAAGTAATAGGGAAAATAAAGGAGGTGTGTAAGGGACTGAGGGAAATGAAGGAAGATGAAGGGAGCTGCTTTATTTGTGACTGGGGATATTTTGGGGGGTTTTGTGTGTGTGTGTGTGTGTGTGTGTGTGTGTGTGTGTGTGTGTGTGTGTGTGTGTGTGTGTGTGTGTGTGTGTGTGTGTGTGTGTGTGTGTGTGAGAGAGAGAGAGAGAGAGAGAGAGAGAGAGAGAGAGAGCATAATGATGATGACGCTGATGATAACTCTTTTCATTACCTCTTTCTGAGTGCGCACACACACACAAACACACACACACACACACACACACACACACACACACACACACACACACACACACACACACACACATCAGTATCTCATCTTTTCATGTACACTCTCTCTCTCTCTCTCTCTCTCTGCTGAAGGAAGCCTGGGGATTAAAAACTAATCGCATTTCCTGGTTGCAAAGTTGCGTCAGAGAGAAAGAGAGAGAGAGAGAGAGAGAGTGAAGTGGTAATAGTAGTGGTAGTAGTACAGTAGTAGTGATAATAGCAGTAGTTGTTGTTTTAGTAGCAATAGTAGTAGTAGTAGTTGTAGTAATAGCAGTGGCAGTAATTGAAATTATTCTTATCATTATTGTTACTATTATTATTAGTTGTATAAACGCAGTAGTAGCCATAGTAGCAGTTGTAGTAATAGTCGTACCAGTAGAAGCAGTAATAATCGTAGTATTAGTAGTAGTAGTAATACCAGTAATAGTTATAGTAGTGATAGTAGTAATAGTCGTACTAGTAGTAGCAGTAAGAGTCGTAGTAGTCGTGGCACCAGTAGTAGTAGTAGCAACAGCAGTAGTAGTAGTAGTATGGATCCTAACAATGGGTTTACGTAACAACATAATAGTATTCTTTTTAACACTAGTATATAACAGTTAAAAGCTGAGTTGTAACAGCAGATTTATAAGATGCTAGTCACGAAGAAGTGCTACGGAAAGAATGTCGAGTCGAAGCACCGCCTTTTCTGCCACTGAGCTACGTGAAATAAGCAGCAGAAGGACGGAAATCTGGGCCAAGTTGAGGCAAAAGGGGTATAGAATAAAAGGAAAAGGGACTTAATTTCTTACCAGTTAAGTCTGCTAAGTCTCTCCTCAGCTCAATAAACTACTTAGGAGTTTTATAAGTGTATTTCTTTCTCTTCTCTTCCCTTTTTCTCCTCTCCCCTCTCCTCTCCTTTTCTCCACTCTTTTTTCTCCTTCTCCTCTCCTCTTCTCTTCTCTCTTTTCTTTACTACTTTTCTCTTGTTTTCTGTTCTCTTCTCTCCTCTCCTTTTCTCTTCTCTTTTTGCCCCCTCCTCCTTCTCCTCCCCTCTCTTCCTTCTCTCCTCTCTTCCCTTGTCTTCTCTTGTTTTCTATTCTCTTCTCTCCTCTCCTCTCCTTATCTCTTCTTTTTTTCCTCTCTCTTCTCTCCTCTTCTCTTCCCAGCTCTTTTTTTTCTTCTCTCCTCATTTTCTCTTCTCTTCTCATCTTATACAGGCGAAATTGGATTCATAAATGGGCTACAACGTGTTTAAATTAGGTTCTAAAGGATCAGTGTTCAATTTTAGGGCTATCTGTGTATGTGTGTGTGTGTGTGTGTGTGTGTGTGTGTGTGTGTGTGTGTGTGTGTGTGTGTGTGTGTGTGTGTGTGTGTGTGTGTGTGTGTTTGACCTCACGCCCATGCACTGGAGGGGTGAAACTGGAACCCGCAGAAAAAGTAAAAAGGAGAGGAGTGGAGGAAGAAGGGAAGGTGGAAAGAGGGAGAGAGGGAGCGAGGAGAGAGGAAGGGAGAAAGGGAAGAGGGAGGAAAGGGAAGAGGGAGGAAAGGGAAGAGGGAGGAAAGGGAAGAGGGAGGAAAGGGGAAGGCGAGAGGGAAGAAGAGGGAGAGAGGGCGAAAAAAGAGGGGAAGAGGGGAGAGGAAGGAAGGGAGGAAGTGGGGAAGGGGAAAGAGGAAGGGAGAGAAAGAAGAGGGAGAGCCGAGGGAAAAGAGGGGAAGGCGGGAGTGGAAGGGAGGAGGGGGAGAGGAGGAAATTTTAAAAGCAGAGAGAGAGAGAGAGAAAATGAACCTCGGGGCTTATATGAGACAGGGTTCAATTCCGCTTAGATGGTCACAATTAACGCTTACGGGGAGGGGAGGGGAGGGGAGGGGAGGGAAGGGGAGGAGAGAGGAGAGGAGGGGAAGGCAGGAGACTGGTAGAATGAAACGAGGGGGCAGGAGAGAAAGGAGGGAGGGAGAGATGGTAAATTAGGAGGTGGAGAGAGGAGGGAAGGGTCGAGATAGGAAAAGTGAATGGGGAGGGAAAGAGAGAGGAGGGGAGGGGAGGGGGAGGCTGACATGGGGAGGAAAGGAAGAAAAGGGAAATGAGGAAGTAGAAGGAGGGAAGAGTGGGGATGGGTGAGGGAAAAGAGAATGGGGAGGGGAAAGGAAGGGGGAGAGGGGGAGACTGGTGGAGGGGAAGGGAAGGGAAGGAAAGTGTAAGAAGGGAAGGGATGGAAGAGGGGAAGGAGAGGAAAAGTGAGAGAGAGAGAGAGAGAGAGAGAGAGAGAGAGAGAGGAGAAAGAAGGGGGGTGAGGAAAAGGGAAGAGGGGAGGAGAAAAAATGAAAGTGATGAGAAATCGAAGAAGAAAAAGAGAAAGAAAAAGGGTGAGAGAGGAAAGAAAGAGGAAGAGGACAGGAAGGGAAGGAAGAGACCAGAGAGAGAGAGAGAGAGAGAAAGGAGGAAGAAGGAAGAGCCAAGAGGAGGATGCTTGCCCAGCCTCTCATTCCTCTTTACATACATACATACTAAGAGGGGTACACACACACACACACACACACACACACACACACACACACACACACACACACACATCTAGAGCAAATACTCAAAAGCAGGAAGGACAGAGAGAGAGAGAGAGAGAGAGAGAGAGAGAGAGAGAGAGAGAGAGAGAGAGAGAGAATAACACCATACTCTTCAAGCAGCTTCTCTCTCTCTCTCTCTCTCACTATATTTAACATCCCTGCGCAGTCGATATGCCCTATGGTTCTCTCTCACTTTAACTCTATTTTCGCCTCTCCTCTTTCCTGCTCTCTCTCTCTCTCTCTCTCTCTCTCTCTCTCTCTCTCCCCTGTAAGCATTCATAATCCCTCTTTCCTCTACCGCTGCTTATAGTATTCTCTCTCTCTCTCTCTCTCTCTCTCTCTCTCCCTCTCTCTCTCAGGACCCTAGTAAACTGATGTGTACTTTGAAAGCTAATGAGAGAGAGAGAGAGAGAGAGAGAGAGAGAGAGAGAGAGAGAGAGAGATGAATTTAACGTCCGCAGCGGAAACTGAAACCTGTCTTACTCTTATTAAACCACTTCTTCTTCTTCCTCCTCTTCTTCCTCTTCCTCCTCCTCCTCTTTCCTTTTCTCTTCTTCTGTCTCTTCTCTCCTTTTTTTCGCCTCATCCTTCTCTGCACTCATGCACTCTTACTCTTCCCTCCTTCTGTTCCTCTTCCTCCTCCTCCCTCCTTCTATTCCTCTTCCTCTTCCTTCTCCTCCCTCCTTCTATTCCTCTTCCTCTCTCCTATTCCTCTTCCTCCTCCTCCCTCTTTCTATTCCTCTTCCTCCTCCTCCCTCTTTCTATTCCTCTTCCTCCTCCTCCCCCTTCTATTCCTCTTCCTCCTCCTCCCCCCTTCTATTCCTCTTCCTCCTCCTCCCCCCTTCTATTCCTCTTCCTCCTCCTCCCCCCTTCTATTCCTCTTCCTCTTCCTCCCTCCTTCTATTCCTCTTCCTCCTCCTCCCTCTTTCTATTCCTCTTCCTCCTCCTCCCCCCTTCTATTCCTCCTCCTCCTCCTCCCCCCTTCTATTCCTCTTCCTCTTCCTCCCTCCTTCTATTCCTCTTCCTCTTCCTCCCTCCTTCTATTCCTCTTCCTCTTCCTCCCTCCTTCTATTCCTCTTCCTCCTCCTCCCTCTTTCTATTCCTCTTCCTCCTCCTCCCTCCTCCTAATCCCCTTTCCCCCTTTTCTGCCTCTTCCTCTTCTTCCTTCTCATCATCTTCTTTACTCTTGCAAACCAACTCATACTTCCTCTCCTCTTCAATCTCCTCCTTTTCTTCTTTCCTACACTTCTCCTCCTCTTCTTCCCTTCCTCCACCTCCCGTTCTTCTTCTTCTTCTTCTTCTTCTCCTCCTCCTCTTCTTCTTCTCAGTCTTTCAACTGTTGTGTAATCTTGAAATTCTTGTCTTCATTTCCTCTTCTTTTTCTTTAACAGACCTTCTTCCTTTCCATCACTATTCTTATCATTTCCGTTTTCCTCCTCTAATGCTCCTCTTCCTCCTCCTTATCCACTCCTTCCTCCTCTCATCATCATCATCATCATCGTTCTCCTCCTCCTCCTCCTCTTCCGCATTTTTGTATTTCTCTTCTTCCTCTTTTGTTATTATTTACTCTTTCCTTCCTCTTTCTCCCAGTCTCCCTCTTCTTCTACACTTTTGCAATCCTTATATCTTCTCCCTCTCCCCCCCCTCTCTCTCTCTCTCTCCCCCCCCTTCTCTCTCTCAGTAACACGGGGAAAAGCACGAGCCATCGATCACTCACTCAATCACCCGCGCAACAGAGACAGATAGACAGACAGACGGATTGACAGACACAGCGAGAGAGTTGGATAGTTACACAGACCACACAGACCATACCGTCCCTGCGAGATGGTCCGGCCTTAACACTAACACAAAACTCAAGGTAATGAAGTAGGTGAAAAGGATAGCACAGCAGAAGGCTCTCCCCCACCCTCCAGACCCCCCGGCTTGTCCAGTACAGGAAAAAAGTGAGAAGCAGGACATTGTAGGGTACAAAATGCATGAAGGAAATTTTCAAGGATAGACAGAATGAAGAATATAAAGGACGTGAAAATTCTGAGCATACATCGACACAGTAATTCAAATTTTTACCTATTATATCCATTTTTTTTTTTTTAGGGGGTTACTTATCAAAATAGGAGGAAATTCGTGCTGTATACATAATTCCTTCGTATGTACGTGAAAAATCCGCACATCCATACATGTGCACATAAACACTCATAAGCTCATACATGTCTGCCAATACCTGGACACACACATATACACCTAAATGCTAATGGTGTGAGAGAGAGAGAGAGAGAGAGAGAGAGAGAGAGAGAGAGAGAGAGAGAGAGAGAGAGAGAGAGAGAGAGCCACAAGGTCCCAACACTATATGCAAATCAACCATTCTGCCAATGAATAAACACACAGCCTCTACTAACAACTATTTATTAGACTATTTACTATTCATTGGGCTACTGACTGGCTAATAACAAGGCTAATCACTGGCTATTAAGGGGACTATTAACTGTACTATTTTCTGACTATTAACCATACTCTTAAATAAACTATGAGCGGGCAATTACAACAACAATAATAATAATAATAATAATAATAATAAACGAAAATGCATTTGATATTTTACTCTTCTAACCACCAGACGATTTTATTCAGTCAGGGAATAATCCACTGAAGAAAAGGTATCACGGTCGTCTCCATAAAAATATAAAGAACTAAATTAATCAGCAGATCAATATAAAATTAAAGAAAAAAATAATGATGTTGGTAATTATATTCTTGTTGATTAAATCCTTAATTATTTATTTATTTTTTTTACTAATTACGGCCATACCACGTTGAGTACACCGCTTCCCGTCCGATCAGCGAAGTTAAGCAACGTTGGGTCTGGTTAGTACTTGCATGGGTGACCGCCTGGGAACACCAGATGCTGTTGGCATCCCTACGTGTCAAGTGGGGTTGGTGGAGGATTAGTGCCCCTCCCTGTAAAACAATTAACTCTAAGCCCTTGGCCACCCTGTTTGGGATACATGGCGTCTGGCAATGAATGAATGAACTAATTAAATTTATTGATCGTGAGAAAGAGAAACAGGTAGAAGGTGAGACAAAAAAAAATAGATAGATAGACATAGATAGATAAACAGATGGACAATATGCTATATAGTCTACGTATATATATATGGGGAGGGAGGGAGGGAGAGAGAGAGAGAGAGAGAGAGAGGGGGGGGGAGAACCATCACACCCACACCATCTGGCCTATACCATAGAAAGTTAACAGTAAAATACGCTGCACAATATACGATGCTGCTGTACTTTATTGCCTATCTATCTATCTACCAATCTATCTATCTATCCATCTGTGTATATTTCCATCCATCTATCGGAAAGGTTGGCTGTATATCTATCTGCAAACATCTATTTTTCGCTGTACTTGTCTGTCTTTCTATCTATCTATTTATTTGTCCATCAATAAATCTCCATCCATCTGACAGTCTATCTACTGATCAATCTATGGTTTGCTTTATCTATCTGTCTAGCAATGGGTGTACGGTAAACTACTACTACTACTACTACTACTACTACTAAGAAGAAGAAGAAGAAAAGGAAGCCAAACCTGTGTGTGTGATATATATATATATATATATATATATATGGAGCCTCAGTGGTAAAGTGTGCGTTACTTTCACTGGAGAGCGAGGGTTCGCGCCCCGCCAGGGTAATAAACTTTGGAAGCGTTCTCCCGGCCATGTACTGCTTTGGCGAACACCAGGGGTGCTGTGGTTGAACCAGTGTCGCATACTATAAAGTATGCTTGCACCCAGTCGACTTGCGCTGGACGATTACACTTGGTTCACAGACCACAAACACATCCAAAGCCACTACAACACTATAATTACACTTACAAGCACTTCTCACCCTACATACAATCTCTACCAGACAGCCTAAGCCACTTGGTAGAGATACATTGGCTGTATCGTCCATACTTCGGTCGGGATAGGCCGATCCTGCAGCGGACACTCAAACGGCTGATTATATATATATATATATATATATATATATATATATATATATATATATATATATATATATATATATATATATATATATATATATGAGAGAGAGAGATGGGGGTTAACCATCAAACATACACACACACCATTTGGTCCGTATATTAAAAAGTTAACAGTAAAAGCCCCAGCACCATACACGCTGCTGTTGTGCTATATTGCCTATCTATCTATCTATCTATCTATCTATCTGTCTGTCTGTCTGTCTGAATAATACGTCTCTCCATCCATCCATGTATCTATCTGAATGGCTGGCTGTTTATCTATCTGTATATAAAGCATGTATTAGTCTAGATACTTGTGTCTGTCTATCGGTATCTACCTATCTGTCTGCCACCAACGTCTATCTGTCTCACTATCTATCTATTTACCACTATATGGTTCGATATATCTATCTCTCATGGTCAAAACATACTGTACATTAACTAATCAATATAATAATAATAATAATAATAATAATGACGACGATGGTACTAAATAATTATAATGATAATAATAATAATAATAATAATAATAATAATGACGATGATGGTACTAAATAATTGTAATGATAATAATAAAAATAATAATAATAAGAAGAAGAAGAAGAAGAGGGCGACGAAGAAGAAGCGGGCGACGAAAAAGAAGACGACGACGTGGAGGAGGAAGAGGAAGAGGAAGATCAAGAAGAAGAAAAAGAAGAGTATGAAAATGAAGAAAACTCCACACCTTGGCTTAGTGAATTACAACAGCGATATCATTACCACAACGCGTAATTAAACACGGAATGCAGTCGCCCGGAATGGTGATTACATTAAGGATTCTCGTGTGTGTGTGTGTGTGTGTGTGTGTGAGAGAGAGAGAGAGAGAGAGAGAGAGAAGCAGGTGGGTTAGGCAGTAAGAGAAATGGGAAATGCGTACGGCAGTGTGCGAGCATATATTAGACGGAGGTAGGGCGAGGCAGGTTAGCCAGGGGTGAGGCAGGTTAGGCAGGGGTGAGGCAAGTTACGGAAGGGTGAGGGAGGTTAGGCATAGGTGAGGGAGGTTAGGCAGGGGTTAGGCAGGGTAGGTGGGGGTGAGCAGGGTAGGCAGAGGTTAGGCAGGCTAGAAGGGGTAAGGAAGGCTTGGAAGAGGTGAGGCAGGTTAGGTAGGGGTGGTCCAAGGTGAGGTCGTAGTAGGAGAAATACGATGGAGACAAGGCAAATGAAGGCAGGAAGATGGGAATAAGACAGTGGTGAGGAAGGGGATGAGGCTGGGGTGAGGCAGGGTGAGGAAGGCAGAAGTACGGCAGGGCAGGGGTGAGGCAGGGATAGGAAGACAGAATTAAGGCGGCGTGAGAAAAGCAGAAGCGTGGCAGGACAGAGATGAGAAAGATGTAAGGCAGGGCAAGGGTGAGAAGTGCTGAAATGAGGCATGCTAAGGAAGGAAGAAGTGAGGCAGGATAAAGATGAGGCAGAAGCATGGCTGGGTTGGGTTACGGCAGGGGTGAGGCAGGGTGGGAAATGCAAGTGTGAGGGACAAAAGAGCTGAGGCGACGTGAGGCAGGGTGAGAAATGAAGAAGTGAGGCAGGATAGAGGTGTTGCAGAAGTGAGAAATGAAGAAGTGAGGCAGGATAGAGGTTAGGCAGGGTGAGAAATGAAGAAGTGAGGCAGGAAAGAGGTGTGGCAGAAGTGAGTCAGAGTGAGAAATGAAGAAGTGAGGCAGGATAGAGGTGAGGCAGGGTGAGAAATGAAGAAGTGAAGCAGGATAGAGGTGAGGCAGGGTGAGAAATGAAGAAGTGAGGCAGGATAAAGGTGGGGCAGGGTGAGAAATGAAGAAGTGAGGCAGGATAGAGGTGAGGCAGAAGTGAGGCAGGGGGAGAAATGAAGAAGTGAGGCGGGATAGAGGTGAGGCAGAAGTGAGGCAGGGTTGAGGCAGGGCTGAGGCGGGAGGAGACAGGGCAGAGGAAGTAGGCAGTAAATAGACTGGAAGGAGACAGCGGGTAGAGGCCAGGCAGAGTGAGGCAAAGTGGGCGAGGGTAAGGCAGGGAGAGGCAGGCTGAGGTGGGGAGAGGCAGTGAGGAAGATGGTAGGAAGATTGAGGCAGAAAAAGGATGGAAGTACAGTGAGTGAGGGAGAGAGAGAGAGAGAGAGAGAGAGAGAGAGAGAGAGAGACGGGATGGTCCCAGGTGAGGCAGGTAACCCGGATCAGTGAAGGGATCAAGAAAAGGGAGAGAGAGAGAGAGAGAGAGAGAGAGAGATGGATCACAATAAGTCACTGTAGAAGCCTACTTACTCATCATTTACTCATTTTCTCTCACATTCATCTTCACTCATGTCCACTTCCATCATCTCATTCATTTTCACTCCATCATTAATACTCACTACTTATTCGTCATTCATCCTCACTCACCTTCACTTATGCCATATTCATCTCATTCATCACTTAACTCTACTTACTCATCTCTCAATCTCATCATTCACTTCTCATTCATCACTCACTCCCCTCTCTCTCCATTCATTTACCCATTCATCTCCACCCATACCATCACTCCATTCATTCTAACATTCACCATCACTCATTCATCATTTCTCCCTCCCCCATCTCTCACTCTCTCATTCATTTCTTTCATTTTCACTCACACTCACTTTATTCATCCTGTTCATCACCACTCATGTCTCACTCATGTCACCCTTCACACTTTCTTATATCTACGTAACTGTCATTTTCACCCTAGCTCACAGAAGTCATGTTATACTGATCTTATCTCACTTCTGATCTCGTCTCATCTCACCTCATTTCACCTCGTCTCACCTTTTATCTCATTTCATCTTACCTCATTTCACCTTTTATCTCATCTCGTCTCACCTCTTATTTCATCTCACTTCTAATCTCATCTCATCTCACCTATTCTTAACTCATCTTTTATCTCATCTTATCTCCTCTTATCTCATCTCACTTTTTATCTCGTCTCATCTCACCTCTTATCTCGTTTCATCTCCTCTTATATCATCTCACTTTTTATCTCGTCTCAATTTATCTCATCTCGTCTCGACTCTTACCACACCTTGTCTCGTCTCATCTCACCTCTAATCTCATCATCTCACCTTTTATCTCGTCTCAGACCCACCCTTACCCACCATCCTCATCTCATCCATTCATCCGACCTCATTCATCAACACTCATTCAGTCTCATTCACTTCTCATCCATTCTCATATCGACTCATTCAGTTATTCATTCTCATTTATTCAGTTTTATTCACCTGTGACTCACTTATCGTAATTTAATAAGTGGAATGGGAGTGGTGATTACTTGATGCAAATTGGAGGAGGAGGAGGAGGAGGAGGAAGGGAGAGAGAGAGAGAGAGAGAGAGAGAGAGAGAGAGAGAGAGAGAGATGGTCCCTCCTCTCTCCTTAATATGATCATAAATTTTCGCACCTCCTCAGTTATCATCCTTTCCTTTCCTTTATTTATTCCCCCCCCCATTCCCCCATCTCTCTCTCTCTCTCCATCTATCTATCTATCTATCTCGTCTAAAATATCATCACCATAGTCCTTATTTTTTTCCTTTCTTCAGTTCCTCTCATCTCATCTTCATCCTCGCTCTTTTCCTTCTCCTCTTCCCTACCTCTTCCTTCCTTCCTTCCTTCCTTCTCTCTGCTGTCCATCATTCTTTCTCCACTTCCTTCCTCTTCCCTTTCTCCTTCCTTCCTTCCTTCTCTCTGCTGTCCATCATTCTTTCTCCACTTCCTTCCTCTCCCCTTTCTCCTTCCTTCCTTCCTTCTCTCTGCTGTCCATCATTCCTTCTACACTTCCTCCTTCGCTCCTTCCTTCCTTCTCTCTGCTGTCCATCATTCCTTCTCCTCCAACTTTATTTCGAATTTCTCCTTCATCCTTTATTTTTCCTCTCTCTCTCTCTCTCTCTCTCTCACTCACTCTAATACTCCTGATACGCCTTTCCTGATAAAGAAATTAATTTGCATAAGCGATCTTTTCTTACTCCAAATCCTTTCAACATTATTATTAAATCTTTCTTTGTCTTTAATTTCTTCTTGTTTTTTTTTAATTATTTTTTGGCGGCTTTTCGTTTTCTTTCTTTCCTTTTTTTTTGTTAGTGAAATAATAGTAATAAACAAAACTTTATTGTTTGTGTCTGTGTTTGTCTGTTTGTTTTTCTGTAAGTGTTGTGTGTATGTCGGCGTTGAGTCCTGCTTATGCTACACACACACACACACACACACAGGAATGTATAATCTCCAGCTGGTAAAAAAGGTGACCTCGTAAGTGTAAGCCAGTGACCTCTCTCTCTCTCTCTCTCTCTCTCTCTAACCTGGTGTAATCCCCTGCTACCCTGAATATTTAATAGTTTGATCGTAACATAAATAAATAAATAAATAATAATCTAGCATACTCACTTCTCTCTCTCTCTCTCTCTCTCTCCTTCCCAACCCCCTTCCTTGTCCCACCCCCTATCCCTCCAACCCCACCATCAACCCCTCTTCTATCCTCCTTAGCCCTCCCAATCTCTCCTCCAACCCCCTTAACCCCTCCCAATCCCTCCCTATTCTTTCTCAACCCCTCCCTATTCTTCCTTAACCCCTCCCAATCCCTCCCTATCCTTAACCCCTCCCAATTCTTTCTCAACCCCTCCCTATTCTTCCTTAACCCCTCCCTATTCTTCCTTAACCCCTTCCAACCCCTCCTTCATCCTCCTTAACCCCTCCCAATCCCCCCTATTCTTCCTTAACCCCTCCCAATCTCTCCCTATTCTTCCTTAACCACTCCCAATTCCTTCCTATTCTTCCTTAACCCCTCCCAATCCCTGCCTGTTCTTCCTTAACCCCTCCCTATTCTTCCTTAACCCCTCCCAATCCCTCCCTATTCTTCCTTAACCCCTCCCAATCCCTCCCTATTCTTCCTTAACCCCTCCCAATCCCTTCCAATTCTTCCTTAACCCCTCCCAATCCCTCCTCATTCTTCCTTGGCCCTACTGGTGGTACGTAAGAGGTGGTACTGACAGGAGGGTCGTAAGAAAAGATACACAAGTACATTAATTTTGTCTTTTCTCACACATATTCTTCTCCCTCCATCCCTCCTTTCCTCTCTCCTTCTCCCTCCATCCCTCCTCTCCTCTCCCCTTCCCCTCCTTTCTCCCTCCATCCCTCCTTTCCTCTCTCCTTCTCCCTCCATCCCTCCTCTCCTCTCCCCTTTCCCTCCTTTCTCCCTCCAACCCCCTCCCTCTCATTCCCCCCTCACACACACACACACACACACACACACACACACACACACACACACACACATATACACACCTCAAACGGGAGGTAGGTGTGTGTTGTGGCGGGGAGAGAGAGAGAGAGAGCTAGGATACAAAAATGCCCAGTTACCCTGTCACATCCACGCCTCCTTATTCTCTCCTTTTCACATCTCCTCCTCACTCCCCTCCTCCCCCACCACCACCCCATCACCCCTCCAACCCCCACTCTCTTGGGCAAGTGTGAGGGGGTGGTGGGGTTGGGTGGGGTGAAGCAAGATTGGGGAGAAAAATAAATACCCACCCTCTCACATCCACCATCCCCTTTCTTCCACCCTCGCACTCCACACCCACCCTCTCCCCCCCTACATCCCCCTCCCGGTCGTAAGTAAGAGGTAGTGTTGGTAAGCTAGGTCGTAACAGTATATTAATGCACGATCCCACCTCACCCCCTACCCCCACCCACACACGAGTACTACCCCCTCCTAATTCTTCCCCCTACACACCCATCCCCATCACTCCTCCTCCCCCGGTGTGTGTGTGTGTGTGTGTGTGTGTGTGTGTGTGTGGAGGGGTGAGGGGGGCAGGATGCAATAATACACTAATACACTTCACTTAATCTCTCTCACGTCCTCTCACCTCACCGCTCGTCCCGCCTCCACACTCCTGTTCAACACTTACACCCACACACCTCCTTTCCCGTTGTGTGTGTGTGTGTGTGTGTGTGTGTGTGTGTGTGTGTGTGTGTGTGTGTGTGTGTGTGTGTGTGTGTGTGTGTGTGAGTGTGTGTGTGTGTGTGTGTGTGTGTGTGTGTGTGTGTGTGTGTGTGTGTGTGTATGTGTGTGTATGGCCGACTCTAAGCACAGATATTCCGCTCCCGAAGGTCCAGCAGTCCTCTTACATATCACCATCTTGACGCCAATACCCACCGTCCATACTAACTACACGCTAGGTCTGTGTTAGGACTGGTGTAATGGTATGGTATTAGTGGGTGTACTGGTATAACGAAAATGATCAAATAATTCCCCGCCCTTGCCTGGGATAGTGTTCGCGTTCTATCGGAAACCAGACAGACAGACAGATACATAGATAGACAGATAGATAGATGGGTAGATAGACAGATAATTAATTGGCCACAGCTACATTTTCTATAATTACAATACACAACTGCTGCTGGAACGGGGTGGAAAAGGCTCGTAAAATATTCAAGTCTAACTCTAACCCCGTCCCTTCACGTGTTTAATATCCTTCCCTCACACTCCCCACTCCCACCCCCTCCGCCCCACCCCTAAACCTCCCCCCCACAACCCCCCAGGAGAGGTAAGGGGGGGTGGATGAGGTGTGGGGTGAGGAAGGTTCATAAAATATCCAAACTCGATCCCACTTTAAACACCTTCCTCCTCCCTCCATTTTCCTCCCCACAGTTTCCTCCCACCCCACAATCCCTTTCCTCCTGCTCCCCCCTCCCTCCGCCCTCGGGTCGTATCTGTGGGATGATGAGGGGTGGAGTGGGGGGGGGGAGGCGAGGTATGGTCTTAGAGATAATGACCACACAAGCTCCACCCCTCACACACATCCACACTCAACTGCCCCCCCACACCCTACCCACACCTTCCATCCCCCCTCCATTCCCCCCATCAACCCCCCCACACCCCTCCTCCCTATACCGCCACCTCCTTAACCCCTTTCTTGCCGTATGTCTTAAGAACGGGATGAAGGAGAGTAAGTAACATATGCACCAAAAATTTACCTTACCACAAAAACAACCTCAATTTCCCTTTCCACAACCCTCCCTCCCATTTCCCCATACCCCAACCCCCCAAAACCCCTTACACAACCCCCTTACAACCCCTCCCTCCCATTCCCCAACCCCCCATAACCTCTCCACAACCCACTCACAACCCCTCCCTCCCATTCTCCCATACCCCAACCTCCAAAACCCTCTCACAACCCTTCCCTCCCATTCCCCCAACCCCCATAACCCCTCCACAACCCACTCACAACCCCTCCCTCCCATTCCTCCAACCCCCATAACCCCTCCACAACCCACTTACAACCCCTCCCTCCCATTCCCCCATACCCCAACCCCCCATAACCCCTCTACAACCCCCTCACAACCCCTCCCCCCATACCCCAACCCCCATAACCCCTCCACAACCCCTCCTGGTCGTAGGTATGAGGTGGGGGGGTTGGGAGGGTCGTGGTAGGGTCGTAACAATATACCATCCTCTCTAAACACACAAAAATGCCGGTTTACCTGAAGCGAGATGGCCCAATTTTGGCTGCATGGCTTTGTTTCCCTATGGCTGAGTGGGTGGATATGGCTGAGTGGCTGGATATG
>NC_137037.1:42983547-42986047 GCF_032717465.1 Coenobita brevimanus
CCATCTTGTGTCAACGGCATGGCGAGGAGGAGGAGGAGGAGGAGGAAAAGGAGGAGGAGGAAAAGGAGGAGGAGGAGGAGGAGGAGGAGGAAAAGGAGGAGGAGGAGGAGGAGGAGGGCTAGTGAAAGATGGGAGGTGAAGGAAGGGGAAAAAAGTGAGGAAGAGAGAGAGAGAGAGAGTACCTAGCATGTCCAACGCAAGAAAAGTTAGTTCTTTTCAACTTGTAATCACCGGTTGGGGAGAAGGAAGGATGGAAGGAAGGAAGGAAGGAAGAAAGGAAAGATGGAAGGAAGGAGGGATGAATCGAAGGAAGGAAGGAAAAAAGGAAGGCAGGAAGGAAGAAAGGAAAGATGGAAGGAAGGAAGGAGGGATGAATCGAAGGAAGGAAGAAAGGAAGGAAGAAGGAAAGAAGGAAGGAAGGAAGTACCGAAATAAGAAAAGAAGGAAGGGAGGAAGGAAGAGCGAGATTATAATGAGGAAGGAGGAAGAAGGAAACGTATGAAGAAAGGGAGGGAAGCAGGAGAGATGACAGAAAGATAAATGAGAGAGAGAGAGAGTCGAAAAATGAACAGAAACCCCACCCACAACCACAATCCCTACCGCAAAATCCACCACAACTACCACAACCCACCACACCCACCACAACCCACCACACCCACCAGTACCACACCCGCCACACCCATACTTACCACCAAAACTACCACGCCTACTACCACAACCACCTCAACTACCACAACAACTAACACCACAACCATAACCTCCGCATCAACAGCATATATCACCACAACCATCACCATCCCTAGCAAAACCACCATCACAACAACCACAACCACCACAACACCCATACCACACCCACACCAAACCACACCACCATCACACCCACACCACACCACACCCCACACCACACCACCACCACATCCACCACAACTACCACAATCGGGAGCAAAATGGGCAGTGTCAAGAGGAAAAGAAGAGGGAACATGACAGAACAGGAAAAGAGAGAGACAAAAACCTCAATTAGTGCACCAAACCAGACAACAATGGAGAGAAAAGGGGGGGGGAGGGGAAGGGGGAGAGGGAGGAGGGGAGGGGGAGGGAGAGAGGGAGGGGAGGGGAGATAAGGAAGGAAGAAAAAGGAGGATGAGGACATGAATGAGGATTAGGAGGGAGGGAGGGAGGGAGGGAGAGAGAGAGAGAGAGAGAGAGAGAGAGAGAGAGAGAGAGAGAGAGAGAGAGAGGAAGACCAGAGAGGAGGGAGGGAGGGAGGTAAGGAGGGGAGGAAGGGAGTCAGATGGGAAAATGCGGAAAAATTTGTAAGGGAGGAGGAGGAGGAGAAAAGAGAGAGAAAGCAGACGGGGAAGGAGGAAAAATGGAGAGAGTAGAGTGAAGAGAGGTGGGGAGACAAGGAGGAAGCTGGGGAGTGAAAAGGGAGAAAGAAGGGTGGGGAGAAATGAAGGTAAGAGGTAATTAGGGAGGAAGGAGGAAAGGAAAGGAGAGGAAGGGAGAGCGAGAGGGAAAGGAAAGGAAAGGGAGAAAGGAAGAGTGGAGGGAAGGGGAAGAAAAGGAGGAAGAGAGGCTGGAGGGAAAGGAAGGCGAAGGAGGAAGACAGGGAGATGGATGGGGAGGAGAGGAAGACAGGGAGAAGGATGGGGAGGAGGGAGGGAGGTGGGAGATAAGAAGGTAAGGGGAGGGTAGTGAAGGGGAGAAAAAGGGAGGAAAGGCAAACAAGAAAATACGGAGGTAGAGAGAGGGGAGGGAGGGAAGGAGGGAGGAAAGATACAGGGAGGAAACAGATACGACAGAAGCTGGAGGGAAAAGGTTAATGGTGGAGGGAAGGAAGATGGGGGGAAAGGAAAGTGAAGGGAGGAAGAGAGGGAGGCAGGAGAGAGGGATGGAGGAGGAGGGAGCACACGGAGGATGGACGGGAGGGAATACGGAGCGAGAGAGAGAGAGAGAACGCAAAGCAAAGGAGATGACAGGAAGGAGGAAGGAGGTGTAGACGGAAGGAGGGGGAAGGAAAGTAGACTGAAGGAGGGAAGGAAAATCAATGGAAGGAAGGAGGGGAGGGAGGGAAGGAAGAAGGAAAGATGGTATGGAGGAAAAAAAATGGGAGCAGGGAGAGAGGGAGGGAGGAGAGAAGGATGGTAGATGAGAAGTAGAAATGAAGGAGGGAGAGAAGAGGGAGGAAGGAAGGGAGGAAAAGCAGAGGGAGAGAGAAAGGGAGGGCAAAGAAGGGAGGAAGATAAGTACACAGAGGAGGGAGGGAGGGAGGGAGGGAGGGAGGGAAGGAAGGAAGGAAGGAAGGAAGGAAGGAAGGAAGAAAGGAAGGGAGGGATGGAGGGAGGGGTAGATTATAAGGGAGGAGGTAGACAGTGATGGATGGAGGGATGGAGGAGGGAAACAAGGAGGAAGAGGATAGAGATAAAGAAAAATGGAGAAAGGAAAGCAGAAACTGAGAGGAAGGAAGGAAAATGAGAGAGAGAGAGAGAGAGAGAGAGAG
>NC_137037.1:42991047-43006047 GCF_032717465.1 Coenobita brevimanus
AACTTCCCTGTCTTCCCTCCTTCTCTCTCCTCCTTCCCTCCACTCCTCTGGTTTCCTCCTCCTTCTTTCCCTTCAGTTCCATCCCACTGCCTTCCCCCCCCCTCCAGTCTTCCCCCTCTTCTTTCCTCTTCTCCAGCTCAGTTTCCTTCCAACCTCTCACACCTCTCTCTCATCCTTCTCTCCTTCCCTTCCTCCCTCCCTCTTTCGAATCCCTCTCTCCATCCCTCCCCCTTTCCATTCCCTCCCTCCATTCCTCCCCCTTTCCATTCCCTCCCCCCATCCCTCCCCCTTTCCATTCCCTCCTCCCTCCCTCCCCCTTTCCATCTCCCTCTGCTTCTGTTTCTCTCCCCCTTCCGTCTTGCGTCTGTCCACCGTTTTCTCTCTTCCTCTCTATCACCTATTCTGCTTCCTCTTCCTTTACTCTTTTTCCGCCTCCCTCCTCTCTCTCTGTATCTATCTCTAAACTTATCTATCCATCCATCTGAGGTTTTTATTATCCCCTCTCTCTCTCTCTCTCTCTCATCCATTTCCCTCACTGTCTTCCTCCCTCCCCCTCCCCCTCCCCCCCTCATACAATTCTTCTCCTCTCATTACTGGCTCGTTTTTGCTCCGCCTTTGTTGTCTCTCCCTATCTCTACCCCTCTCTCTTATCTCACTTTCTCACTCTCTCTTCCTTTTTCGTCTCTTACTTCTTTTTCTTTCTTTCTGTTTACTTTCTTCTTCTTTTCTTTTTTCTTTTTTGCCTGTCCACAATAATTCTCTACATACACTTATATTTATTCTCTCTCTCTCTCTCTCTCTCTCTCTAATGACCCTTAATTGCCCTAGTCATTAGTGAGGGCTGGTGGTTCCATTGATATTATATAGAGAGGGTGTTCGTGTGTGTGTGTGTGTGTGTGTGTGTGTGTGTGTGTGTGTGTGTGTGTGTGTGTGTTCTTAAAGCTCCATAACCTCTTTAGCTGACGGACAAATACAGTTAGGTTGGAGGGATATTTTGACTAGTAACCAAGGAGACTCAATCTTCCCTCATACCAAAGCCTCATCTGACTCCACGCAACCACAACACAGTATCCGAATTACGAGTGGCCCAGTTCCCACGGGTGTAAACAAAGGAGTATACCAATATCCCCTTCAATATATATTCCACACACTGGGTTTACGTGTGTAGCCTCGAGGTGCTGACACAAGGCGGGATGAATACACTCTTCGGAGACGCAGTGTAATAGCAGTAATGACCTAAATATTATTAATTACATCACAGCGTCCGATATTACCTTAAATGAGATGCCTAGGTAAGAGGACAGGTGTGAATGAGATGCCTAGGTAAGAGGACAGGTGTGGAGATGCCTAGGTAAGAGGACAGGTGTGAATAAGATGCCTAGGTAAGAGGACAGGTGTGAATGAGATGCCTAGGTAAGAGGACAGGTGTGAATGAGATGCCTAGGTAAGAGGACAGGTGTGAATGAGATGCCTAGGTAAGAGGACAGGTGTGAAGGAGATGCCTAGATAAGAAGACAGGTGTGAAGAAGGTGAATTGTGGAAAGGTCTCGAAGGAAGGCACGCCCCACTAACACCAATTCTAATTCACTTCTAGAAACGCTGGGAAATTGTCGATAATATCCCTTCTCCCCCTCACCAATTTATATACACCCGTTACCTATGGGTGGATGAGTGGATGGTGGACAATTCTATCAACGGACTGCACCAGGCAATGTAGTGAAGTGGGAAGGGTAGTTGTCAATCAGCGGGGCCTATTTGTGGAGGGTTAAACAACAAGCATATACTGTATCATATCTCTCAATCTACCGATGTGTGTATATGTCCGTGTGTGTATTATGTATGCATGTATGTATGTATGTAATAGATGAGATAACAGCATGCACAGTCTGTATTTTACCTATCTATCTCTCTATGCGTGTATGTGTCCGTGTGTGTACTATATATGTATGAATTATATAATCCTACGCAACTCTACATTAATCCAAAGATCGGACACGTCACTAAGTAAAGGGTATTGGCCTCAAGAAGGTAGCCAAGATGAGGGGTGGGGGGTGAAGGAGGGGTGGAGGGGCGAAAAGGGGTCGCGGGGTGGGGTGGGTAAGGGGTGGGGTGAAGGGGGAGGGATCAAACATACTAGGAAAAGAAAGAGTTGTTGTTGTTTGTCCTCCATAAACAACAACACCCAGAACAACACAATATTATAACTTTTCTCAAGGTATCTAAACTTAATATAATGTTTGTTTGCGTCCACGTTTACCCTCGGACATCAGTTGATATCTTAAACAACCCACTCACAAACAAGCCGTAAACAAGCAAACAACACGAGGCTTTGTAATTCAGTATGCTGGTCGCAGTGTTGACAGCATTCGTCTGAGGGTTGGTATGGACGCACCCTTACCGTGCTTTGTGTGTGTGTGTGTGTGTGTGTGTGTGTGTGTGTGTGTGTGTGTGTGTGTGTGTGTGTGTGTCCTCTCTCTCTCATTAGGGAAAAGGTTATTAACGAGTGGTTGACCCTGAATGACGAGTGGGTGTCGAAAGGAGAGAGAGAGAGAGAGAGAGAGAGAGAGAGAGAGAGAGAGAGAGAGAGAGAGAGAGAGAGAGAGAGGTATTTCAACTTACTGTGGCTCATCAGACGTACTGTTGCCAACTTCTATGCTAAATATATCAACCCCTTCCCTCCTCGCTACTCTCTCTCTCTCTCTCTCATATTTTCTTTCGACTGTCCATCAGTCATTTTTTTTTGTTTCTTGTTTTCTCTCGACTTTCCATCTATCATACTTTCTGAATCTCTCTCTCTCTCTCTCTCTCTCTCTCGGCTCTCCATCTATCATTTTCTCTGAATCTCTCTCATATTTATTTTATTCTCTCTCTCTCTCTCTCTCTCTCTCTCTCTCTCTCTCTCTCTCGGCTCTCCATCTATCATTTTCTCTGAATCTCTCTCATATTTATTTTATTATCTCTCTCTCTCTCTCACCAAAATCATCACTTCACTCACCCTCACTGTAATTTTCCTATTCACCGATGTTCATAAATACCTGATATCAAGCCCTTTTTTTCCTTTCTTTTCAGGTAAGTAGAAGGACTGAACGCCAAGAACACAGAACAATAACACGACAAAGAACAGCAACTCTGTAAGTAATAAAATTGGCGGATGAAGACAAGCGAAAAAAAATCTAAGGGATACAATCGCCTTCTTTCGCTTTAGTTTATTTTTTCTAAGTTCTTGTCCTTTTCCTTGATAGGTCTGGCCAAGACGCCGTTGCTATGACTTATTACCGGTACCCGTCCCCGCCCCGAGGGGCTCGGGGAAGGGTAATGTTTTCATTCAGTTTGTCTGTTTGTTTGTCCTGTTAACAACTTACGCGAAAACTACATGTGCGATTTTGACAAATTACAGAGATGATGGGCTATAACCGGATCACCTGATTACATTTTGGACCAAATTGGGCCAAGGCCCAGGCTGTAGGCCCGAAAAATTAAAAAAAAAATACTTTCTTCGCCATAACTCCATTCAAATTCGCCATACTAACATGAAACCAAAACCTACAGGTGCATCTTTCAAACCTGCATCCTGTAACATGCTTCATTACATCAGGGGGGGTCACACCCCAGTTAGCGGCAGGGGCGTCAATGTCAGGTGGGTCGGGCCTATAATTTCAAATGGGTATAAAATCGTCAATTTACACCCAATTTACTCCAAATTTGATGTGTGACATCTTTGACGGGCACGGGTTGGCTGTGCTCGGCACCGCTTCTCGTTTTTTTTCTTATTTTGTCTGTTTTCACAGGTTTTTATTTCGTTTTGCCTTGCAGTACATAATATAAAAAACATGTGTACTAGGGTAGGCTACCATGATAATGAAGAAGACTGTTTTTTTTCTCTCTCTCTCATATTCATACCTCTCTTACATACACACCCACCCACAACTACACACTTCCTTAAATTCACAGACACACACATCCAACGACCACCGACCTATTATCTCCCACACACCTACACCCACACCCACATAGTCAACCTCCTCTCTCTCTCTCTCTCACACACACACACGCAATGGTGAAGTGGCAGAAGGTTCATTGACACGCAAGACACTGAATGATTTCCGATACTATGCACGCCAGAGCCCCTACTGAACCTACACACGCACGCAAAAGACACGCAAACCCTCACACACATAAAATAACAAATCAGAACACACACACACACACACACACACACACACACACACACACACACACACACACACACATTTTCAAACACCATACACAGGAAACCAAGAATAATACACAAACAAATACATCCTCCCCCTCTCTCTCTCTCTCTCTCTCTCTCTCTCTCTCTCTCACACACACACACACACACACACACACACACACACACACACACACACACACACACACACACACACACACATTTTCATACCTCTCTTACATACACACCCACCCACAACTACACACTTCCTTAAATTCACAGACACACACATCCAACGACCACCGACCTATTATCTCCCACACACCTACACCCACACCCACATAGTCAACCTCCTCTCTCTCTCTCTCTCTCTCTCTCTCTCACACACACACACACGCAATGGTGAAGTGGCAGAAGGTTCATTGACACGCAAGACACTGAATGATTTCCGATACTATGCACGCCAGAGCCCCTACTGAACCTACACACGCACGCAAAAGACACGCAAACCCTCACACACATAAAATAACAAATCAGAACACACACACACACACACACACACACACACACACACACACATTTTCAAACACCATACACAGGAAACCAAGAATAATACACAAACAAATACATCCTCCCCCCCCTCTCTCTCTCTCTTTCTCTCTCTCTCACACACACACACACACACACACACACACACACACACACACACACACACACACATTTTCATACACATTCAGATCACAACACAAACACATTTTCAAACACCATACACAGGGAACCAAGAATAATACACATACAAATACATCCCCCCCCCCTCTCTCTCTCTCACACACACACACACACACACGAAATAGAGCTTTGTCATGTCGGCTGGCAAGCTGTAAATAATCATTGTAGTTCTACACCCTCTTAATCCTACGTCTGTCTATCTATCTATCTATCTATTTATCTACTACGTATATCTTTACCATCTATTTATTTACCTCTATCTCTATCTGCTCCCCTATCTATCTCAGACTATCTATCTATATTTTACTCAGTCCTTCTCAATATTTCTCCCTCTGCCTCCCACCTCCAGTCTTTTCAACGCAGTGTGTCCAATCTCAAAGTGAAAGGATTCTGTCAATATTTTTTTCGTTCAGTGTGTGTGTGTGTGTGTGTGTGTGTATTCATGCCTGTCTTCAACGCGTGTGTCCATATCCCCGCATTCATGTAAGTGTCCTAGGTGCACATGTGTAGGTGTATACACATGGGTGGCGTACACAGATTCCCATTTACAGGCAGGGTCTTATGTGGAAATTAGCGACCGAAATTACTCCATGCATTTCTGTGCCTACTAAGTAACGACCCCTCCCTCCACTACACACCACCCTCCCTCATACTCTCTCTCTCCCTCCCTCCCTCCCTCTCTCTCTCTCTCTCTCTCTCTCTCTCTCCCTCCTCTCTCTCTCTCTCTAACAATTTTTCTTATGCTTTCATCTTTTCCTCACATTTCTTCCTTTCCTCTGTCTTTATTCTTAGTCTACCTCTCCTTCTCCTTCCACATACCCCACTAATTCATCTTTTATCATATTCTTTTTCTTCTCCTTCTACACATTCCTCCAATTCATCTCTCCACCTAACTCTTTTTCGCCTCTCTTCCCTTCATAAGCTGTTCATTTCTCCTCCTCCTCTTCCTCCTCCTTCTGACCACCTCCTCCCTCTTCTTCTTCCATATATTCCTCCCATTCTTCCTTTCACCTCATTCTATTTCTTCCTCTACTTCTCTCTTCCTTCTTCCTTCCTCTCCTTCCCCCATAATTCCTTCCTTACCTCTCCATCATCTTCTTGGCCAACATCTTCTTCCATCTACGTTGCTCTAGGACAGCGTAACACTTCTTCCTTAGCGATTTATTCTTCAAGTTTCATCTCAATATCCTCTTGAATAATATTAAGACAAATCAGTGTCAACAGTAAAGCGATATATATAACATACTAGATATTCTTAAGTCTAGGCAAAAATAAATCGCTAAGGATCAGGTTTTAAGAACTCCTACGCCACTTGGTATATCGCTTACCTTCTCTCTACGCCTCGTTCTCGGTCTTCCTCTCCTTCTTCTCAAAACTCTGAAAATGAAGATGGTTATTTTTACATCATTTACTTTCCACTTTAAATTATTCTTTTATTTGTAGTTGTATTGTGTTCTCTCTCTCTCTCTCTCTCTCTCTCTCTCTCATTTAATTCCTCCTGCTCTTCTTCTCTTTCTTTTCCTGCTTTTATTTACTATCTCCTATGCCTGCCCTTCCTCCTGCTCACCTCTCCCTCCCTCCTCTTCCTCCTCCTCCTTCTCCTCTTCCTCCTCCGGACTTATCTATAATCGTTCCTTCCTCCATTTCCGCTCCTCCTTCCTCCTTCCCTTCCTTTAGATTTCCTTCTCATAATCAACCCCTCCTTCATCTCCTCTTCCTCTTCTTCCTTTCGTTCATCCTCTTCCTTCTTTACCCTCTCCTCCTCCTCCTCCTCCTCTTCCTCTTCTTCTTCTCCATCTTCTATTACTTCTTGTTCTTTTCTTGCATCTTTCTTATACTCCGACTTTCTCTCTCTCTCTCTCTCTCTCTCTCTCTCTCACTTTCCTTGCCTAGACCTTCGTCCATCCCGTCCCTTCCTCCCTCCCCCTCATACGTCAGCTGCAGACTTCCTCCCCATAAGTACACACACACACACACACACCTCTCTCTCTCTCTCTCTCTCTCTCTCTCTCACACACACACACACACACACACACACCTCCCTCTCTTTCTCTCTCTCTCTTACACACACACACACACACACCTCTCTCTCTCTCTCTCTCTCTCTCTCTCTCACACACACACACACACACACACACACACACACACACACACACACACACACCCTCTCTCTCTCTCTCTTACACACACACACACACACACACACACACACACACACACACACACACATCCGAAAATACAGGGAAGTAAAAAAAAAAAAAACTAACTGGTCTGGCAAATTTAAAAAGAAAAAATGTTCTGGGCCAAAAAAATGAACTAACAAGAACTGGAAAAGAACAATGAACAGAAAACGGGAGACAGAACACGGAGAAAGAGAACAGAGAACAAAGAAAACGGAGAAAAATAAATAGTGAAGACAAATAGAAAATAAGAAGAACGTAGAAAATGGACAATATTATGGATGAAAGAAAATGGGAAATGAGGAATGAAAGGTTAGAGAAATGTCACTAGTTTTCTCTCTCTCTCTCTTCGTGTGTGTGTGTGTGTGTGTGTGTGTGTGTGTGTGTGTGTGTGTGTGTGTGTTTGTGTGTGTGTGTGTGTGTGTGTGTGTATATCTTCCCTCCTTTCATCCTCATCCACCTCCCTTATTTTCCTGTGTGTGTGTGTGTGTGTGTGTGTGTGTGTGTGTGTGTGTGTGTGTTTCCCTCCCTTCATCCTCATCTACCTCCCTTATTCTCTTGTGTGTGTGTGTGTGTGTGTGTGTGTGTGTGTGTGTGTTTTCCTTTCCCCCTCCTTCGCCTCCCTAATACTCTTCTCTCTCTCTCTCTAATCAAGGTGTTTACAAAGGTGTGAAGGAGGGAATGAAATATCCGAGACGAAAATTTGCAAGTCAGACACATATATTTTCCATCATTAGGAGTCTCGGATTATCTGCATTTCCGGATCTGAGATGGAGAGGGAAGATGCGTATTTTAGAGGGTATACAGGGCTTCGTAGTGCCTATGCTCTAGCGATTTATTCTTTTTATTACTCATTAACAGATCTGATATCGAAAATTTTGTACTAAGAGCGTGCAAGATAGTGAGTTATAATGTAAAAAAAATCGCTGAAGAAGAGGTGTTACGATAAACAGACAGACAGATATACAGACAGATAAACTGGCTGGCTGACAGATAGATACTACTGCTGCTGCTACTACTACTACCACTATTACTACTACTACTACTACTACTGTACTACTACTACCACCCACCACCACCACTACTACTACTACAACTACTATTACTACTACCACCACCACCACCACTACCACTACTACTACTAACAAAGACTATATCTATCGACCCCAGTTCCATCAAATCTATCGTAATCTGAATAAAATCGCCGGGAGATAGCGATAACAACACTGATAAGGCGTCCACGGGCTGAAAGGGTTAAGCTGTTACGGATTTCCATGCATTAAGCGATTTATTTTTCGTCCGAATTATTGTCTATTAACTTCCTGGATTTTTTTTGTTAAGTTTGGGGATTTATTTATTATTTATTTTAAAGTAATCCTGCTAATCCCGTGACGAGATAATTCCCTGTCTATCTATTTATCTATGCGTATGTCTATTTTAATCTATATAATCATATCTATGTCTATCTTTCTATCTATATCTTTGTCAATCTATCCTTCTATCTATATATCTATCTCAGTCTATCTCCTTGTATCTGTCCATCTATCTCTATAATAACAACTATCTATTCATCTATCTATCTATCTATCTCAATCTATCCACTCGTATCTATGTCCATCTATCTATCAGCCTACCCATCTATCTATCAGTCTCTATCCCTCTTCCCCCTTACGTTACTTCAATCAGACACAATTTCACACCATCCACTCACTCCATTTAGCTAATTAACTGATCACGGGCAATACCAGGTAATTACTATTGTATCATCAACACAATGGCACTTATAGAGCTTAGCTTATCATTAACGAGTTATTTTTGTCATGAGTAAGTGGTGTTAAATTGAGAGAGAGAGAGAGAGAGAGAGAGAGAGAGAGAGAGAGAGAGAGAGAGAGAGAGAGAGAGAGAGAGAGAGAGAGTTATCGCCTCATTCGTCACTCTTTCACTCCCTCCCTTCTTCCCTCCCCTGTCTTATTCCTCCCTATCCCTTCTCTCTCTCTCTCTCTCTCTCTCTCTCTCTCTCCTCCCCCTCACCACTCCAACCCACAGTCCCTCATCACCCCTTCATTATCTTTTACGACCACCCCCTCACTCTCTCACTATCTCTAATCTCAAATCTTTATCTCTGCCACTCTCACTTCATTAATTATATGGTGCAAGATGAGAGGGGATTGATATTCTCTCTCTCTCTCCCTCTCTCTCCTCATTAAGAGTAAGAGGCGTGATAGCAGAGAACGAGACAGACATAGATAGACACAGATAGATAGATGGACAGACTGACAGACAGATAGACGGATAGATGGATAGACTGATAGATAGATAGATAGATAGATGGATATACAGACTGGCAGATAGCTATAGACAGACAGACAGATAGACAGATAGATAGACAAACAAAGAGAGACAGATAGACAAACAAATAGACAGACAGACAGACAGAGAGAGAGATAGACAGGCAGACAGATAAAGACAGCTGGAGATACAGAAAAAACAGAACTTGTGATCGACAGAAAAACAACAGTTGTATAGAAAGACAAACATAGTAAGAAAAAAAACAAGCAAAATAAAACAAACAGGAAATAATACCTTAATAATGAAATAAGTTTATACGTAAATACAGATGGATAGATAGATAGATAGATAAACGGACAGATGGACAGACAGATGAATGGATAGATAGACAGACTGATAGATAAATGGATCGATAGATAGATATTTGGGTGGATACAGTTAATCGATGAAATATGGAGAAAATGCAATGAAAAGCGAGAGAGAGAGAGAGAGAGAGAGAGAGAGAGAGAGAGAGAGAGAGAGAGAAAGAAAGTGAATGGCGTAATGAGACCCAGGAAGGAACCGCTTTGCGCGCCCTCAGGAAGAAGAAGAAGAAGAAGGAGAAGAAGAAGAAGAGGAGGAGGAGGAGGAGGAGGAGGAGGAAAAGAAAAGAAGAAATAAGGAAGAAAGGAGGAAAAAGAGAATGGAGAATGGAGAGAAACCGGGAGGGAAGAGAGGAGAGGCGGAAGAAAATGAGAAAAAAATGAAAGAGAGAGAAAGGAAAGAAGGAAGGATGGATGGAAGGAAGGAAGAAGGGAAGGAAGGAAGAAAGGAGGAAGGATACGGAAGGGGACGACTATGAGAGGGAAACAGGAAGAGACGGAAGGAAGGAAGAGATAGGAAAAAGAGTGGAGGAAGGAAGCAGGAAGAGGGAAGAAGGAGGAGGGAAAGAGAAGGACAGAAGGAAAACGATGAAAAGCAAGGACAGGGAAACATAAGGATAACAAGGGGAAAGAAAAATAGGAAGAAGGAAACAGGAAAGACACAAGGAAGTGGAAGAAAGCAGGCTGGATAGAGTAAAAGGGAGGAGATAAGAACATAAGAAGAGAGGATAACTGCAGTAGGCCGGTTGGCCCATGCTAGGCAGCTCCTAGAAGAGTAACTGAACTACTAGAATGAGATAAGGACAGCAAAGAAGAAGGCTCTCCCCCGCCCTCCAAACCCTCCAGCCGAAGCCGGCAGGAAAAAGTCAGAAAGAACACCACGCCGTATAGAAAAACTGGCGTGGACATTTTACAGGAAAGTGTGAAAGGAGAATAGAGACTATTATAGTGTAACCTGAAAAGAAATTTTTTTTGAATTAGTATTGGTTATAAGATTTTCTTTATTCTATATCCACCCCTTATTTGTCATATGCTTATCTAGCCTATGCTTGAAACTCTCAATGGAAGAGGCAGCAACTACTTTACTAGGTAGCTTATTCCATTCGTCTACTACTCTATTACCAAACCAATTTCTACCGATTTCCTTACTGAAACGGAATTTTTCTAGTTTGAAACCATTATTTCTAGTTCTATCCTGTATGCTCACTTTAAGTACCTTGCTAATATCTCCCTTATTTATACCATTCATCCACTTAAACACCTCAATTAAGTCTCCCCTTACTCTAGGCCTCTCTAGCGAATGCAGACTTAGTCTTTTCAGTCTGTCTTCATATGACAGGTTCCGGACGTCATGTATCATTTTAGTCATTCTTCTCTGTACATTTTCTAACGAATTAATATCCATTCTATAGTAAGGACACCAGAATTGTACTGCGTAGTCTAAATGTGGCCTTACTAATGCTAGATAAAGTTTTAGTATTACTTTAGATGATCTATTGCTCACGCTTCTCGAAATAAATCCTAGGACCCTATTTGCTTTATTTCTCGCATTAATACACTGTTGCCTATGATGGAAAGAAAGGGAGGAAGGGAAGGGGAAAGGGAGGGGAAGGGAAGGGGAGAGAGGAGAAGGGTGAGGAAGAAAGGAGAAAGAGACAAAACGGAGGAGGTGAGAGAAGAGAAAGATAAAGAGGAAGGAGAAGGAAGGAAGGAAAGGTAAGGAGGGAGGGGGGAAATGGAGGAGGGGAGGGGAGAGAGGGGGGTAGGAGACGCAGAGGGAGAAAGACAGGAGAAGGAGACACGATGGAAGTGAGAAAAGAAAGGTAAAAAAAAGGGGAGGAGGAGGGAGAGAAGAAGGAAGGGAGTAAAGGGAGGGGAAGGGGGAGGGCTGAACTGGGGATCTGCCGGATTTTTAAGCTTTTCAGAACTGACTCGGGGAGGGGAGGAGAATACAAGAGAGGGGAGGGGAGGGGAGGAGAATAGAGGGTAGGGGAGGAGAGGGTAGAGGATGGAATGGAAAGGGAGAGGAGGGGAGGGTTGAGGGCGATAAGGGAAGGGAGGGGAGGGGAGGGGAGGGTTGAGAATGGTAAGGGAAGGGAGGGGAGGGGAGGGGAGGGGGAGAAGGAAAGGGAAATAAAGGGGAGGGAGGGGAGGGGAGGGGAGGAGAAAGGAAAGGAGGAAAAGGGAGTGAAGGAAAGGGGACGGTAGGAAGAGAAGAGAAGAGAAGGGAGGGAAGGAAAGAGGGGAAAAGAGGGGAGGGGGAGGGAAGAGAGAGAGAGAGAGGGGTACGAGAGGGGGGAGTAAATGTGCACAGGGGAGGGATGAGGCGGAAATTGAATGTTCTCTCTATTACGAAGACTGAAGACAGAAAAAAAGGAAAGAAAGAAAGAAAGATGATGATGATGATGATGATGATGATGATGATTCTGATGATGATGATAGAGAGAGAGAGAGAGAGAGAGAGAGAGAGAGAGAGAGAAGGAAAAATGTTTAAGGATATAGAAAATGAAGGAGAGGAGACAACGGGGAGGGAAAGAAGTGGAAGAGAGGAGAAAGAAAATGAGAGGGAGATTGATGTAGAGAGGGAGGGAGGAGGGAAAGTGAGGGAGGAGAGGGAAGGGAGAAGAAAAAAAAAGGCGAGGGAGATGGGGAGGAGAGGGGGAAGGGAGAAAGCGGAAGAGACTAAGAGGAAATAATTGTGGAGGGATTAAGGAGGAGGAGGAGGAGGAGGAGGAGGAGGAGGCGAGAGAGAAAGTTTTATCCCCACCAATCCCTCTCTTAAGCCCTCACTTCCTCCATTTTCTTCCTCCTTTACTGCTCTCTCTATCACGCTCATTTATTTCACTACTACTACTACTATTACTACTACTATTATTATTATTATTATTATTATTATTATTATTATTATCATTATCACTAGTCATTAACATTATTAGTCCATTTTTCCTTTATCATATTATCCTCCTTTTCTTTCTTATATTTCTTCTTTCCTCTTCCTCTTCTGTCTCCCTTCCTCTTCGATCTTCTTTTTCACTTTTGCGCTTTAGTTCCTCTTGGTGGCGACCATCATCCACTCACTCAATGTGGTGCTCCCTACTTATTTCTTTCCCCTTCTCATTCTGTCTCTGTGTCTGTCCTCCTATCTTCCTGCACCTCCCTTTCCTTCCTGTCGCTTTCATTACTGTTGTTTCCATTTCACGTGACTCTAAAGTAAGTGACAAGATGAATGACTTCCTGTAATCTAGGAAATCATTCACAAAGCCAGCTGCTAACCATATAACTAAATCATAGGGCAAAATGGAGTCTGCTATGGTGCCCCTGTTACCTGGGTGGTGATGCAAATGCGGCGCCCATCCAGGAATCAAACCTCCTACATGTTCCCCGCGCCTCGCCGTGGAAAAGCCCCGCTAGCCACATGGGACTATTGATCCAGTGCACGGGACAACCTTGCAGGGAGAGGGATTGCTTGCCTGTGGTTGATAGGTCTGCTCGGCCAGATAGACAGGTTGATCAACAGCAACAACTTCCTCTTCCGTTTCTCTTGTTAATACTTTCGTTTCGTCATTTTCAGTTATGTTTTATTCACCTGTTGTTCTTTTTTCTACAAATAGTCTCTCTCTCTCTCTCTCTCTCTCTCCCTCGGGCTTTAAAATGTCACAAACCTTTCTTCCTTCATACCTCCCACACTAATCCTGCCTCTCTCTCTCTCTCTCTCTCTCTCTCTCATCCGACTGCCTGTCTCTTCAATCTTCCTTTTATCTTCCCTACCTTTTGTTATGCGGAAGTGTTTTTGAGAGAGAGAGAGAGAGAGAGAGAGAGAGAGAGAGAGAGAGACCTTCGTTAACCCCTTCGATACGATGACGGATTTATATTTTACTTAAGCTATAGCACAATGAAGGAGGGAGGGAGGGAGGGAGGGAGGGAGGAAGGGAGGGAGGAAGGAAGGAAGGAAGGAAGGAAGGAAGGAAGGAAGGGAAGGGAAGGGAGGGAGGGAGCAATGAAGGAGGGAGGGAGGGAGGGAGGGAGGGAGGGAGGGAGGGAGGGAGGGAGGGAAGGAAGGAAGGAAGGAGGGAAGGAAGGAAGGAAGGTTGAAGGGAGGGAGGGAGGGAGGGAGGGAGGGAGGGAGGGAGCGAGCGAGCGAGGATATAAAGGGAAAGGTAAGTAAATAAGAAAGGAAGGAGGAAAGGAAAGACGTAAAGGAAAGACAGAGATGGAAGGAAAGACAGACCAAATGAATTAATGAACTAAGGAATGAAGGAGTGATAGGCAGCAGAAAGGAGGAATGGAATGACATAAGAAACAATGAAATAATGAAGAAAGGAATAACAATTTAATTAATCTCCGAGCTAGACTTCATCAGATCATATAGCCCTGCTGGGGTAACAGGAGAGCGCTACCCCTTCTAACACAGCAGCCACAAGGCGGGGAGCGAACTCGCAACCTCACGATTAAGAGCCCGACACCCTACCATTGAATGAAGAGAGGAAAGAAGGATTGATGGACAATACGAAGGAGGAGGGAAAGAAGAAACTGAAGATGGTGAGAAGCATGAAATAACAAGAAGCGGTGACAAGGCACAGCAAACCCGTCCCCGGCAGTCACTTTGGTGCTGACGTATAAACACAACAGGATATCTAGTCAAAGATCACATATCATATTTGGTGTAAATCGGCTGAAAATTGACAATTTTGTGCCCATCTGAAATTTTAGGCCCGACCCACCTGACGCAGACCTCCCTACCGCTAACACGGGGGTGACCCCCCCTGGCGTAATGAGGCATGTTATAGGATGCAGATCTGAAAGATGCACCTTTAGGTTTTGGAAGTGTCGATATGACGAATTTTAAAGGAGTTATAGCGAAAAATCGATTATTACATTTTTACATTTGGGGGGCCTACAGCCTGGGCCTTGTCCCAATTTGACCCAAAATTTAATCAGGTGATCAGAAGGTCATAGCCCATCATCCCTGTAATTCCTGTCAAAATCACAGCAGTACTTCTGAGTAAAGCTGTTAACAGAGACAGACAGACAAACCGAGTGAAAACAATACCCATCCCCAAGCCCCTCCGGGGCTGGGACGGGTAATAACGGGCAACAGGCAGGAATGAAGCAAGGAAAGGGAGAAAGAGAAGGACGGATAGCAGAAGGAAAACAAGCAAGAAAGAAGTGAAGAAAATATGGAATTAAAAAAAGAAAGTAAGAAATGAGGGACTCAATAAAAGACTGAAAATGGAATGAATGAAGGAAA
>NC_137037.1:43011047-43046047 GCF_032717465.1 Coenobita brevimanus
CGTGTCCTAATTCCTCTCTCTCTCTCTCTCTCTCTCTCTCTCTCTCTCTCAGTTTAAGGGGCGTGTTTGTGCTTAACGTTTGTTTTTCTGTCCTGTTTATTGCCCTAGGGGGGAGAGAGAGAGAGAGAGAGAGAGAGAGAGAGAGAGAGAGAGAGAGAGAGAGAGAGAGAGAGAATGCTGACTCGAAGAAGGGAAGTTGAAGGAGAAAAAGTTGGAAAGGGGGGGGAGGAGGAGGAGGAGGAGGAGGAGGAGGAGGAGGAGGAGGAGGAGGAGGAGGAGGAGGAGGAGGAGGAAATTCTGGAAAGGGGGTAGAGAAAATCCTCCTCCTCCTCCTCATCATCATCATCATCATCATCATCATCACTACTACAACTACTACTACTACCACCACCACTACTACTACCACTACCACCACTATACATCATACCATCCACTCATACAATTAATCTCCTTATTAAATCGGTCTCGCAGCGCCTGGGAAGTAAAAGGCATTTCGTCCTCAACACAGTATATCAAAATCTTGTACTACTCTTGTCTACATCTTACCCATTCCTCCTCTCTCTCCATCTCCAGCTTGTGCCAGACGATTTTATTCAGCTGAAAGTGAGTCATAGGAGAGCCATGGTCACGCCTTATAAGCTAACTTTCTCTCTCTCTCTCTCTCAGACCTTCCCTCGTTTGTACAATCAATTCGTTCCTAAATCCTAGTCTCTCTCTCTCTCTCTCTCTCTCTCATGCTTTCATAAATTTTCTCCGTCCTGCCTCTTTTTTTCTTCGTTCTTATCTTTATTGTCACTTCCCCCCCCCCCTCCCTCTCTCTGATTCTTACCCGAACTTTCTCCTTACTCTGTCTGTCTGTCTGTCTGTCTCTCTCTCTCTCTCTCTCCTTCCTGACTCTTTTTTTCCTTCGTGCTTCTCTATTGCCACTCCTCCTCCTCCTCTTCCTCCTACTTCTCTAACTTCTTCCTCTCTCTCTCTCTCTCTCTCTCTGACCTCCCCTCGTTTGTACAATCAATTCGTTCCTAAATCCTAGACTCTCTCTTCTCTCTCCTCTCCTCTCCCTTCTCCCTACCAGACCCAAGGGTGACATAACCTCCCTGGAGGAGGAGAGTCTGGAAGGAGGGAAGGGACGGAGGGGGGAGGGAGAGAGAATGGAGGGAGAAGTAGAAAGTACTGGGGAGGGGAGAAGGGAGAGTGAGGGAAAGGAGGGGGAGGGGAGGAGTGTAAAGACTGGAGGGAAAAAGGGAGAGATGAGAGTCTTAGGGAGGGAGAGGGGGAGGGAAGGGAGGGGAAAGGAAGGGAGGGGATGATGAAGAGAGACTGAGACGAGGGAAGCGAGTGAGGGAAGGGGAGAGGGTCGGAAGGGGGGAGGGAAGAATGAAATGAAGAGAAGGGAAGAAAAAGGGAGGGTGAGGGGGGATGGGGAGGGAGGGGAAGGATGAGAGAAGGAAGAAGGGAAAGGATGGAGAGAGAGAGAGAGAGAGAGAGAGAGAGAGAGAGAGAGAGAGAGAGAGAGAGATGCCTTGAGGGTTATCTGGGTAGTTGACTTAATTTTCCCATGTTGACAAGACCAATTAAAGGTCAGCCTATACTCTCTCTCTCTCTCTCTCTCTCTCTCACACACACACACACACACACACACATGTTTTTCTCTTCCTCTTCCTTCGTTCTCGCCGTCAGTCTCTCAGATTCTCTTTCTCTCTCTCCTTTGACCCCAAACTCGCTCTCTCTTAAATCTCTCATTACTCATCCTTTATCGCTCTCTCCCCATCACCTCCCTTTCTCTCTCCTTTTTGTTCCCTCCCTATTTTTCGTCTCTGTACTCTCTCTCTCTCATCTTTGTTTCTTTATCTTTTTCTCTTATTTCTGTTTTTCCAGTTCTCTCTCTCTCTCTCTCTCTCTGAAACACACACACACACAAACAAATTACTTATTCACTCTAGATGGAGAGGAAGAGGATGAGGAGGAGAGGAGGAGAAGGAAAAAGATAGATTACTTAGTGCTCTCTCTCTCTCTCTCTCTCTCTCTCTCGTCCTTAATGGAGGTGCTGGGGGGAAGTGAGGGAGGGAGGGAGGAAGGTATGGAGAGAATTAGTGTGGGAAGGAGGGAGAATACTGAAGGAAGAAGGGAGGAAGAATTAAGGAAGGAAGAAGAGGAAGAAAGGATGGTGGGAAGGAATGAAGAAAAAAGAAAATGGAAGAGGATGAAGACAGAAGCGACAGAAAGAAGGAAAGAAAGAAGAAAAGGCTGAAAAAATGACGGAAGGAAAGGAAGGAAGGAAAGAAGGAAAGAAGGAGGCATGGATGGATGGAGGGGAGGGAGGAAGGAAGGAAGGAAGAATGAATGAAAGAATGAATGAATGAATGAAAGGAAGGAAGGAAGGAGGGAGGGAAGAAAATAAAGAAGGAAGAAAGGAGGTAAGAAAGTACGGAAGGAGGAAAGGGAAGGAAAATGAAGAAAATGAGAGAGAAGAGGGAGAGAAAAGGAGGGAAGGAAGGGAGAAGGGAAAAAGAGAGAGAAGAGAAGGAAAGGAAGGAAGGGAAGGAGAGAGATTAAGATATTATAAGATATTTTTCACAACTAACTTTTCCAAGCTGACCAACTCAAACACCCACCATCCCACAACACCACCAATATACTCTCTCTCTCTCTCTCCCTCTCTCTCTCTCTCTCTCTCTCTCTCTCCCTCCCTCCCTCTCTCTCTCTCTCTCTCTCTCTCTCTCACATCGCAGCATCACTTGGCCAAAAAATATAAACAGGGAAATTTTATCAGAAAGTTAGACATCGGGAACGAAGAAGATATGTCTTATGTGATACTGTGAGAGAGAGAGAGAGAGAGAGAGAGAGAGAGAGAGAGGAACGTGTGGTGGAGACGCAAAAAGAAATAATTATATAACATCTGTTTAATCTGGTCTCAAAGTCAACAATTTTTCTCCCCCTCCCCCCCTCTCTCTCTCTCCTCCTCCTCCTCATTCCCTCCCTCATTATCGCATTTTCTTTTCTCATTTTCAAGTTTTTTTCCTCACAATTTCTACAGTATATCATCATCATCATTATTTTTATCAGCACCATCATCATCCTTTTCTTATTAACATTATCATCATCATCATCATCATTATTATTATTATTATTATTATTATTATTATTCCTCTGTCATTTGTTTCACCTGCAATAGCCTTCTCACTTCTCTTATCTCTCTCTCTCTCTCTCTCTGACCCCAATTCCTCTCTCCTGGTGTCGCTCTCTCCCTCCTGTCTTTCCTATCTCCCTGCCTCTCTATTTCATCTTGTAAGTGACCTGAAGACAATGACAAAAAATTAGAAGAGAAACAACAAAAGGAGCGAAAGAGAGAAGGAAAAGAAAACGGAAGTAAAGGGAAAGGAAGACGGAAAGATAGACGGAAAAAAGGAAGGAAAGACGGAATGAGCGACGAATGAAAGAAAGATGGACGGAAAGAAGGAAGGATAGATGGAAGGAAGGAAGGAAGGAAGGCTCGAAGGACAGAAGGAAGAAGGGAAACAAGGCAAGTGTGAAAGAAATGTTATGAAGTGAAAGGAAAAAAAGAAGGAAAAAAGAAGAGAAAGAAGTAAGAAAGGGAAGAAGACGACGACAACTATGTATATGAGAGAGAGAGAGAGAGGGGGGGGGAATGGTCGTGTCCTTGACGTGGTTTCAATGACAGAAAGCAGGTCTCTCTCTCTCTCTCTCTCTCTCTCTCTCTCGTTACCTTCCCTTGCTTCCCTCTCCCCCCTGGCCACTCCTCTATCCCTCTTCTATCCCCTCCCTTCTCCTTCCTTTTTACGCTTCCTTATTTTCCCTTCCTATCCTCTCCACTTCCTCTTTCTTCCTTTCCTTCCCATCCCCTCCTCCATCCTCCCTTTCCCTCCCTTTTCCTTGTCCGTTCCTTCCCACCCATTTTCCTTCTTTCATTTCTTTTCCTCTCATTCCCGTCCCATGCATTCCTAACCTCTTCCTCCCTAGCCTAATTTTCCCTTTCTCAATCTTTTCTCCTCCTCTCATCCCCCTTCTCCCCCTTCCCTCTTTCTTCCTCCCCTCCTCTCTTTCCTCTTCCCCACCCTCCCCTCCCCCTCCTTTCCTCCCCACCCCTTCCTTCCGCTCCCTCTTTTTATTCCTTCCCTTCTGTTCTTTCCTCTCGCCTTGTCTCCCCTCCTCTCTCTCCACTCTCATCATCCCCCCAATTCCCTCCCCCCCTACCATCTACCCACAAGCTGTCAATACCGCCTTCTCCTATCCCCTCCCCCTCCCCCACCTAGCCACACCCTTCCCCCAATCACGTCCCCCTCCCCTCATCCCCCCCTCTCTCATTTTTCCCCTTCCTACATTCTTGCTCCTAATCCTCACAGCTTCCCCCACCCTCATCTCTCTCTCTCTCTCTCCCCCTCTCATTTTCCCCTCTTCATTCCCCCCCTTTTTCCTTTATCCCCCCTCTTCCCCCTTCCTTCTCTCCCCTCTCCCTCTCCTCATCCTAACCCCTCTTTTCCTCCCCTTTTCTCCTCTCTCTCCCTCCCAGTTCACATTTATCCTCCTCCCTCTCCTCTTCCCCCAGTTTCCCTCCTTCTGTTTCCCTCCCGCCCCCCTCCCCTCCCCTCCCCTTCACTCCTCTCCCCTCCCCTCCCCTCCCCACCCATTAGCTTCTCTCCCCCTGCCTCTTAACTACCACCCTCTCTCTAATCACCTTTCAACAGCACCTCTCTCTCTCTCTCTCTCTCTCTCTCTCTCTCTCTCTCCGTAGCCTGCTTTCCTTTCAAATTCATTTGGGACAGAGAGAGAGAGAGAGAGAGAGACGCCTACTGTCTTGAAGGAAAGAAAAAATGAGAATGGAGAGGAAAGGAGTTGCTTATTGCTTACTGAGAGGGGTGGGTGGTGTGTGTGTGTGTGTGTGTGTGTGTGTGTGTGTGTGTGTGTGTGTGTGTGTGTGTGTGTGTGTGTGTGAGAGAGAGAGAGAGAGAGAGAGAGAGAGAGAGAGAGAGAGAGAGAGAGAGAGAGAGAGAGGGCTGAAGACAGAGTGAGTGAGATGAATGGAAGGGGTGGGGGCGATGAGAGGGATGTGTGAGAGGGGCCAGAAAGACGGGGCGAGGGAGAGGACGACGGGTGGGTGGGGTGAGAGGGAAGAGTGGGGTGAGAGAGAGAGAGAGAGAGAGAGAGAGAGAGAGAGATGGTGGAATGAAAGGAGTGTGGGAGAGGAGTGAGTGGGGTGAGACGGAGAGGCAATCAAATGGTAATGATTGTAATATGAGGGAGTGGGAGTGGGGGGTGTCATTAAGAGAGAGAGAGAGAGAGAGAGAGAGAGAGAGAGAGAGCGGAGACACAAGACATTTAATCAGTCAGCGTCGAGGCTGGGGAAAAGAAAAAGATGGGAAACGCTTGGTGGGGAGAGGAGAGGAGAGGAGAGGAGAGGAGAGGAGAGGAGAGGAGGAGGAGAGGAGAGAGAAGAGAAGAGAAAAGGAGAGGAGAGGAGAGGAATCAGGGATAAAAAAATAAAGAAAAAGGAAATATTGGGAAAAAGTGGGATTGGGAAAGGGAGATGATAAAAAAGGAAGGAGAGTAGACAGGGAAGAGAAAAAAAGACAGGGGAGAGAGAGAGAGAGAGAGAGAGTACCCTGTGGCCTAAGTATGAAACAATGTAAGCGAGTGGATGTGAGAGAGGAAGAGAGGAAGAGAGAGAGAGAGAAGGAAGATTTGAAGGAGTATTGATCTGAATCGTACTGAGAGAGAGAGAGAGAGAGAGAGAGAGAGAGAGAGAGAGAGAGAGAATTAGCCAACCACACCCTTTCTTCCTTTCTCTCTCCTTTTTTTCTCCGGTCTACCTCCCTCCTCCTCCTCCTCCTCCCCTCCTTAAGAGAATCCTACTTCCTCTCTTCACGTACCCACTCTCTCTCTCTCTCTCTCTCTCTCTCTCTCAATTGTCAAGCTATACTCTCCCTCTTTTTCTATCTATCTCTCACTCTATCTACCCATCTTTCTATCTATCTATCTATCTATCTATTTCCTTCTGTTACTATTACTTTTAGGTCTGTGTGGTTTGTGTAACTGTGCGTAAAATACTTCTGCTATATTAATAATAGTTTTTTTTTTTTCTTTCCCCCCAAAAAAATATATTAAAATTATTTAATGTATCTTTTCTTCTTTGCAGGTAAGTACAACAAACAACAACAACAACCATCATCATCATCATCATCATCTCCTTCTTCATCATCACCATCATCATCATCATCTCCTTCTTCTTCATCATCATCATCATCATCATCATCAACAACAACATGCGTATCTCTTCCCTATGTGTGAGTATTCTGTGTGACTTTCCGGATCTCCAAACACCTGTTCCTAAGCGATTTATCCTCCCCATTACACCTAAAAATCCTCCCTCGTATGGAGATGTAAAAACGATAATACCAGCATAAAGGAAAAGGTTGAGGTGTAAGAAGCAAAATAAATCGCTATGGAAAAGGTGATAGGCGGCGTCCCAAGCCACCTATTTGAAGAGGAGGAGGAGGAGGAGGAGGAGGAGGAGGAGGAGGAGGGAGGGAGGGAGGGAGGGAGGGAGGGAGGGAGGGAGAGAGAGAGAGGGAGGGAGAGATTGTTGCTGAGAAGGAACAAGGGACGTTATCTCCATTTTTCTTATTTTGACTCTCTCTCTCTCTCTCTCTCTCTCAATGAAGGAGGAGTGAAATTTGATTTGTGGCAAACAATTGGCCAGATCAGTCCCCCCCCTCTCTCTCTCTCTCTCAATGAAGGAGGAAACTTGATTTGTGGTGTACAGTTGGCCAGATAAGTCCACCGCCCCCACCCCCCACCTCTCTCTCTCTCTCTCTCTCAGGTTGATCTGGCCTGTTGAGCTGGCAAAATTAAGTCGTGTGTGTGTGTGTGTGTGTTGTGTGTGTGTGTGTGTGTGTGTGTGTGTGTGTGTGTGTGTTGACACGATCAGTCTGGCCTATAGGGTAAAGAGGTACACATACAGATTTGCACATACATAATATATTCACACATACATACACACACACTCATACTGTCACTCATATACATACACACACGCATACATACGGTCCACACCTGCATACAGACACACATTCTTACTGCATGACAATTTCACACGTACATACACATACAAAGTCCCAACCATACATACATAAATACATACATACACATACACATTCTTATTTACCTGATGACACACAGACACACACACACACACACACACACACGTCACTACCACACACACATACAAGATACGCACACACACGGAAATGTCCCCACCACACATACATACCAGACACGCAGACACACACATGCACACACATAATTCACTACCATACATACATACACTACACACATATATACATACATACAAGCAACGTACACACATATAAGAGTCCCAACACATACAAGAAACGCAGACACATACACACACACACACACACACACACACGCACTTATTTACTTCTAGGTCATAAATTATACCCACACTGTCACAATATATTTGAGGCTGGGGTTAAAGCTAGATTCTCTCTCTCTCTCTCTCTCTCTCTCTCTCTCTCTCTCTCTCTCTCTTCGCAATAACCAGGAAAGTAAACTATTAGGTTGAGAAATTGGTCCTAAATCAGGCTTGGGTAATTTTGAGAGAGAGAGAGAGAGAGAGAGAGAGGAACTAAAGCCGACGCACTGAGAGAGAAAGAGTAGCAGAGAGAGAGTAACAAAAGAACACGAACACATAACAAGGTGAACAATGGAGGAGAGGAGGAGAAGACATGGAGGAGGGAGAGAGAATGGAGAGAAATGCTGAGTGGCGAGAGGAGAGGAGAGGAAGGAACGGATAGGAAGAGGTGAGAGGAGAAGGCAGGGGAGGGGAAGAAAAAGCAGAAACAGAAGAGAAGGGAAGGACGAGAAAAACAAAGGAAGACGAAGAAGAAGAGAAGAAGAAGAAGAGGAGAAAAAGAAGAAGAACAAGACGAAGGAAGAAGAATAGTATCGGACATGAGAGGGGACAAGAGAGAAGTGAGGAGAAAGGAGAGAGGATGAATTATGAGATGAGAGGCGAGAGGAATAAGGGGGAATAGAGAAGTGAATGAGACAGGTAGAGACTGGAACAGAAGGAGGAGGAAGGAAGACGGAAGGGGGAAAGAAAAGAGAGGAGAAAACTGAAATAGCGGAGGAGGAGAAGAGAAAGACGAAAAAATATGGATATAAAGGAAGACAGGAAGGAAAAGGTGACGAAGAAAGACGGAGGAGGTAAAACAGGAAGAGAAAACAAGGAAGAAACAGAGGAAACCGATGGAAAGAGGGAGAGAAAGAGAGAAATGAGAAAAAGAAACGTGAGAGAAAAGGAGAAAGAAATGAAGACAGGAATGAGAAGAGAAGAAAACAATTTGAAGGAAGAGAGAAGTATGAAGGAGGCAAAAGGGGAGAAAATGAATAGAAAAATGAAAGAGAAAATGAAAAGAAAAAAAGGGAAGAGAAGAAAGGAACCGATGGAAAAGAAGAGAAGAGGAGAGGAGAGGAGAGAAGAGAAGAGGAGAGGAGAGGAGAGGAGAGAAGAGGAGAGGAGAAAAGAGAAGAGTAAGAGAGAGGACAATGGAATAAAATGGAACTGCCCGCCCTGGACAAAACAACTATTACTGTCACACATCTATATTACGATCATAACAATAGCAATAACGCCACACACACACACACACACACACACACACACACACACACACACACCGGACTGAAAGGCTGTAAAAAAAAAAGTTACATTAATAATACATGTCAAACTTTGGAAATATTGCACACACACACACACACACACACACACACACACACACATCGGACTGAAAGGCTGTAAAAAAAAAGTGACACTAATAATACGTCAAACTTTGGAAATTTTGCAGAAAGCAATGCGCACACACACACACACACACACACACACACACACACACACACACACAACCTCCATAGCACAACCACGAAATCAACGTGAATCCTCCACAACCTGACCCAGTTCTAGTCCAGTTCGTTCCCTGTAGCGGACCGTTCCAGACGTTCCGCTTTACGATGGCAGGGGACCGGGGGGAATGGGGATCTTAAATTTATACCGTGGGAACTCACACCCCAAGAGAACAGAAATAGGGACCTGGAGAGCACATCTGACCGTTGAGTAATTGTAGTTTTATTTTTACATCGCGGTAATTTAAACCCTCACTTCAATCTAGCCTTCTCGCACTTGTCACTGAAATGGGGACTTGGAGTGAACATTTGACGGCTGTGATGGGTTCTGGGGATTGGTGCTTTGCTGCCTGAGAGAGAGAGAGAGAGAGAGGTAAGAGAAACTGATGCTGCCGAGGCTGTGCGGTACGACACGCTGGGCCAAAGTGCAGGTGGCGGGCGTAGGATTTGTTTATATTCCTGACTTCACTAACTATGCCATCGTTTCAACCCCTTCAGCCTGGTGGTCTGGTGGGTTGCGGTGCTCTGGGGTTTGGTGGGCCTCAAGGGTATATATCCGAGGGGTTGGCTGGGGTTTCCTGCTCACATAACCCCTCTCAGGAGGATGGGTTGGACAAAGTAGCTTTTCCTGGGGTGTACATGCTACTGATGAAGGGGTTAATTATATGGGATTGAGAACAGGCAAAGGGTGTATTCTCTCTCTCTCTCTCTCGCTCTCTCTCTTTCTCTCTCTCTCTCTCTCGCTCTCTCTCTTTCTCTCTCTCTCTCTCTCTCCTATTGCTGAAAATATTAATGAAAGCAAAATCAAACCCCAAGAATTCCAAGCTTCTTCCGAAATGCATAAACTACCATGAGGAAAATGAAAAAGACAGACAGATAGATAGACAGATAGATAGATAAATACACACTATGGTACTGAACGGGTTAACTGGGGCTCCTAAGACTCACTCTCAGCTGAATAAAATCGTCTGGCGGTAGTTACTAAAGTTATCCCTACCTTGACACAGTTCTCATGGCGAATTATTCTCATTATTCTTGCTACCTCCAGACGATATTCTTCAGCTCGGGACTGGCTTTTCGAAAGGGGGGGGGGTTACATAGCTTTCACTCATGGGGGATTTTTTTTTTATATGCTGAATAAAATCGTCTAGAAAAAAAAAAAAAAAAAAAGCGTGGTATGATTGAAAGGTTTGCGTTAAGGGGGATGATATGGTGAGGGTAATTCTCTCTCTCTCTCTCTCTCTCACACACACACACACACACACACACACACACACACACACACACACACACACTAGCAGCCACACACACACACTAGCAGCCACACACACACACACACACTAGCAGCCTCCCACACACACACTCCCACCCACACACACACACAGCCTACCCCACCACACACACAGACTACCCCTCCCACACACACACGCACACGCAACGCACGCACACGCATTTACCCTCACTCTCCTTTTCTCTGACAGTGGCTCCCAAATTATCAGCCTTTGTTAAGAAACCTAGGGGTCGGGGGGTCTTATTCACAAAACTTCTCAAGACTTTTATAAAAAATTCTTAAGACGCGTATAAGATAATTAAGACTTTTATAAATATTCTTAAGTCCATTTTTTTTTTTTTTACTATTTCACTCAATAAAGCTACTAAGGCATTTATACAGAAACTGGAATAAAAAAATAATGTTAAAAGGGTGGCTTATTTCTGACGATACTTTACTGATAAGAACTATTTATGGTGAGAATGGGTTGAGAATTTTTGTGAATAAGGGATTGGGATAAATTTTTAAGGTGCGCCGCTGAGGACAAAGGCTGGAGGAAATGGCCTGGGTACAGAGATAGATATATAGATAGATAGACAGATACGATAGATAGATACATACAATATACATAAGAGATACAAATTCGTTACACGGACAGATGTGGATAGACAGACACAGACTGAGAGATGTAGATGGACAGATCGATAGAGAGAGAGATAAATAGATTGACTGACTGACTGATTGAGATAGGCAAAGATATACAGACATAGATACACAGACACAGATATTGAGATAGATAAGCAGATTCAGTAATACATAGATAGCTAAACTGAGAGAGAAATTCTATCTATCTATCTATCTATCTATTGCCAGACGCCTCAATCCCGTTTGGGGTGGGCACAAAAAAATCGCCTCCAAGTCGCCCTGTCCCCCGCCATTTCACTGCCCTGCTCCCAACTCACACCCCCCTCTCTCATATACCTCTCCACCCCATCCCTTCATCTCATCCTCGGCCTCCCCCTCCCTCTTCCCCCCTCCACCTCACTCACATACGCTCTCTTCGTCAGTCTTTCACCCTCCATCCTCTCCACATGGCCAAACCACCTCAGTGTGTTCCTCATAACGCTTCCTATCACATCCACATCCACACCACAACGCTCCTTTATATCCTCATTTGTCAGCCTGTCTCTCCGTGTGACTCCACAGGCTCCTCTTAAATAACTCATTTCCACTGCTCTCACTCTTGACTTGTGTCCTTCCAACAACGTCCAAGCTTCACTTCCGTACGTTAGAGTTGGTATCACAATACTGTCATGTAGTAGCTTTTTCACTTCCATGCTCACTTCCTTGTTTCTTATCACTGCTTTCAAAGAACCAGCAACCTTTCTTCCCTGCTGTACCCCTTCAAGCACTTCACCCTCCAAACCTCCATCGTTACTCATCACACTACCCAAGTACTTAAACGTACTCACATTTTCCAATTCCTCACCATCCAACCTCGCTGTACATTCACTGACTTCACCTCTCTCAAAGACCATCACTTTACTCTTCCCTACATTCACCTTTACATTCCGTTTCTTACACACTCTCCCAAACTCATCCACCAAGCCTTGCAGCTCCCCTTCGTCTTCACTCAACAACACAGTATCATCTGAAAACAACAGTACAGGGAGTTTCCAAACACTATCCTCTCTCACCAGGGCCACTCCAACATCCACTACCCTACCTTGTACCTCTTTTATTACCCCATCCAAGTACAGATTGAACAACCATGAAGACATGACACATCCCTGTTTCAAACCAACTTTCAAAGAGAAAAATTCACTTAGTTCACCATCCACACGCACTGCAGCCTTCGCACCATCGTACATAGTCTTCACAGCATTCAACAACTTCCCATCTACTCCATATATTCTTAACACTTTCCACAATCCTTGTCTATCCACCCTGTCATATGCTTTCTCCAAATCCATGAAAGCCGCATACAACTTTTTTCCCTTCTCTAGAAACTTTTCCACTAAAGATCTAAGAAATAATAACTGATCTACACAACCTCTTCCCCTTCCTAAAGCCTCCCTGTTCTTCTCCAACTAAATTCTCTGTTCTTTCTCTAACTCTGTCAATAAGTATCCTACCATACACTTTTCCTATTATACTAAGAAGACAAATGCCCCTATGATTACCACACACTTCTTTTTCCCCTTTTCCTTTGTACAAGGGAATAATTATACCTGACTTCCAATCCTCCGGGACTCTACCTTCCTCCCAGGCCAATCTGCACATCTTCCACATCCATTCTACTACTATCTCTCCCCCATGCTTCAGCATTTCACCACACACTCCATCAATTCCTGGGGCTTTCCCCGATTTAACTTTCTTCATTGCTTCCACAACTTCTATCCTACTGATTTCTTCCTGTCTTCTCACCTCCCTCCTTCTCCCAGCCATTCCCCAGCCACTTATACTCGCATTACTTCCATCCTCTATGTTCAACAATTCCTTAAAGTGTTCTCTCTATCTGCTCACTTTTTCTCCCTTCTCCACTAGTAATCTACCATTTTTATCTTTCACTCCCCTGCTAACTTCACTTCCACCCTGTCTTACTCTTTTCACCTCTTTCCAGAAGAGAATGTAATGTAACAAAAAGTAATATGTATGTAATAGGGATGTAACAGAATAAGGTAATGGAGAGTAACAGTGTATGTAGAGATAAATATTGTAATGAGGTGTGCTAAAAATTGTAATGGTGAGGAGGAGGAGGAGGAGGAGTGTGTGTTTGTGTGTAGGGAAGAGGTGTGGAGAGAAAGGGTGTGTATGATAGGGACGGGTAGGTAAGGGGTGTGCAGGGGAGGAGTGTGTAAGCAAGGGGTGGGTAGGGAAGAAGTCGGGTGTATATCAGACAATAACTTCGATTTTCGGGCGACAGGAAGTCGAAAATACCAACACTAACAAATCTCGCTTCTACACAAATCGCGTTAAAAACAGATACATAAAACAGATAAATACCTTAAAAAAAAAAAATAAAAAAAAAAAAAATAATAAAAAAGCCTCAATATCACACACGTACTGAACACCTTTACCTTTCAATTAAGCCACAAATAAAAAAAAATAATAAGCGATTTCTCAAAGGCTGACAAATGGATGGCCTTCGAGCTTGTACCATTTTTTTTTATTTACGTCAAAAAGGAAGCATAAAATTACTCAGAAAATTCTTTATAATATGTCGATGTTAAACACGATAATTTCCTGTTTTATATGTGATTTGTGTTACTACTGTGAAAATGATGACTGTCGATAGTCTGAACTTCTTTGTGGTCGAAAGCTCTCAGGTGGTCAATTGGTGTGTGTGTGTGTGTGTGTGTGTGTGTGTGTGTGTGTGTGTGTGTGTGTGTGTGTGTGTGTGTGTGTGTGTGTGTGAGACAGAGAGAGAGAGAGAGAGTATCGCCTATACTCCATTCCCTTCAACTAAGCGAAGATTTTTGTCCATTTGCAGCTTATTTCGCGTAACTCAAAGACGAGGACAATATTATGGCACAACATCATTCCCAAGGCACTTCTTCGTGACTAGCATGATATTCAGGCCTTAAAATTTATGGATATATCTCAAAGCCTATTTCACGTAGCTCAACGGCAGACAAAACTATGGCTCAACATTTCCACTGCACTTCTTCGTGACTAGGATCTCAAAAGATAACGTTAGGATTGCCAGACATATACTATGGTTCACTATCGCTTCCTCTGCACTTCTTCGTGACTAGGATCTCAAAAGACAATGTTAGGAATGCCAAAGACAATACCATGGCTCAACATCATTTCCACTGCACTTCTTCGTGACTAGGATCTCAAAAGACAACGTTAGGAATGCCAAAGACAATACTATGGGTCAACATCATTTCCACTGCACTTCTTCGTGACTAGGATCTCAAAAGACAACGTTTAGAATGCCAAAGACAATACTATGGGTCAACATCATTTCCACTGCACTTCTTCGTGACTAGCATCTCAAAAGACAATATTATGCCTCGTTAACGTGAACATAGTATTGCCACTTTCCATCCCAGTCCCTAATCCAGACCCTGTTTAAAGATCCCGTGGTTGGCCCAAGAATCGAACCCGGGACCTTTCGTTCGCAAGCCCAGTACGTTTCCCACCTGACCACCGCCATCCGTAATAGTGATGTAGTGGGGATGAAATAGGATGCGCTGGATTAAACCGGGTGTTATTAGTCAGAGGGATATAATTAAGAGATAATGACCCCCTGAGCCCACTTCATTAACGCTAATTGGGCTAAAAGACAACCATAATGGCCTATAACATGCATACAGACAGACATACGCGTACATGCAGCTTATATAAGATGGTACACACACAAATACACACACATACACTTTATATAAGATGGTACACGCACACATAATCAACTTACCTTCACACACACCCACACCCACAGAGAGAGAGAGAGAGAGAGAGAGAGAGAGAGAGCAATTATAGACATTCACACTTGCTCGATCGATTACCAAACGTCCTTCTCATAACACCTGCAGCCGTTACTAACATGCTATTCATTCCTTCCTTCATTCTATCATTCATTCATTTCTTCCTTCCTTCATTCAATCATTCACTCAGTCATTCATTCACTTCTTCCTTCCTTCCTTCATTCAATCATTCCTTCATTTCTTCCTTCCTTCACTCATTCATTCATTTATTTCTTCCTTCCTTCATTCACTCAGTCATTCATTCATTTCTTCCTTCGTTCCTTCTTTCTTTCAATCATTCCTTCCTTCATTCATTCATTCATTCACTTCTTTCTTTCTTCCTCCCTTCCTTCAATCATGCATTCATACCTCCTGTTTTCATTTCTTCAGGTTGTTAATAAATCCACTGCTTCCTTCCCTCTCTCCTTCCTTCCTTCGTTTCATCATTTCCTCCATCCTTCCTTCCTTCGTTTCATTTCCTCCTTCCTTCCCTTCCTCCATCTTTCATCTCATTTCCTCCTTCCTCCGTCCCTTGCTTCCTTCGTTTCATCATTTCCTCCTTCCTTCTTTCCCTCCTTCCTTCGTTTCATCATTTCCTCCTTCCTTCCTTGCATCATTTCCTCCTTCATTTCATATCTTCCTTCCTTCTTTGCATCATTTTCTCCTTCATTTCATTTCCTCCTTCCTTCCCTCCTTCGTTTCATCACTTCCTCCTTTCTTCGTTTCATCATTTCCTCCTTTCTTCGTTTCATCATTTCCTCCTTTCTTCGTTTCATCATTTCCTCCTTTCTTCGTTTCATCACTTCCTCCTTTCTTCGTTTCATCATTTCCTCCTTTCTTCGTTTCATCATTTCACCTTTCCGTCCTTCGTTTCATCACTTCCTCTCTCCTTCGTTTCATTTCCTCCTTCCGTCCTTCGTTTCATCACTTCCTACCATCCTTCATCATCTCCTCCTTCCTTCCTTCCCTTCTTCCATATTATCTTTCTCTTTTGGTGTAATTTTACTTGTTTCATCAGATTGCTCATATATGTATTCTTTCCCTCTCGTTCATACTTCCTTCCTTCCTTCCTTCTTCGTTTCTTCCTTCTTCCATTCACGAAGGTATTGACTATATTCCTTTCTCCTTTATTCTTTCCTTTAATACGACCTTCCAGTCTTTCTTTCTCTCTGTCTTGTCTCCTTTTCCTCCTTCCCTCCCTCCCTCAAACATTTCACACCTACCTCTCCTTCCTTTTTCCTTCATTCTTAAGATCGTTGATATTCCTTCGCTCCTTCCATCCATCTATTGATTACTTCATCCTTCTTGCACACACACACACACACACACACACACACACACACACACACACACACACACACAAAGGTCAGTCCTCCATTCCTGTCTTTCGTTCAATTTTCTTCTTTATTCAGACAGTTCATCAGTCTTCAATTCGACAATTGGGGCCATCAACTGTACTTGCTCTCTCTCTCTCTCTCTCCTTGGTGTCATTCCCTAAGTCCTTTAATAATTCCCCTTAAATCTAATGCAATTCATCCCAAGACACATTTTTCATTATTTTTAATTTTTATTTTTATTTAGGGGTTTTAAAGGGACACGAGGAATAAAATGAAAACACACACACACACACACACACACACACACACACACACACACACCGCTCGCTGGTGCAGTGGTAACGTTCCCGCTTGCCAACTGGTGGACGGGAGTTCGCGCCTCGCTCAGGTTGCGAAAAGTTTCACAGACGAACTGGGTGATTACTGTCCCCCTTGAGCAAGGGGACGGGTGTGTGCGTGTGTGAAGGTCACAGCCTTGCCCTTAGATCGGACTATATGAGCTCTCAGCTCCCTTCCGGGAGGGTAAAAGCTGACCATCACGACCATCAAGTGATCATGACCGACCCGGTGAATTACACACACACACACACACACACACACACACACACACACACACACACCAATATTCGCTATCCTATGTTCTTGTACATTCGTTAAAAAAAGAACAGAAACAAGAAGGAAATATATCACTGTAATGTAACCTCGTGGAGACCATCTTACACTCCCTTGGCAGGCTTTAAGATATTCACTGCCTTTCCACACCATCTTAGAAAGTCACTGTTCTCTTCCTATCTCTCTTTCTTACATTTTTCTCTTCCTCACTTTAAAAATTATCTTTATTCTCTCTCTCTCTCTCTCTCTCTCTCTCTCTCTCTCTCTCTCTCCCTCTCTCTCTCTCTCTCTCTCTCTCCTTACAGCCGGTGACAAAATTATCTGACCACAGACATTAAGCGGATATCCGATATATTGATGAGAGAGAGAGAGAGAGAGAGAGAGAGAGAGAGAGAGAGAGAGAGAGAGAGAGAGAGAGAGAGAGAGAGAGAGAGAGAGAGAGAGAGAGAGAGAGAGGTGGACGGCAAAAAATAATGATAAAACTTGTGGTCGGAATATAAAGGGTTGATGGAGTGTCTGAGGAAGATAGGGAAGATCGAGGAGGAGGAGGAGGAGGAGGGACCGATAATGGTAAACAATATCCTTCTATGTTTTTCTCGGTCTTCCTCTACTCACCTTCGTAGCACCCTCCCTCCCTCTCTCTCTCTCTCTCTCTTTCTCTCTCTCTCTAACCTATATATATGTGCAAGATCTTGAAATATTACACACACACACACACACACACACACACACACCAAAAAAACAGTAATCGTAACACTTACCAGTGAGAGAGAGAGAGGGAGAGAGAGAGAGAGAGAGAGAGAGAGAGAGAGAGAGAGAGAGAGAGAGAGAATTACGGCACGTGTTCCTACAAAATTATATGTTAAGCTTCTCACGAACACATAAGTACACACACTTGCTTACCCAGCAAATGCTAATGTATACACACGTGCTCCTATATACACACATAAACACACGCACACACACACACATGTATTCCACTATTTACCCATACACACACACGTTTAATCACACACACACACACACACACACACACACACACACACACACACACAGGCTGGCAACCACAATATATCTCACTGGACCTCAAGGGACCCATACATCACGCCCTGAGAGAGAGAGAGAGAGAGAGAGAGAGAGAGAGAGAGAGAGAGAATCATCATTAACTCCTCTATTCTGTATTATTCCCTTGGTTTTCTCTCTCTCTCTCAATTACCTCTTCCCAGTCTCTTAATCTCTTCTTTCTCTCTTTAATCTCTCACTTCCTGATCCTTCCCACTCTCTTTAATCACTCAATCTTTCTCACAATTTTCTTTACCCATTTTCTTTTCCTTCTTTGCCATTACTCTATTTTTCTTTATTTTCTTTCGTTCATTATTTCACTTTTATTTTCTTCTCTTTTCTTCCCTTCTTCCTTTTTCATTACCGTTTTCCTTTCTTACCTAATTTTCTTTTTCTTTTCTCTTGTTTCCTCCTCCTCCCCCCCGTCGTCGTCCTCCTCCTCCTCCTCCTCCTCCTTCTCTCCCTCCTTCCTTCCTTCCTGTAAAACTTTTCTCTTTAATCTGAATTACTCTTCTCCTTTTCTTCATCTCTCTCTCTCTCTCTCTCTCATACCTATCAGTTTATTTCTACTATATAAACCTACCTACTCCTCACCTTACCCACCAGCTTACCTACTTACCTTCGTAACTATCTACTAACCCAACTCCTTACCTACTTACCTACCTTCTAACCTATTAATCTACCTACTTAACTACGTACCTCGCACCACTCCATCTACCCCACCAACCTTACTGCTGATCTGTCTACCTACCTACCTACCTACCCATCCACTTACCTACCTACCTACGTAGTTACTCACCTCCCTTCCCTATCTTCGTATTTAATATTCCTACCAACACGCGTACTTACGTACCTACTGCTCACCCTAACTACTACTGTACCTTCCTCCTTCAATATACAACTATCAGCCTACCTACCTACCTACCTACCAACCTACTTTCCTTGGTCATTCATAAACTTACTTACCAACTCACCTCCTTTTCCCTGCCATTTCTTACATACTTTCCTACCTACCTACCTTCCCTAACACTCATCTACTTACCTACCTACCTACTGTACATGTCAATTTGTTGGCATACATAGGACCTGATCTAGAGAGAGAGAGAGAGAGAGAGAGAGAGTGCATTTTTCTCTCATTTTCTCAATCTCCTTTCTCACTTTTCACATATTCCGTGATTTACATGCCACTTTCTTCTCTTATGAATTCTGAGAGAGAGAGAGAGAGAGAGAGAGAGAGAGAGAGAGAGAGAGAGAGAGAGAGAGAGAGAGAGAGAGATGAAGAGAAATAAGAAGTGAAAGGGGGGAGGGGGGAATTGGCTGGGATGAGTGGGAATTGGCTGGGATGAGTGGGAATTGGCTGGAATGAGTGGGAATTGGTTGGAGTGAGTGGGTTTTGAAGTGAGTGGGAATTGGTTGGAATGAGTGGATCTTAAATGAAATGCGATGAAAATGGCTGCAATAAGTGGGAATTGGATGGAATGAATGGGAATTGAAATGTGTGGGAAGTTTGGAATGAGTGGAAATTGGCTGGAATGATTGAGAATTCAGTAGAATCAGCAGGAATTGGTTGGGAATTGGGTGGAATGAGTGGGAATAGAGTGGAATGAGTGGGAACTGGGTGGAACGAGTGGGAATTGGGTGAAAAGAGCAGGAATTGTATGGGAATTGGCTGGAATGAGTGGGAATTGAATGGAAAGAGCAGGAATTGGTTGGGAATTGGCTGGAATGAGTGCGAATTGAATAGAATGAGCAGAAATTGGCTGGTATGAGTGGAAACTGAATGGAATGAGCAGGAATTGACTGGAATGAGTGGGAATTGGTTGGGAATGGGCTGGAATGAGTGGGAATTAAATACAATGAGCAGGAATTGGTTGGGCACTGGGTGGAATGCGGGGGAAAGAGCAGACCAAACCACACCTCGATAGTAATCTGGTCCAGACGTTTAATCAGCGCTGCAATGGGAGGGAGGGAGGGAGGGAGGGAGGGAGGGAGGAAGGAAGGAAGGAAGGAAGGGAGGGAGGGAGGGGGAGAGGGAAAGGAAGGAAGGGAGGGAGGGAGAGGGGGAAAGGAAGGAAGGGAGGGAGGGAGAGGGGGAAAGGGAAGGAGTGGGGGAGGATAAGAGGGAATGGAGAGGGGGATGGAAGGGGAGGTAAAGGAGAGAAGGGGAAGGGAAAAGACGAAAAGAAAGTAAAAAGATGGGGATGTAAAGGGGGGGAGAGAGAGAGAGAGAGAGAGAGAGAGAGAGAGAGAGAGAGAGAGAGAGAGGTAATAGAAAAAGTGAAATTAACTAAAGACAGAATTGCAGACAGGGTGAATAGGAAATGAGAAAACGGAAATAAAAGGGAGGGGGAAGAAAAGGAGGAAGTGAGAGATAAAAATAAAGATTACAATGGAGGGAGGGAGGGAGGGAGGGAGGGAGGGAGGAAGGAAGGAAGAGAAGAAAGTATTAGTGAAGCTGGAAGGAAAGAAGGAAGGAGCAATGGAAGGAAGGAGGAAGGAAGAGAGGAAGAATGGAGGTAGAAAGGAAGGAAGGGAAAAGAGCTATGAAGGAGGGAGGAAGGAGGGTGGGAAGGAAAGTAGAGAGAGAGATAGAAGGAAGGAAGGAGAGAGTTATGAAGGAGCAATGAAGAAGAACGAGAGAGAGAGAGAGAGAGAGAGAGAGAGAGGCTGTGATAAGTATTCATGAGTATTGATTCATCACCAGAGAAGCTGTTTACGGGAATGGTCTCTCTCTCTCTCTCAACTTCCTTTCACACCATCAACCTGTTTCCTTTCGACGTACAGATACAGACATTTACACACACACACACACACACACAAACACACACACACACACACACACACACACACACACACACAGGCCTCCCACATAGCCAGTTCTAAATGTCACTGTTCCAATGTCTCTCTTTCCTCTCTCTCTCTCTCTCTCTCTCTCTCTCATGACTTTCCTTTTCTCTCTGTTATAATTTATGCCTCAATTTTTCTCTTCCCCCCCCCTCCCTCTCTCTCTCTCTCTCTCTCTCGGTCCGTTGGGGAGTTTTTCATCATTAAAGAGACGTCTCGAGGGAAAGCCAAGGGGGGAGGGGGGAGGGAATTTAGACAAGAATGAGAGGTAAACTGAGAAAAAGGAAGGAAGGAAGGATGGAGGAAGTGAAGAGGGAGGAAGGGAAGACGGAAGGATGGATGAATGGAAGAAGTGAAGAGGGACGTAGGAAAGGAAGGAAGAAGAAAGGGAAGTTTGAAAAGGTTGTGCAGAATGAAGGAAAACAATGTATGAATGACGGAAGGAAGGATGGAAGGCTGGAAGGACGAAGAGAAGGACGGAAGGAAGAAAGGCTGGAAGGAGGGAGAAGGAAGGAAGGAAGGGAGGAAAGAGGGAAGGTGGGAAGAAAAAGTAAGCAGGGAGGAAGAAACGAAGGAATAAGGAAGAATGCAAGAGGAAAGAAGGAAAGCCGGAAGGGAAGAGAGAAAGGTATGGATGGAAAGAAAAGAGGAAAAGGGAGCAAAGGAAGATGAGGCAAGGGAGGAAGGGCGTGAGGCAAGGAGGAGGAAAGATATAAACCAAGGAAGGAAGACAGAAATGAGAGATGAATTAAGGAAGTGAGGAAAAAGGAGAGGAGAGGAGGAAAGCACAGGAGAGGGAATCGAAGAAACCAAAGGAGCAATAACAAAAGGAAAGTGAAAAAAGGAAAGAAGCCAAGAAGAAAGCGAAGAGAGGAAGAAAAATGAGGGATTTAATGATGGTGAGGCAAGGAAAACTAATGAAGAAAAATGAATGAGGAAGGAGAGAATGAAGGACACAGAAGGAAGGAAGACAGGAGGAAAGGAAGGAAGAGTATCGGGAATGAGAGAGAAATACAAAACTTGAGGATGGAAAATAAGTGAAGAATGAACAATGAAGAAAAGAATGAAGAATGAAAAGAATGAGGAAAGATGAAAAGAATGCAAAATAAAAATGAAAGAAAAGTAGCCCAGCCAAGCATCTCTCAAGGGATTAGAAGCCTCAAACTTTTATCAACAAACACCACAAACTTTCTCATCATCATCATCACCAATCTTTTTTTAACCTTCATAATTACTATCGTCAACATCATCCTCATAATCATCATCACGCAAAATCCCCCTTCTCCTCCTCCTCCTCATCATCATCATCATTCACAACCCTCCTCCTCATCATCACCATCATCATAATCTTCCACATCACCATCATCACATCATGCACAATCCTCCTCCTCACCCTCCTCCGCCTCATCATCATCATCAGCAGCAGCAGCATAACTTACTCTCCTTTCTATCGACATCATCATTATCATATACAATCTACTTCACTATCATTATAATCATCATCATCATCATCCCAGCCCTAATCCCCACCAAAGAGGCTGGGTGAGTTAAAATGTAGGCTAATTCTTTACTAATAGCAATTTAGATTTACCAACACACAAGCACACTACATATACTCTCTCTCTCTCTTCAATCTGATCCCGTATTTTCTTATCTAATTCTCCTTATCTTGTGACGTATTTATTCCCCTTACGCTACTCTTCTTGGACTATAAGAATCTGACAAATATTTCATTGACCCGTCCACTACAAAGATATCCCTTCAGCTACATAAAATCATCTATATCCTTTTCACCTTAACTTGGCTCAGATTTTCGTCCTTTTGCTGCTTAATTTCGCATACATCAGTGGCAGAGTGAGGCAGTACCATGGACCTACATCCGTTCTACGCCACTTCTTCGTGACTAGCATCCTACTCTAGTGTTAATCTACTGTTTCAGCTCAGGATTAAAGATGAAGAGATGGCAATTTTAGGCCAAGTTCGAGGAAAAATTGTATAATGAAAACATAATAATAACGATAACAACAACAATAATAAGAGTAATAACAACAACAATAATAATAATAATAATAATAATAATAATAATAATGTCGTAGAAGAAAAACGGTTACTAAATTTTATCTCAAATTATTTCGTCTCATACAGTACCATGGATCCCTTTGACAATCTGTGAACTGAACGTAACTTTAAGAACAAATAACCTGAAGCCTGAAAAACTTAGCCATCCCAAGAAAAAAGAAAAAAGATAACTAAAAAAAACATCAAGATCCGTTCATTTCGAGACGCCAGGACGCTCATTTCCGTAGTGTCCCATTTTTGCACTTACTTTTAATCCAGGACAGTCTAGGTTGGGTAATGCCTATTTTCTCAGTATCAGGATAGGTTAGACTGTTAGATAGGTAAATAGGTTTGGTTAGGTTACGCTGGGATATGTCTATTTAGGTGAGGTTAGGATGTTAGGTTAGAATTTAAAAAAAAGAATGATGGAGAAATGGAAGAATGATTATCTTGTTACTGTTAAACTTGAAATGGAACACAGGACGAATATTTGCTGCCGGGCTCACTGTTTGTAAGACTGGAGGTCATAGGCAGAGGGAAAGAAATATCGAGGAAGTTTGAGTCAGATTTACCAAGGTAAATGAATAAAGGACTGAAAATTGCACTAACCCGTCGCAGCAGAGAGTGGTATAGAAAGAAAGAAAGAATGAGAGAGTGCGGATAGCCAAGGGTGAGAGTGTGTGGATAGCAGGGTGTTGCGTGCCTGCCGTAGAGGGGAAGAGGAGAGCAAGATGAAATTAGATGATAAGAATCCACCCCAAATTTTGTAAACAGAAAGTGAGGCAACAGTGCGGCGAAATAGTCACAATAGGAATACAAATGATCATATAAAACAGATTTCCTTCAATTCTCTGTAACTCCTTCATTGCCAAACCTCATTTATTTTTTATTTTACACACACACACACACACACACACACACACACAGACACAGAAACAGAGACAAACAGACAGACAGACGGACAGACAGACAGACAGACACACACACACACACACACACACACACACACACACACACACACACACACACACACACACACACACACACACACCTAACACACACACACCTAACACACACACACACACACACACACAGACAGACAGACAGACAGACAGACACACACACACACACACACACACACAAACACATAGAGAGAAAGAGAGAGAGAGAGAATATGAGCTACATCGTCAGCCAAAGACAACAACGTCATTAGGATCAAAACCTCATCGTATTATACACTAATTGGCCTTTGTGACCGTGTGTGTGTGTGTGTGTGTGTGTGTGTGTGTGTGTGTGTGTGTGTGTGTGTGTGTGTGTGTGTGTGTGTGTGTGTGTGTGCGCTCCATGTAGGTATTTGTGTGTGCGTGTGTTTAGATATATAAATAAATTTGCCAGTGTGGAGACAGAACCGTGTGTGTGTGTGTGTGTGTGTGTGTGTGTGTGTGTGTGTGTGTGTGTGAAAGGGCCCTGTGTACGTTAAGGTCACTGTTGTGTGTGTATCTTTTTACTTACATGAATGGGATGAAAGTGTTAGAGAGAGAGAGAGAGAGAGAGAGAGAGAGAGAGAGAGAGAGAGAGAGAGAGAGAGACGGGGACAAACACGTGAAAGATAATGACGAAAAAAAAAAAAATTAATGGAACTTGAGAAAGAAAACAACATCCAGAAAAAGAAAAACAACGAAAAAAAAAACAAGAGGTAATATGAAGATGCAAATGAGAGAGAGAGAGAGAGAGACTGCGGCAGGGGAGTGACTGGCGCCATGAGGGATGCTGCAATACATACATACAAAGAGATACGCACATGGTCATCCGCATACATACAACATACTCAGATAAATGGCGCACACACATACACTGTATACATTCAAGGCTTCATACACACATACACTCATACAGATATTGTTTTCTCCACACACACACACACACACACACACACACACACACACACACACACACACACACACACACACATACACAAACCCCCAGATATTGCCTGTCTGTCTGTCTCTGTCTGTCTGTCTGTCTCTGTCTCTGTCTCTGTCTCTCTCTCTCTCTCTCTCTCTCTCTCTCTCACACACACACACACACACACACACACACACACACACACACACACACACACACACAAACCCCCAGATATTGCCTGTCTGTCTGTCTGTCTGTGTCTGTCTGTCTGTCTGTCTCTCTCTCTCTCTCTCTCTCTCACACACACAAATATACATAATCTCCCTGATATGCTGTCTATCTGTCTGTCTGTCTGTCTGTCTCTCTCTCTCTCTCTCTCTCAGAGGGACTAAGGACACTTTAATCCCCTCTACATGCACAGGAGGACTTTCTCTAATTGCCTGCTTGTTCTCTCCCTCGCTCTCTCTCTCTCTCTCTCTCTCTCTCTCTCTCTCTCTCTCATGCTTTAAATCTCTGCAGGAAATGCTTCTCCTTCCAATTAAATACAATCGTCCATCATTACCCACAAAATAACATGTATATAATCACAAGCTTATTAAAGGATAAAGTTAAAACAGTTCCCGGATCCTCACACGAGTCGCTCTAGAAACGCCTGTGTCACTGAGTTACTGAGGGACTAACTTCGCCGTACGTCAGGCAACCCAGCGCCCGGCACCACACCCAGCGTATGTTGTCGTACCGCGGGACACAACTCTCTCGCATAACACAGGGAATTGTCTAGTACTGTTCCTGTTTTTTATTTTTTCTTATGCAAGGAAGAAGGAACCAAAGGCCATTTAGCTGTGTTTTCTTAAGAGGCTCGCAGATGCACTCACCACATGCGCTTGTTCTTGAAAACCAGGTCAGGTTTTTAGGATTCGTGCACCATGTTTATATAAGGAACTGAATTTAATGATAAAGAGCTCTCTCTCTCTCTCTGCTGGTCTCTTTATCATTTCCTTTGTCTGTCTGTCTGTTTGCTTGTCATTTTCTTTGTGTGTCTATGCTTCTCTCTCTCTCTCTCTCTCTCTCTCTCTCTCTCTCTCTCTCTCTCTCTCTCTCTCCTGGCAGTATAAAGGGTTAATCACTGCTCTTTCACTAATTGCCCAAGTAACTTAATTAGAGAGTTGAAGAGGCATTACATTTAAGGATAAAAGGGTGGTCTGCCTGCCTTCTCTCTCTCTCTCTCTCTCTCTCTCTCTCTCTCTCTCTCTCTCTCTTACTGTATTTAAGATCGACACATAACGACTTGTATTATATAACACATCAACTTTCTGTCATTTTAAAAGTGCTTCTCTTTTCTTTACAGGTAAGTACAACAACAACGGGAGTTATGGTTGGTAAGTAGGTGAGGGCGCCCACCATCCACTCACTCGATGTAGCGCAAATTTCAGGTGACGGCAAATGGTCTCCTGTAATCCATGAAACCATTTACTACGATGGGTGGTAACCATATAACCCGCTGGACGCCTCGGGGTGAAATGGGTTAAGGCGCAGAGGGGTTGGCGTCAGAGGGTTGGTTGGAGGTTTACTGCTCACATAGCCTAATACCACTAGGAGGCAAAGACTAACTTCAAAGCAAATCTATGTCAAAATTATCCTCAAAGAAAAGCTGTCAAAATTTATCCTCAACCCCTTCAAGGCAATCATTCTCTTCCTTTTCTTTGTTTCTTTTTTTGCTGTATCCCGACGATTTTTTTTCGGCTTTGGAGATAGTTTTCGGACTAAGAGGGTTAGATACAGCCTTCATTAACCCCTCCCCCTACAAGAGACCCTCCAAAAGCTGAATAAAACCCTCTGGAAATAACAAGAATAAATCGACAAAACGGGTCATTGGACTGAAAGGGTTAATTATGCAATGTATGAGATACGAATTAAAGCAAGGAAGTCATGCATCCAAATCTTTATTCTCTCTCTCTCTCTCTCTCTCTAACTAGGCCCAGATTTTCGTTCTCTCTCTCTCTCTCTCTCTCTCTCTCTCTCTCTCTCTCTCTCTCTCTCTCTCTCACTAGGCCCAGATTTTCGTCCTTTTGCTGTTTATTTCACGTAGCTCAGTGGCAGAAAAAGACAATACTACGGCTCTACATTATTTCCACAGCACTTCTTCCTGACTAGTACCATACTCTAACGTTACTGTTACAACCCAGCATTCAAGACGGAGAGATCGGAATATTAGGCCAAGTTAGAATAAAGAGTGTATACGATGAGAGAGAGAGAGAGAGAGAGAGAGAGAGAGAGAGAGAGAGAGAGAGAGAGAGAGAGAGAGAGACAGACAGACAGACAGACAGACAGACAGAGACAGAGACAGACAGACAGACAGAGACAGAGAGAGAGACAGAGAGACAGAGATGGCTACAAACGTTAAAAAAAAAAAAAAATCATTACCCCCCTGGGGGTAGGGGGGTTTTCAAGAATACTCCCCCAGTATCCCTGCTTGTCGTAAAAGGCGACTAAAAGGGTTGGCGGAGGGTTAGTGCCCCTCCCCGGAAAACAATTAACTAAAAAAACAAACAAGAAGCCTCGGACAAGGACTGACCAAACGATGACGACCCAGGACCGGACAAAGGACTTGGTAATGAGTACATGGAATGTAAGAGGAGCGAATGATGAGGTGAAAGAGAGAGAGATTGTCCAGGTGCTTGAGGATGCGAAAGTGGATGTATGTGGAATAACTGAAACAAAATGGAGAGGAGAAAGTGTGAGAGAATGGGAGTATGGATGGGGTATATGTGCAGGAGTAGATGAGAATGAGAGGGCAAAGGAAGGAGTGTGTATAGTTGTGAGTAAAAGATGGAAGAAGAGCATAAGACAGTATGGATCAGTTGGGTCAAGGACTGTGTGGGTAAAGTTGAAAGTTGGAATACAAATGTGGGCGATTGTGTGTGTGTATGCGCCAACGCAAGATCGTGCTAGAAGAGTGAGAGAAGAGTTCTGGACAAATGTGGAAGTGTGCATGGAAAAGTTTGGAAGGAATGAGAGAGTGTTTTTGATTGGTGATATGAATGGTAAAGTTGGTAATGTGAAGGTGGATGGAATAGTTGGTGAGTGGGGTGTGCCTGCTGAGATAGATGAGAATGGGAGTGCGTTAGTGGACAATTGTGCTGGGAGGGGGTTGGTGATAGCCAATACCCTCTTCAGGCATAAAATGATCCACAGATATACATGGCGAGTGATGAGAAGGGTGGGTGGTGAACTGAATGAAAGGAAGGCAATGATTGATTATGTGTGTGTGGATGAAAGGATGCGAAGATGTGTAAAGGATGCAAGAGTGTATAGAGGTTGGGGGAGTGGACTTTCTGACCACTACTTGATGGTGGCCAGAATTAGGATGCAAGTAAGATGGAGGAATAGAAGAAGGGAAAGACGAGAGGAAGGAGTAGTTGCAAGGAGAGTGGAAAGGTTACAAGAGGATGAGAAAAAGGCAGAGTATAAGAGAGAAGTGGAGGAACGATTGGGCAAATATGAATTGGAGCAGATGGGAGACGTGGAACGTATGTGTAAGATATTTACAGAAGAAATATGTGCAGCATGTGATGTGGTGTGTGGAAGGAAGAGAAGACGGAGGGGGTGCAAGGAACAGCTTGGTGGACTGAAGAGGTGAAACAGGCTGTGGCACAAAAGAAGAAAGCATACAATGAATGGATGAGAAATAGGGGCGTGGAAGAAGTTGAGAGGCGGAAGAGAGAGTTATATGTGGAAAGGAAGAGAGAGGTGAAAAGATTAGTAAGAGAGAGTAAGAAGAGAGTGGATGAGGAATTTGGAAGGAATTTGAGTGTAAAGTGGAGGGACTGTAAGAAAATGTTCTGGAGAGAAGTGAAAAGAGCAAGACAGGGTGGAAGTGAAGTTAGCAGGGGAGTGAAAGATAAAAATGGTAGATTACTAGTGGAGAAGGGAGAAAAAGTGAGCAGATGGAGAGAACACTTTAAGGAATTGTTGAACGTGGAGGATGGAAGTAATGCGAGTATAAGTGGCTGGGGAATGGCTGGGAGAAGGAGGGAGGTGAGAAGACAGGAAGAAATCAGTAGGATAGAAGTTGTGGAAGCAATGAAGAAAGTTAAATCGGGGAAAGCCCCAGGAATTGATGGAGTGTGTGGTGAAATGCTGAAGCATGGGGGAGAGATAGTAGTAGAATGGATGTGGAAGATGTGCAGATTGGCCTGGGAGGAAGGTAGAGTCCCGGAGGATTGGAAGTCAGGTATAATTATTCCCTTGAACAAAGGAAAAGGGGAAAAAGAAGTGTGTGGTAATCATAGGGGCATTTGTCTTCTTAGTATAATAGGAAAAGTGTATGGTAGGATACTTATAGACAGAGTTAGAGAAAGAACAGAGAAATTAGTTGGAGAAGAACAGGGAGGCTTTAGGAAGGGAAGAGGTTGTGTAGATCAGATATTCATTCTTAGATCTTTAGTGGAAAAGTTTCTAGAGAAGGGAAAGAAGTTGTATGCGGCTTTCGTGGATCTGGAGAAAGCATATGACAGGGTGGATAGACAAGGATTGTGGAAAGTGTTAAGAATATATGGAGTAGATGGGAAGTTGTTGAATGCTGTGAAGAGTATGTACGATGGTGCGAAGGCTGCAGTGCGTGTGGATGGTGAACTAAGTGAATTTTTCTCTTTGAAAGTTGGTTTGAAACAGGGATGTGTCATGTCTCCATGGTTGTTCAATCTGCACATGGATGGGGTAATAAAAGAGGTACAAGGTAGCGTAGTGGATGTTGGAGTGGCCCTGGTGAGAGAGGATAGTGTTTGGAAACTCCCTGTACTGTTGTTTGCAGATGATACTGTGTTGTTGAGTGAAGACGAAGGGGAGCTGCAAGGCTTGGTGGATGAGTTTGAGAGAGTGTGTAAGAAACGGAACCTAAAGGTGAATGTAGGGAAGAGTAAAGTGATGGTCTTTGAGAGAGGTGAAGTTAGTGAATGTACAGCGAGGTTGGATGGTGAGGAATTGGAAAATGTGAGTACGTTTAAGTATTTGGGTAGTGTGATGAGTAAGGATGGAGGTTTGGAGGGTGAAGTGCTTGAAAGGGTACAGCAGGGAAGAAAGGTTGCTGGTTCCTTGAAAGCAGTGATAAGAAACAGGGAAGTGAGCATGGAAGTGAAAAAGTTACTACATGACAGTATTGTGATACCAACTCTAACGTACGGAAGTGAAGCTTGGACATTGTTGGAAGGACACAAGTCAAGAGTGAGAGCAGTGGAAATGAGTTATTTAAGAGGAGCCTGTGGAGTCACGTGGAGAGACAGGCTGACGAATGAGGATATAAAGGAGCATTGTGGTGTGGATGTGGATGTGATAGAAAGCGTTATGAGGAACACACTGAGGTGGTTTGGCCATGTGGAGAGGATGGAGGGTGAAAGACTGACGAAGAGAATGTATGTGAGTGAGGTGGAGGGGGAAAGAGGGAGGGGGAGGCCGAGGATGAGATGGAGGGATGGGGTGGAGAGGTATATGAGAGAGGGGGGTGTGAGTTGGGAGCAGGGCAGTGAAATGGCGGGGGACAGGGCGACTTGGAGGCGATTTGTTTGTGGCCACCCCAAACGGGATTGAGGCGTCTGGCAATAGATAGATAGACAGATTACTCTTAGGCTGAAAATATTTATCCACAAGTAGACTCCCTCCCTCTCTCTCTCTCTCTCTCTCTCTTGGTGGCTGTACATAGACTCAAATATCCAAGCTGAGACTCTACCATTCTTACAAATCTCATTATACATCTCAAATTTCTTCCCCAACAGCTTCTACAAACTGTTAAGAAATAATTAGCTGGCTTTGGCACTTAGCTCCGAGTCCAGAGAAATTATCAGTATACCATGAGCAACCCTAATATGGAGACTTTTTCAGAGGTAACATGGTGTCGTTCTTAGATAAGCAAATAAGACACGCAAGAAGCAAGCAAAGACGTCCCTGAATAACACACACACACACACACACACACACACACACACACACACAAAGGGTATCGAACTGGGGGAAGCAAAGGGCTGAGGTTCAACGAGGGTGTAGTGTTTGCTTCCTCTGCTCTGCCCTGCTTGTGTTGGACGGTGGGGAAAGGTGCAGGTGTTTCTCTCTCTCTCTCTCTCTCTCTCTCGCTTATTTTTGTTGGTGTATTTGTACTGTCACTGTATGTTTGGTTTTGTGTTCCTTTACCTGTGTTTGTCTGAGTATTTCTACTGTTACTGTGCATGAATGTGTGTGTGTGTGTGTGTTGTGTGTGTGTGTGTGTGTGTGTGTGTGTGTGTGTGTGTGTGTGTGTGTGTGTGTGTGTGTGTGTGTGTGTGTGTGTGTGTGTGTGTGTACACTTTTCACACACTACCGCTTCCTTTTACTCCCACACAATAGACAGTTTACTGAATCGATATTCTTCAACACAAGCGAGCGCATACCGCCAAACCACTCTCCTGAACCACACTGAACCATTTATCTGAATCAAGCTCTTGAACCCTCTGGAACTACTATCTACATACTTATAATCGGACTGAACCAATCTTGAAATCACTTGAACTACTACTATTACTTTCCTGAACCAGTCCTTAATCCTCGACCCAAATAATGAACCGTATCACTGAACCAATTTTACGAAACTCCTCTGAAGCACTTGCCCTGAAGCACCGTGACCACTTTACTGAACCATCACTGATTTATCTGTAGACTCAACCACTTTACTCAGGGCCTTCGAACCACCTCAAACCACTTCTGAAATACTCATGAAACACCTAGAACCACTTGACTGAACCACAAAAGCCATTTCTACCATTCGACTGAACCAATTTACTGAAACCTCTCAAAACCATACCATATATTATCAGAACAGCGAACTAATGAACTAAATCTCCGAAACACTAATACAGAGTTAAATTATTTAAAAACAGCAAAAACAAAATAAGGAAGAATCACTGGAAAATTAAGTGAACCCATAATTAAGAAATAAGTACATGAACCAATCACACTTATATTTTCCCCCACATTCTCTCTCTCTCTCTCTCTCTCTCTCTGTCCAATCTATTTCTCTGAATCCCTCTTTCTCTTTCATTCCATCGTTTGTCTTTCTAAGCCTTCACTATTTCACTCTAAATCCCACCTCTCTCTCTCTCCCTCTCCATACCCAACCCAGACCCAGCAATTTTGAAGCAATGATCCGAAACAAATTCGAACCCCCATAAAACTACTCTGTCTCTGTCTCTGTCTCTGTCTGTCTCTCTCTCTCTCTCAATGAACCCACTGAGCCTGGCATTTTGGAACCACTGATCCGAACCGGTCCCGAATCCTTCAAACCAGTGAATTCGAAGCGTTCTGTATTTGTGTCTCTATTTTTGGGAGTGAATTTATGAAGCACGATGGATGGGTGGAGGGGGAGAGAGAGAGAGAGAGAGAGAGAGAGAGAGAGAGAGAGAGAGAGAGAGAGCGGTCATGGGTGAAATATATGATGATGATAAAACACAGGAGGGGTGAGTGACTGAAAGGAGGAGGAGGAGGAGGAGGAGGAGGAGGAGGAGGAGGAGAGAGAGAGAGAGAGAGAGAGAGAGAGAGAATTCCTATGTATTATTGAGCGTATGCATGTTTGTTTGTGAGTACAATTTTCACCAGTAAGCATCTGCGTAAAGCGTGTGTGTGTGTGTGTGTGTGTGTGTGTGTGTGTGTGTGTGTGTGTGTGTGTGTGTGTGTGTGTGTGTGTTATATTCGCACACATAAAGAAGCTGTAATATGCAATGCGGGTGCCATGTGTGTGTACGTTTGTGAGTATGCAGGCCTGTGTACGTGAGTGTTTTCTCTGTGGATACAAATTATGATATGCAATGCGGAGGTCATAATATGTGTGTGTGTGTGTGTGTGTGTGTGTGTGTGTGTGTGTGTGTTATACCCTCGCTCACCGATCCCGCGTTTCCATTGCTTTACTCTCTCTCTCTCTCTCTCTCTCTCTCTCTCTCTCTCTCTCTCTCCGTAATGAGATTCCAACTTCGAATGTGATCAAAGCGTCCAAGGTGGCGGTGTAGGGGAGAAGGCAGCAGGAACGGAGGGAGGGAGAGGGAGAAATGGGGAAGAGAAGAGGGAGTGTGAGAATCTAGGGAGGGAAAGAGAAGTGCGAAGGGAGACGGGAAGGGGTGGGGAGATGAGGGAGGGCAGGGAGAGGAGCAGATAACCCTCCCTCACCTCCCCCCTTACCCTCCAAACCCATCACCAATCGCCCTTATCTATTATCGTATACATCCTCATTCATCCACACTCTCACTCACACTCCCCAAGCTCCACCTTCACCCTTACCCATCATCCCCTACACCCATATTTACCCCCTTCTCTCCCTCACCCACACAGCCTCACCCTCACCCTCACCCATCTCCACCCACACTCACCCTATCTCCCTTACTCATCCAATCCCATCCATCACCCATCATTCCCCATCTACAGTGTACATCACCCACCTTCACCTCACCCTTACCCACCCCTCACCCCCACCCTGGCCCACCCCCACCTTTACCCCCACCCCCACCCTGACCTTCCCTGACCCCCAGCAATTACGTCAAACTGTTTCCACCAACTGCTATTTCGACCTAACTTCGTATTGTCCATAAATTACTGATGTGAATTTATGAACCTCCCACACCCTTAGGTAGGTAGGTAGGTACAGTAGGTAGGTAGATAGGTAGTCGGCTTGGTAGTAAGGCAGGCAGGCAGGATGGCGTGAAGGTAGGTAGATGGGTTAACTGGCGGAATGGGTGGTAGGTAGATGGTTGAACAGGTAGGTAGGTAGGTAGGTGGGTGGGTCAACTCGCGTAGTGATAAGCAAGTGGGCAGGTACGTAGGTAGGGAGGTAAGCAAGCAGAAAGTGGGAGGGAGGGAGGTAAGTAGGCAGGCAGATGGGTAGGTGGGTAGATGGGTAAAGTAGGAGGTAGGTAAGAATGGAGGTAGGTCAGTAAAATAAGTGAGACAGGTAAACGAACTGAGTGGGAAGTTGGATGTGTCTTGGTAACCATTTGTCAGAGGCGTTTCCATCCGTCTATTCAGCCTCCCAACTTTTGGCAGCCTTGACCTCCTAAGTTCCCTTTCTTGGTAGCTACTTACAATGGCTGGAATTCACAACCTTACTTAAGACTACTACCCCATCGTAAGTTTAGATTCACTGCTACAGGATGAACTAGATATATGGGAAAGGTATACAGTTTCCTTCCTCTGGTCTTCCTACAGAAAAAAATTGTCACGATAATTAGTTTCCTCTCGTACTAAGGTATTTATTTATTTATTTATTTATTTATTGCAGGAGGAACAGTGAAACATAGGAGTACTCTTTGCACTCTCCTTTCCTTGTCTTTCCTGCAGAGAGAGAGAGAGAGAGAGAGAGAGAGAGAGAGAGTAACCCACCCACACCGCCTCCACGTCACAGCCCACAACGTCAAAATCTTTACCTATATTTCTGGCCACTGCACCGTCACCCACATATATATCCAAGCATGATGGTATCGCTGGTATTTCCTCGTATTAATATTCCACCTTATCCACGCGGGTCAATCTGGTATTATTCCACTTTTCCCTTCTCTCACGCCCATCAACCTGGCGTACCTGTCTATTAAGGTAACTATTTATCTATCTATCTACCTTATCTCCCTCTCTATACCTATGTACTGATACCCACTCAATGCACCTTCCTTTTTACCTGCCTACCTACCTTTCTACCTATCTCTTACCCACCTACCTACCTATTTACCTTTCTATCTCATATCTACCTACCTACCTTCTGCCTACCTCTTACCTACCTACCTACTTACCTACCTACCTACCTGTCTACCTTTCTCATACCTACCTACCTACTTACCTTTCTACCTATCTCATACCTACTTACCTACCTACCTATCTACATTTCTACCTGTCTCATACCTACCTACCTACCTACTTACCTACCGACAAGTGATCTGTATTTAACTTCCCTAACTTCGCCCCTAGATCTCTAACCTCTTGCCTCTAACCAGTGACCCTGACCTCTCTAACATCTCACCTCTAACTTGTTAAAATGACCCCTGTATCTTTGACCTATGACCTCTAGATGACCTGAACCTTGCTAATCTGACCTGCCCTGTATCTGTAACCTGTACCTGTGACCTAAGACCTGCATGTGACCTGTGCGGGAACCAAAAAGATCCAGATTTACACGAGAAATCCAATACTGTGGTGAGTAAAGGGGGGGGGGGTAGAGAGAGAGAGAGAGAGAGAGAGAGAGAGAGAGAGAGAGAGGTTGAGGGAGGGATAAAACAAAGGGATGAGAAAGGAAATCACGAAAGGAAAGGAGGCAAGAGTGAGGGAGACTGGAAAACAAAGAAGGAAAATAAAGAAAAAAAGGGAGGGGAAAGGAGAGGTAAAAGGAAGGACGGAGATAAGGGAACGCATGAAGGAATGAATGAAGGAAGGAAGGAAGGAAGGAAGATGGGAAAGTAGGAAGGAGGGAGGGAAAGCAGATAAGATGGAGAAATA
>NC_137037.1:43051047-43061047 GCF_032717465.1 Coenobita brevimanus
TTATCAATTTGCTTTATTTCGCCTTCCTGGGAAATTAAATGACCATGCAGACAGGCGCTGGGGGGATGGAGATTGGTGTGGGGGAGCGAGGGAGTTCCACCCACCTTAAAAAACTTGGTCGAGGTGTAGGTCAATCACTGTGCATTATTTCACTTTCCTAGGTTAAAAAAAAAAAAAAAATCGTTTACACCGGCATTTCCCATGATCCACGAGGGCCAACCCCACCGTGGGGGGGCGGTTATCGGGGATCCCAACCTGCCTTTATAAAACCTGGTGCAGGTGGAGGTCTGCCACTGTATAAAATGCCCTTATCCTACGTAAAATAAGAAGAAACCAACAGCCGTGCATGGGGGCGGCCATCTAAGTCACAACCTACCTAAAACCTTGCCCTGATGGAGGTCTAGCACTGTGCAAATTTTCGCTTTCCCAATTCCTCCTGGACGCTCCTGGTTGCCCCGAAATGTGTCTCTACGAACCACTTCCTTCCCTTCCTCCACCTCCTCATCCCTCATTCTATAGACATACCGTGCCTGGACCACTCCCTCAAGCGGAAAAAAATACAGGATAGTAAAGCGTGGAGAACAGAGGAGCGAAACGAAGAAACGAGAAGAAAATGAAAGAGAATACGATAGACGATGAGATAAAACGAAAGCAGACGAAAAATGTGAAGAAAGCAGTAGACAGCAAAGTGAAGAGACGAGGAAGGGAGAGGAGATGGAAAACATTAAAATAAACGACATTGGAGGAAAAAAAAAAAAAAGGAAAAAGGTGAATAGGAAGAAGAAAATTAATAAGAAAAGAGAAAACTTAAAAGAAGAGAGGGGAGGGGAGGAGAGGGGAGGGGAGGGGAAGGGAGGGGAGGGGAGGGGAGGGGAGTAGAAGGGAGGAGAGGGGAGGGCAAGACCACAATGAAGTGAAATAAGAGAAAGTGGACAGAAGAAAAAGAGAAAGGACAGGAAGAAAAGAGAGGAGGAATGGAGATGTGGAATAAAAGAAAAAAAATGAAAAAAGGAGGAACACAAGGAGAGAGGAGGAATGGGAACAGAAGAGGACGAGAGAGAGAGAGAGAGAGAGAGAGAGAGAGAGAGAGAGCATCATCGCGGGATCGATTTGTGACCTCCCAGTTCCGGCTGTGCTGACCTGCCGCCCCTGCCTCACCCTGCCCCGCCTTACCCTGCCTCACCCTGCCCCGCCTTACCCTGCCCCGCCTTACCCTGCCTCACCCCTGGCCCGCCTTACCCTGCCTCACCCCTGGCCCGCCTTACCCTGCCTTGCCTCAACCTGACTCATCCGTGCCCTGCCTCACTCTAGCCCCGCCTTACCCTGCCTCCCACGGCCCTGCCTCATCCCAACCCTGCCTTACCCTGACTTATCCCTGTCCAGCCTCACTCCTATCCTGCTCTGCCTCATTCCTGTTCTTCTCACACCCACCCTGCCCTGCCTCATCCTTGCCCCTGCCTCACTCTAGCTCTGCCTCATCCCTACCGTCCTACCCCACCGTCCCCTGCCTTACCCACGTCAATCTCCCCAACACTATGCCTACCAAAAAATTACTCTCTTTATGTCACCCCTGGTTAGACCCTTGCCATTCTCTCTCTCTCTCTCTCTCTCTCTCTCTCTCTCTCTCTCTCTCTCTCTCTCCTCGTTATTCTCGTTGTACCAAAACAAGTACTTTCTGCCAAACTCCCTCTGCCTCACCCCTGTCCCACTACACCCTGCCTCACTCCTTCCTACTACACCCTGCCTCACCCTGTCCCACTACACTCTGCCGCACCTCTGTCCCACTACACCCTGCCTCACCCTGTCCCACTACACCCTGCCACACCCCTGTCCCACTACACCCTGCCTCACCCTGTCCCACTACACCCTGCCTCACCCCTGTCCTACTACACCCTGCCTCACCCCTGTCCCACTAAACCCTGCCTCACCCTGTCCCACAACACCCTGCCTCATCATGTCCCACTACACCCTGCCTCAATCCTTCCTACTACACCCTGCCTCACCCTGTCCCACTACACCCTGCCGCACCTGTCCCACTACACCCTGCCTCACCCTGTCCCACTACACCCTGCCTCACCCCTGTCCCACTACACCCTGCCTCACCCTGTCCCACTACACCCTGCCTCACCCCTGTCCCACTACACCCTGCCTCACCCCTGTCCCACTACACCCTGCCTCACCCTGTCCCACTACACCCTGCCTCACCCCTGTCCCACTACACCCTGCCTCACCCCTGTCCCACTACATCCTGCCTCACCCTGTCCCACTACACCCTGCCTCACCCTGTCCCACTACACCATGTCTCACCTCTGTCCTACTACACCCTGTCCCACTACACCCTGCCTTACCCTGTCCCACTGTACCCTGCCTCACCCTGTCCCACTACACCCTGTCTCACCCCTGTCCTACTACACCCTGCCTCATCTCTGTCCCACTACACCCTGCCTCACCCCTGTCCCACTACACCCTGCCTCACCCGTCCCATTACACCCTGCCTCACCCCTGTCCTACTACACCCTGCCTCACCCCTGTCCTACTACACCCTGCCTCACCCCTGTCCTACTACACCCTGCCTCACCCCTGTCCTACTACACCCTGCCTCACTCAGTTCCACTACACCCTGCCTCACCCTGTCCTACTACACCCTGCCTCACCCCTGTCCTACTACACCCTGCCTCACCCCTGTCCTACTACACCCTGCCTCATCCCTGCCTTGCCTCACCCCTACCTCTGTCCACATTTTGTCTCACCCTATCTCACCCTTACCACTACCTCTCTCTCTCTCTCTCTCTCTCTCACCACTGTTCTGTCTCACTCTGTTTCACCATTTCGTACTCTCTCTTTGTTTCATGTCTATCTCAACACCCTGTCCCTCCTACCTCACCCTGCCTGTCCCTCCTGCCTCACCCTGCTAATCTCTCCTACCTCACCCTGCCTGTCCCTCCTGCCTCAACCTGCCTGTCCCTCCTGCCTCACCCTGCTAATCTCTCCTACCTCACCCTGCCTGTCCCTCCTGCCTCAACCTGCCTGTCCCTCCTGCCTCACCCTGCTAATCTCTCCTTCCTCACCCTGCTAATTCCCCCTGTCTCACCCTGCCAATCCCTCCTGCTCATCCTGCCTATCCCTCCTGCCTCACCATGCGTACCCTGACTACCTTTCCTCCCACTGCCTCTCTCCTAGCATATTCTCGCTCTGCCTAACCCGATACTCCCTCTCCTGCCTCACCATGGCTACCTTTACTGCCTCACCACCACACTCTACCTAACAACCCTGCCTAACCATTTCTTTCTACCACCCCTTCCTAACCCTACCTAATCCCCCCAAAAGTCTCTACCTACCATTCCTCTCACCCTGCCTACCAACCTGCCTTCCCCTACCTACCCTACCAAAATATCTACCAACCATCCCTGCCTCACCCTACCACAGTACATACCTACCACAATATCCACCTACAACCCCTGCCTCACCCTACCACAATATCTACCTACCACCCCAGCCTCACCCTACCACAATATCTACCTACCACCCCTGCCTCACCCTACCACAATATCCACCTACCACCCCTCCCTCACCCTACCACACTATATACTGTACCTACCACTCCTGCCTCACTCTACCACAACATCTACTGAACACCCCTGCCTCACCCTACCACAGTATCTACCTACCACCCCTGCCTCACCCAACCACAATACCTACCTACCACCCCTGCCTCACCCTACCACAATATCTACCTACCACCCCTGCCTCACCCTACCACAGTATCTTCCTACCACTCCTGCCTCACCCTACCACAGAATCTACCTACCATGCCTGCCTAACCCTGCCTAAGCCTGACGTGTTCTGAATACTCCGGTGCTGAGAGAGAGAGAGAGAGAGAGAGAGAGAGAGAGAGAGAGGAAGATGTTGCTGAGCCTTAAAACAGGGTGTAAAGGACTCACTCACTCACTCACTCTCTCTCTCTCTCTCTCTCTCTCTCTCTCTAACTTTCAGCACAATTTTCGTTCCCGTCACCTCATCTTAACTTTACATCCCCGCCGCTAACGCAAGGTCACTGAGTGCTTTGGGGAGAGGTCCTAATGTAACTGTTGTTGTTGTTACGGTGGTGGTGGTGGTGATGGTGGTAGTGGTGGTAATGTGATGGTGATGTGGTGGTGATGGTGGTGGTGATGGTAGTAGTGGTGGTGATGGTGGTGGAGGTGGTGATGGTAGTAGTGGTGGTGATGGTGGTGGTGGTGGTGGTGATGGTTTATTGTTGCTGCTCTTGTTGTTGTAGATATAAATGTTGTACTGCCAATTATTGTCACTTTCTCCATCAATATATTCTCCCTTCCGCATCCTATTATTTTCTGAGCATGATGTGAAATATGGGTAGCAAAAACCGTAGACTTTCTCCTCCTTGCCAAATAAATAATAATCATCACCATTATCATCATAATAATAATAATAATAATAACAATAATAATAAAATCCTCAAACTGAATGGAACAATTAAAGCTGTCTCTACCTGCACTCTTATCGAAGACTCTCCCTAAAGCATAATAAAATCGTCTGAATAATGCAAGAAATAATAAATAAATAATCGTAATAAAGGGGTTGCCAGATGCTATATAGTGCGTATGATATACCATATTTATTTTTATCCATATCCTTTTTTTTTTTTTTGCAATTTTAGTCATGACTCTGGGTCACAATTAATTTTCAGTCTACAGTAATGTATTTAATTCCTCTCTCTCTCTCTCTCTCTCTCTCTCTCTCTCTCTCTCTCACATTCTCCTTTCTTTCTCCCACAGGTAAGTGTGAAGGACCCCCCTCCCCCTCGACAACCCCGGGGCTACCAAGAGAATGGAGGTCTGTAAGAAGGAGAGAGAGAGAGAGAGAGAGAGAGAGAGAAGGGGGAGGTCTGGTTACAAGGGGAGGAGAGAGTGGTTTCGTTACACGCACAGGCACTCATACGTACATGTACACACACACTTACAAACGTACAGAACACACACACACACACACACACACACACACAGTACATGTAAGCACACATTCATGTAAAATCTCTCTCTCTCTCTCTCTCTCTCTCTCTCTCATGTGTTTGTGTTTCAAGCCCCCAGCCGTACATGTGCACTTCCCTACACACACACGCTCACTTCAGCTTTAAAACGTACATGCAAGCGTACATACGGTTCCCAACACACACACACACACACACACACACACACACACACACACTTTACTATCACTTCATTTCTCATCATTTCAACTTATTTCATCTCACTTCATCTTTATTCACGTCCCTTCCTTTCATACTATCTCACCTTCCCTTCCCTTCCCTCCCTCCCTCGCTTCCCTTCCCTTCCCTTCCCTCTCTCCCTCCCTCCCTCCCTTCCCTTCCCTTCCCTTCCTCCCTCGCTTCCCTTCCCTTCCCTTCCTCCCTCCCTCCCTTCCCTTCCCTTCCTTCCCTCCCTCCCTCGCTTCCCTTCCCTTCCCTTCGCTTCCCTTCCCTTCCCTTCCCTTCCCTTCCCCACATCTCACGTCACTGCATCGTCACGTGCTTCACGATATGGCTGTGTCTTCCTCTTATTTATCCTTTTTCTCTTTCAAGTTGGTCTGATCTTAATACAATTCTTTTTTTTCTCTCTCTCTTTTTCTTAACTTCTTCAATCGCCAGTACGTTTTCTATTACTGTGTTCGTATTTACTCCTCTATCTTGCCTCATTTCCTTTCATCATCTCACGTCATGTCACTTTATCTTCATTCATTACACTTCCAATACCCATGTTTTACCTTCATTCCTTCCCTTTCCCCTCACCTGCATTTCCTTCCTGTTCACTTTCCGTCTCACCTTCCTTTCTTTCACTTCCCTTCAGTACCTTTACATACCTTCCTTCTTCTCATCTTCCTTTCCCTTACTTCCCTATCCTTCACTTTCACACATTCCTTTTCTTTCACTTTCGTTCCCTTCCCTTCCCTTCACTTCCCTTCTCATCTCCTTGCCATTCACTTCCCTTCCCTTCACCTTCATTCTTCTCATCTACCTTTCCTCCAAGTCCATTCCTTTCACTTTCCTTCTCATCTTCTTTTCCTTCACTTTCCTCCACTTCCCTCCCTTGCACTTTCCTTCCCTTCACTTTCCTTATTCTCATCGTCGTTTCCTTCACTTCCATTCCTTTCAGTTTATTTCATTTTATTTTCCTTCTCTTTCATTTCCTTCCTTCTCCCTTCCCCTCCTCTCACCTCATTTTACCGCCCCCCCTTCTCTCTCTCTGTCTCTCTCTTGGCGGCAGAAATTAATGAGTTTATGGCAGGGTTGAGGCAGGCAGGAATGACCCCCTCCCTGCCTCCCACCCCTGCCCCCACCATCTTGCCGCCCTGCCCCCATCACTCCCCACCCCTGCCCCCATCATCTCGCCACCCCTCTATCCCCCTCCTAACACCCCTCACGACCCCAACTATACCAAATCACCCCACCACTATCACCACCACTACCACTATCACGACAACCACTATCGCCAACACGACCATCACTACCCACTTCCTAAACACCACTACTACCAGCACCACTACTACCTGTACCATCTCATCTACCCCTCCCCCCTCCCCTCATACATCTACCACCACTCAATAATAATAATAATAATAACCACCACAGACAAGTACCATCGCCACCACAATCCCACCACCATCACTACCACAACTACCATCAGAACCACCACCTTCACCATCCTCTCTCTCTCTCTCTCGCTTAAATCAGATTGCCATAGTGATACACAGATTTCTTTTAGGTCAGCCTCGCCCACCAGTTGCTCAATGTGAGAGAGAGAGAGAGAGAGAGAGAGAGAGAGAGAGAGAGAGAGAGAGAGAGAGAGAGAGAGAGAGAGAGTACATATTTCAGCTCCCCTCTTTTCTCTCCTCTTCTTTTATCTCTGAACACTATTTCTCTCTTTAATACCTTCTCTCTTTCCTCTCCCTGCCTCTCTCACTCTCTCTTTCCTCTATAACCTCTTCTTATACATTTTCTTCTTTTTTACTCTTTCTTTGTGAGGTTTCCTTTCTTTCTTTCTCTTCTGGCTTTTATTTCATTTTCTCTCTTCCTTTTCATACTTCCTTCATTCCAATATACTCTTCTTTTCTCTCACTATCTCCTTTCTTAGTCCTCTCTCTCTCTCTCTCTCCACGACCCAAATCAAAGCTACACAATCATGCTGAGTTCAGCGATTAGAGAGAGAGAGAAAAAACGAGGGAAGATGGAGGGAGAAGTAGCGTGAGAAGGTACACTTGAGAGAGAGAGAGAGAGAGAGAGAGAGAGAGAGAGAGAGAGAGAATGGAACAGGGGAAAGAAAGAAAGAATTATGAGAGAATTAAGAAGTGGAAAGACTAAAAAAAATGTTCGAAAAGGAAAAGTAAAGTAACAATGATCGATGGAAGGAAGACGGAAGGATGAGTGGATGGATGGATGGATGGATGGATGGATGGATGGAAGGATGGATGGATGGAAGGATGGATGGATGGATGGATGGATGGATGGATGGAAGGATGGATGGATGGAAGGATGGATGGATGGATGGATGGATGGATGGATGGATGGATGGATGGAAGGATGGATGGATGGAAGGAAAGATGAAGCAATGATGTTACAGATGGCGAGGAGAAGGCTTTAAGAAGAGGGGAGGAGGAGGAGGAGGAGGAGGAGGAGGAAGTAGAGGGAACAAAACTGAGAGAGATGAAGAGTGGGAAAGGAAAACAATAAAAATGGAGACGAGAGAGAGAGAGAGAGAGAGAGAGAGAGAGAGAGAGAAAGAGAGAGAGAGAGAGAGAGAGAGAGAGAGAGAGAGAGAGAGAGAGAGAGAGAGAGAGAGAGAGAGAGAGTCAACTTGGATAGATTGCTAATTAGACTGATATAAAAACACGTCCGCAGAGTGGGAAGACAGGTAGACAGACGGCCAGGTAGATAGATACATAGACAGACAGAGATGCATAGACAGACAGGCAGATCGACAGCAAGTGAATATAAGAAATTAAAAGAATATGCATGAATACAAAAATCGAATAAGGGGAAATATATGAAAAAAAAAATGAAAATAACAATAACAACAAAACCTAAAGCCAATATTTTAGTAATCCATAAAAAATAAAATAGAACAGAGGCACAAAATACGCCCCCATTACAAACTATATTACAACAGTCTGGTCGTAGATTAGAGAGAGAAATAAAGCCAGCTCTAATGAACTCAAATTAGAGCCAGCCGCTGCTTAATTACGGAATAAAACTGGATACAAAAATACACAAAAAGATACATAATATGCCGTAAAATAAATACAAAATACAGAACAGGAAGAGTGCATCATCATCATCATCATCATCATCATCCAGACCTCCTTTCCCAACATCAGGCAGGGTGACAGAGAGAGAGAGAGAGAGAGAGAGAGAGAGAGAGAGAGAGAGAGAGAGAGAGAGTAACCAACCTTTATCCAATTAAACGAGCCACATATTCATTTACTCACTTTTCAAGCCTCCGGAATCCTGGGTCCACCTGAAGAGAAACAGAATGCGATATAATAAACAGAATGAAGTGTATGATTCAGAATATTCATAAAACAAAATTCATAGCAGTGGATATATAATAGCACAATAACAGTAATAATAATAATAATAATAATAATAATAATAATAATAATAATAATAATAATACAACAGATCAAATTAATTATACATAAGAAAATGGAAATTCTCAGTCCTATTTTGCCCCCCTGTGGAGCGTAGGGGCCCATGGCTAGGCTCCCGTTGTCCAGATCAATTAAGGGTAGAAAGACATACCGAACGCCCCTGGTAGCATTAAAAAAAATATCACCTATGGGCTTTGAAACATGGCGCATTCCGACCCAAGAGTTCTTTTAAAAATCTAGTTACCTGCGGGATTCGAAATAAGGCGCGTTCCGACCTAAGAGTTCTATCACAATGCCACCAAATACAGGTTATAATTTTTTTTTTTTTTTTTTATGCGAGGAAGAAGGAACCAAAGGCCATGGCCCGCAGTAACAGTTCCCTCCAAGAGAAAAACAAAATACAATAGAGAGCCAAATTCAAGATCCGATCATTTGGAGATGCCTGGACACACTGCGTTTGAAAGACTGGAGATCATAGGCAGCAGGAAATACAGATAGAGGGAGACAGTTCCAGAGCTGACCTGTTGCATAAATGAAAGACTGGGAGTAACGGTTAACTCTTGCATTAGAGAGCTGGACAGAAAAGGGATGAGAGTTTGCTGCCAGACGGGTGCTACGCGCCCGTCGTAGAGGTGGAGGAATGCAAGCAGACAGTTCAGAGGAGCAGTGACCATTAAAGTAGCGATAGAAAAGAGATAAAGATGCAACAGTGCGGCGAAGAGACAGAGGTTGAAGAGAGTCAGTAAGAGGAGGAGAGTTAATGAGACGAAAAGCCTTTGACTCCACCCTATTGAGAAGAGCTGTATGTGGGGAGCCTCCCCACACATGAAAGTTGTACTCCACACAGGGGCGGATAAAACCTCTGTATAGAGTCAACAATTGTGCAGGGGTAAAGAAAGAGCGGAGTCGGCTTAGCACACCCAATCTCTTGGAAGCAGATTTTACAAGAGATGTAATATGGTCTTTCCAAGATAAGTCCTGAGTAAATGAAAGCCCAAGCATGTTCAAGGATGATGCTAGATTAAGCTGAATATTATTAAACATTAATGGGAATACATACTTCAATAATACAAATACATTATACAAAAACATGAAAATCTACAAATACAATACACGATACCAATACAAAGAGCGATGGAAATTACATACAAAAATAAAAGAAATATATAGATGGAAAAAAAAAAAAAATCCGGACCATTGAATAAAACAAACTCATTTCGCTCTTGCCATGTTTAAAAAATATATATATATATATATATATATATATATATATATATATATATATATATATATATATATATATATATATATATATATTTAGTGGATTTGCTGCAAAAATTGG